>NW_022631042.1:2505306-3201960 GCF_010015895.1 Lontra canadensis
CCCCCCCCCCTCACGATTTGGGATCTCTTCTGATTTGGCTAAAGCATATTTTCCTGGGGTTGTTGCCACCCTTTTAGTATTTTACTTGCTCCTTCATATACTCTTATCTGGACAAAATGACAAGACGGAAAAATTCACCACAAAAAAAAAGAACAAGAGGCAGTACCAAAGGCTAGGGACCTAATCATTACAGACATTGGTAATATGTCAGATCTAGAGTTCAGAATGACGATTCTCAAGGTTCTAGCCGGGCTCGAAAAGGCATGGAAGATATTAGAGAAACCCTCTCGGGAGATATAAAAGCCCTTTCTGGAGAAATAAAAGAACTAAAATCTAATCAAGTTGAAATAAAAAAAGCTATTAATGAGGTGCAATCAAAAATGGAGGCTCTCACTGCTAGGATAAATGAGGCAGAAGAAAGAATTAGCGATATAGAAGACCAAATGACAGAGAATAAAGAAGCTGAGCAAAAGAGGGACAAACAGCTACTGGACCACGAGGGCAGAATTCGAGAGATAAGTGACACCATAAGATGAAACAACATTAGAATAATTGGGATTCCAGAAGAAGAAGAAAGAGAGAGAAGAGCAGAAGGTATATTGGAGAGAATTATTGCAGAGAATTTCCCCAATATGGCAAAGGGAACAAGCATCAAAATCCAGGAGGTTCAGAGAACCCCCCTCAAAATCAATAAGAATAGGTCCACACCCCGTCACCTAATAGTCAAATTTACAAGTCTTAGTGACAAAGAGAAAATCCTGAAAGCAGCCCGGGAAAAGAAGTCTGTAACATACAATGGTAAAAATATTAGATTGGGAGCAGACTTATCCACAGAGACCTGGCAGGCCAGAAAGAGCTGGCATGATATACTCAGAGTACTAAATGAGAAAAACATGCAGCCAAGAATACTATATCCAACTAGGCTATCATTGAAAATAGAAGGAGAGATTAAAAGCTTCCAGGACAAACCAAAACTGAAAGAATTTGCAAACACCAAACCAGCTCTACAGGAAATATTGAAAGGGGTCCTCTACGCAAAGAGAGATCCTAAAAGTAGTAGATCAGAAAGGAACAGAAACAATATACAATAACAGTCACCTTACAGGCAATACAATGGCACTAAATTCATATCTCTCAATAGTTACCCTGAATGTTAATGGGCTAAATGCCCCAATCAAAAGACACAGGGTATCAGAATAGATAAAAAAACAAAACCCATCTATATGTTGCCTACAAGAAACTCATTTTAAACCCGAAGACACCTTCAGATTTAAAGTGAGGGGGTGGAAAAGAATTTACCATGCTACTGGACATCAGAAGAAAGCAGGAGTGGCAATCCTTCTATCAGATCAATTAGATTTTAAGCCAAAGACTATAATAAGAGATGAGGAAGGACACTATATCATACTCAAAGGATCTGTCCAACAAGAAGATCTAACAATTTTAAATATCTATGCCCCTAACGTGGGAGCAGCCAACTATATAAACCAATTAATAACAAAGTCAAAGAAACACACCAACAATAATACAATAATAGTAGGGGACTTTAACACTCCCCTCACTGAAATGGACAGATCATCCAAGCACAAGATCAACAAGGAAATAAAGGCCTTAAATGACACACTGGACCAGATGGATATCACAGATATATTCAGAACATTTCATCCCAAAACAACAGAATACACATTCTTCTCTAGTGCCCATGGAACATTCTCCAGAATAGATCACATCCTCGGTCCTAAATCAGGTCTCAACCGGTATCAAAAGATTGGGATCATTCCCTGCATATTTTCAGACCACAATGCTCTGAAGCTAGAACTCAATCACAAGAGGAAATTTGGAAAGAACCCAAATACATGGAGACTAAACAGCATCCTTCTAAAGAATGAATGGGTCAACCAGGAAATTAAAGAAGAATTGAAAAAATTCATGGAAACAAATGATAATGAAAACACAACAGCTCAAAATCTGTGGGACACAACAAAGGCAGTCCTGAGAGGAAAATATATAGCGGTACAAGCCTTTCTCAAGAAATAAGAAAGGTCTCAGGTACACAACCTAACCCTACACCTAAAGGAGCTGGAGAAAGAACAAGAAAGAAACCCTAAACCCAGCAGGAGAAGAGAAATCATAAAGATCAGAGCAGAAATCAATGAAATAGAAACCAAAAAAACAATAGAACAAATCAACGAAACTAGGAGCTGGTTCTTTGAAAGAATTAACAAGATTGATAAACCCCTGGCCAGACTTATCAAAAAGAAAAGAGAAAGGACCCAAATCAATAAAATCATGAATGAAAGAGGAGAGATCACAACTAACACCAAAGAAATACAGACAATCATAAGAACATACTATGAGCAACTCTACGCCAACAAATTTGACAATCTGGAAGAAATGGATGCATTCCTAGAGACATATAAACTACCACAACTGAACCAGGAAGAAATAGAAAACCTGAACAGACCCATAACCAGTAAGGAGATTGAAACAGTCATCAAAAATCTCCAAACAAACAAAAGCCCAGGGCCAGACGGCTTCCCGGGGGAATTCTACCAAACATTTAAGGAAGAACTAATTCCTATTCTCCTGAAACTGTTCCAAAAAATAGAAATGGAAGGAAAACTTCCAAACTCATTTTATGAGGCTAGCATCACCTTGATCCCAAAACCAGACAAGGATCCCATCAAAAAAAGAGAACTACAGACCAATATCCTTGATGAACACAGATGCAAAAATTCTCACCAATATACTAGCCAATAGGATTCAACAGTACATTAAAAGTATTATTCACCATGACCAAGTGGGATTTATTCCAGGGCTGCAAGGTTGGTTCAACACCCGCATATCAATCAATGTGATACAACACATTAATAAAAGAAAGAACAAGAACCATATGATACTCTCCATAGATGCTGAAAAAGCATTTGACAAAGTACAGCATCCCTTCCTGATCAAAACTCTTCAAAGTGTAGGGATAGAGGGCACACACCTCAATATTATCAAAGCCATCTATGAAAAACCCATCGCAAATATCATTCTCAATGGAGAAAAACTGAAAGCATTTCCGCTAAGGTCAGGAACACGGCAGGGATGTCCGTTATCACCACTGCTATTCAACATAGTACTAGAAGTCCTAGCCTCAGCAATTAGACAACAAAAAGTAATTAAAGGCATCCAGATTGGCAAAGAAGAAGTCAAACTATCACTCTTCACAGATGATATGATACTATATGTGGAAAACCCAAAAGACTCCACTCCAAAACTGCTAGAACTGGTACAGGAATTCAGTAAAGTGTCAGGATATAAAATCAATGCACAGAAATCAGTTGCATTTCTCTACACCAACAACAAGGCAGAAGAAAGAGAAATTAAGGAGTCAATCCCATTTACAATTGCACCCAAAACTATACGATACCTAGGAATAAACCTAACCAAAGAGACTAAGAATCTATACACAGAAAACTATAAAGTACTCATGAAAGAAATTGAGGAAGACACAAAGAAATGGAAAAATGTTCCATGCTTCTGGATTGGAAGAATAAATATTGTGAAAATGTCTATGCTACCTAAAGCAATCTACACATTTAATGCAATTCCTATCAAAGTACCATCCATTTTTTTTTCAAAGAAATGGAACAAATAATCCTAAAATTTATATGGAACCAGAAAAGACCACGAATAGCCAAAGGAATATTGAAAAAGAAAGCCAAAGTTGGTGGCATCACAATTCTGGACTTCAAGCTCTACTACAAAGCTGTCATCATCAAGACAGCATGGTACTGGCACAAAAACAGACACATAGATCAATGGAACAGAATAGAGAGCCCAGAAATAGACCCTCCACTCTATGGTCAACTAATCTTCGACAAAGCAGGAAAGAATGTCCAATGGAAAAAAGACAGCCTCTTCAATAAATGGTGTTGGGAAAATTGGATAACCACATGCAGAAAAATGAAATTGGATCATTTCCTTACACCACACACGAAAATAGACTCAAAATGGATGAAGGACCTCAATGTGAGAAAGGAATCCATCAAAATCCTTGAGGAGAAGACAGGCAGCAACCTCTTCGACCTCAGCTGCAGCAACATCTTCCTAGGAACATTGCCAAAGGCAAGGGAAGCAAGGGCAAAAATGAACTATTGGGATTTTATCAAGATCAAAAGCTTTTGCACAGCAAAGGAAACAGTTAACAAAACCCAAAGACAACTGACAGAATGGGAGAAGATATTTGCAAACGACATATCAGATAAAGGGCTAGTGTCCAGAATCTATAAAGAACTTAGCAAACTCAACACCCAAAGAACAAATAATCCAATCAAGAAATGGGCAGAAGACATGAACAGACATTTCTGCAAAGAAGACATCCAGATGGCCAACAGACACATGAAAAAGTGCTCCATATCACTCGGCATCAGGGAAATACAAATCAAAACCACAATGAGATACCACCTCACACCAGTCAGAATGGCTAAAATTAACAAGTCCGGAAATGACAGATGCTGGCGAGGATGCGGAGAAAGGGGAACCCTCCTACACTGTTGGTGGGAATGCAAGCTGGTGCAACCACTCTGGAAAACAGCATGGAGGTTCCTCAAAATGTTGAAAATAGAACTACCCTATGACCCAGCAATTGCACTGCTGGGTATTTACTCTAAAGATACAAACGTAGTGATCCGAAGGGGCACATTATAGCAGCAATGTCTACAATAGCCAAACTATGGAAAGAACCTAGATGTCCATCAACAGACGAATGGATAAAGAAGATGTGGTATATATACACAATGGAATACTATGCAGCCATCAAAAGAAATGAAATCTTGCCATTTGCCACGACATGGAGGGAACTAGAGGGTATCATGCTTATCTAAATAAGTCAATCGGAGAAAGACAACTATCATATGATCTCCCTGATATGAGGGAAAGGAGATGCAACATGGGGGTTAAGGGGGTAGGAGAAGAGTAAATGAAGCAAGATGGGATTGGGAGGGAGATAAACCATAAGTGACTCTTAATCTCACCAAACAAACTGAGGTTTGCTGGGGGGAGGGGGGTTGGGAGAGGGGGTTGGGGTTATTATGGACATGGGGGAGGGTATGTGCTATGGTGAGTGCAGTGAAGTGTGTAAACCTGGCGATTCACAGACCTGTACCCCTGGGGAAAAAATATATTATATGTTTATAAAAAATAAAATTAAAAATAAATAAAATAAATAAATAAATAAAATAAGAAGAAACCAGAGAGAGAGAGACGAACCATAAGAGACTCTTAATCTCAGGAAACAAACTGAGGGTGGCTGGACTGAGGGGAGTGGGAGGGATGGGGTGGCAGAGTGATGGACACTGGAGAGGGTATGTGTTGTGGTGAGTGTTGTATATTGTGTAAGACTGATGATTCACAGACCTGTACCCCTGAAACAAATAATACATTATATGTTAATAATGTTTTAGGCTGTAATGGAGGTATTAACTAATATTATGGTGGTAATCATTTTGTAATGTGTAAGTGTATCAAATCAACATATAGTATATGTTAGACATACACAGTAGTATGTGTCAATTATATCTCAATAAAACCAGAAAAAAAAATTAGAATGTGTTAGGTTTACTCTAACATAAATTAAAATACATGCTTGAGTTTATTCTTGTCCTTTCTTGGTGTCCAGATTTGGTAAAGACAATTTTACCTTGAGAATAATGTCTTCCATAACATGATAATCTGGATACTTAGTGGAAAATGGACACTTTGTATGATCCTCTTCCTTATTTAATAGACTTACCAGTCTATTAAATAATCTTTTTCTCTGTTGTTCCACTAGAACAGTGCTTCTCAAGGTGTTTTCTTTGGACTCCTGGGGAACCCTGAGCCCCATTCTGGGGATCCATAAGATCAAAAGTGTATTAATAATAATATCAACCTGTTATTTGCCTTTTCACACTAGTTAGTTCACAAGTCTATGGTGGAATTTTTCAGAAGCAGATAGAAGAATCCAGACATTTTCTACTGTCAGACATTATGGAATTTTGATAAAATGTAGAATATCTCCAATCGAACAGAATCTACCAAAATTGATGAGTTTGGAAGCAGATCTATTACAAGATCCTCCAAGAAGGAAAACAGTCTTACTAACACCTTGATGTTTCCTTGTGAAGCCCAATGCAGAGAACTTGCTAAGCCACACATTCCCTAGACATTCAAAACACTGAAATTGAGAGATAATATGTGGATATTATTCTAAAGATTTTACCGAATTTTTGGTAATTTGTTACAGTGTTAATAGGAAGCTAATACAGAGGATACTAGTCCTATATTTTTATCTATAAAAAAATAAACAAGGGGTGCCTGGGTATCTCAGTCATTTGGGCATCAGACTTGGTTTTTGGCTCAGGTCATGATCTCAGGATCATGGGCTTGAGCCCCATGCCAGGCTCCAAACTCACTGTGGAGTACGCTTGAGATTCTCTCCCTCCTTTTGCTCCTCCCCTTCTCGCTACCCCCACCCCTGCTTGAGCATGCTCCCTCTTTCTTTCTCAATAAATAAAATAAATATATATATTTTTAAATCAATCTTCACAAAAGACCAATAGTGAGACATTTGGAAGTAAGCATTTTTTAGACTTAGGTGAAGAAAGTATATGCTCTTTGAAAAAATAGGTACAATTGTACAGACCACATTTTAGAGCATAGGAAATATAAAAATAATGCTCTCTGCCTATAGGAGGATAAAAATAAGCTTTAATCTTATTCCCATTAGAGGGTACTATGAGCAATGTGTCCCTTGGCTTTTCTGATCAGTGTCTCAGCAACATCCATAAACAGATGGTAAAAAAACTGACTTAGAAAAACTAACGTTATCCTAGAATCCTTGGTTAAAAAGATTTTTTTCGTATTTTCATATCACACAGAAGTAACAATATCAGGAAAAGCAGAAAAGGCTTGTGGCTTATATTAAAAATTTAGAAAATTTTTCCTTTATAAACAAAAGCAAGTTCCATATGAGAACAACTAAAAATTGAACATAAAGACAAAAGATTTTCAGAAGTAGGGTTTAAAGAGATCACTTTATTTTTTTAAATTATTTTTATAATATTTTTTAAGATATTATTTGTCATAGAGAGAAAGGGAACACAAGCAGGGGGAGCAGCAAACAGAGGGAGAGAAAGACTCCCCACTGTGCAGGGAGCCCAAGACCATAAAAATATAAATAAAAAATTAGATAAGAAAGTAAATATTTAGTATCTGAAGGAAATCACAATAAACCATTTTTAAAACTGAAAATAACACAAACATGAAATCTAGTGAACTAATACTTTATTGATGACCTGATAGACTTTTTTTTTTTTTTAATTTTAAGAGTTTGAGCAAAAATCGATTTAAATTGGGCAGTGCCATACAGAAGAGGTCTTCCATCGGAGCAAAGGGAAAGGCTTGTAAAAGCGGAAAAAGGAAATGATCTGATTGGCTACAGCACCAAACCTCGGTGGCCATTTGTGGTCGGTTGTCCTTAGCAGTTTGATTTTGTGACCTGGAGGCATTTACAGGCTTAGATGGTGATTTGCTTCCCTAGGCCACCACGGCACAGGACCCATCAGTCTGATGGTCTCCTTGTTTAGTTACTTTAACAATTCTTCCCTTTTGCTCATCCTCTCACTCATGAGAGATTGACTGAAAATGTCCTGGTGCTGCTCTCGGTTGCAATCAGAGTTAAGCTGTTCTTGTTTCATCGTGAAACTCGCAGGTTGTGATGTCAAATCCCT
Source organism: Lontra canadensis (assembly GCF_010015895.1). NCBI lineage: Eukaryota > Metazoa > Chordata > Mammalia > Carnivora > Mustelidae > Lontra > Lontra canadensis. The sequence goes on from NW_022631042.1 coordinate 2,513,064, forward strand.
GGAAAAAGTATTTTGCTGTTGATCTTGTTGTTCTCTTGTTTCTGTTTCTCGAAGCGTTATGAGAACACCCACTGTCTACTGATGGCTGTGAACATAGAGTTAAGACCTTTGAGAGCAAATAAGGTGCCCAGTAGACTGTAGTGATGACAGGGTGATAAGACAGAGAGATGGACGTGTACTCTTAGCCAGGGCCCCCACGAACCAAACTTGTTGGTATCAAATAAATGAAAGACTATAGCTAAAGGAGCATTAATGTACTTTAGCCAAGTGGCTTATTTGTTAATTTCTTATATTTGCTATAATACTAGAGGCATGGATCCAAGTAGAGTAAGAAGTATTTGCCAGGGCACAGACTCTTCCTTGGTCAGCCAATATGTTATCTAAAGCAATTCTATTATTTAAATCCATCTTAGCAAGAGTGTCTAGGAACTTTTGCTGTGCAAGCATTAATGGTCTGATATTCTTCTAATAACACTTTTTTTTTTAATTTTTTAAAAATTAATTTATTTGACAGAGAGGCAGGCAGAGAGAGAGGAGGAAGCAGGCTCCCCGCTGAGCAGAGAGGCGGATGCAGGGCTCGGACCCAGGACCCTGAGATCACGACCTGAGCCAAAGGCAGAGGCTTAACCCACTGAGCCACCCAGGCGCCCCATAACACTTTTTTCTTACATTTTTGGTTACATATATTTTGATTGCTTCTTTAACAATAACTTTTAATAACATCTATTATAAAGACAATAGAAAAATACCTCTGTTAGAAATATTTCTGCCTCACAACTTACTATTTGCTAATGTCATATGACATTATAAGACATCTAAGACATGGGGAAACATCTATCAAGTTTCTTCCTATATAAACATATATAAGCATAATCTTGCAAGACATATGAGAATATTCCATAGTCTCATCATAATTACTTTAATTATCAGTTTTACTGATTATCCTACTGATTATACTAATTACTACTTACTTTAATTATCAGTTTTTCAAATGTACTCCTATGATTCATTTCCCTTCAGTAACTGATCATCATATAGTCAAAGAGCCTATCGACTATTTACATTCTTCCTTTTCAATTCCTACTTCTGATATTGACCTAAAAATACTTGTGAAAATTTCCATTTGGCTAAAAATATTTGTTACCACTCACTTCTAGATATAAGCATGATTTCTACTCATATTATTGCGTATTCCTATCATTTTGTTTTATATTCCATTTTTATCTCAATTTTCTCTCTTTTTTAAAATAAATACATTTTAAAGTGACAAAAGAAGGTACCCTTCAAATACACCCAAGTCAAAAATCTGTAATTTCTCTCTTGTTTGAGTCAGCATTCCAAATTGTAATTAAAATAGCACACATAACCTTTATTGACTTTTAAGTACATTTTCACATTTTGCTTATGTTCTGGCTTTACTTTCAAGTCTTCAAAAATATATTTACAATGTTATAATAAGGAGCAGACATTCTCTTTAGAGAAAAACCCAAGTTGTCAACTATATTTAAGATAAACCAAAGGGAAAACTTGTAATTGTAGCAAAATACCAAAGCATTTGTTGGTACTGTAGCAATAGCTTTTTTTTTTTTTCTTTTATAGCATCAAGGTTAGAAGCTGTTAATGGCTCATAGTCTGTGTATTTACTGGTGTTTTTGTGGGATGCTCACAGTTCTTAAAAGTAACATTTTTCTGTAACAGCCTATTAATGTTATTCAATGGTAAATTGCAATTACTAATTTTCCAGTGATCACACAATCAAAAAAATCACTTAGACTGTTTCCCTCATAATAGTAGGGTACAGTAATTGACATTGTCATTTATTACATAATGTAAAACTTACAGCTTACGAGCAATAAGAGGTTTATTTATTTAGATTATTAGCTTATAGATACTTTCTCATAATTTAGTCTTAAGATTTATTGGTCAATTTTTTTCATCTGAGACCTGGTTTTAATTAATTTTAACCCTTTTTTTATTAAGTTTTTAATTTTAATTCCAGCACAGTTAACATACAGTGTTATACTAGTTTTGGATATGCAATAGAGTGATTCAGTAATTCTATATATTACTCAGTGCTCATCATCGTAAGTATACTCTTAATCCCCTCCACTTACTTCACACATCCCCCCACTCCCTTCCCCTCTGGTATGCTTTATTTTAAACAAGTACCCTCAGTTAAAGTTATTGTTATTTTTTTCAATAAGAACACTTTTTTACTCGAAGCATACTTCAGCATACATGGTTCTAACAGATATATATAAATATGAAACATTCCATCCAAGAAAAATAGAATACATGTTTTCTTCAAGTACACACAGAAGAATTTCCTGGTTAAAATCACATAAAAAGAGACATGACAAATATTGCAAATTTAAGAAGACTGAAATCATACCAAGTATATTTTCTAACCACAGTGGTACAGAACTTAAAAACAATAAAACAAAGCTGGAAAACCTACAGAGTAAATATTTAGTATGTAAATATTAAACAACATGCTACTGCACAAGCAGTGGGCCAAATAAATCAAAGAGCAAATCAAAATATGCCTTAAAACAAAAGGAAAATAAAACACAATATTCCAAAACCTATGGGATGCAGCAAAAGCAGATGTTAGAGTGACATTTTTAAGATTAGGTTTTGTTTTTTTTTTCATTTTTATGTTTCCAATTGTCCATGCAAAATGAATTGTATTTCTCAATTAATTCAATACTCTGGAGGAGGTTTCCATTTTTTATGGAACATCGCTTTTCATCTTGACCACTGAAGGCAAAGAGATTTTGCCTAAAAATGTGTAACTGAAACTCTCTTCTCAATATTTCAAAATAAAGTTGGAGTTTTCTGGTTCTGCATGTAAGGAGCTTGGAAGCTGCTACTCCATCCTCATAACAAGTACAAACCAGACTGAACTAAAACATCAACGAATCTTCTTGCATCCAGAAGACAGGGGAGGACTCAGGGCAAACTGCTACTTCTGAGATTAGAGAGAAAAGCAGGCAAAGGCAGGAAGCTGCATCTTTTTTTTTTTTTTTTTTATTTCTTTTCAGCATAACAATATTCATTGTTTTTGCACCACACCCAGTGCTCCATGCAATACATGCCCTCCCCAATACCCACCACCTGGTTCCCCCAACAGGGAGCTGCATCTTACCGGAGCAGAGACTCAAAAGTGGAAAACAGCTCAGTGGAAACCAGTGCAAAGGTAGGAAAATCTGGACTGTAATTGATGAATTGCTGGAGGCCCAAGTGTAGACGAGTCTGACAGCTACCAACTCCAGGGGCCCCAGCTACAAGGGAGCCCCCACAATATTTACCTGGAGTTAGGTCTCACATACCCATAAGCCCAACCATCATGTTCCTTGGTATTTACCCAAAGGAATTAAGACCTTATCTTCACACAAAGCCCTTCTCCTGAACGTTTATAGCTGCTTTATTCATATTTGCCAAAACTTGGAAGCAACCATGATGTTCCTTCAGTAGGTGATGAAACGGTGATGCATCCAGACAATGGAATGTTCTTCATGCTAAGAAGAAATGAACTACCAAGTCATGAAAAGACAGGGAGGAGTGATGAATTCATACTACTTAGTTGAAAGAGGCCAAGTTAAGAAGGCTACATACTACATGATTCCAACTACCTAACACTCTGAAAAAGGCAAAACCACGAAGACAGTAAAAAGAAGAGTGGTTATCAGGATTGAGGGTGGGGGCAGAAGAGGTATGAATAAGCAGGGCACCGAGGATTTTTAGGTCCATGAAAATACTCTGTATGATACCATAATGATGAATACATGTCATTATTTATTTGTCCAAACCCATAGCCTGTACAACATCAGATAAACCCGAATATAAACAATGGATTTGGGGTGATGATCATAGGGCAATGTAGACTCATCAGCTGTAACAAATGTACCACTCGGCTGGGGAATGTTGGTAGCGATACCTGTGTGGGGTGAGGGGGTATATGGGAAAGCTCTGTATAGTTCCCTCAGTTTTGCTGTGAATCAAAAACTGCTCTAAAAAGATAAAGTTTCAATAGAAAATAAAATAAAATTGAGTGTTCTTTCTTGCTTATTCTTCAGGTAGTTGGTCCAGTGCATTTTTATTTGAGTTACACGCTAATGAGGCAAATATGGCCTTGAGGCCAGGGGAGAGGTCACAACTGCAGGTGTAGGTGTCAGTGCTCTCTCTCACACACACACTTGCATACACATGCAAACACAGTCTTTTTGTTAAGAATGGTTTACAGAAAACAAACCAGGCAACCTTTGGATCTCAGTGAGACTAACGAGGATCTCATAAAAGCGTGATAACTTTAAAACGTTGTTTCAAAACATTTTGAATGAAATGTGATATTTTTGTGAATTCTATGTTCTATTTGATTCTAAAAACATTTCTTTGATCATAATAATAAAAAGCTCTCTTTCATTAAATAGTTTTGATGAAGATTCTCAGCTGGTATAAGACTCTATATAAAGATAATATTTGTCACAGTCTATGACATCACATCAACATTAAGCTGCTGCTTTATTCACTTTGTGAATGCTCTGTTGACTGTGCACACTGAGGGGGTTTGAAATGATTCATTTCATCTTCTGTTTTTTTTTATTTCTTATTTTGTATGTGTCTTAATTCTTGTAATTTTTTATTATCATCTTTCTTACCTATAATTTTTTATGAGCCAGGGGTCTCCAAATATATATTATATATGTATGCAAACATATTCACAGCAAAATAAGGAATCCTCATGACAATACAAGCCTCATTTCTGCAGCTAATCACATAGCTGTAACTGGTCTTTATAATGACATTTTCCACTACCCATTTTATATTCTCTTTACTCCAAGCAAACACCTAAGCTGGTTGTGCTGCTTTGCCTGGTGAGGTGATCCAAACTTTCAATCCTGAAGGGTCGGGGCCATTGTAGTCCTTCATGAATTGGATAGTTGTAGCTGTCCTTTGACTTTAATGACAGGACGTGATAGTGCTAAGAAACAGCTAAGGGATCTGTGTGTCAGACCTGCTCTTCCTTATTTCCATTGTGAAGCAGCTGTTCAATTTCCTCTTAGTAATCAGGGGCAGTAACCTCAGTAAGTACACTAACTCCCTTCTTTGCCTAAAGATACAAAGGCCTGAGGGGTCCAGGAAGGCTGGAAGGCAGTCTTAACTTCCAGTTCAGTGGATCATTGTTGCCTCTCCTAGTGGAAGCATTCCTTCCTTGGATTCTAAGTTGTCTAGATCAGCAGAGCATAAGGTTTCAGAAACAGAACACCAGGTGTAATAAATAATGAGTGGTGTCATTCCCTCTTCTATTCCTTGAGTTGTGGACTTGTGAATCCTGGCTGTGGGAAAAACAGTACCATATATTGGTAGCTGATTTAGAGCATAGGCAGCCTCCCAGAGCACACCGACCTAGTCTGAAAGATACTGCTACCTAACTGGCGTTGTAACTGAGTCTTCAAAAGGTTATTTCAGCATTCTGTCAAATCAGCTGCTACAGGCTGATGGGGAACATGGTAAGATCAATGGAGTCCATGGGCATGGTTCCTCTGATGCACTTTGTTGTTGTGAAGTGGTTCATGGATCAGAAGCAATGCCGTGAGAATACTATGACAGTTGGGTAGGACATTCTGTAAGCCCATGGATGGTAGTTTTAGAAGAAACATTCCATGTAAGGAAGGCAAATCTGTATCCACAGAAGTGTTTTCTCTAATAAGAACAAAATTTCGCCCTTTCTATGATGATTAACAGTCCAATGTTACCAGCTTATCACCAAGTAGCAGTCTGATGGTTGTGGTATGGTGCCATGGGGGCTCAGGGTTGGTCTCTGTTGCTGTCAGATTGGGCACTTACTTGGCAGTAGCTATAGACAGATTTGGCTCAGTGAACAGAAGCCCATGTTGTTGAATCCATGCATAACTCCCAAAATCTGATTATTTCCTTTTCATAAATGCCAGTCATTGTTGAAAATTCTGAAGCTCCCTTTTCGAAAGGATGAGTGAAAGATAAAACTATAAATTTTTGGCCGTGTAGCTGGATCCTTCTGCAGGGGGACCTGTTTTCCCCTTCTTTCAAGGTATCCTGGGTCTGGAAACTGGCTCAAATCTGGTAATTATTTGAGAGGTTTAAACTCTCGCTTCCTGTCTCCTGAGACAAGGACTTAAGGAAGGAAAGAAGGAAGGGAGGGAGGAAGGAAAGAAGAAGAAAGGAAGGAAAGAAGGAAGGGAAGGGGAACAGGAAGGGAATAAGGGAAGGAAGGAAGGAAAGAAGGAGAGAAGGAATGAAGGAAGTAAGGAAAAAAGGAGAGGAAGGGAGAAAACCAAACAGACTCAGTGCAATTGGTATGCTTAGACCACTCTACTAAACAAGTGAAATCTGGTACAGACCAAGCATGTAGCCCCTTACTGGCCTATTAAAATGTGGCTAGAATTTGTCTGAGAATACCTCATTTCAAGATAACAGTATTTTTCTGAATGTACATACATGCATCCGCATTATTTTTGCAAAGAGTGAAATGCTACAATAATTAAATCATGATCGTGACATACATTAACCAAAGTAATAAGAAATTTTGAACAGACAGGAAATCATAAAAATAGTAAAAGACCTAATGCATTAACTAGGTCATTTTAGAAACAATATTATGTCCTTTTTAAGGTAATACATTTTTGTGGCAATGTAAATGACATGAAAGACAAAATTACAAATACTGCATAATAGTTTTATAATTATAATTATAAAAATTGTACAATAGTTTTAATCTTTATAGAATTGTTTGTATTTTAACATTTTTAACATTAAACAAGCAGTGTTTAATCTTTTAACAATAGTATTTAATTTTTAGTTTCATGTAATTTAGGTCATGATGATTTCAAGAAAAAAACTTAAACTGGGGAGCCTGTGTGACACGGTCTGTTAAGAGGCTGACTCTTGATTTCAGCTCAGGTCATGATCTCAGGGTCATGAGATCAAGCCCTGTGTCAGGCCCTGCATTGGTCATGGAGCCTGCTTAAGATTCTCTCTCTTCCTCTCCCTCTGCCACTCCCCACTCCCTCTCTTAAAAAACAAAACAAACACCTACACTTATTTGGTTATTCTTCTCACAATGATAAATTAAAAACACCGTATCAACATAGGCATACATAGTCAGTAGGATAAAAACTCCAAGGTCATTTACATGAAAACTTTGGTAAATCAATTTTGATCCTGACATGATAAAGAACATGTTTGAGGAAACAAAAGAAGTGTAAGAGAAAAGTATTCACCCATAGCACATTTTGTTTTCCTCATAAAAAGTTCAGAATAGTATAATTGTAAGAATGATTCAAGAGGACAATTCTTCATAATTTTCTGCCTGTGGAGGCTAACATTTTAAATAAAAAGCTGGTCAAAATGATTGCTGTAGTCTGCCAACCATTTTAAATATTTTAAGTCAATGTAGTCTTGAGAAAATTCCTTCTGGAAAACATGCTACTGAAAAACATTTCTCTGAATTATATACCCCAGTGCACAAAAAAATCTTAATGATATTATTAAATATGCTGTTTGAAAGTAACTGCATATTTAATATTTTAGTATTAGAATATGACTCACTCATAGCAATTAAAATTTTTGAAAAAACTGTTTTTTGAATGAAAAATGAAATCTTTAGGAAACATGTTTCTATCTGTTTAGTAATGAAATTGAATAATAATGTATTTTTTTACATAAAAATCAACATTTCTTCTCATATACCAGAAACTCATTCTGTATGCTGATTTTTTTAAGTTTACACTTTGGCCATATTTGATTAAGTAACTTAACCATTTATTGAGTAACATCTGTATTTAGTGCCCCTTGTAATACTTTCAATTAACCAAAGTATCAAATTAACCAGAATATACTATTGATTGCTAGTGACAAGAACTCTAATAAGAGATCCAAGAACCAGAGTGTAATACTTCCCATGTTATCAGAAATGGGAACTCATGGAATTATGATCAATTTTGAACCACTGAAAAATGAACACTTTCAGAGTGTAAAAAGTGGCTCTAATGAAAAAAAAATTGTACAGATATTGTAAGAGTTAATAGAAGGAATCACACATGTGTATATGAAAGGATATCTGAGAAAGAAATTTACTGCGACTTAACTACAACAAAGCGATTTTGAAAAAGTCATATGGAAGAACTTTTTGATATATTATACCTTAAAGCCTTCACCAAAGAAGATGGCGGAGACTCCTTTCTGGAATTCTAAATGAAAAAGTAGACCTGATTTTATCTTTCAGACTTAAAACGCTTGTCATGTCAGGAACCGAACAGACGACCTTTCTGTTCTATGATTCCATTATTTGAAAGGTTTGTGAAATCCCAGTCCTTAGACTGCTTTCTGGTGCTTGTCTCCTGTTAAGTCCCACAGGTATATTTTCTTCTCAGGCACCAGCCCACTTAAAGCAAAGCAGTCATGGGAGTTGCCAACTCATCAAAAGCATGGTCTAGTCCAGCATTAACCTAATTATATGCTGCAACCACTTTCTTATGCATCTGGGAGTAACTCATTGGCTTCCCGCCAGTATCTCTGGGATTTAGTTTTCAAGTGGCATAGCCAGTTACTTTAAAATGTTTACCTCCTGAACGCCGGAGATGGAATGTCATCATCACAAAGGAGCAAATTCACGACTGAATCCAAAGCTTCTGCTCATGGGAGCCAGCAAGGCTTTGCCAGTGGCCAGAGAGCCCCAGTCCTTGGTTTCCCCGGACTTGTATTTTCTCAGTAATGATGCAGTATCTTGTATGTTATGATTCACTCTGAGATGATGAAGTCATTATGCGCCTTGCTTTTTCTTTCAGAGTATTGGTAAGCATTTTTTAAGGAAAATTTTATACAAATCTTTGAAATGTCTGGCAAGGAAATTAGGCAAACATCTGGAAAAGAAACAGCATCACTATTTCCATCCAAAAGGTATTTTTGCTTCATGTCTATATATATATATATATGTATATATACATATATACATATATACGTATATATATTTTGCAAAAGACAATACACAAGTTCCTCTTAGCCATTTGCTTTTTTTGAGCAAAAGTGTCTGGATAGTCCAGGGGTTGTCTTCTGGAGCTTAGAAAAAGAAGTTTGAATTTCTATTCCATCCCTACATTTCAGAGGGCTACAGTGTGGCCCATAGAGCTGTCCCATATATTAAATCAATACCATTTACTGTTGGAAGGAAAATATAATCTGCACCCGATAAGTAGAAGCATAAATACAGCACCACAAGGAGGTCAGTCAATAAGTGCTTTTCTTCTCCATCCATTGCTGCTGAGTTTGGCTGGTTTTCCCTTATGGTGGTTTGTAGTCTCTGTCTTCTGATATGTTCTCCTTGGTGGAGGCTTTATGAGGTGGTTTCCTGAGCTGTTAGAAGAGACTTTTCCACACTCATTGAGTAGCTGCCTTGATTGATCTTAACAGCACCTTCGAAAATTCTGGTGGAAATCTTTTCTTAGTTGAGGTTTTTAGATACTGGCTATATAACTGAATAAGGAGTTCCATATTTCAAAGTAGTGTGTTTGGAAGGGTGCCCAGAGTAAAGAAAACATTAATAGGCATAAAAAGCCAGCATATGGATGCTATAAGAAGTATAATGGAAAATGTCCAAATAAAGTAGTGGAACCTTCCAATCAAAGGGTGTGAGGGGCAGTAAGGAAAATATGTTCTCTCTTATGTTTCTGCCAAAATATGAGGACAATACAACCTATAGAGTAAATTCAGCAGATGCTGGAAACTGCAAAAAAGAACACCAGTCACAGCTAGCTTAGTTTAAAATAACATATTATTTATGTTTGTATTCAAATGCATTTGTATTCTATGTTAATTGATATATTTTTGTCTTATTTAGCCTATTAAGACCATATTAAATTAATATAATTAGCTTGTACCCAATTGTTCATACAGAAAAAATGAAACACTAATAATTATTTCCTTAGAAAGGCCAATCTAAAAAAGATCTATAATACCGTAGTCCCCCTTATCCATGGGGGATGCATTCCAAGCCCCCTCCCTAGTGGATTCCAACCATGGATAGTATCAAACCCTATACATATAATCTTTTCCCCTATAAATACATATGTATGATAAAATTTAATTCATAAATTAAACACAGTAAGAGATTAATGACAATGATACGAACATAAGACCATTATAACAGTATGCTGTGATAAAAGTTATGTGAATGTGTGTATCTCTCTCTCAAAATATCATTATACAGTACTTACCTTCCTTTCCTTGTGATGAAGTGAGATGATAAGACCCTCATGTGACAAGTCAAAGTAAGGTGACTGGTGTTGGCACTGTGAGGTAGTGCTAGTAGCTATTGACCTGCTGACCATATGTCAGAAGCAGGAGCAACCAGACCATGGTTGACAACAGGTAACTGAGTCCACGGATAAGGGGGAACTCCTGTGAATCTGGAACCTAGTCAGCTGGTAATTATCTTTAAGCTCCTATTATGCACTTAGTTATATGGGAGCCACTCAAGCGAGGAATAAGGCATAACTGCTTCTTTTCAGGAGTTTAAAAGCTAGTTAAAATGATGGCTGGCAGCATTTTTTTTGTCCACACCAAGGCAGTTATTTCAAGGTTTTTGATTATAAAGAGTTTTTTGTTCCCAAATTCTCAGGAATGCTTCCTATTTGGAGTCCTGAATGCAGATGTTAAATCACTTTTATGTGATGCACAGAGCTTTAGGTAGAGTTGTCATGTGTTGTATAAGATTTAAAGACTCTTTTTTCAGGTAGGGCATAACACACGAAGGCTCAGAGAGATGGGAGACAGACCCATTTATTACTTACAGGGCCAACTAGAGAAGGTCTCTGGGTAGGGCCAAGAGGGACAGAGCAGGAACAGGGCAATAGCAAGCTGTTCATGTACGAGGCAGTTCGAGTATGGCAAGTGGGATGGGATTAGCACGGGTTCTCAAGTTCCCTGCATATTGGCTAAATTGAATATTTTGGCGGGCTCAAAGGCATAGGGGCAGTCTCAGCTGTGCATTACCTGGCCCTGGAGTGATTAGGGTTGACTCATAGTGGCTTGGAGTGTGAGACCTCAATAAGCAAAGTAGTTGGGTATGTACTTAATTAGCTGCCCAAGAAAAGGAACTTATTGAACTCTAGTCAGGGACTCAAAACTGGGTGAACACAGCACAATTAAAAAGAAAAACTGTATGGAGTGCCTGGGTAGCTCAGTCAGTTAAGCGGCCGATAATTGGTTTTGGCTCAGGTCATGATCTCAGGATCCTGGGATTGAGGCCAGTGTCAGGTTACCTGCTCATTGGGAGTCTGCTTCAGGATTCTTTCTCTCTCTCTGCCCCCTCACTCACTCTCTCTCTCTCTCTCCCTAAAGTACATAAATGAATCTTAAAAAAAAGGGGGGGATTATATTACATAGTCATACAGATTCGAAGTATAAAAATATTATCTATAATGTATTCAGACATTTATCATTCATATTTGTAATACATACTTAACAAACACACATCGATCCCATGATAGACATTGAGAAAACAAAGATGAATAAGTCTTCTTGTTCATTCAGTGAGGAAAAAAACAATGATAATGTAGTTAAAAATGTAAGAGAGTCATAACCTAAGGTAACATTGGAACACAAATATAGGTGTCACTTTTATGGCCCAGACCATTCAGAAAAAGCTGGCACTCATAGGATGCATCATGAAGAGAGATACAGAAGCAAGGCATGATTTAATAAGCAGAAATCTTACCAAAAAGCCTAATACAAATAAACTTTATAAGTAAAAAAAGAACCAGAAAAATCAAGACTTGGCTTATGCCACAGATACAGCAAACAGCCTAGCACACCTTCCACTTCGTATTCATCCGTTATTTTCCCTTGCAGGTCAACATCAATGTTGTTGAATCACAAATTACATATATTTGACCATCTGGACGTGATATATGAGCGTTATAATAACCTGGACAGGAGGATCTATCATAGTAAAGAATAGGCTTGGAATTCCACTCTTTTTTTTTTTTCTTATTAATACAGTATTTATTTGTCTTTCCTCTGTCAAACCCTGAGCCAAACACTTTCCTGGGGAGGTACATTCCTTTTCCAGGCTGCCTGGGGAGGTATAGGAAAAGGAATATACAGGGCAAATGAGACACGGGAGAAAGACCTATGGGAGGTGGAGACGGCTCCTTCACATGGCAAAGAGGTTGAGAAAGGCCACCATCAGGCAAAAGAGCCCAATGGCCTCCAAGAGGGCAAAGCCCAGAATGGCGTAGGAGAAGAGCTGTTGCTTCAGAGAGGGATTCCTGGCATAACCATTCTGAATGAATGTGTAATCTCTTCTATAGGACGAGTGGGCATCTGGGTCATCAGCTTAGACCTGAATTTGATGGCGGCTGTCATCGGGGTCGAGCTTTGTCTGAGAGCACTGAAGCAAAGGCAAAGAGTAAGATAAAGTTGCAATCTCGTGCAGAGACATAAATGAGTTCTCAAAAGATTAAATGTTAAAACCAAGGAAAAGGCAGGGACCAAATTCAAGGGTTAGTGACACTTAGGAGGAGTGAGGTAGATCCTGGAATGCAGCCTAGAAATGCACCTTGAACAAGGATTAGAGAGGAAATTTGTAGTGAATGCTGCTGACCTAATATGTGGGTAAGGAGGGAACCTTTCAGGTCTCAATGTGTTAATGGTGGAGTCTACTTACAAAAAATCAAGTCTTTCTGTTTGTATTTTATGACATTTAAATAGCTCTATACTGGTGGAAAAATATTGGAATCCTCAATTTTTATGTAGTCGTAAACTATATTATACTTTTTCATTTTAACAGAATTGACTATATGGTATTGATCCAGAACCCATGTAGAATTAAACCTTGATTTAAAAGAATTACTGATATTTAGAGTCTAATAACATTTATAACATAGCTTTAGAGCTCCCACTATAGGAAGGTTCATAATACAGTTTCAAATGTTTATAATCTCATTGCTTATAATCTCATTTGAGATATGACAAATCAACATAGCCAAAGAAACGTACAAAGTGTTTCAGACGTGCACACCATTTATGTAAAATAGTTGGCCTCTTGGTTATGATTGTTTTGCATGCTACTGAAGATATAGACTGATTTTGCAGGCTATATGCATAGACCACATGCATAATCTTCATTCCTGAACCAACCTCTGAAATTTCAGTAATAGGCCTCAAAACTCAGCTTGTCCAATTCGAACTGACTTCATTACTATTCTCCTGTTCAGATTACCCCTTATTGCCTAAATTAGGTCTTTTTACATTTGGCTTATCTAAATTGTGATCGAAACAAAATACAGTTATTGAATTGGGTTGTATGGTCTTAAAGCATACACAAATCGATTTTACTCTTCTACTGATCTCTTCCACTCCAGCTTCACTACCATTTTCGTGGCATTGACTTGTGGACAGTTGTCCTTGGAATGTTGACAAATTACTTCATAGTTTTGCCATTGAAGATGCTTCAGCCACTCCCATATTGTTCTTATAAGGTAGTATAACTTCAGTGGATTTTACTTCATTATCCTATTAGATAACCTGTCTTTTATCTGTCAAGCTTGGTCTATTACATCTATTATGATAACTGACACATTTGAACTCATTTCTACCATTTCTATTTTTGTGTGTCACTTTTTCCATTTCTATTTTTCTTATATCTTAATTTTTTGTCATACTGATTGATTTTTCCTTTTAATCTTTTGCCTTTGGATAGAAATATTTTGAAATTTTCTCATCTATAATTAACTTAACAACTTTATAAAGTTATTTAGTATCTCAATCCCCTACCAAAAAAATACGACAGAGTACTTTAATTCTGATCTCCCCTTTACTGATTAATATGCTATTGTTATATAGAATTTTATTTATATTTTTTGTTAAATATACAGTTAGACTACACTATTATAACCTTACATAGACAACACATGTTTCAATTTACTTATATATTTATTTGTTTCTTTGCTTATTATTCTCTCTTGAATCTTAGATCTCTTTTCCTTAAGTATACCTGGTAGAAATTCTTTTTTTGAAGATATTTTGAAGATATATTGAACATTTATTCATTTTGGGTTCTATTTTCATTTTGTTTTCCTATTTTATCCCATGGTTGTTCTTATTGATTGCTTTTATTTGTCCCTAAAACTTTCTTCAGTTTTTTTTTTATTAGTCCAGCAATGAATTAAAAGTATGTATGTATTCAATGATTCGGACTCTCATTGTTTCATTTCCAGAAGGTTATTCAGATATCCAGACCATGTGCTTCAGGGGAATGGATACCAGAGAGGGTTTTGATTTGGAAGACTGTATAAGAAATGTGAGAAAAACAAGATGTGAAATAAGACCTAAGAAAGGGGAGTCTGCATTGAAGACTGAGAGCATTTCAAGGGCTAAGTGTCTCAAAAAGGGATGGGAACTTGGAAGAAAAATCTTATGAATATTTTTATACTATACTAGGGATTGTGAGTCAAGGTCATTGATAATGACATTTCAAGACTCAATATTACTACCATTTGATTAATGACCAAGCTAATATAATGTTTTAAAAACAAATGGAGTTCCATAATTTTTGTTAACGTAAGGCTGCAACTGGTAGCTCTCTCACTTAGTAATTAATACCTTTAACTTTCAAAGACCCTATTTGGAAAATAGACACAATAATAATGACTTACTAAAGATAAAACAGGCTTCTGGCCTTTCTGTCATATGTAGAGTGAAAGTGTGTTTGTGTCTCTGTGTTTAAAAATCCTTTTCCATCTGTCTTAAACTCCTTCGCCCAGATCTGTTACATGTGGTCATCAACTTTGACCCAGGGATGGGATTTAAAATCATCCCACCATCTGGTGTTCTTTCTAGCCTTGCTCTTGAGATGAAGTTTCGGAGAACTTCATATTGTAACAACGTGGGATTTTGAGACTGCCAGTTTTCGGCTTAGCTCATCACTCAAAATGTTCCTCAGGACTCCTCTGTAGGCTCCTTTATACTAATCATGCAAATGAGTGTTCTCTCTGCTGTAATTCAAACACATCCTTTTACTTGCCTTTTTCACTCCCTCAGTCTGCAAGAGGATTCAGCCTGGTGTTTTGCAAAGGCACATGGAATGAATAAATCAATTAATCAATAACTTGATTCCCCCTTTCTGGAAATACTTCTACCCCTTCTTTTAGCTATGTTTCTTGTCCTCTGAGTCACAAATTAAGTATCAACTACTATCCAATAGCATGGGTTCCAGCTCTTACCTATTGAAAAATTAGCGTTTGAAGTGTGTCATCTGTTAGGTGTGGCAGTACGAATGCAAATATGATGTTCTTCTCCTTATACATAGGTGAGTGCTATGTAAATGCAGGTGCATTACATTTTACTTAATTCTACTTTTACAACCTATAGGAGATTTATGTAACTATTATTTCCCTTTAAATTAGAAAGATGACACTCCTTCCAGAAGCATAAAATGTACGGGAAACCCAGAGACATCAAGATAATTCATTAGTTCTAAAATCACTCACTTGCTACAAAAAAAAATATTATTTCTACTTTAAAATTAGAAACAACAACACCACAATTGGGTTGTGAGGGGGTTTTGTGGTCAAAAACACTTAATTCAGTGACCTCAAAACAACATTCTGTAAACTTGCTACTGTTTGTCAGAATACAAATGTCATTGACTGGAGAAGCAAAAAAAAGAAAAAGAAACCAGAAAACAAAAACAAAAAACCCAACCAAAAACAAATGAAAAACCCCATATGACAAGATAAGTTAGCTGGGTTAAGAAAACTTCTATTCAGTTTCAAATATTTATAATTAATATAATTTTATTTTATCTATTTACAGTAAAATATAACTATTTCACTTAAATAACATTAGGCTTTTATATAAGTGAAAGAAAAGTCTAATCTCTATTATCTCCACTTGAATTACTATTGTCACTTGTAAATATAAGGTTTCCAGTACATCTGTTTTATAATCCTCCTCCTCCTCCTTTATAAATCCCCTTTAGCCAGGATGACTGGCTAAAGAATTTAAATGTCATGATGGCTCTAAACCCGCTGCCATGCTTAAAGAGCCCTTCCTGGAAAGAGTTTAGTGAACAGGCATGGAGAATGCCATTCTTGAAAGAAGATTGGAGCCACC
Source organism: Lontra canadensis (assembly GCF_010015895.1). Lineage (NCBI taxonomy): Eukaryota > Metazoa > Chordata > Mammalia > Carnivora > Mustelidae > Lontra > Lontra canadensis. The sequence continues at coordinate 2,529,219 of NW_022631042.1, forward strand.
CAAGAATGTTTTTTTTTTTTTCAGCAATTTAGTTGTCATGTCTCCTCAGATTTAACGCTAATCTAAAAAAGAACTTCCTCTTGATTTGTACTTATGATATAAACATATACATAAAACCAAGGTTTGAGGGAAATCAGGGCTGCCACAATGTGAATTATCCCATTGGAAAAGATTATTCTGCATTTTTAATTGATGTGCATGTTTGACTCATATTGTACTCATGTGTACTGTTCTTACAAAATGGACAGCTAAGGTTTTATAAAGAAAATGATGTGTGCGCTCTTTCTAAGCATTGACCAATATCCTCCCTTCATTTGTATTTTCTTTCCCCTAAGACTATGTTAGGTATATTCAGAAATGTAGAATCTATAATACAGGTAGCAAAATTCATTTTAAAAGTAAACTTATCAAAAATCTTCATTTCTTTGACTACAGTAAAGGGTTTAACTGATAAAATCATGCAATTTTCATTCAAATGGAACATTATATATTCAATTATTTCTTATTCTTCTTATGTAAGATAATTGAAAACAATATAATTTAAATAAGAAAAGAAGTCATAAAAAAGTCAAAGCTAGATAACTTAATTCCTTCCCTTAAAAACCTAGATGTATTCTAAACTGTCAATCAGGATGAGAATGGAGCATTAAGAGGGAAGATGTAGTTGGTAAATGCAGTGATATAGCCCTGAAAGTGGCAAGTTTTATAACATAAATCACAAAATTTGAGGGTGAATCTCTTTTCAGCAGATAGAATTTTTCCAATGAACCGTTATTATTCAGTAAAGATAAAGTTGACAGAAGGTTACTGACGAGGCTCATGTTAAATTGTTACATATTCTTCTTTGTAAAAAAGCCATCAAAGTGTGATTGAGTATGTTTAATTAATTTTCAAACTCTAAGGAACTAATAAGCTTTAAAGATAATCAATAAGTAGTAATAGTACCTGTAATAATAGCTATAATAGGAATTAGCAATTGTCTATCATAGTAATAATAGTAATAGTTGATATTTATCTAGCACCTATTTCATGCTTAATATATGTAGTAAACTATATGTATTAAGCAATTTATATGAATTAAGCGCGTGGTCCAAGATCTTAATGCTTGCATGAGGTGAAGCTAGAATGAGAAACTCAATTGGCTAACTCCTGAGCCCGGCCAGTAGGTTCTGTGTCTCCATCTGTATCATCAGTATCACCACATGAGGGATGAGAGCACAGAGACGACATAAACTAAGTCTTTAGAAAGAATACATTGAATATGATGTTTTATAATTATTTCTTAATTACTTTAAGTGGAGAAAAGAGATGAGTAAGGAAAAAGAAATGGTCTAGGCAGACAATAGAAACAAAGATAGTAATTTTAAAACCATTTAAATGTTGTGCTAAATTAATTCCAAAAGCTTCTAAGCAGAGAGCAATAAAAGAAAAATAGAAAAAGAAAGAAAATAGGCTCATATTCCATTATGCAGTGAGCAAGGGCAAGTGCTCTCTTTAAATTGATGGGACGTTTTACCAGTGAGCGTTGGTGCCAGCCTCATTCAGGGCCCATTACAGAGCATTTACCCCATGCAGGCGATCAGAATCCCAAGCCCTAAACATTGCCATTTCTGTTAAGATAGTCACACCACCCACACGCAGAGGAGGCATTCATAGGGGGGACCAGAGCCAATCACGTTATTACCCTTCAGAACTTCAGGAACATGGAATGTAGTCAACCAGTACAGGATGCCAAGTGACATGATGTATTTTGAGGTTAGAGCTGCAGGCGTTTTGTGTCATTTAAAGGTGATACATAAGCAGGGGAAGCCGTTTTACTGACTGAAATGGGAAAGTACAGCAAATAAGCAGCGAGGGAAAAAGGAGATCCAGAGATTAAGTTCAGTGAGGGCCAGCTTCCCAGGTTCTGTGAGACCAGGCTCTCTTTCTGTTCATGTCTCAAAGTCTCTGAGTTGAGGTTTATTTCACAGCAGCCCCTTATCTGATCCTTGCATAAGTGACTCATGTATCCTTGAAATTAAAATGACCTTGACTGGAACAAAATAAGAGTAGTATGCCAATTTCCATTTTCTCATTTGAAGATGTTAATTTGGTTTAGATTTAAGGGAGGAGGTGTGAGAAGTGAAAAGTTAATTCTTCATGTAATTTTTTTTTTCTTTTTGGTGAATGGACAAACACCAGAAAATTAGCTTCTTAGAGCTAAGTATGATGAGATATTTCCTAAGCCAGTCCCCCTCATTCAGTAGCTAAAAAGCCTTAGCCTCTGGTCAAAAGGACAACTAGACAGCAGAAGGCGAAGTAAATGAGAAATTCCAGTACTCACAATTGAAAAAGTTACACTGAAATTCAATACAAATGTATCCAAGTTATTTTACTTAAAATTTTCCCATTATGATTTTTTTTCACCATCAGGTTTTAAATTGGTGACATCACAAAAATGACATTTTTGTCATTCTTTTCCACAAAGGAATTACATTTTTTGACTCATTCAGTTAACATTTACTTACTGTCCAACCTCTGCTTCGTGCCAGGGTTTCAAAGGGAATAAGATATATTCCTAGTATAAAAGTATCTTCCAAGTTACAGGAGAGAATACCGATTTTGAAGTACAAAATCATATTAAACTTTTAAACTATGTTATAAAACTTGATAATAACTTATTAATATTTTCCAAAAATTAAGTTATTGTTGAAATTAGGTTCAGAGTTTTATGCAAATCTGTTTAACTGATGATGAATCTATCTTTCTTAAAACATATTTGTGAAATATAATACTGATGAACATTAAATTAAAAACAAATCTGCCTAATGATTTAATAAAGTGCTTAATGAAATACTTAAGTTTCAACTATGTCATAAATATTCTATCAGTCAAAAATAATATTTAACACATTATCCTCCTGTGGCTTCTTCTGGGTTGACTTGTGAAATACACAACTTAGGACTCTATTTGAAACTGATGAACTGCATGTTAATTCATGTTGTGTAAATTTAATGTGTTATTTTAGTGCAAGGGAATATTTACGTGGGCATTTACCAATCCTCACCGCATCAACATTAAACTCAGTGATAATATATATAGTAGGTGCTTGATAAAAATTATTGAATAAATTAATAACTCAAGAGTAAGCATTTAAAAATCTATTTTCTATGCTAAGCAATACACAAAGTGAAAAAATAACTTTCTTAAGGGCTAGGATATATTTAGGAAAGTGATACCAATATAAATACTCAATGTTTTATTTTTTACCTTCTCACTTTGCTTTAGGAAAGTGATAGTTAATATAATATCACTAACTACAAGGAAACAAGGTAATTTAATATAAATGTTATCATTTTGTGCAGTGACATACGGAACTATTTTATGGATGGTCCTGGTAAAGATTTTGGACTCAGACAAAGAATGAATATGGTTTTTTTTCGGTCTTTCAGTCCAGTTCAAATTAGAAAGGCATGAGTGTTTTCAAAGAAAAATCAAGCACACTTATGGTAGATACTTTTTATATCAAACAAATTGTTAAAATTATTTCAAAAGGGAAATCCTTGATTTTTAGACATGGATGAGCCAATCAGGGAACATAATTAAAACCAAATGCAAAGAAATTCATTCATCCTTTTGAAATGCGTAGGTTGTTTATGTGTGTGGATATGGGACATGGAAGAAAGGATATAAAGGTAACTGACAATTTTGAGCACAGGTAAATTTAGATAATTATATTTAGGTATAAAAATAATATGACAAAATAAATCAACAATTTCCTCAAACTTCTGAAACCCATTGACATTTCATAAAATTTTATTTCTTAAGAAAAAGATATAGTCTTAAAAATTATAAATATAATTCATATTTATTATAAGTGAGACATAATATCCTCTATATCACCCTTTCATATTTTCTAACATTAGTAACTTGAACTTCTGTATGCAGTGATATCCTTCCAACATTTTCTGAGTTCTTTTTTTTTTTTGAGAACTATTTTTTTTTAAGATTTTATCTTAAAATAGAGAGAGAGATCACAAGTAGGCAGAGAGGCAGGCAGAGAGAGAGGGGGAAGCAGGCTCCCTGCTGAGCAGAGATCCTGATGTGGGGCTCGATCCCAGGACCTGATCATGACCTGAGCTGAAGGCAGAGGCTTGACCCACTGAGTCACCCAGGTGCCCCCATTTTCTGAGTTCTTATATTTACCTGTGTTTCACTTGTCAACACTCATTCTATACTATCGTTCTTAACCTTTGCTAGGCTTGAGGACTAAATATGAAAATCACAACCTAGAAAATAATTGAGGGGCACCTGGGTGGCTCAGTTGGTTAAGCATCTGCCTTCTGCTCAGGTTGGGATCCTGGGGGCCTGGGATCGAGCCCCATGTCAAAATTCCTGCTCAGCAGGGAGTCTACTTCTCCCTATCCCTCTACCCCCCATCCCACTTGTGCTCGCTCTCTCTCTCTCAAATAAATAAACAAAATCTTTTAAAAATAAGAAAATAATTGAAAAGAAATTGACTTCACAATTTAAAACCTTCCCAAAAAAGAAAATTCCAGTCTCAAAGTTTATCTTTACTGGCATATTTCTCCAAATATTAAAGGAATAAATGACATACAATTTATACAAATTATCTCTAGAGAATAGAAAAAGAAGAAATCTTTCCCAGTTCATTTTTTGAAACCAGCATAAGTGTCATACTAATACGTCATATGAGCATTGCAAGAATGGAAATTATGGCATGTTTCATGTATATAGATTTTAAAAAATGAACAAAATAGTTACAATCAGGGGTGCCTGGGTGGCTCAGTGGGTTAAGCCGCTGCCTTCAGCTCAGGTCATGATCTCAGGGTCCTGGGATCGAGTCCCGCATCGGGCTCTCTGCTCAGCAGGGAGCCTGCTTCCCTCTCTCTCTCTCTCTCTGCCTGCCTCTCCATCTGCTTGTGATCTCTCTCTGTCAAATAAATAAATAAAATCTTTAAAAAAAAATAGTTACAATCATGTCTGTGTTATATGCATATAGACACACATACAGATAGGTAGTATATATGCACACAAACATATAAAACACCATGTCCAAATTGGAGTTATTTTAAGAATTTGAAATTAATTACTGTTCCCCAGCCAATCAAAGTAATTTATCATCCTATTAATAAGGGAAAAGAACCATATAACCATTTCCAGAGGCAGTAAAACCATTTGATAAAATTCAACAACCCAAAAAACTAGGAATTTGAGTAATCTCCCTTAATGTCTTAAATGATTATCTATCAAAAAAATCTACAGCTATCATACTAAAAGATGCAATATGTAATTCTTTCTCTTTAAGATAAGGATATCCAATCTCAACATTTTTCAGTTTTGTACTGAGGGTCCTAGCCAATGCAGTAGAAGAGAAGGCAATTAAGCTTATAAATATATTGGAGAGAAAGAAGTAAAATTACATTTATCACGAATGACATCAGTTTGTTTGAAAATTCAAAAGAATGTACAAAAGTATTAATATTAATAGGTTAATTTAGGAAGATCATTTAATGCATGATCAATATGTTTCCCTACACTAGCAACAAATAACTGGAAAAATTATTAAGTACCACTTATAATATTATTAAAATCACGTGTGATAGATCTTTTTGAGAGAAATGTGTTAGATTTTTGCTGAAAGAATTTTTAAAGGACCTAAATAAATAATGAGATTTTTTGCTCATGGATTGGAAAACTCAGTATCATTCTCCCAAGTTGATCTATAGTTTTAATGCAATAAATTTAAATTTCAGTATGCTTTTTTTAGAAGATGTTATTCATTTTATTTGTCAGAGAGATAAAGAGTACAAACAGGGGGAGCAGTAGTCAGAAAGAGAAGCAGGCTCCGTGCCCAGCAGGGAGCCCAATGCGGGACTCGATCCCAAGACCCTGGGATCACGACCTGAGCCGAAGGCAGACACTTAACAGACTGAGCCACCCAGGCGTCCCCAGTATGCTTTCTTTTTGTGGTAACAGAGAAAACTTCTCTAAAAACCATGGGGAAATGCAAATGATTTGGATTAGGCAGTAGAAAATTTGAAAAAGAAAAAATTTTGGAAAACACACATAGCCAGATTTCATACTTATAGAAGTTGCACTAATAAAGACAGTTGGGTATTGGTACAAGAAAAGTCTCTTGATATATGACAACAGCACTAGTACAGTTTTGAGGGAAAGAGTGGTCTTCTTAGTAAATGATGCTAAATCAAATGGAAACCTATTTAAAAAAATGAAAAGACACTTATCTCTACCTCATACCATGTTTCAAATGTGAAAGATAAAAATGTAAATAAATATTTTTTGAAGAAAGCACAGAACAACATCATGACCTTGTGGCAGGTAAATAAACATAGGGGACCAAAAAATGCACTTTGGAAAGCCACCAACACATGAAACAACATATACAACAAACAACAAGAAAGAAACCTCCTGTGTTATCAAACTATTTCACAATCTAGCTATATGCATCTGCATTTGAATTCTTTATTAGAAATAATGTATATTTTTCTTGAATGTGGGTGACTTAAAATAAACCCCACAGTTCACAGGGACGAATTTCAGGTTTTATTGTGGACTATAGAATGAATGCATTCTAATAAATGAACTCTTACTTTAACATCGCAATAGAGAGAATATGGGAAATTCACAAGGTACAAATTATTATCCCTTATGTATCATAACAGATGGGTATAAAAACTTGTTACATTTATATCCCTAACTTTGGTGCACGAACACACACACGCAGACACACACACACACACACACACTGCTTCTATATGATATAAAAATTTGAATCATGTAAATATGTATAAATATGTATTTATGTATAAATATATAATTTATACAGAAGAGATGAATTAGACACTAAAAAATTTAAGAGTATATTTCATGATATGGCAGTTGGTCATTATCAGGAGTTCAAAAACAGGTGAATATTCGATATATTCGATATATCATTATGAATGAGCACCAGGTTCAGTTCAAATTTAGACTTAACTAGCAGCACCTTTATGTCAGTGACTAATAGTTATGTATCCCAATATATATTCTTCTTTTCTTTTTTTTTTTAACAAAACCCTGGTGACAATGCATAGCTTTCCTTGAATCTTGGTATGGTTATGGAACTAAATTCTAGCCAATGAATTCGGCCCTACAATGATGGAGGACTGAGTCAGACAGAACTTGGTAGAGCGGTCATTCCAGACCATTCTATTCCTTCCTGACAGATAGTTACGCTTTGTCAAACATTTGGGTCTGTACTATGTGTTAAGATCTGTCCTTCATGGTTTATGTGTACTTTCTGGTGTAATCACCACAATCATCCTGAGAGATGAGAACCACAATCACCTCCAATTTAATGACAAAGTGAAACTCTTGAGGAGGATAGCAAATGAAGCATGGATTTGAATCCAGGCTGAGGTTGTCAATGTAATTTTGTTGAAGATGCTTTTGATTTTCCTTCATGTTTTATTTGTTGCGTGTACTGATGACATTGTCCCTAAGTATTTGTATTTGTGTTTTCTTGACCTCACAAGAGGTTCCCAGTGATCAGCTTCCGTTGGTGTTTCATCACTTTTATGACTTTGCTCTGAAAAAGACCAAATGTTCTTCTTGTTCAGTTTGCTCCCCCTGTTTCTAGCATTCCATTTGGTGTGTTTCTGAAATATATCCTGAACAAATACTGGCTGTGGCTCATTGGTGGACATGGTTTTGAGAGGATACCATAGAGGCGGGGCGCCTCGGTGGCTTCCTCAGTTAAACCTCAGACTTTTGATTTCGGCTCAGGTCATGATCTCAGGGTCTTGAGATGGAGTCCCACCTTGGGCGCCCCCTCTGCTTTTCCCCCCTCTGCTCCTCTCCCAGCTAGTGCACACTCATTCCCTCTCTCTAAAACAAACAAACACACAAATAAAATCTTGATGCCATAGAGGCATGTGTTCAGTGTGTGATGGGAAGAAGAGGAATTAATGCCTAAGATCATGGCTATGGGTAATTATTGACGATTTTATTATTAACGAGAGCTATAACCATCCATTTTTTTATCTGGAAAAATTCTTAGTATCGTTTCATGACTTTCAATCTCATCAGGTAAGTATAATGAGTAAAATTAGTTGGAAGACTTTGTGTTTCTGGCTCCATAAGTTTGTTGTCTCACTGTTCATGGCAGCACCTACTCTGTACAGCAGATGGCATGGTTGTCTCTAGCTACAGAAACACAAGCCTCCAAAACTAATATTCATGATAAAGAAAGTGGCACTTATAATTAGTCTAGTACAAGCAACATTATTTACGTGGGAAGTAACCATATATTTAAAATTCCCTTTTGCCTTAATACATAATTATTTAATAGAGTGTATATATAGGTATTGAAGTATATTTATAGAGAGGTATTGAAGTATATTTATAGAGAGATATTTGGTTGTATAAACCCCATAAAATGCTTAGCATTGGAATTAATCATTGCATAAAATACTCCTCATAGTCATAAAACTGAATGCTATTGAGAAGCAATAATCAAGAAGTTACAGACACTTTCCCAGAGGAATAACTATATGATGTGTATACATTGTAAAACAACAAAAAAAAAAAGTCAAGTCATCACTCTGAAAATGTTGGTATGTTGGGACAACCACCACATTGTGACAGTGCTGTACCACTACCCTTGGAATTCACCAGAACGCGTAGGTGCTTCTAGTGCCTCCTTGAATAAAGTATGGGTTTTTATTAAGAGCATGACTAGGGGTGCCTGGGTGGCTCAGTGAGTTAAAGCCTCTGCCTTTGGCTCAGGTCATGATCCCAGCCCCTCTCTGCTCAGCGGGGAGCCTGCTTCCCCCTCTCTCTCTGTCTGCCTCTCTGTCTGCTTGTGATCTCTGCCTGTCAAATAAATAAATAAAATCTTAAAAAAACAAAAAAGAGCATGACTACCTTCACTAAATTTTAGCTCCAGAACTGAGTTGATGTGTACCACATGGAGTCAGTTATTCACTCTTGTTTCCTTAACTGGAAAATGGGGGTGATAATAATTGTACTACCTTGATGGAATCGTTCTAAGCAATCAGTGTCTTAGTACATACAAGGTTTAGAGTACAGAAACATCCAATAAATATTAACTGTTAGTAGCAGCAACAATAGTGGTAGTAATAGCGACTATAGTGTTCTGGCTTCTGAAGATAATAACAACGAAGCAACAATACATTGCTAACAAGAAATTTTAAGAAGGGGAGAGTATATATTTTTACATGGGAAATCATGTCCAATACATTTGGTTGTAACTGTGTTAGAAATGGTCACCCATAATCTCATTTTTCAAAACCATGTTCAAATTATAAAAGCAATGCACTTGCTAGTGAACCACAGAATTTCGTTGTCTAGGACTAGTTTGATGTTTCTTCTTCCTACCCTGAAATAGTTTCTACTGGGTTAGTTGCCTCAAGGTAAAGGCTCTCTAAAATCACCACATGCTCTGTCAGGCAATCACAGTAACAACACAACACTCTATCTGAAAAACAGTTGGGAACATAGCACATGTTAAAATTATTCCTTACTGAAACAATAATAATTGAGGAAAACTTTGAAACTGGGACTTAAGAGTAATAGAGTACTCTCACTGGCTAGTATTTATTAATGAGATTTTTAAGGCAAAATGAATAATTTGATATAAAATTCTTCAGTTTGCATGGGATTATAATAAAATAGTGTCTTCTCTCTAATGAAGAAATAATTTTTCACCTTTGGAATGTTTTGCATGTAGTGCAACATTCCCTTTAAAAAGTGGAATAATTTGACATCTGCATGATTGTTTATATCTTCTTAGTTGGTAAGGCGCTGAAATGGCCCTAACAATAATTGCATAATGAAACCGAGAATGTGATGTTAGAATCAATAATAAAAAACACACTTTTTTTTTTTTTCCAGACAACAATTCCCTTGTGGGGATTGGATATGGTAGATACATTGAAGGCCTTCACCTGTGTGTGTCATGAAGAAGGAAAAACAGGGATTAGATCGACCTATATTACTGCCAGTAGCCCCAAGACGTGCCAAAAAGTGAGAGTTAAAGCAAAATCTATCTTTTTGCATATATATACTTTTCCCATCTATTAAATGAAGAAAGGAGAAGTATCTATAGGCAATGACAATAGTCAGCAAACTTGAAATGATTACTATGCCCAGTATATTTAGAAAAAGACAAAACTGCATTTTGCCTCCAAAGTAATTCTCAAACTCATTCAAAATTCACTATCTAGATGTTTAAACACACAAACTGTATAGTCTTTCTTTGATTATATACAATGAATAACATATTTGAGTTTTACCTTGCATGAAAAAACACAAAATTTCTTTGTCTAACTTAGTGTGATAAAAAAATGTGCATATGGTTCTCTCTCTCTCTGTCTCTCTGTCAAGTAAATAAATCTAAAAAATGTACATACACATTTCTCCCAATTGAAGAATGATTTATCATAACTTGTAAATCTTTCTTGATAAACATTATAAATAAACAACGTGAAGAAAGGATTAGGTAAGAATACCTAACTTCAATTTTATTAGGAAGTAAATATCCAGGCCATTAAGAACCAAATCTCACAGTCCAAATTCAGTGGCATAATGATGGATGTGAACTTAGGGAAACAGTATCCAGCTCTGGCAATGAACTTCAACCTCCAAGGTTGCAGCTCGAGATAAGTAGAATCATGTACATTGCTTACCTGTGTGGTTCATTTATCTATAAGGATTTTTGGTAAAAAATATACTTAATTAAATATTTATGGAAAAGTGAATGAATGAATGAATGAATATACTCTATGGATGGGAGCGTTCTGTCTGGTTATATAGGACATTTTGGCTATCATCTCAATTATGGTTAAACAAATCCCATAATTCTGTTAGATACGTACAGTGCACTATATTTAGTCTGAAGGAAATTCTTCTAACCTAACTTCAAACTTAACTTTGATTTCCTTTCTCTACCTCTTCAAGTACACCAGTAACAGATGAAACTAAAAAAGCTGCTTTTACAAAATAAGGAATCTGTTTTGTATGAAGTATATAGACACAACTGAATTCAGTATTTCTAGAAACTTGTGATCTTGGGGTAACACCATAAATGTATTAACTACACCAACTGTGTATTTGAACTCATCATGATGAATGTAAATTTTGTGTATTAATTATTTACTGCTGCTTCATAAATCATCCCAAACATTAGCACACTGAAATGATTCATATTATCTCAACAGTTCCTGTGGATCAGTAATCTCGGCACGGTTTAGCTGGGTCCTTTGTCTCACTGTTTCTCACAACACTGAAATTAACATGTGGACATGGGTTTGCACTTTTACCTGAAAGGCACAACTTCTCGGCTCTTCTGTGGATGCCAGGAACATTCAGTACCTCTCAGGAGGCTGGACCGAGGGCCTTAGTTTCTCTCCATCTCTTGGCTAGATTCTGTCCTCAGTTCTCCAACACAGCAAGTTGCATCCTGAAAGAATGCAAACCCCAAAAGCAACAGAGTCAGCTATCAAGGTGGGAGTCACAACCTTGTATAAGTAACCTAATGACAAAAGTCATATCCTGTCAGCATTGCTGCAATTTATTGTTTGGATGCAAGTTACTCAGGGGGAGAGTATTACACAAAGCTGTGAATACCAGGTGTGGATTTTAAGGGCCATCATAGAGGCTGTGGAGTACAGTATGACTTGGTGAGTTTGTCCTTAAATTGACAGGCATTATTTTGTGCCCAGCCAAGAGATTCTAAATACTTTTAGCAGATAGCTTTTTTTTGTGATTTTAAATTTCATCTGGATGCTCATGTTGGTTTAATTCAAGCTGTTTCACAATGTAAAGGTTGGGAGGGGGAAAATATATATACATATATAGGAAGAAAAAGTATCCTGTGAAATCAGCAGAAGAACATCTGCTGTAGCTTCTGCTCACGTCCAAGAAAACTGGAAGGCAAGAAAGCCCCTTGCTTATTTTTTTGCCAAACCATACTCTCTGGAAATTTAATAGATACTGAATGAGTTCATGTTGAAGTATGGAAGAATATGACTAAATTGTTTAGACATTTTTTCCTCTTCACTATTTCTTCAAAGCCTTGAAAATTTGCCTTTTTGGTGGTTTGGGTTTGAGAAGTTTCTTTTATCCTTTTTCTCATTTACAAATAGACTATAACATAACGGGGCAATTCACAACCACTATTTTAAAGTCCTAATTTTAATGGCATTCTTATGTAAATAAAAGTGAAGTTGAAATTAAAATAAAGATTACAAACTTTAAAAAAAATTGACATATAATGTGTTATTTGCTTCAGGGGTACAGGTCTGTGAATCATCAGTCTTACACAACTCACAGCACTCACCATAGCACATACCCTCCCCAATGTCCATAACCCAGCCACACTATCCCTACCTCTCCACCCCCCAGCAACCCTCAGTTTGCAGATTACAAACCTTTTAAAACCTACTTTCCCAGTAATTCCTAAGAACACTTAGTATGCTGCAGATACTAAAACAAATCAAAAGTTGTATTTTAACCCTTATATTTTAAAAAAGGGGGGGGGGAAAAAGCTAGTTGTAATAAAATTAATATTAGTTTCCTGAAGGAATTTTTCCAGGGTGGTCTAACTTTATGGTGAATCTCTTATAACGATCTCCTATATCCTATTTTTTCTTCTGGAAGACCTTCTCATCCTCCCTCCCTTCTCTGACTCCTTTTTTTCCCCTTTCATTTCTTCTTGTTTTTCTTTCTTTTATAAAATAAGAGTAATAATATACAGTTTTATTCCCTGCCCTATGTGTTCTTTATTGTGCACATCTCGTTTATCCAAGTTCTAAAAAATTAATTAGCTTCCAAATCTTCCTTTGTGTGAATGTACTAGAGTTGAATTACTATCTTAGAGTTAAGATTGTTATTGTGTCTTCTTATTTAAATATGCAGAAAATAACTGAAAAGTCTGCTTTGAGACAGGTTTCCTAGAAAGGTCATTAAAAGACCACAAAGGCTAAGAAGTTTTTCTGAAACAGGAAGATGTTCTTCCGAAAAGGAAGAAATGTATTAAGGTACCCCCTTTGCTATCCTGTCATCATGCTGTGTTTCTATTTTTAATTTTTAAATAATTTTATTGCTATTCTTTGAGTATTCATGATACTGAATGTTCACATATAGTTATGGGTCACTGGTGTTTCTTTAGTAAGTTGTCTTATCTCTTACTTAGCGACATTTATTAGTTTTGATTTGAGTTTTCTGATTTATAGGATATTCCAATGTTTGTGTGTGGAAATGCTTTGATTTGTTTTGAATTCCCATTGCTTTTCAGAATAATATTCTCTAGATCCATTAAGTATTCACCTATAGATTTATCCATTTTTAATTTTATTGTAATATTTTAGCGTGAAATTTTAGCAAGCAAACACACATTTATTATGTAAAAACATACACACTTACACAGTATGTTGTGTGGGTATACAACTTGATTTTTTTGCCCCAAGTGAACAAATACTTTAGCACTATTTGGTGAATATTCAACTGATTTTCTATTGATAAGTAGCAATTCCCACTCTCCTCTCTCTCTCTCTCCCAATCTTTTTCTCTCCCTCATGCATATGAAACACACACACACACACACACACACACACACACACCCTTTCCACACACTATTTTCTGTCTCATTGGTTTGCCTTGTCCATTCCTTAAAAAATGGCACACTTCATTGTTTTACTCACTGTAAACTTACTATCTACATTTTCCTGTGGAACAAGGTATTATGCATTGTTCTTTTGCAGGCTCTTACTCCATTGCATATTGTACTTGTGGGGATTTTGTAGTTGCAAAATAGAGAAATCAGACCAAGAAATAAGGAATTTATTGGTGCATTTATCAAGGAATCCCCTTCTTAGGTGGTGTCCTCAGGTTCTCATTCATATGTCTTTCTCCTAGACTTCTCCCTGTAAGTTGGCTTCCTTGTTCCTGCTTCTGCACTTGGACATCTGACAGATCCAGGCTTATATCAGCCCATGCAGTCATCCTGGAGAAAGGAAATACTTTCTCTTTCCCAGTGTTTTTATAGAAAGTTTGAGATTTTATCAGATCTCTGCCAATAATGTGCTTGAAGGATAAGGTAATTTATTGGCCAAGCCTGAGTTGAATCCTCACATTTAAAAATTCAGAGTAGGTGGTGTGCCTGGGTGGCTCAGTGGGTTAAGCCTCTGCCTTCGGCTCAGGTCATAGTCTCAGGGTCCTGGGATCAAGCCCCACATCAGGCTCTCTGCTCAGCAGGAAGCCTGTTTCCCCTCTCTCTCTGCCTGCCTCTCTGCCTACTTGTCATCTTTCTCTCTGTCAAATAAATAAATAGAATCTTTTAAAAAATAACATTCAGAGCAGAGTTCAGTAATTGGAACTTCTAATAAAGCCACATGAATGAGGAAGTCAGATTCTTAAAATAAATCTGGGTGTTACTTCCAGAACAAATGAAGAAGAGGAAATCAAGCAAAATAAAAATAGGAGGCTACACAACTATACACAACTATACACAACTCTAGGACAGAATGTAGTAGCAAATTTCAATCTCCAGCTTAATAAGCTTTTTACTTTATTTTGCACAAATTCTACTATTTTTAATGGGATAACTTTGCATATATGGAGTAGAAAGCTAGAATAATAATATAGGAAATAATTTTGCTTCATATAAGTATTCTTTTTTTGCTGTTCTGGTGAGATTTGGTAAACTTATATACAGTCATAATACCTCTAGAATAATGAAGCAATCTTTCTCTTTTGTTGTGCACCTTAATGAGTTTCAAGAATCGATTAAATCAAAGTGCTAAATAGTAATAAAATCACAAAAAACTGCTTGGATATAACATAACCAAAAGGTAATGAATGTGCAATAAAAAAACAATAATCTAGAGCAGTATGTGTAGTATACACTTTGGCTAATTACTATATTGTCCCTTTGTGCATAAAGACATTTGTAGATGATGTTTCTAACTCACCATAAGTTTCTATATAACTGGAACCACATATATTCAGCTTCCAAGAAGTTAATTTTAAATATCAATTTTTAAAGGAATATTATTAGAACATGACTGAAAGTGAATCTTGGCTTTTAGATTTCCTGTCTGTAGAACTTATACATGACTCTATCTTATTTAAAATAATTAAAACATTCAGATTAAAAAGGGGAAATCATAGTTTAAGTTTTATTTCCACTTAAAATTAATTATAAAATCCCATTCACAATTATCTGGGTTCTATATAATTCTAGTTTTTACGTAATGGAAAGTAGGATGCATATATGTAAAAATGTAAACTAATTTTCAAAACAGCTACAGTGACTTCTTTCTTTTTAAAAAAAATTCTCACTTTTTTAGGGACTTTCAGTTTGTTCACTACAAAAGTGTTCACATCATTTCACCTGCTATGTGAGAGATGAGATTATGTTGATAGTAAGGAGGTGACCCAATTAAATCTAATTATCGGATTCTGTTATTTTTAAAGCTCATCCCTTTGTATCTTTTCCCCTCTAATTTCCCCAGAGATTTCACTCTGGAGTCTACAGGATTTGAAGATGCTAAATTTCTTCCTGTTCTTTGATGCTCATCGAGAATCTTGTTTTTTAAAGCAGTCATGGAAATAAAAACTTCTACTTGCTCTTCCAAATGCTCTTCCTTTAGGCAAGTCTCTTAATGAAATCCAGAATTTTAAGCAACAGCAGCAAAGTATTTAATTTTAAAAGAAAGTTATATTAGTATACATTAGCTAAAATTGGGTGGCTAGGCCATGAAGACAAGAGGCATCAGAGCTGTCTTTAATATCAAAGTGCTACCACATGGAAGAGGGATTATAACATTTATTTTATTTTATTTTATTTTTCGGTGTTCCAAAATTCATTGTTTATGCACCACACCCAGTGCTCCATGCAATACACGCCCTCCTTAATAGCCACCACCAGGCTTACCCAACCCCCCACACCTCTCCCCTCCAAATCCCTCAGTTTGTTTCTCAGAGTCCACAGTCTCTCATGATTTTTCTCCCCCTCTGCTTTCCCCCAACTCACTTCTCCTCTCCATCTCCCCATGTCCTCTGTGTTATTCCTTATGCTCCACAAATAAGTGAAACCATATGATAATTGACTCTCTCTGCTTGACTTATTTCACTCAGCATAATCTCTTCCAGTCCCGTCCATGTTGATATAATGGTTGGGTATTCATGTTTTCTGATGGAGGCGTAATACTCCATTGTATATATATAGACAATATCATCTTTATCCATTCGTCTGTTGAAGGGCATCTTGGTTCTTTCCACAGTTTGGCGACTGTGGCCATTGCTGCTATGAACTTAGGGGTACAGATGGCCCTTTTTTTCACTACATCTGTATCTTTGGGGTAAATACCCAAGTCGTGCAATTGCAGGGTCATAGGGTAGCTCTATTTTTAATTTTGAAAGGAATCTCCACACTGTTTTTCAAAGTGGCTGCACCAACTTGCATTCCCACCAACAGTGTAAGAGGGTTCCCCTTTCTCCACATCCTCTCCTACCCTTGTTGTTTCCTGTCTTGTTGATTTTGGCCATTCTAACTGGTATAAGGTGGTATCTCAATGCGGTCTTGATTTGAATCTCCCTGATGGCTAGTGATGATGAACATTTTTTCATGCATCTGTTAGCCATTTGTATGTCTTCCTTGGAGAAGTGTCTGTTCATGTCTTCTGCCCATCTTTTGACGTGATTATCTGTTTTGCGTGTGTTGAGTTTGAGGAGTTCTTTATAGATCTTGGATATCAGCCCTTTGTCTGTATTGTCATTTGCAAATATCTTCTCCCACTCCATGGGTTGTCTCTTTGTTTTGTTGACTGTTTCCGTTGCCGTGCAGAAGCTTTTGATCTTGATGAAGTCCCAAAAGTTCATTTTCACTTTTATTTCCTTTGCCTTTAGGGACATGTCTTGAAAGAAGTTGCTGTAGCCAATGTTGAAGAGGTTATTGCCTATATTCTTCTCCAGGATTTTGATAGATTCCTGCCTCACGTTGAGGTCTTTTATCCATTTCAAGTTTATCTTTGTGGATGGTATAAGAGAATTGTCAAATTTCATTCTTGTACATGTAGCTGTCCAATTTTCCCAGCACCATTTATCGAAGAGACTGTCTTTTTTCCACTGTATATTTTTTCCTGCTTTGTCGAAGATTATTTGACCATAGAGTGGAGGGTCCATATCTGGGCTCTCTACTCTATTCCACTGTCTATGTGTCTGTTTTTGTGCAGTACCATGCTGTCTTGGTGATCACAGCTTTGTAGTAAAGCTTAAAATCAGGCAACGTGATGCCCCCAGTTTTGTTCTTCTTTTTCAACATTTCCTTAGCAATTCGGGGTGTCTTCTTGTTCGATATAAATTTTAGGATTGTTCATTCCAGCTCTTTGAAAAATGCCAGTGGAGGGGCACCTGGGTGACTCAGTGGGTTAAAGCCTTTGCCTTTGGCTCAGGTCATGATCTCAGGGTTCTGGGATCGAGACCCACATTGGGCTCTCTGCTCAGTGCAGAGCCTGCTTCCTCCTCTCTCCCTCTCTCTCTCTGCCTGCCTCTCTGCCTACTTGTAATCTCTGTCTGTCAAATAAATAAATAAAATATTAAAAAAAAAAGAAAAGAAAAATGCCAGTGGAATTTTGATCAGGATGGCATTGAAAGTATAGATTACTCTAGGCAATATGGACATTTTAACAATGTTTATTCTTCTGATCCATGAGCATGGAATGCTCTTCCAAATTTTTGTGTCTTCTTCAATTTCTTTCATGAGTGTTCTGTAGGTTCCTCGAGTACAGATCCTTTACCTCTTTGGTTAGATTTATTCCCAGGTATCTTGTGGTTCTTGGTGCTATAGTAAATGGAATCAATTCTCTAATTTCCCTTTCTTTATTTTCATTGTTAATGCATAAGAAAGCAACTGATTTATGTACATTGATTTTGTATCCTGCCACATTACTGAACTGCTATATGAGTTCTAGTAGCTTGGGGGTGGAGTCTTTTAGGTTTTCCATATAAAGTATCATGTCATCTGTGAAGAGAGAGAGTTTGACTTCTTCTTTGCCAGTTTGAATACCTTTTTTTCTTTTTGTTGTCTGATTGCTGTTGCTAGGACTTCTAGTACTATGTTGAACAACAGTGGTGAGAGTGGGTATCCTTGTTGTGTTCCTGATCCCAAAGGGAAGCTGTCAGCTTTTCCCCATTGAGAATGTTATTCACTGTGGGTTTTTCATGGATTTTATGAAGTTGAGGAATGTCCACTCTATCCCTATATTTTAAAGAGTTTTAATCAGGAACACGTACTGTATCTTGTCAAATGCTTTTTGTGCATCAGTTGAGAGGACCGTGTGGTTCTTCTCCTCTCTTATTGATTTGTTCTATTACATTGATTGATTTGAGAATGTTGAACCACTCTTGCATCCCATAGATAAATCCCACCTGGTCATGGTGGATAATCTTTTTAATGTACTGTTGGATCCTATTAGCTAGGATCTTGTGGAGAATCTTGGCATCCATATTCATTAGGGATATTGGTCTGAAATTCTCTTTTTTGGTGGGGTCTTTGCCTGATTTGGGGATCAGGGTAATGCTGGCTTCAAAAAAGGAGCCTGGAAGTTTTCCTTCTGTTTCTATTTTTTGAAACAGCTTCAGAAGAATAGGTATTATTTCTTCTTTGAATGTTTGATAGAATTCTCTATGAAATCCATCAGGTCCTGGGCTCTCGTTTTTTGGGAGGTTTTTGATCACTGCTTCAATCTCGTGACTAGATATTGGTCTACTCTGGTTGTCAATTTCTTCCTGATTCAGTTTTGGAAGTTTATAGGTTTCCAGGAATGCATCCGTTTCATCTAGGTTGTTTAACTTATTGGCATATAACTGTTGATAATAATTTCTGCTGATTGTTTCTATGTCCTTGGTGTTAGTCATGAACTTTCCCTTTTCATTAATGATTTTATTAACTTGGGTCCTCTCTGTTTTCTTTTGGATTAGTTTGGCCAGTGGTTTATCAATCTTATTGATTCTTTCAAAAAACCAGCTTCTAGTTTCATTGATGTGTTCTACCATTTCTCTAGTTTCTATCTCATTGATCTCTTCTCTAATCTTGATTATTTCCCTTCTTGTGCTTGGGGTTGGCTTAATTTGTTGTTGCTTTTCCAGTTCTTTAAGGTGTAAAGACAGCTGATGTATTCTGGATTTTTCAGTTTTATTTTTTGAGGGAGGCTTAGATGGCTATTGCCCTTAGGACTGCCTTTGCTGTATCCCATAGGTTTTGGACCTATGTGTCTTCATTCTCATTAGTTTCCATGAATTGTTTAAGTTCTTCTTTGATTTCCTGGTTGCTCCTAACATTCTTGAGCAGGGTGGTCTTTAGCTTCCAAGTGTTTGAATTCCTTCCAAACTTTTTCTTGTGGTTGAGTTCCAGTTTCAAAGCACTGTGGTCTGAGAATATGCAGGGAATAATCTCAGTCTTTTGCTATCAGTTGAGTCCTGATTTGTCACCCAGTATGTGGTCTATTCTGGACAAAGTTCCATGTGCACACGAGAAGAATGAGTATTCTGTTGTTTTAGGGTGGAATGTTCTGTATATATCTATGAGGTCCATCTGGTCCAATGTGTCATTCAATGCTCTTGTTTCTTTATTGATTTTCTGCTGGGATGATCTATTACTGAGAGTGGCGTGTTAAGATCCCCACTTTTAATGTATTCATATCAGTATGACTCTTTATCTTGATTAACAGCTGTCTTATGTAGTTGGCTGCTGCCATACTGGGGGCATAAATATTTACAATTGTTAGATCTTCTTGATGGATAGACCCTTTAAGAATGATATAGTGTCCTTCTTTATCTCTGACTACAGTTGTTACTTTAAAATCGAATTTATCTGATATGAAAATCACTTTTTTTTTTTTTTTGAGGCCCATTGGCTTTCTTTTGAGGCCCATTGGCATGAAAGATGCTTCTCCATCCCTTCACTTTCAGTCTGGATGTATCTTTAGGTTCCAAATTGGTCTCTTATAGACAGCATATGTACGGGTCCTGTTGTTTTATCCAATCTGCAACCCCATGATGTTTTATGGGAGCATTTAGGCTGTTCACATTGAGAATGATTATTGAAAGATATGGTTTTATTGACATCATGTTGCCTGAGAGGTCCTTGTTTCTATAGGTTGTCTCTGTAAATTTCTGTTCTTTGTCACACTTGGGTTATATCTTCTTTTATAGAACTCCCTTAATAGTTCTTGTAGTGCTGGCTTGATGCTCTTTTAAACCTTGCTGGTTTTGGAGACTCTTTATCTCTCCAACCATTTTGAATATCAACCTTGCTGGATAAAGTATTCTTGGCTGCATGTTCTTCTCATTTAGTGCCCTGAATATCTCTTTCCAGCCCTTTCTGTCTTGCCAGGTTTCTGTGGACAGGTCTGACATTATTCCGATGGACCTTCCTCTGTACATAAGGAATCTCTTCCCTCTTGCTACCCTCAGAAGCTCTTGTCTAAAATTATGAATCATCAGTCTCACAATCAAGTGCCCTAAGGTCTTTCTGGATTCATTGATATTGTGGGGGGGGGGGTGTTCTTTCTGCCTCTAGGACAGGAACGCTGGTTCCATTCCCCAGACTGGGAGAATTTTCATCCTGAATTTGTTCAACTATATCTTCTAGTCTTCTCCTTCTCCACTCCCTCAAGGATCCCAATAATTCTGATGTTGGAACGTTTTGTGGCATCATTTATTTCCCTAATTCTGTTTTCATGGCTTCTAAGCTGTTTCTTCCATGCCTCCTCCTGATCCTTTCTCTCTATCAGTTTGTCCTCTTAGATCACTAATTCTATCTTCTGCTCCCCGTTACCCTAGCTGTTAGAGAATTTAGATTTAGATTAGATCTCATTGATAGCATCTTTAACTTCTTCCCAGGTGGCTTTCACTTCTGCCCTTAGAGATTCTATGTTGTCACTAATGGTTTTCTGTAACCTAGCCATTTGCCTGGATAGTTGTTACCCTGAATTCCCTTTCTCACATACTGTTTATGTCTGTATCCAATAGTTCTGATGGAGAGGGCACAGTCTCTGAATTTTTCCTCTTCTGGGTATTCCTCCTTCTAGTCATTTTGGTGAGAGGGGTTGAGGGGATGTGTAGCTGAATATATCAACCATGATCCAGGCAATGTGCACTCTGGAATGCTTTTAAGCCATCAGAAGTCACCACCAAAAAGAAAGAAAAAAGAAAAAGAGAGAGAGAGAGAAATAGAGAGAGAGAAAAAAAAGAGAAGACCCATCCAGAATGGGCCCCAAAGGTAAATTTATAAGGTATACAAGCAAACATGGACAAACCAAAAGACTGACAAAAGTAAATGAGAAGAATAAAAAGGAACCCAGCTAAAATGAACCCCAAGGATAAGGTTTACATAATACCAGAACAAAAACAATACACAGAAACACTGACAGAGGAAAAAGATGGGAGGGTGGTTATAAATCCTCTATGTGGGTGAGGCAGGTTATTTTGATTCTTCCTGGGTGCATCTTGATATCTTTCTTAAAGGACTCGACTTTCCAGAGATAAAGGGAGATTAAAACTGGCTTATATAATAGGGGTAGTATTGATTAGGGAAAGAGAATTACCTTGAAGCTTATATCTATATGTATATTTTAAAAAATAGAAAAGAAAAAGAAAAACACAAGTATATATATGAAAAAAGTTCAAGTTAAAAGGTTATTATGGAATATGTTGTATTAAACCTCTAGTTGTAATGTTATGTCTGTAAAAAAAAATTTAAAAGAACAAAAATAGTGAGAATGAATTAAAAATAAAAGTTGTATCTATGAAATATACAGATTTTAGGGCAGTACTGGGAGTTTAATACATTGTTTTCTCAATGGTTTTACAGTTTAATGGGGACCCTGGGGTTGTCCTCTGGTTCTTTTGGCTGGGTTTCTGGGGTAGGGGCCTGCTGCGTTGTTTTTCAGTCAGTCTTGCTTGGTTGAGTCCTCCTGCCCCCTATCAAGGCGTTGGGCTCCGCGGAAAATGGTTTTTCAGGCTTTTGTTCTCTGGAGGTTTTTTTTCTTTGGTGGTGTTTTGTGGCTTTTGGGAGGTTTAGTGGAAAGCAAACTGTACCCAGACCTCTGTCTCACAGAGAAGCCTCAGTCTGCTCTCCTTTGGGTGTTCCAGAACACATAGACTCCCCCTGAACTGTGCAACCTCCCACAGGCAGTGCAAGTCCCCAGCCGCCATCTCAGGGTCACCCAAAGTGCCCACTTGTCTCTGCAACCCTGTGCCACTAAAACCATGAGTGATATTGGTCCGGGAGCCCGCTTCCGGTGGCTGCCTTTGCCGGGACTGCTGTCTGAGGTCCAGACCTCACATGGCGCAGGTTGCCACAGAGGGACCCAGACCAGAGATTGTGCTGAGTTCCTTCAGGCCCAGGCTGGGAGAGTCCAGACCCTCAGCTGGTCCTAGGGACCACCAGCTAGGGCCCACACAGAGCTCTCTCAATCACAGGCAGGGAGTGGGTCAGACCCTGCTTGCGCAGTGCATGCAGAGCGCAAAAGTCTGTAGTTCTAGAGAGCACAGGATGGCACCCACACCAGACTCCCTCATGTGGGGGCAGGAGTGCACCCCAGCTGAGTGGTGGTGTAAGCTGTGCAACCCCGGGTCTCAGGGACCATGGCTTGGAGGCTTCGCCGCACTCTCTCTGGCATGGGTGGTTGCCGGTGGTGGCCATTCTGGGTCTGTGGGCTTAGGCCTTTGTCCATGATCACCCAATACCACCAGTTGCCCTGTAAGATCTTTTGCTCTTTTTGAGTGCTTTTAACCAGTCTCCCAGTTAATGCTGGTCCCCAATCACAGGGCACTTCCGTATTAGGGTATTACTTTCCAATGGGTTGCTTCTGGTGGCTCCCTCCCCTTTCTGTTTATCCTCTGATATCCATCCGAGCATTCCCACTCCACTTCGCCTCTCCGCTGGTGTCTTCTGCCCTCATAGAGATCCAGAAGTGTATAATTGTACATCTCAGGCTGATTTCATGGATGTTCAGAGTGTTCTGGTAGATAATTAGCTCACTTTAGGGGACCAGTTGAAACAGGGTCCCCTACTTCTCCGCCATCTTGCCCCACCTCTTAAAACAATTTTGAGAGGCTTCTCAGAGAATACTTTAAACCAGAGGATGAGATGAACATAGCCTACATAAGGAAGATGCTCTTTAACCATCAGAGTTGCTCCTGAGTCAACTATTTGTTAATTTTGGGCTCTTTTCTAGAGGGATGCACAGGGAAGAAATTGGGTTGGATAGTCTTCCAAGCCCACTTTCTATCTGAGATCCTGGTGATTAAACCTTTAGTGAATCTAAAGAAAGTCTTTAATTTCTTCTGTAAAACTTCTGTATGTAGCACAGCTCCCAATATTTTATTAATACTTACTGTCTAATCATATAGATAATAAAGCCCAAACTCTGACATTAGAAAAAATATTATACATTATTCTTATAATGCTTGTCCCTTTATAATATTGGCTCTTTAATATCGGTTATCACAGTTTTGCTTCACGATGTTGACTTCTTTCATTCTGTTTTCTTGTGGAAACAATAAGGAGAAGATATCACTGAGCATGCAGTCATAAAAGACTTTCATGGAGAGGCAGGATTTTTCATGTTTTGGCAATAAGTTGTAAACTATCATAAATTTACCCTAAAATACACAAAAATGAAGCAAATTTAATAAACAAATAGCATTTATACTGACTGAGAAAGGGAAAAGATGAAAATATGAACAAAGAGCCAAATTTTATAACTTCTTAGGAAAACTGAATATCAGAAAATAACAGCACTGAAATCCACCTTTTAAATTTTATTTCTTAAATTTGCTTTATGCAAGGTTCAACATTCTTTGTAGTTAGTTGTCTTGCATGTTAAAAAGAGAAAAAGAAAACACTGCCAAGTATTTTCATGAAATTGTGATTTCACATTCCAGAAGCAGGGCTTGAAGAGTACGTACAGGTTAATGGACTATAGATGAGTGATTTTTATGACTCTTTTTGTTAACAGATAACAAGTAATCTTGTCAACAGAAGCATCTTCAAACATATGAAAAGAAGCACATCCAAAGAAGTGAGCTGTTTCCTTTGATGCTCTCTTGATAGACGAGGTGGGCTATCTTATATACTCACTCACTATTGAGACCAAGTTAGAAAAATTAATTCCATGTCAGGCTTTATCTGTTCATTTGCAAATCAAAATAAGTTACAAGTAACAAGTAACAAAACAAAATAAGAAAACACCACGTTTACCTATTGACTTTAAGTTGCTCTCTGAGAATTTAATTAACAGTTTCAAAATTTGTAAAGAAAAGGAAGATTAAGTTAAGATGCAAGTCATATTGGGGTTTTTCTTCATCCTGTAATCATCTGAAGGCTGTAAGTGGTGACAGTAAAGAAGGAAACCTAACTTGCTATATTGTAGAACTGGACATCAGAAATACATAAAAGTAGGGTAGAAATAATCCTGCATAGAGGATAAAGATATTTTGGTTTTAGCCGTGACTGTGAAATGACTAACCAGGTGACCTTGCAAAGTAATTTCATTTAGTTATTAAATTTCATAATTTGTAAAATGAGGGATTGACTGGACACATTATTTTCAAATAGTTTTTGCCCATGAAATTCTGAGGCAGCCATGAAGTTTCACCATCTGGATCTTTCTTCAAGAGAGAACTTTCTCTAGGGAATGTAATTAGCTGACAGCCTCTTTAGAATCAGATCGGCTGCTCTCTTCCTGGGCTTCTTCCAATAACAAAGGACAGTGGGAGTATAAGAACTGTGTTATTTGTGCCTCATAAGAGTAATTTCGTTCTTCCATCAGGTGATCTTTGCTCAGTATCTCTCCATCAGGTTAGTGGGAGTTGCTCAGAGTTGCACTGTAGTTTGAGGCTTTTACTAACTCAATGGTTCCCCTTCCCTCTCTTCACTGGTATCAGATCAACATTGTGGTCTGGAGTGCACCCATGTGGCAGCAAGGAGGATGTACCTCAGACTTCCAACAGTTGGGAGAATAATTGACCAAGGGCTCCATCTGCTGTGCCTTGACAGCCACTGCCAAGTTTGCAAGGAGACTATGGTTTTCACAGGATGCTGCCCACAAATAACTGAGAGACATAACATCCCTCTGAAGGTTAACTTTAGCTTGAGAACCTTTGTGACCTCTGTCTTAGATTGCACAGCTAACTGAGATGCTTCCGTTAAACATTCCCTCTTGCCTTCCCTTATATAAGACTTGCATTATGGTCTGATGACTCTCCCAGCCTTCTCCAGGCACCTGCTTATTTCCTTTCACACAGGCATTTCTGTTATAAAATTCTGATTTTTTAAATTTTATTTTACTTATTTATTAGAGAGAGAGAGAGAGCATGAGAGAGAGAGAGGTCAAAGGAAGAACAGACACTCTGCTGAGCAGGGAGAATGACGAGAAAACTCGATTCTGGGACTCAAGGATCATGACCCAAGCCCAAGTCAGTCACCCAACCAACTGAGCCACCCAGGTGCCCCCAATAAAATTGTGATGTTTTTTATTCCATTTTAGCATCTGCTTCCCTCAGGATTTTGATATCACATCCCATCCCATCCATTATTGCTGTTCCTTCTCACTTTCATCCTCTACAGATATTTCCTGCAATTAATATCTTAACACTCTTAGCTCCATAGTGGCATTTGATTTCTAGAGGTCCAAAACTGGCACAAATACTTTCTTTAAGTGAAATTCAACAGGAAAAAGCCACTACTGGAAGTAACAGAATGGGCCTCTTCTGACGCAAGCAAGATTTAGAGGCCAAAGATTTCCTTATTCATGTCTACTCACCCCATCTTTGCCTCTAGTGGGAGCTCCTGAATCATCATTGAGAAATGCCTTAGGATATGGGAAAGACAGTTTGGAAACTCAAGAACAAAATGTCCTAACACATTAAATGGTATAATACTATAACAACGAAAAGGCTTTTTTTAAGACAATTTTTTAAAAGACAATTTTATTTATTTATTTTTAGAGAGGCAGCATGAGCAGGGGGCAGGGAGGGGGAGTGGAGAGAATCTTAAACCAGCTCCGTCTGCAGCATGGAGCCCCCATCCAGGACTCAATCACACAACCTTAAGATCATGACCTGAGCTGAAACCAAGAGTCGGACACTTAACCAACTGAGCCACTTAGGCACCCCACATCTAAGTGTTTTAATTGGAGTCCATATAAAACCTTTATAGTTCTCCCAAACCTGAAATTTTACCACCAAAGCCAAGCCATAGTAGAAACGTCCCCTGGCAGCAGCCACAAAAATCAGGGCACCAAACAAGGGTTAAAATTCCTTTCTGTGAGATATGGGCAACCCGGAGCTAGGCAGAGAGAGAGAACAAAGATGATACCCACCAGCCTCCCTTCCCTCAAAGCTGCTCTGCTCCTAGAGTCTGCCAAGCCCCAAGCCAGGCCCTTGGGCCAAGGCTCCTGGATGAGCCAATAGGCCTATTGCACGGAAAGATGGGGGAATGTTTCAATCTGCTGCCCTTGCAATGCCGCAGGGTAGTAACCTGCCAGAAGTCTTCTAATTGTTTCCGTGCCATGGGACCCAAGAACACAAGGTCGCCAGGCTTCCAGCGCCAGGCCACCAAGGAGTATCCCCTGGGTGGCCCCAGAGTGCGCAAGCGCTCCCGCCCGGGAGCTAGTGGCGCTGGAGAGTGTGGACCAGGGAGCGCAGACAAGGAAGAGCGTCAAGATGGCGCCGCAGAGCGTTGTCCCTCCTGGGCGGTGGAGCAGGCGCCTATGGATGTGTGTCCCATTAAATGCCTGCCAATCAGGCCAACACTTTAATATAAATAAAAGAGCCTCCTTCCTTCACTGGCTAAGATCAGCTGCCTCCGCGCTGGGCCCCGAGAAAGGTAAGTCCACCGCGTCAGCTTTCTTGAGAGCCATATCTCAGCTTGTTACAGCTTTGTGGGTATCTCGGAGTTGTTTTTCAGAGCTGGATGCTGTGGACGCTGTTCTCTCACATGCAGGTCTTAAAATTGGGGGTGCCGGAAATGGGGTTCAGACATTTCACTCAAGGAGAAGCACTGGGTTTTGAGGTCCGACCTGACTGTGGGTCATTGCGCTGGAGGCTGGGTTTATGCTGAGATTGTCTCATTGTCTCAGCCTCTCCTACTCTTCTGGATGTTGGTTTTGTTTGTTTGTTTTTGGTTTGTTTCTCCTTTGCTCAGTTTGTAGTCTTGGCTTAGCTGGCCTTTAGGCGCCCCCCCTTCCCCCGCCAAAGGAAGTTTTTTCCCCGGGGCTTGGGTGGCTCAGTCCTTTAAGCGTCTTGTCTGCCTTTGCTCAGGTCATGATATTGGGGTCCTGGGATCACTCCGTGGGCTCCCTGCTCCTTCCCCCCCCCATGTGTTCTCTCTCTCTCTCTCTCAAATAAATAAAATAAAATAAAGGAAACTTTCATATATAGCTGTAGACTCATGTATCTGTTGGAGGTGAGATCACGATCTCCCTAGGTGGCTAATCTTGAACCAGAACCTCCCTTTCTCTTGTAATTGAGAATTTTCAATTTGAATTAATTAATCAATTTGAATTATTTGAATTAAATAATCTGTTTCTTTGTTAGACTTTTACCCGTTCCTGATTCTACTTGTTTGTTGCTTCTAATTTTCTGTGGTTTGAGATATCAGGCAGATTTGTTCAAAATTGTATGTGAAGACAGAGGAGGATAAGAGAAAAAAAGAATTACATGGCTTGAGTGTAAAAATCATTCATTTGGAGTCCATTGTAGACAAATACTTTTTTTTCCAGTTTATTTTATTTTCTTTTCGGTGTTCCAGCATTCATTGTTTATGCACCACACCCAGTGCTCCATGCCATACGTGCCCTCTTGCACCTTGAAAGGAACTGAGCAGTTAGCACTTCATCTAACAATTTCATATTTGTTTCCATTTCCTTGAAAAGCACTCTGTTCAGTATCTAAGGTGATTGTCCCTTGGTCAGTGAGTACCCTACCTGAGACTTACCTTATGCTAATTCCTCTTATAAAGAAAACGAAACCATTTTATTTGCTCCTCGGTTGCTCTATGTACGGTCTCTGTGTGGAGATGGCTGGAGGTGAGGCAGGGCTGGAGGTGAGGCAGGGCTGGAGCAGGCAGGAGAAAGGAAATACTTCTAAATTAGACAGGTGAAAACAAAAATGTAGTATAGAGATAGTACACCATATAGATTAGGGTGGATATATAATAAATCAGCACCTAAAGAAAACTTCCTATTAATGGAATCATTAGGGATTTTAATAAAAAGATAGCAACATAACACATCCTGAGACTAACAGACTTTCAGATACTTCGAATAACAAGGATCAGATCTTAAGTTTTATTCATGTCAGTGATCCAGCAGTTTTTAAATAGCTTACTTCTCTGTTTGATCTGGAATGCAAATTGCTCAGACCCATTCACTATTGTAAGCATTAAAAGGGGAGTTTGTTCACATTATTCTGATATGTCATCACTTTTCGGGGTTCATTAGAAAGGTAAACATGGTTGATACCTGTGAGTTATAGTCAACTCAGCAGGCATTTAAAACATTAAAGGTATGTGTTCCCTTTCAAAAGAGAAGGAGCTGTGCAAGCAGTAACTTTTTATGTCTAGAGTAAATAGGAATTATTGTCTTTTGTGGTAGTCAATTAATCACCTGGAGTTTTACATGTGATCCTGGCTAGGTTAGAAAGCTTTATTCTTTCTTTCTAACTCTTTTAGCTTTGAACAGTTATTATGCTATTAATTTCTTGGCATTCATTTCGAGTAATTTAGGGAAATGTTTATATTTCATTGCCAATGTATGATGCTATCCTACCTCCTTTATGAAGTCTTTTCCGGCCACAGGCTGTCTTCTCTGATAAGAGTTTAACTTGTTTTCTCTACCTGTAATTTGTCACTTTCTACCTTGCACTGTAATATCTTTGGCCTATGCATGTATTATATCCACAAACAGATTTTAAGCTACCTGAAATTCAGGCGTTTATCTGAAATTTCTTTATTTCTTCAGTCTTTAATTCATTAATTTTTTAAAATTGAAGAATAGTTGACATACAGTATTTTATTAGTTTCAGGTATACAACATGGTAATTCAGTATTTATATACATTATGAAATGATCACCACTCATTCATTAATTCTTGGTTGCTTTGCAACATAATTTTCCTCAGCATATAACATGATTTTTTTCCGTGTATATTTCACTTTGTATTTTAGCTTCTGTCATATTCTGATAATGCAAATAAGATACTGAATACAACTGAAAATTCCCATATTTTATGACCTTAAAGCATAATTGAGAAGTCAAATACTACAAACACTGAAGATGAAAGTAGTTATTTATCTATTTATATGTAGATTTTCTGAATCAGTGCATTTCATGTACATCAAAAATGATTTATCATCTAGATAAAAATCTGTCTGGAAACCAACCTGGCATTCAGCTTGCCAGCTGCGTAATATTCATTAATCTAACCATCAGGTCCCTAAACTGTAAAATTAAAGAATTTGGGGCCTTAAGAAACATGGATACAAACAGCTCCTAAATTTCACATCTTAAAAGATCATCTCTAATGATCCGTTGTCATTTTGTGTGTGCATTTACCCAACAGTTACTGACTATGTACAATCAATTAGTAATTTTGTAAGTAACAGAAATCCACAGTGGAAAAAAAATTAGAGTTCACATTTGTGTGTGTGTGTGTGTGTGTGTGTGTGTGCTTATGTGTTGGAGTAGGGATTGTTAGTGTGTATGTAAGATGTCAAGTTGTTATAAATAAGCAAAGAAAAATAAAGGTTAGTAAAGGGTACAGGTTGATGGATGTGGGTACTAATTTACACACATGGGTAGAGAAGGATTCTATAATGAGTTTACGTTTGAGAAGAGATATAAATGAAGTAAACCATTTGATTATCCAAAGGAACAAAGTTCCATGAAGTATAAATGGTGAGTAGAAAAACCTTAAGGAACAGATCTTGCTTGGCATGATTAAGGAATAGTTGGTGACCTGATACTATCTGAACAAGGGGAAATGTGGCAGAATATACAGTAGGAGAAGTGGTCAGGTATCTGATCATAGCCTCTTGCAGGACACAAAGAATTATAGATTATATTCTGATTATGATGGTAAAGCCTTGAAAGTTTGGAGTCACTTGAGATCTGATCTGACTTACACCATACACACAATGGTTAAGACAGACTATCAGAATTAATGCACTAATAAAACATGATTTGCACTGTTGGACTTAGCAGGTATTTAAAATGTTAAG
Source organism: Lontra canadensis (assembly GCF_010015895.1). Lineage (NCBI taxonomy): Eukaryota > Metazoa > Chordata > Mammalia > Carnivora > Mustelidae > Lontra > Lontra canadensis. The sequence continues at coordinate 2,559,534 of NW_022631042.1, forward strand.
TATATGGGCTCTTTTTTCAAAATGTCATCTATATAATTAAATCATGTCTAGGACTTTGAATCTTAGGGATTAACCCCAAAATGCTAAGATAGTTCATTTGTTAGTCATTGTTACTGTCTTATTTTGAGTGCTGGTGACATTGTTTCTGAGTACTGTGGAACTTCAGAAGGGTTTGGTGACCTTAAGGCCAAGTGGGTGGTGCTGGTATCCATTGGTTAGGCTCTCAGCAGTTTGGTAGCTGTATTTACATGATTGACCTGGCAGCTACATTTTCATAGGCCACCTTCTTTAGTCTCTCATATGAAGTAAAAAATTCTGAAAACCAGGCACTCTCCATATTTAAGAGACATTTTTGCCAAATGCAACTTCCACTATCAAATAAATATAAATAAATAAATAAAGGACTTAGATTGACTTTTTTGGATCAGTTGTCCCATTCTCAACATAAGCCATGGAACAAGGCCCAGTCCTCTGCATTTGGAGCTTCTCTCAGTGACATGGGAGAAAATCTGCAGCAAGATGTTCATGTCAAAAATCTCTTCTCCAGTTACAATGACAGAGACCCAGTAAGAATAGAGAGCATCTCAACAAAAAATAGAGATTCTTGGGAGACAAGATTGTAGTGAAAGTAATTTTAACAGCAACATTCCTTCATTCATTAAACATTCATTGAGTGGCTAGTATGTATAAGCACCTAGAGATACCTAGGGTGCGGTGATGACCAAGTCAAAGTCACTTGTGGCTCGTGTATCTGCATTCTGTGGCATTTTTCACCCCCTCCCTCCCAAACTGTACTCAAGTCAATCCTAAAAGAAAAAGCTTTCATGAAGGGGTCAGTAGTTCTTGTTCTGGAAGGAGGGATATAATTTCTGAGAAACAGAAAGCTGGCTGGTGTATTTGTTCAAAGGAAGGAAAATCAAAACACTTTGTGATCATATTATCTCACAAGCTGTTAAGTTTTAGTTGTATATTTGAATCCCTGGGAAGCTTTGATAAAAATCCCAAAGCCTAGCTTGTACTCCAGGCTAATGCATTCAGCTTTCCAGGATGGATGGGGCTCAGGCTTTAGTAATTGTTAAAGTTCCGCGGATGATAGGAGTTTTCATCCGAGATTGAAAAACCACTGCAGTAGCTTGATGGTGACTTTTGTTCTCCTGGGTATTTTCTAGGGCAAATATATACTCCAGAACATATGTATGTATATATATGTATGTATGCATATCCACATGTGTATGTGTTTCTCTTTATATGGTGCAATTACAACGTGAAGCAGGGATTATCTGACTGGACATATATTTGGGGGACTTCGTTTTGCTAAATACATCCAAACTCTTCTGTAAGCTGTGGTAATTTGGTATACTAAAAAATCGTGTTTGATATCACTGCAGAGAAGACTCTACCAGGCTATGTAAATTCCCCAGTAGTAGTAGTAGTAGTAGTAGTAGAAGTACTACTAGTAGTAGTAATTCAGCATAGTTTCTGACTAGAAGCTGCATTAAACCCATGATCACATGTACTACCCTAATTTATTTTCCTATGAGAAAACCAGCATAATCTCTCAAAAGTTAGATTTTATCTTAAAATAAGGTGAAACTTGTTTGTTAATATAACTCTTATTCAACTATTAGATGTCGATATTACTGTTTCTTATCAAGCAAACTTGGTTGCTGTTGAAAACCTGTTTCTTGCTTGTGATTAATAGATGTGTGAAAATAGGTGGTACATACAAGGGCACTAACACCATCCCTTGACCATCACAGCTGTGCCTCTGTCTCTTCTTCTGGTCTCTGTTTCTCTTAGCAGTGGCTCTAAATGCATATAGACAGAGGAAAGCATCTTCTTGAGGAGCTTAAAGTGAATTTGGTCTCATAAAACAATAAGAGAATGGGCCACTGATGTCCTCTGCTTTAGGGAAATAACGTATTTCTTAGTGTGGGGTAGAGAACCAAATCAACATTAAATTATCTCTGTGTAAGTAAATTACATGATATCAGTAGTTAAGAAACTTGAATATAAAAACATGGCCTGAGGGGCGCCTGGGTGGCCCAGTTGGTAAAGCCTCTGATTCTCGGTTTTAGCTCAGGTGGTGATCTCAGGATCCTGGGATGAGCCCGGTGTTGGGCTCCCTGCTCAGTGGGGAGTGTGAGATTCTCTTACTCTTCCTTTCCCATCCCACATGTGCACCCGTGCTCTCTTTCTGTCTCAAATAAATAAATAAAATCTTGAAAACAAAACAAAATAGCAGAAAACCCCCAAATAGCCTGATATATGAAAAGATTTCAGATTTACTTCCAGATCACTTGACATCCATCTTTTTTTTTTTTAAAAGATTTTATTTATTTATTTGACAGACAGAGATCACAAGTAGGCAGAGAGGCAGTCAGAGAGAGGAGGAAGCAGACTCCCTGCTGAGCAGAGAGCCCGATGCGGGGCTCCATCCCAGGACCCTGGGATCATGACCTGAGCTGAAGGCAGAGGCTTTAACCCACTGAGCCACCCAGGCGCCCTTGACATCCATCTTTAAATCCTTTGATGGTACAACCAAAACCTTTATGCAGTTTGATTCCCAGCATCTCTCCTCATCCTTCAAGTAGGATTCCAGCTGTGATCTGTCCAATGTTATGATGTTACTATCAGATCTAGACTGAGTGTGCTAATTATTCTTTTAAAAGATGCCAGGATTTCTTCATGCAATTACAATATTTTGCTCTTCTTAAAATGATTTCAAAAGTTGATTCCACCACACTGTCTCCATTGCTTATTGGTTTTTATTTTTATTTTTTTTAATAAAAAATGGGGTGTATTGTATTGATATTATTTTGGGATGTATGACAAATAGTCCTTTAATAGTGTATAAACATGAATAGACCATACAGGGGTTTATTGCTGAAATTTCAGAGTCTGTTGCTCTTGGCTTCTTGATCTTCCACATTTGCATGGAATAAAGAGCCTGTGACAACTTCATTTTGTTGTTGCTACTACTGCCAGATATAGCAAAGCTAAGACATGTTGCTTTGAGTTACATCGTAGTAGTTTTTGTTAGTATTGTAATTGAGCTTCTCCACTTTAGTTCACTCAAGGGGTTCTGTGGATATCTTGATGCATTCCATATTATACATGGTCATAAATATCCTGTGGAGAAGAACTTTGTATGATATTTATTGCTTCTGTGGTTTTGACATGGGTTCATTCTAGGGCTGTGATTTCTTTTTTATTGGTAAACAGTTCCCCACATTTAATTATGTATAAGTTATCCTAACAGAAAAGTGAACAGAACAAATACGTTTGAGGCACATGCAACCAAATCATAATCAAAAGCAATGTCTTCTCTGCACTTCCATCATCTAGTTAACAAACTGGGGTATTTATTAGACTCCATGGATGAACACTCCTCAATTTAGTGTGTATATGCAATATCTGGGGATCTTAGGAAAATGCAGTTTCTGATTCAGAAAATTAATGGTGGGGCTTAAGATTCTCCTTTTCCGAAAGGTGCCCAGAGAAACCACGCTGCTTGTCCAGGGACCATATTTGAATAGAAAGAAGCTAGAACTGGCTTAAAACCTAGACTCTTGGGCTCTGTACCTCACTTACTAGATTGGACAGCATTGGAATCTCCATAGAAATCTGATTGTTTTTTAATTTCTCTATTAATTCTGGTGAAAAGCAAAATTTTAAACCACAAACTATGAGACACAAGGTAAATAACTCAACAGGATAAGAATTCAATTTCAAATTAATTTTTCTAATATCTTTTAAACCTTGGAGGAAGTTCATCAAATTCCGCGCTGCTGAAGATTGAACTTTTAAAGTAGAAGCCTGCTTGGAAAGACGGTGCTCCATCAGGAAACATCTTTTTCCCCTACGTGTTTCCCTCAATCCAAGGTGGACTGTTTCTCAGAGCAAGGCTTCTGGTGCATGGCCTCTGTGATGCCAGAAGATGGAAAGCACGCCTCCCCCACAAGCATTGCTGTGTCCTCAGAGCATTTGAGAGCAGGCTTGAGTCTGAGGCGGCGTTCCCAGGGCAGCTAATCGCACCATGCCCAATGTTGCTCAGCATAAAGGGAAACTTCTAATAGTCTATCATTTGGGGGGCCTCCAATTTGCTTAACAGTAGGCCTAAAGTTGAAATTTTAAGTTATGTTATTTACCAAGTGTCTTAGAATATTCATACCATGTGAACACCTTTATGTATAAATCTGTCACATTTTGTATTTCATTAAGATATATTCTAACAGGTAAAATATTTAAACATAATTATTTTAAGGTTACCATTATATAGTAAACAGTTAAATAGATATTACCAATTTATAGTTTTAAGAAGAACCTGTAGAAACGTATCTTTTACTTTATCCTTGCTAACATTCAACAAAACTTTTCTAAAAATAATATGGGAGGTTGAGTCGTGGGAATAGAAATGAGACAAGATTGGCCTTGTGTTGCTAACTTTTGAAGCCAGATGAAGGATACGTGAGGTCTCATTATTCTATTCTGTCTACTTTTGTACATGTTTAAAATTTTCCCCAATAGGGGAGCCTGGGTGGCTCAGTGGGTTAAGGCCTCTGCCTTCTGCTGGGGTTGGAATCAAGCCGGGGTCAGACTCTCTGCTCAGCAGGGAGTCTGCTTCCCCCACCCCTCTCTCTCTGCCTGCCTCTCTGCCTGCTTGTGATCTCTGTCAAATGAATAAATAAAATCTTAAAAAGTAAATAAATAAATAAATAAATAAAATTTTCCTCAGTAGAATGTGGAAAAAAACTTGGACTCACTATAATAATGCAACCAGACAAACCTTTATAAAGGAAAATCTGTTCATATTTGTCTCCTCCTCATAGTCTTTGGTAGCCTCCTTTGCTCTCAAACTTTAAATGAGATAACTGAGCTCATATGTCCTCCTAGGTTCTAGCTCTGGTGTAATTATTAAACTTCATCTTAAACCATGTTCTCCTTTATTCTTTAAGATTTTCCAAGTTGATTTATTTGTGCCTTCTGTGACATACTTTTCATCTCTGGGGCCACATTTTCTTTTCTCTTTGAAACTCCTTTCGCTAACCTCTAATCCCAGTTTCTCAGAAGTTTTTTTTTTTTTTAAATTTATGGTTTTTTTTTTTTTGTAGTTCAGTGTCCATATTTTGTGCATGTTTCTTTAATCTCCTCTCAGATAACTTTTATTTCTTCTTTTACTTTTATTTTCATCCATTGCTTTTGATTATATTGCTGTCACCAATTGAGTATAAAGCATTTGAATTTTGCTTTTGATACTGTTAACGGTAGTGCTGATTCTCTAATCGTTATTTAGTTTATTTTCATTCTTTTCTTATTTCACTCAACCTTGCTTTGTTCAGCTTATTGTAAGATTTGATACGGAGCCTCTGTTTTCTTTTATTGACCATGAAAATGATTTTAAAATTCTTTCATTTCATCTAGTACATTATTTTTAGATGTGCCTCCTTCATGTGCATTTTCAGAGCCCTGTTTCCTCATCTTAGGATGAGCATTTTCAGAGCACTGTTAACTCATCGTTCATTTGCAGAATCCTGTCATTAATTTTGCTTAGATTGGGTACATGCCAGTGGACTCTGAGATAGAAATTTTCATGTAGAGGTTTATGCAAGAGTGTCCTTTGGAGAACCACTTCTAAGATGTAGGAAAAGCAGGATCAGGCAGAGGGAGAAGTTCCATCACAATGCAGTTTAAAAAGTGACCTCAGCTGTGCCACAATTTACACTGAGAGCAGTGTGCTAAGGAGACAGAGGAACCCAGCCTTGAACACCTGCCCCTGCATTAGTGTGACGGGGCGGTTGGTAATGAGGATGCAACTTTGAGACTTCAGCAGCCCAAGTCCTGTGAGCTGGGAGATTAGATACCTTGGACATCAAAGGGTCCCTGCTATTTGCTCAGATCCACTTGGATTCCACTATCCACTTGGAATAGTTTTCTCAGGATTCTGGTTTGTCTCATCTCCGAGGAACCAAAAGTTGAAGGTTAGTGGAAGAGACTTAATTCCTTGTTGCTCCAGCTGATTTAAAAACTCATTGTCTCCTTCCTTTAGGTTTCCCCATGCCTGTGGACAGCATCTTTGCTGCTCCCCGTGGCATACCTGGTGAGGTGGTCCAGACCTAAGCCCCTGGTCACTGTGTCCTTCTTAGGCCAGGCTACTGCAATTTTTTCATTTGTCATCAGGATTGGTCAGGGGAGTGCCAAGAGATACCACCTAGATCAAAGATCTCTTTGTCCTGAGATACAGCAGTAGCTTTTTTCAGATAATCAGGGTCAGTTACACCAAGACAACATTTTTTCCTTTGCATGCTTTATTTCGGTCATGGGATCCTGAAGTGATTGGATGGTAGTCTTAGCTTAGGTTCAGTGGAGCTTAGGTTCAAATGGAACTCTTAACTCTCTCCCCTGGTGGAAGCATTTTCCTCTCTGGGAAACTGGATGTTCAGATCAGAGTTCCTCAGTCTTGCCACCATAGACATTTTGAGCCAGATAATTCTTTGTTATAGGGAACTTTTGGTATATTACAGGAGGTTTAGCAGCATCCCCGGCCTCTAACCACTAGTCAGAGTAGTGTCCTCTAGTTGTGACAACCAGAAACGTCTATGGACATAGCTAGATGTTCCTCCTTCATCCCAGGAGAGGCAAAATGATCTCCAGTTGGCCTAGGCCCACAGAGACTAAATTATAGAGAACAAGAAGCTGTGCGTCCCCAGCTGTCTCACTAGGAGTGACTGTACTACTGTCCTTTGGTTCCAGTATCCATGCAACCTACCATTTAGGAACAAAATAGGATTTGCTAATTTAGGGAATGTACCATGTGCTTATGGAGAATGGCACAAGGTGTCTTCTCCAAGCTGACCTATGGTTGCACTTTTAAAAGATCATCTTCACTCTATTTGCCCAGAGACTTGGGACAATGGTGGGAGGAGAACAGGGGAAAAAATATTTGATGAGTCTATGGACGTAGTCAGCACATTGTAAGCCAGACCTTTCTTTGGCAGGACTTCATTTGTTATCAAGTCCACATACACCTGTCTAACAGAGGCACCATCGTGATATTTTGGGACCTGGATTATTAGTATTGATCCAGACCTTTTGTCCTAGAACTAAAATCCTTACTCCTCTTTCCCAACACATAGTTGCCAAGTAGATGGTCATGAGTTTCTTTAGAAAATCATTGGGGGTATCACTGTCATCCACACCCGTAGTCATGTTGTACAGTCCTTCCTTATGGGGACTTGATGCTTCCTCATCAGTCAGGGGATTTCAGTCATAGAGTTGGCTCATGTCTGGAAACTGGATCTGAGAATGTGATGTTTTACTGGGGAGACTGCCCTCAGCCTTCTCATTGTCCATCTCCAAATTTTTTTATTGTACATAGTCAGCAACATTTCTGTTGGCTTCTACACTATTTTGTGCTTCAGAACGTTGTATTCTATTTTTTCAATAGTTTTCTGTGGGTCAGGATCACATGCTGCTCCTCAAACCTTACTACTCATTATGGTAATTGCTCCCACCTGAATTCTGTTGGTTAAGGTCTACCAGCTGGACCCTATTATCTAAGGATCCTTATTAATTTCAGGGACCTCTGTTCTGAAACAGCATTTTCTGTGACAATCCTAGCCATGGGGGACAACCACCATAGAGCTTCCCAATGATCCTGGTGAACTCTCACTAATATATATCTTTATGCTTTGATGAGTGGAGTATCCTTTGGGCACTCCCATAGTTGGCTTGTGGGTTTTTCAGCCTTATCCAGGAAGAGGGACCTCACCAAGAGATGAATCGGTAGACACCTTATCTTAGACTTTCCAGCTTCCAGAACCATGAGAAATACATTTCTCTTGTTTCAGCCACCAGTCTGTGGTGTTTTTTATAGTAGCCTGAGCAAACTAAACAGACCTTCCTCCGGCAGGTAGCTTAGGGGGGGTCACTTTCTCCAAACTTCCAAGGCCATCCTAGTAGCTTATTAATAGTGTTTCATAGGGTCTCTGCCAAAATATTAAATCTCATATTATGGGAGAACTCTTTATATCCACCTTATGCCTCTCTTCTTGATCCCACATCCAAAATGTTTTTTTCTTCTTTCTCTAGTACATACTACTTAGATGCCAAAGCTCTGTTTCTTTTCCTCCCTTAGAAAGTCCAACAACTGCTTCAACTGGGTTATACTGACATTTGACTCAGACTATTGGTCCAGTGGCCAGGCAGGGAAGAAAGGGTACATTCCGTAGGACAGAATATACTATCTTACAAGGCAGAGGCCTCTGCATTGCCTACAAGCAAGGTCAAGAGGGAATACTAATATTTAAACAAGAGACTGAGATGCTTCTGCACATCAAAGGGTTCAGGGAGCTGTGAAGTTTCACAACTCTCCAGAGTCATAAAATAAGATGTTCCCTGGGGCACCTGGGTGGCTCAGTGGGTCAAAGTCTCTGCCTTTGGCTCAGGTCATGATCCCAGGGTCCTGGGATCGAGCCCCGCATCGGGCTCTCTGCTCGGCAGATAGCCTGCTTCCCTCTCTCTCTCTGCCTACCTGCCTACTTGTGATCTCTGTCAAAAAAAAAAAAAAAAAAAAAAGATGTTCCCATCTGAAATCTCAGACCTCCATTCTTTATCTACCAGTGCCAAATCTAGGTGTAGCAAACTTGCCAGGGTTGAGAAGTCAAACCTCGCTAGAGATTTCCACCCTTATGATTAAGTTCTGGGCCCAATCTTCATATATTTCTGCACTTTAGCTATAGGTAGTGGGGATCTCTTCATAGGCATCCAAAGAAACAACTCTATGACTTTCACATTTCATCTTAAGCTGGTGATTATTCACCTTCAGACTGCTCTTTCTTTCTCTGATGCATCAGATATCTCCCAGCAGCAACCATCTAATTTCATAGTTGTTTAAAAATACTACTTTCCCCTGTCCCTTCCAAATGCTTGGGACACGCCTTACATTCTGTTCCTAGGCATCTGTCCCCACTTCCTACCAGCGAGGGTCTTCACACTTGCCTCCCTAGAGAATACCAGGGGCTGCCAGTGTCCTGTTGACCACCAGAGAAGGATCTTCTTCGTCATCTGGCTGGCTGGTGAGTCAGGCCTCCAGTTCTCACTTTAGAGTTGGCTTCCTAGGACCTTTGCTAATGCAACTCCCTCAGGCCAGATTTCCTGGAAATGAAATGAGTAGAGGTTTCTGTATAGGAGGTTTATTGCAAGGACATGCTGGACCACTCCTGGAAGGCTGTGAAGAAAATGGGATTGGGCAAGGAGAAAAGTGGAACTGCGGTTCAGTCTCAGTATTGGGGCCAATCCATGGGGAGCTCCAGAGCTGGTGTGTGTGTGGCCCTTCACACTCATCCCAGCAGGAAGCAGAGAAGCATAGGGAATTTCTTGAGCACCATCTCCTCCACAACACTTAAAATTAGTGAATTTTATTGTGTATAAGTTACACCTTAATAAATAAACAAGAGGTAAACATTTATACTCCTAACGACAAGTAAAATAAAATTCTAAAATAACATTATTACAGGGGACTGAAGATTTTTCTGAATATGTCAGGATGGAGGAGAGGGTTAGAGTATATATATATATATATATATATATATATATATATACACATATATATATATAAACTTTAAAATCCCTTTTAAAACTCTTTTTGCTCAATATCTGACTCTTCAAAATACTTGCTACCTCTCTTCTGTACTCTTATTTCACCCTACTTGGAGCATTTCCAACATCATCTTGGGTTTTTTATCTACATCCATTTATCTCCCTGACCATTTCTTTCTCACGTAAGATAATTTCACTCTCAGTTTTCGCTGTTCGCAGCTCCATCCACTGATCTACTTTACTACTCAGGATCTTCTTTGGGATCCATCCACCTTTGAAGGTTGAAGATGAGATTATAATTCTTTGTAGTCAATATTTTATTCTCTCATGTCTACCTATGTTAATTACATCCCTCAAATGTTCCCTATCAGTGAAAAAATCTTTTAATATTTATTTCAAAATGACCAGTAGTTTTTATTGTTTAAAATTTTTTTTAACAATTTTTCTTATAAAAACATGGATGGGACTGGAAGAGATTATGCTGAGTGAAATAAGTCAAGCAGATAGAGTCAATTATCATATGGTTTCACTTATTTGAGGAGCATAACAAATAACATGGAGGACATGGGGAGATGGAGAGGAGAAGGGAGTTGAGGGAAATTGGAAGTGGAGGTGAACCATGAGAGACTATGGACTCTGAAAAACAACCTGAGGGTTTGAAGGGGCGGGGGGTGGGAGGTTGGGGGAGCCAGGTCGTAGGTATTAGGGAGGGCACGTATTGCATGGAGCACTGGGTGTGGTGCAAAAACAATGAATACTGTTATGCTGAAAAGAAATAAAAAAATAAAACTATAAAATGATCCAACAAAAAAGTGTTTTTATTGTTTAAAAATTGGATAAAAATTAGAATTCATCAGGATCTACTTAACCCAAAGTGCCCTTTGAAAACTAGATTAGGCAGGAGAAGTTCAAAATCTGTCCCTCGGCAAGATGCTACATTCCTCATGATAGAGTATTTTAGATAAATGTGCATCAGAAATTAGTCTTTCAAGCAACATTTTATTCTGTTTAGAAAAATTGATGACTTTACTACAGCTATATGTATTTCAATTAAATGGTGGTGCAATGACACTAAGATTCAGTTTAAAAGTTGATTGCAAATGAGAGCGATAGCTCATCTTTTAGATATTGAAAACTGTCATCAGATCTCTGCCTCAAATACTGTCTGTTTACTAAAGAAAACCTGTAGGAATATTTATTAACCTATAGGTGAGCTCAAATAGGTGGGTTTTTTGTTTGTTTGTTTTTTGTTTTTTTTAATGCCGGGAGAGGAAATTGGAAATTTCTGGATGGAGTCATGATACAAGAGGTAACGGGAGAAAATAATAAACTGGATAGATAAGCAGTTCCTTCTAGCATGAAAATGTGCTGCTTGTCCATGTTCCCAGCAGATTTTTTTTTTTTTTTAAGATTTTATTTATTTATTTGAGAGGGAGAAAGAGAGAGAGCCCACAGAGGGAGAATGAAAGGGAGAAGCAGACTCCGTGCTGAGCAGGGAGCCCAATGTGGGGCTAGATCCCTGGACCCTGAGATCATAACCTGAGTCCAAGGCAGACGCTTAACTGCCTGAGCCACCCAGGCGTCCCCCCAGCAGATTTTTTAATATCTTTTTTCTCATTCTTTCAGGGCCGCAGGTGAGCTGCTATAACACTTCACTGGACTCACCTAAGGTTTTCTTTTCTGATTCATTTACCAATCCAAAGCCAGCTTCCCTTTGTAAGGAAAATGCATTGAGGAAGAAAAAAAAAATCTATAATATCCAGGACCATCCCAAATAACTTTAACGTAAGCATGCAGACTTTGCTTCTTAAACTTACACCATCATTTTACACAAAGCAAGGATTTGCCTCATGCTTGATCCACTCTGTATTGTACTAATTTTGACAATAGATTCTAAAAATATGAATTTTTAGATATTCTAAAAATTCTAAAATATTTAGATATTCTAAATATTCTAAAAAAATTCACCATGAAACCCGATTATTTAAGTATTAACTCTAAAAACCTTAGAGATTATGAGGCTTATTGAGTTGAACCAACCTCTGAGGATAAACACTCTTGAAAAAGTCCACTCACATTCTATCAGGTTATTTTATGTATACATTTATTTCTCCCAAACATGGTGACACTGAGATAAGCTCAAAAATTTCATAAAATGAAAAATACTGGATTTTCCATTTTTAGTAAGCAGAATATGATTCTGTGCAGATTAAGAAAAAAATATGCTTATTTATCTATCAAAACTATCAAAGTTCAGTAACAGTGAGCATTTTAAGCTCATTCTGTGAAGCAGAATATTTGCAGAAATTCATCAGATACTTGTTAATTTTACAAAATTAAGCATTTCTATACAATGTATACTTTTTAAAAACCTCTTAGGCAAGCGGTAAGATAGTCCTAGGTCCTTCCAGGAAGAGAAAAAGCCAGTGCAGAAGTGCAGAATAAAGAACAGAAATTATCTCTATTTGGATGCTCCTTTTTCTTTTTTTTACTAAGATACAAATACCACTCTCCCCAACTCCAAGGTTATATATTATATATGTCTATACATAAATAGAGAATTTTTATCCTTTGACTCTACATGAAAATTTAATGGAAGTGAATGCTATAATTGAGATTTTAGTTGGTATTTTAATTTTATTTAAAAAATACTTGTGCTAATGGTACAATCAGAGCACTGTTCAAAATGCTTTATTAATATTAACTCATTTACTCTTCTGCATACTGAGGTGGGCAATATTTGATATCCCTATTTTACAGACAGGTACAGGCATAGAGCAGTTAGTAACTTCCTGAAGGTCACACAGCTGTTAATTGGCAAAGACAGAACTCATTCCAGGAATTCACTCTCTGGAGTTCATACTCCCAACAATTATACTATGCTGCACAGTAGAATGATAAATTATAAAAGTAGAAAATATTAAACAAGTGTATATTTCAAATTTACACAAAATAAGAACAAAAATAAGTTTAAAGAACTTATTTGTACCTCATTTGCAGCTTCTGTCTCCACTCCTCCTCCTATGTTGTCCTCATTAACCCCAGCATGTTCACTGTCAAACCATAAAACACCGTAGCCTAATGCCCAGTATGTTAACTTTCTCTTCATTAGGCAGCAAAGATTTAAAGAAAGGGTCTTGGAACTGTGCTTTTTAAGTTTGCATCCTGGTTCTGCCATTTAGAAAGCATGTAACTTTGCAAGTTATTTACCTTCGCTGGGCCTCCATTTGGGTTCCTGGGAGGATTGAGTGATTTAAAATGAAGAGTGCTTAGTTAATGAACAGGTCAGTATTGCTGTTTTTATGATTTATCTCTGTAGAAGCACCTACTTCATAAGAGGGTTGCAAGTTTTAACTCATACCTTCTATAATTCTCTCAAGCATCCCCCTCAATGCCAGGTGCCTAGTAGGAGGTCAGCAGTGAGTGGGAGTTTCTTCTCTCAGTGGTTCAGTCCTTCTAACTCGCTTCCCTAGACTGTGGCCATCTAACTGGTCTCTTTGCCAGATTTTCAGCCAGTTCTGCAAATTAGTCTTATTTCAAAATCCAATATTGAATTATACTATATCACAGAGTAAAATTTTAAGTATTATAAAATCATTAAATGTCCTATGGACTTAGATTCTAGCTTCTTTTTCCTGCTTCATGTCTTTAGTTTTCCTTATTTATATACCCTGTGTTCCTGTCACACCAGAGAAGTCACCTATCCAAACACACTTTTATACCTCTGTGCTGGCAGTCATGCCTTTCTATCTACTTAAATGCCCTTTTCAGTAGCTACTTAGCACAGACCCCATTCAAAAGTTCTCTATGACCCTGTTCAGTTATTTGGAGACAATTTATTATTCATTTAACTATGCTTCAAAGGTAGACTACTCACAATCTTCCTATAGTTCTAATCACCCTCCATAGTATTTTAAAATAATTAGTTGTGTACCTACCTGTTGTGTCACTATGCAGGAAGAAAATGCCCTGTATTCTTCTCTACAGCAAAAAAAAAAAAAAAAGCCTGTTATTTTTATAAGTTCTCAAAAATATTTGTCATATGCACAAAATATGGATCAAATACTTAATGGTTCCTCGAGAATAATTTGGAAAAGGTAGCTTGTCAGAAATACAGAAGGAAAATAAAAACTTAATATTTACATTGGAAATTGGTTTGCATTCAACTTCTAAAAACAAATTTGGAAAATAATATAAAGCAGATACTCAGTTAATGGGAGCAAGATGGAAAATGCTATTGCCAAACCATATTTAAGAGTAATCAAGTTCTCTAAATTGAGCATAAGTCTGAAACATGAGCAGGTTAACAAAAAAGAAAAGACCAGTGTTATTTTGCCTCAATTGGAAACAGAGTGTGGGGAAATTTGTATTTTTCCCTCAGAGAGCAGGGTGACTTTATTCCTTCCATTAAGCCAATTTTGTGCCAAACCTTAGCCACTGCTTCAGATCTTTATTGATACCTCTTTCCCATTGAGCCCGTTTATCCCGTTTTGTGCCTCCCTTTCTCTGCTCCCTAACTGGTTACTCCCTCACCTTCAGTTTTGTGTTAATGAACATTAGTGCGATAGCTTCCCTTATATTAAATGGGTATTTCGTATAGCTTTATGGATTTAGAGACCTGATTAAAGATCAACTAAGCATTGAATTTCTCTTAGACTGGCCATGCAATATGGTTGATCAGTCAGCAAATTCATTAAGTATCTAATTATGTCAACCATTAAGCGCTGCAGTATTGTCAAAAGAAGGGCATCGTTTGGTCGTGGCCACAGAAACCAGATGATGAAGGGGATGTCATCATTTGGAAAGTGTCACAATAAGTCGCACACGTTGTGCCACTGCTGTGGCTGTAAGGCCTGCCGCCTTCAGAATCCAGCCTGTGGTAAATGTGGCTATCAATCCAAGTGGAAGAAAACGTATCACTGGAGTGCCAAGACTACAAGAGGATATACCACTGGGAACATCCAAATGAATCATCTATAAATAGTGTACTGCAGATTCCAGCACGGATTCTGTGATGTAACAACACCGAGCCCTGGGAGGGCCACTGGTACAGCATCCAGTTCATCCTAAGGATTTCAGTGATTAGCCACAGAATAAATGTTCTGGTTAAAAAAAAGAGAGAGAGAAGGAAGGGAGAGAGGGATAGAGGGAAGGCAGACAGGCAGGCAGGCATAATCATTATCCACATAGAGCTCACAGGTCTGGGTAGTGGGAATACTGTGTGTACAGACTTTGGGACGAAAAATGATGAGGGACTGTAGAGGCAACTGGAAGAAGTCAGCATTTTTTTTGTGGCGAAAACAAAGAATTGAATACATAAGGCTGGAGATAAAGGCAAGATGATTTGAAGTCTTCTAGTTGACTTCAGCATTTTGTACTTGATCCTTGAGTTCTTTCCTTCCTCCGACAAAGAATGGATTTTCCTTGAAGTTATCAAAAGCTGTTCACTCTTCTTGTGCACTGTATCCCGTCTCACTTACCATACCGAAGACTTTGTTGCTGCAATCGCATATGTGCTTTCTCTCCTGAGTAATTTTTTTCATACTGGATCATACCTATAAAACTATAAATCCTGCATAAGAGATCACATTTTACAAAATAAGAAGCCATTTATCACCAGTCCATCTTCCTGCTCCATTTCTCTGCACCCCGTATAGAATATCTCATCCCCAAATTTATCTGTGCTTACTGTCTACACTTTCTTATCAGTCCATCGTAACATAATTCTGTCTGGATGTTGTCCCCATGCTACACTAAACCTACTTTGGCAAAGTAATCTGTGACCTTCATTACGCATGCCTCAGCTGATCCAATAGCATTTAACAAGCCTGCACCTCACTCTTTAAATTTCTCATTCAGATCTCTGACCTAAGTCCACCAGTGTATTCCTAACTTTGTTGAATACATATCACATTGTCTGAGTTGTTTCACTAAAGCCATCGTCACTAGTCTTTTAGTGAGTTGAAGAGAGTGTTGGTGCTCATAGCTTACCAACAGTTTTCTTTAATCCTTTCTTTTTTTTTAAGATTTTATTTATTTATTTGACAGAGAGAGATCACAAGTAGGCAGAGAGGCAGGCAGAGAGAGGGGAAGGGAAGCAGGCTCCCTGCTGAGGAGAGAGCCCGATGTGGGGCTCAATCCCAGGACTCTGGGATCATGACCTGAGCTGAAGGCAGAGGCTTTAACCCACTGAGCCACCCAGGCGCCCCTTTAATCCTTTTTAATACTCCTTCTTTACTCCTCAACTCCTGAAGCTTTGATACTCTAGAGATGAATAAAGGTCTCAGAGTAGTCTAGCAGGTTTTCAGCTACCCACATTTGACATTTCTACACAGTTGTCTCACTTTGGAATGCAAAATCTCTGATGTTAATGGCTCACATAAACTGAGATGAGAACAAATTCATTTTCTTATACCTATGTATCTTGAGATGAATCACAATTCTTCATTTCGAACAGAGAATCAGTCTACTTTGGGACTCTGAGTTCAAAATTTCTTCCATGTCATGAAGTTGCTAGGTAGTTAGTAGTTGAGAAGGTGAGGCCACTTTTTCCTTTTCTTGACAGAAGAGCTCCAAATATAGGTCCCCAGGGAACAACATGCTTGCTTTACTCCAAATCTCTCCACCCAAGTAGAGTAAACCATATGGATGAGAAAATAAGAAAACAAAAAAAAGATGGCTGTTCTGCTAAGTGCATGACATAGCCACTTCAGTCACATGGGTAAACCCATAATGGACTGAACTTCCTAACGTATGTAAAACCTCTTTCTCTGGGAGAGCCAGGCCCTGATATATTATCTTAGGAAAGAAGACATCTTGCAAAGTAAAGTATAAAAGTCTGGACATATTGGAGACGAAAATAATAAAAATATGGATGTTATATTTTACATCAGGAAAAGGAAGAGAGATGGCTTGTGGGCTTAATGATTTTCAACTGTATTTTTTTCTTAATAGCAGAGCCAAATGTACATTGCAGTGTAATTCACCATTTATCTGATAATAGAAACAAGCATATATACAGAATTATATAGTAACATATTTAATATATAAAAGTGTAATTATTTTACATGTTAGAAAATAAGTCTTATTTTTAAAAACACACCATTTTTGGCATTCTTTTAAGGGAGAAAACCTAGAAGCATTTCTGTTTTAGTATCATTCCAAACAGTTAACAGAATTTCAGTGTTTGTGTAGCTTGTAAAATAGACTGTCTCAAAATCATTAAACAAAAATATGGATTATAAAAATCACATAAGAGTTCTGCCTTATCTACTTACATCTCTCAACAACATTCATAGTTTAATGTTGTTAAATTTCATTGTAAGCCTCAGAGATACTGTATTGATAAGGATAAAAATTTATTGCTAAGCTTTTGATATGATATATACAGAAATTTGATTGATAATCTCCATTCATTACATAATTGTGTGATTATGTAATGTTGCAAACCTGCCATTACTTACAAAGTAACCATTTTGTCATTTCACATCTCATTTCATTTTTGTATCAGATGCACTTACTTTGAGTATACTGTTTAATTACCTGTGATGACCATGGACATCAATAAGACAATACAACTTAAATAGATCATTTTATTTCTATAGAGACTTCATACGTATATAGCTGAAGAAGCTATTCATACCACTGACATTTTGACATGCCTAGGACATAACTCCTATCCACCAATGCATCTAACCATATGGTATATTTCTACTAATGAACAGCCACACTCATGCAAGTTCTGGTGCTGCCATTAATCTTTTTTGGATGAATTTAAAGAGAAAGATGATAAATAACTTGGTGAGGTATAGGGATGGAAATACAAGTTCTAGATTAAAGAAGAACAAAGGAAAGTTGAGTGGATATTCACAACACATCTTGATTAATATTTGCAGTTAATTAGTCAAGGATATTTGAACTTAACATGTCTTGCACAAGGTGCTTTACCTCTGTTTAATCTTTAATGTTTTCTATTTATTCACTGTCTTTCCTGCTAAAGTGGATTGATTTCTCTCTTTATGCTTGGTACCTAGTCCCATGGAAAGAAAACATTTACAGTATAAATATAGTAGTTTTAATATAATGTAATATATAACATTATATTATAATAATCTAATATAAATATAGTAGTTTTAAACTATGTACTAAAAATTATATATTCTCTTCAGTTAAGTCAGTATACAAAACAAAATGTCTTAGTTTTCCAGTAGTATATTGTGAAGCAACATTGCCTATATAATACTGTTGATAGATTAAAAAAGTCACATGTGTAGATGTGAGGAAAGAGGACGCACCAAATACTCATTGTCCAATTGGTACTAAAGAGAAGTTTTGCTTTGAATTTTTAAGTTTAGAATGCATGGAGGACAATAAGAGGGTTTGAAATTTCTAGTGAACCCTAACCTTTAGGTGTTTGTCTTTGTTTATTCTTGGCAAAATGCAGTCCTATTTCAGAGATAAAAAGGTTTAAATGGGCTATTAAAAATCTCCTTGAACTTCAAAGAGCCCTTAAAGGGAACATTTCATGAGTTAAATACAAATGAACGAAACCATGTGGGTTACATTTCCTTTAAATTTTACATGCATTTAGAAATTAAGGAAAGATACACACAAAATAAATTCTCAGTTTTCATTAGACTCTACATTGAGTGGTCAATAATGCCATAACTTGTCTGTAATGAGTTTAAAAATTAAATATATCTGAAGCAGAAAAATGCTTTATCAGTAAATTAGAGTAAAAAAAAAAAAAAACTGTACCATGATACAAATTCTCAGTGTCACCAAAAATTAGCTTAGCAATTTTCTCACTGTACATGACAACGTACTATAAAATGCTACTAAATTAGATCCAATCTCTGCTTTCTGGGATTTTACAGTAATTCACACTGTGAGATGAGTTCATTTATTCAACCTAAAAAAGAAAACTAATACATAATAAAATATATACAGCATAATTTACAAAGTGCATTGTGCTTTTCAAGACAGCATATGTTGCTGAAGAATGACTATAGACATGCCAAGTCAGAATCTGAGAGAGAGGGGGATATGGATGGGGGAATTGAGAGCTCTTTTGTGTTACATCTGGAAAAGAAATGAAATCTTATATGAAATTTATTTTTCAGTGATGACAGGATAGTAGCTTGTCAAGCTACAGTTTGGAAGGACATTCTATCTGGTGCTGGTGTAATCAAACCAACTGAGGACACATTTATTGAGTCCTGGCTGTTGCATTATGCTACTACCAAACATCCCCAATGATGATAATTGCTGGGAACTCTGTTTTCAAGAGGTATTCTAATGGAGCATGGAATCTTGGAAAGAAGTGAACAATCAGTTTTTTTTTTTCTTTTTTTTTGGCTCAAGTCATTTTAGGATCTCCAAATTGAGACGGGAGACAGAAAATATGAAGAACTTTCTAAAATGGCAGGAACCATGTTCCAGCAAGCTCAGTGAAATGAGGCTCAAATATAAATGTGGCCAGCTACATCTATTATGTTTATGTTTGGTGAAATGAGGCTCAAATATAAATGTGGCCAGCTACATCTATTATGTTTATGTTTGGTCATACTTCCCAGTCAGTGTTTTCTTCTGGACGATGATACAGGTTTCTAGGATTGTTCTTGTTGACTCTGCTTTCTCTCTCATTAGGAATCATATTCACAAATGTATTCTAAATTGTGATGCCAGAGTGCTTTCTGTGGGAGGCATTTTATTATAGCTACTATATTAATTTTTTAGAACTTCTCTGCTTAGAATATAATGCCTTAATTAAAAATTCAGCTTCTCAGTTTTTGTAGGGATCAGATGGAATTTTTTACTATAGCTATATGTGTAATACCTTATCAGTTAAATTGAGAAATCATATTTGCTTTTTATATTGTCAATCTCAATACAACCATGTTTCTATTTCTCCTGTATCATTTATCTAAACGGGATACTATCCCCAGGACTAGGTATTCTAAATACAGTGAATCCATAGTCACAATCTTGAATGTATTATGTTCCTTAGGTCTGCTTTTTAGGAGCCCAGAGTTAACTGGCATCCGTCAACTTTGTTCTTTTTTTTTCCTCCCCAGAAAAGCAAAGGCAAACAATTATAGTTCTTTTTTTCAAGCACATCAAACAAACTTGTTACCAGGACCAAAAACTGATCTCCAATGTTTGAAACTTTACCCAGATTCTGATCTCTCATTGAGAAGAACTGACATACCCAATTTAGACACACATACAAAGACTCTATTTTAAACAGCAGTGGCAGTGTTTTGTTGTCAAAGACCTTACAGGTCTTTCACAGTTCTCAGCAACTAAACAACGTGAAGTTTTGTAAAGAGAAATCTGTTTATTTATATTGTTTCCCAGAAAACATCACTCTTGATTGACTCAATGCTGGTTTGTGGAAGTGGAAGTTGTTACTTCTAGTTCTGAGTTAAATATTTTCTTCCCAGGGGAAGCCCTCAACTCAGTATGAATACCTTTTTATTGCACCAAGGTTTAAAGAGGCATGACAAATACATAAGCGGACTTTGGTACAATCTTTCTTGTCATCCTCATCAGAGCATTTTTGATAGCATGTAACTATTTCCTGTAAGCTCACTGGGATATCTCTTGAAACCCAATGGAAAAAAAGCATGCTAGGCTGTCCTAGGATAAGAAATGCCTGCTGGAAAGTTATCAGGAATGAAGGAAATTACTCTTGGTGTAAGATTTTGTAGTTAAAAGCTTGGAATCCAGAACCAGACTGCTGGAGTTCAAATCCGAATTCTTCCATTTGTTTGCAGTGTGCTTTTGATATATATCATTTCTCCCTTTCTCTTATTTCTTCACCTATAAAATAGGGATGATAATATTTCTTGTTACAGAGGATTATTTTAAGAGCTAAAAAATATAAAGCGTTAATAGTACCTGGCACAGGTACTATTAACTAAAATTTAACCACACTAAGAATCTATTTATTGATAATGTGACATTTATATTACCCGCAGGCAATTATTTCTTCAATACTTGTCTTTAGAGAAAGCTTCTTCTTTACATAAAATAATAACAAATTGACTCAGTTAAAATCTAAAGGGGGGCAGTTATGTAAATCATTAGAGTAACATCAAACAAAATAGCTCAATAATACAAAATATCCATGAAATAACATTCATATATCAAACTATTGGGGGCCCCTGGCTGGTTCAGATGATGAAGAATGTAACCCTTGATCTCAGGGTAATGAGTTCAAGCCCCATGTTGAATATAAAACTTGCTTAATATCCAACCCACTTATATTGGTGGTTTTTCTTATATTGCACAAAAATTCTCCATGAAGTCTGTGCTTCTATGACTTTAGTATGTATCAACTACAACTCACCAAGATATTCTTTGTCGTTTTTGAAAGTATAAAAATGGTTATAGCAAAGGAAAAACTGTTATGTGCAATAATAACATTTGGTAAGTAAAGATTATTTATTTATTTATTTGGCAGACGGGGAGAGAGAGAGAGAGAGAGAGGAGGAAGCAGGCTCCCCGCTGAGCAGACAGCCCGATGTGGGACTCCATCCCAGAACCCTGGGATCATGACCTGAGCCTAAGGCAGAGGCTTGAACCCACTGAGCCATCCAGGTCCCCCAACATTTGGTAAGTAAAAGAGAAAAAATCATTTTACATAGAGAAATCCATTGATTGTATGTATCCATTGATTGTATTTATGTCTTTCAACCTACATACACTGCCTCTGGGAAAAGGTGGAAGTATGAGTTGTCTGCTAAATCTACAACATTGTCCCCACCAATTTCTTTTTTTTCCTAGCAGAGTTTGTCTTCTCCTCTGATAGCTGAAAATATCAGCTGCTTGTTCGTTTTTTTAGCAACTTGTAGTGAGGACAAATGGGTATACAAACTAGTCCAGACCAGTGGAACCTGAGAAGATGCCTGGGATTTGTTTTTTTCCTTTCTAGATGGAAAAAACTCATGGAGGGAGAATGTTCTCCATTTGCATATGATGTTTTTGACTGTGGCACCATCTTGGACCATAGAGGACAAGCTGAAAGTGACTTGCATTCAGATTTTGTGTTCTATGAAAAGAATATGTCTGTCTTTTCAATGACTTTTAGTTGGGTCGTCTTATTTGCAGCTGTAAGCAGTCTGATTCATAAAGTTTATCAGAACATGGATCAAATGTTAGAAACAAAACAACTTCCAGTTTTGTTTGTAACTGCTTCTTACAGAACAAAAGTAGAAATGTGGAGGAGCATGAAGGTGACAGAGGGCGGAAGGAAGGAAACATTGCCATTTTCTATAGGTGTGCATTGCTTTGCTTGAGCAACAACTTTCCTTCCTTGTGTGGTTTAAGAGTATATGGGCTTTAGGGGCACCTGGGTGGCTCAGTGAGTTAAGCCTCTGCCTTCGGCTCAGGTCGTGATATCAGGGTCCTGGGATTGAGCCCTGTATCGGGAAGCCTGCTTTCTCCTCTCTCTCTCTCTCTCTCTGCATGCCTCTCTGCCTACTTATGATCTCTCTCTGTCAAAAAAATAAAATAAAAAAAAAAGAATGTATGGCTTTAATCATACCATCAAGTATAATCTCTGTGCATAACAAATGCTAATATAATTTACTGAATGAATGTGGAATTCAAGAAAAGAGCTTCTGAATGAACAATGATAACACTGAGTTTTAGTGTCTTTTCTATCTTTGTTGATTTTATCTATTTCGGATGTCAAGACCTCTTTGTCATCTGGAGCCCTAAAAATAGCGTTCATTCAGAACATTCACAGTACTTGTCTCTCCTAAGCTATCCAGTAACCAGTGCTTGATTTATGAAAGTCCTATTCATCTCTGATTCTGTGTAGAAATCATAATGCCTTTTAAACTCAGTATGTTTACCTTCCAAGCAAAATCCATTCATTTTTGGACTTCAAATTCTGTAGTCTGACGTAATCCAAACAATTTAATTTTTCTCTCAATTAGGTCATAATTACCAACTTATAAATTGTTAAGGTATTTGTATATAGCAGATAAATTAGTTGTAATATACAAAGAGGGAGATAAGTAAAGATCTCTGTTAGCAATGACTAGACAGTTCTAATCAAATCAGAAAGCTAGTTAAAATAAGGGACACCTGCGTGGCTCAGCCAGTTATTTTTGATTCTTGATTTTGGCTCAACTCATGATCTTGGGGTCCTGAGATTGATCCCCACATCAGTCTACATGCTTAGCAGGGAGTTCGCTTGAGATTGTCTCTTTCCCTCTTCCTCTGCCCCTTCCATCTACCCCCACTTCTTCTCTTTCAAATAAATAAAAAAATCCTAAAAAAGAATTACTGGTTAAAATGATTAATTTACCACACTATAAATCACTTCTCTAGCTCAACTTTTCTGCACTATTAACATTCATTTTCAATGAAATCAGTAATATGATCCTGAAAGTGGGAAATTCAATGTAAACCAGTATCCCAAAATACGTGATTTTTAAAATTTATGAGCATTAAGGACTGTTGACTTCTTTATTTTGCAATTACATCTATGGCTGAATCATACTTCTTAAATACAGTTACTGTCATGCTTAATATTTTATGGAGTTTGGGATAATTTTTTTAAAACCTTATAAAATCTAAAATTGGAAACAATTTCTTTGCATTGGCATAGAAATGGCATCTAAGAGATTATGAAACTTCATAAATATTTAGGGCATCATTTTCAGAATTAACATGAAATATTTAATCGAACAAGCGAATTCTTTATTAAACATTAAATTCTCTGTGGGGCCTATAAAATATTTTATTCTGCTGTTATAATGATAAATGATATCAAAGTATAAGGAAGAAGATACATTAATTAGTGCAGTATCCATATTATGTCTTCAGGAGAAATGGAAGTATATATGTGTAGCAAATTTGCTGTAAGGACACTGAAATTGTGCATTGTCTCAGGAAGGTACCAGAGGGTGAGAGTTTCTGTCAGGGAAAAGGACAAAGTGAGAGCAGCCTATGATCTCTTCAACAGGTCATGGTTATATCTGAGGAAAAAAATCACAGGTTCAACACCACGAGCAATAAAGAATAATTTTAGATTTCTCTGAATGATTCCTGGGCGTATGAGGGGGGCAGTTATCTTTACATATGATAGCCAAAGCTTCCTTAAAACTCTTCCGGAGGGGGCGCCTGGGTGGCTCAGTGGGTTAAGCCTCTGCCTTCGGCTCAGGTCATGATCCCGGGGTCCTGGGATGGAGCCCCACATTGGGCTCTCTGCTCAGCGGGGAGCCTGCTTCCTCCTCTCTCTCTCTGCCTGCCTCTCCGCCTACTGTGATCTCTGTCTGTCAAATAAATAAATAAAATCTTAAAAAAAACCCCAAAACTCTCCTGGAGAATGTCTTGCTTGATATTCAAGTTTTATTCCCTAAAGCAAATGATTTCTATCTCATTCTTCCCTTCCCCCCAACTTCTTTCTTCACAAACCCTGCCAAGCTCCACTTTTTTCCATTCCCCAGTTTCTCCTGCTTTCCTATCCTACCAAGCAAAAAGTGGCTCAGCCGTGAGCACTGCTAAGACAGTGTTTTTCCTTTAATTCGGCTCTTGGAGGAGTGTGCATATGTTGGGGTGTGAGGGAGAGTCTCAGTTCTTCCTGCTGCTTATAATATATAGGTCTGTGACAGTGTATTTGTTGCCTCTAACCTATGTGCGTAGTGCTTAGCAGTGGGGATCCACAAATGTATGCATATATATGTATACACATAAATTACATACACACACAGACACACAAATATATATAATGTATATATATTATATAATTTCCTTATTTCAGATCATATGGCACTAACTTTTTTTGCAATTTAGGCTTTTACTGAAACCCAGATTATACATTTCCTTATATGACTTCGCTTCCCTTTCAAGGATATTTGCTAAGATTTTTAGTAATTTCATTGCTCTTACACCTGGCACGCTCATGATTTTTTTTTGCTTTGTCTGGTTTCACCTTGTTTCTGTTTCCTGGGCTCCACAATGGTCACCTCATGATAAGCCTCACAAAAAGACTTGTATGCAAAGGTATACAATTCCAGAAGGAATGTATTTAAGTAATATTCCAAACAAGTGAGCCCTATCCTCATTTTCAGCTGTTCTCTATTTTATTAAGCTCTGTTCATGGTTCAGGATGAGCTTCATGTCACATCTATTCTGCACTGACAGGAGCTCTGGGCTACATATCTCTACTGTCCTCTCAGTCCAGTTGCCTAGCCAGTTCAACTTTCCACTCATGTCAACATGTCCCAGCAGAGTAAAGAGTCAGACTTAGTTGTCCCACATTCTTCCCGTTTGATTTTAATTATACCCCCGCTCTGCTGGAACATAGCATCCCTTCTAGTCCTGTTCTCAGTAAGAATAAAGAATAATTGGTCATATTTCAACCATTTCCCCTTTATCTGAAAGCCATCATATATTCATTTTCTCCATGCTATTTGATTTTATCCCAAACCCTCCCTGCCATTTTAAGAACATACCACAGCTAAGAAAGAACTAATTAGTTATTTCATTGTGATTTATTGTCTTTACTTTCAGTTTTATCTGTATTTTTTAAAAAAGAATCAACATTTCCTAAATGTATTTAATTTAAAATATTATTTGCATTCATGGACATTTAACCACAGTTTTCACTCATTCTGAAATAACCTCAGATACCTCTAAGGAGTATGTCTTCACGGGATGTTTTTCCACTTCCATATACAAAGCAGTAGTGTCTGGGAGAGAAACCACAATAGAACAAAGCTTTGTTTCATTTAACCAACAGGTTTCCTCAATTTCAACAGGTTTTTTTTTTTATTATTAATATCACTCATCTACTCTGAATAAGAAACATTAGGAAAGTATGATATTCGCTGTCCTTTGGCTCCACATTTTCTAGTAATTTTTAAGCCAGCTTTAGTCCATGGAATAGCCAGAAAGAAATATTTTTGAGTTATACTCAGTAAAAATACTTGACTAAAAGTACCTAAGTGCATTTGTACAGAGCCACATCTAATTATGGTGTTTGTGTCTCAAAGATTGGGTAATGTTGCTAATGATGATGATTATTTTTAGGTCTTTTCCATCATTAGCCCTAATGCACTTGAGTGGTACATGAAGCTTAGTGTGGGTATGCAGTTCAAATGAAAATCGTTTTATGACGAAATTGCTTAGGGTAAGTGAGTTTCCTTTTCTAAATAATTTTCTTTCAGAAATAAGGGGGAAGGAACTCATTAGTAGTCATGAAACATTCACTGTCAGACCATTTCCATTTCCTCGAGGTAGAAAAAGGGCTTTAAAAAGCCATTATGCATAATGGTAGACGAGCATCCAGAGACCGATGTCTTACAAACTCTAGGAGTATGGGAGGGAAAGAGCACCAAAACAATCAGGAATTGTTTAAGACAGCTTTCTTGTTGGGGGGAGAAAAAAAGTAGGTGTGCAGTGTCTCATGAGATCTGCCCTTACCTTCCTGGTGTTTAGATTCCCCTGCCTCTGCTATCTGCTCACCCTTCATTCTAAAACTATTCCAGTTGGGGATTGCGAGTAATTCTTGTCATGTGATTCATCCATCCACTCTTCCACAAAAAGGCTTCTTCCTCAGAAATATAAGAAAAATCAAAAACTTTTTTGAATAATATTATGACACGGAATTTATAAAAACAAACTCTTCATTCCTTTCTTCTTTTCATTTCCCCCTTTCTTCCATTCTTTCCTGTCAATCTGTTGACCTATGACATATATCCAGCATTTTGTTATATTACAGCGTGCAGTTCAGTTAGATTAAATAGACGTGTATTGAGTATTATGTACAGGGAGTTTACCACCTTTTTTTTTTTTTTTAATTTTAAGTAAGCTCTGTGCCCAAGGTGGGGCTTGAACTCACAACCCCAAGATCAAGACTTACATGCTACCAACTGAGCCAGCCAGGCACCCCAGGAATTTACTACTTTTAGATAACCCTCTTGCAAAGGCCAAAAGTCTTAGAATTTTAAAGGCCAAAGGTGAAAACCTGCAAGTAAGGATTAAAGACAGCCACACACACTATCTGTCAAGCAGAAGTTCATTTGGGTGCTCATATGTACAGGCCCTCCTCATTCTTTCCATGGTATCTGCTTGGTTCAGTGATAGGACCTCTTATTTTTAATATTTCTGTGACTGTGGTTATGTATCTAAATCTTCTTATTTTGATTGCTTGACTCTTTCTATAAACCGCATTCCAGATTCTCCTGCTTTTTCTCGTCCTCCTGCTTTTTCTGGTCTTAGCCACCAGATTCACATTACACCTTACACCTCTGTTCATTTGCTCTTGATTCAACCTGGGGTTTTTACCCCAGGACACTCTTTCCACTATTATGGTGGAAAGCTATTTAAGAATTCAGCAGCTATTTAAGAATTCCTGGCTACTTTGGTTCCTCCCATCCACAGTATTAGACCAGTCCTGGCAAATGGTTTTATCCAGTTTTTAATGATGTGGCTGATACTTTCCCAGTATTGCATTCATTTTGAAGGTATGAAATCCCCACATTTAAAAAAAAATATTATATTCATTTATTTGTCAGAGAGAAGGGGGAAAAAGAGAGAGCGTGAGCAAAAGCAGGGGGAGTGACAGGCAGAGGGAGAAGCAGGCTCCCGTGAGGGCTCTGTCCCAGGATCCTGGGATCATGACCTGAGCCGAAGGCAGAGGCTTAACCACCTGAGCCACCCAGGTGTCCCTCCATATTTTTAAAATCAAGCTCATAGAATTCACAATATTCTACTTTTGTATTATTGAAAATAACTGTCAGGAATCCTAGACAAAGAGTGAAAAAGTTAACGTTCTACTCCAATTTCTTCTCCTTTTAATTCAATCTACCCTTGCAAACACAGCCACAGGACTCCTACCACATTCCTGTATGCAGCAAAAGTGGAATATTTCTTTCATCTCTCTTAAGATGAAAGAACTGAGATGTTTTTGTTTAAATACCTTAACTTGGGTCATAATGTTATTCTTCCTGCTGATCTAGTTTTAGGCTTTGTTTTGTTCTTTCCATTTACTCATCCAGTTACCTGCCTACCGAACCTCCCTACTTTCCACATTTATTCCAGAAACACAGTTTCTATCTATGTCCCTATTCAAGGCAGCTGATAGTTTTTCCCAGTAACTAAAGTTACTAGGAAACCCAAAGTCTTGGTGAAAACAAGAGTCACACCTTAAAATACAAAAATATTCAGGACACCAGACACCAGGCAACAAATGAGACATGGTCAGAAGATTCAAGGCAGATGTTGTGATTAAACATAATATAGAATTCAATAATATGTTTAACTGAACCAGAATGATTAATAGAAATCCAGCAAACCAGGTTGGGCCTCTGGGATGATGCAATTATTGCAGTTTTTGGGCGGCTAAGACAAAAGAAGAAAGATTTCTTTTACAACTTAGTTTCTGCCAAAAGAAAGCCTGTTTTGTGTTTCTTGAGTATTAAGTTTTTTTCCCCACCTAATTTTGAGCATAATTTTTTATATCTTATTATGTCAAGGCGTTTGGAAAAAAAAATAATGGTATTTTAATCCTGTAGCTTCCACTTTCAAATATGGTTGTTCCTCCTACATTTGCTTTTCACACATTTATTTAATCTCCTGTCTTTTCTCTCCTGGATAATGCAATAGCCTCCTTCCTACCTGATTGCCCACTTACCTCTATTTGTATCTCTGTTGTGACAGAGCAGCCAGCATGATCCTATTAAAACATATGTCCGATCAGGTCATTTCTCCCCTGGAAACTGCCAAAAGCTCCCCATTTAACTCAGAGTGAAAGCAAATATTTTGAAATGGCCTATAATGTCCTATGTGATCTCCAGGAAAGAGGAAAATAATTATAAAATGTGGCTTTGGGGTGCAAGAATGAAAAAGAAATTGAAAAGCATGTTTATAAATCAGTGAAACATTGTCTATATAAAACATAATGCCTAATTTGTTAGAATTTAAAATTAGAACATAACTGAAATAATGGACAATAAGATAGCATGGTTGAGGAAGGAAATGATCAGAATTAAAGTTTATTAAAGCCCTTCTACTTTGAGTGGGAGGAGTTAGGAAACTGATCAAACCTGGACTGTATTATTGCTATCAAACAGCATTACGGTAGAGCTTTACCTTAAGTTTATAGTAATAATTAAGTATTATGCTGCTACATTATTGTATAAATAATCCATTCAGGTGGAATAAAACATCATATGTGAAAGAAGGCATAGAAAACACAGAAAAAAATGTTTCAGGGCTTGGGCTAGAACAGGGTTTGCAAACAAAACAGAAAAACAATAACCGTGAAAGAAAAGACCAATGAACTACACATTTAAATTAAAAACTTCCATTTCTCAAAAGGCACTAGAAAACAATAAAATGATAAGCCAGAAACTAGGAAGTAGATGGCTGTCCAGAAATAACTCATACCAATCACTAGAGAAGCGTACAGAATTAATGAACAGGTAGGTGTTGATAGTGCGGAGGGCTGTGCAGCAGCAAGGAGTCTATTGGAAATCTTGGTACATTGTGCTCAGTTTTGCTGTGAACCTAAAATTGCTCTGAAAAATAAAATCTATTTAAAAAATCATAAACAAGCATTTCACTGAGGAGGAAACAGAAAAGACCTTAAACATAGGAAAATTGCTCACTTTTGATAATGATTATAAACATATAAATGCAGACTTCAATTAGTCACCATTGCCATTGATACCCAGTAGACTGGCATAAATTCTGTCTGATGATGCCAAGTGCTGGCGTGCATGTGAATCAATAGAACTGTTTTATACAGCTGGTAAGTATGTTTATTGTACAACCACTTTGAAGGCTAATTTGACATGGCCTTGTAAAAATGAATATGTGCATTTTCCAGTATTTTACTCTTTTACAGATGTGCTAGGATACAGTTATGTAGATGATATCTATAATAGCTAAAACAACTCACATATCCTTGGAAAAGACTGTATATAAACAAACTGTGGTGTATAAACAATGAAGTACTATACAGATATTTTTGAAATTATTAAATGGAAATAAGTGAACTATAGCTATATGGAATAATATAGAATAATATAAAAAAACTCGAAAAAAGATATCATGAATTACAGCAGTAAGATAATATTTTCCTTGCTCTCAAAAGAAAGCAAAGCCTCTACATACATAAAGCGATAAGATCATTTCAACAAAGGAAAGAAAGAAATAATTAGTCCAAAATTCCGGATAGTGGTGGAATCTGAAGGTGGAACAGTGGCATGGAATGAGGGCATACAAACTGGTGGATGTAAGGGATTGGCAATGGTCTGGATCCGAAGTTGAGTGGGGATGATAAAAGATAAATCCTTTATTACCAGTTTCCTAGCTTCTGTGCCAGTTACATATTTTCTCTTTGTTTAGGAATTCTGTTTAGTATGGATGCATTTTCACAACATCCATTTATTGCAGCAATCAATTATCAGTAAAACATATCAAGTATTTAAAAATTTGGGGGAATGACACATTCACAGAACACACTTATCACCTTGCAGTTTTACCTCCTAAAGATTCCACAGACTTACAATCAATTGAGTAAACAAGGGATTCGTTTCTCAAAAGTTTAAATTCGAGCTGAACATAATTCTACCCTAAAACCTGTTGCATTTCAATATAGGAATAAAAGTCAGAATCAGTACATTTTCTTCTTAACACTAGTATTTCTAGAAAACTATACAGTAGTGTTCAGGAGAAACTCCTGTTCAGAAGTACAACAAAGCATTCAAGGCCTTAATTCAGACTTTGAACCATTTTACTCCAAAGATGAGAGTCAGTGCTAAGTTGGGTACCCCGTGGGATTCTGGTTTATTTTATCACAGACTCATGTCTGCTCCATCATGCAGTGTCTTCCCTTCCTTTGGTCTAGATATGCTAGAAGCTGGAGGATTCAAGTACAGTTTACATATTTATGAGGAAAATAGATTTTGTATTACAGTGGTTATTCCCATGCCAACTCTGCGCAGGCTGACTCTTCCAGGAGAATATTGTAGATTAGAAAATAGCTAGGCTCATAAGAGGCATTCTCAATGTGCCAGGAATTAAAACGGAGAGAATCTGAGCTAAGTCAGCTGAAGTAGGACTTTTATAAATACACTATATGTATATCACTGTCTCATGATTCTTGGACATTTTGCCAAGACACTAGAGCACTCTTCTGTCATCATTATAAAGTACTTGAGCTTGATTCCAAGATGAGCTGATCTGTATTCTACCAAAGTATTTGCAATATTTATTTTTACAAAGCTTGACAAATGAATGAATGAGTGAGAGAATTAATGAATTTTGAGAAATAGCTTAAAAAAAAAAGTCTACACTTCCTTTGAATGATAGGAAATGTACTCCTCACGAATAGAGGTAAAATGTGACCTTCTTACCCTGGGCCCTAAATTACTGCTTTTATAAATTTCAGGAGAAGGCCCTGCTGGCCAATGCGGAAAAACAATCTTGCAGCTGCATCAGAACTTTGAGTTGTAAAAAAAACTCAACTGTTTTCTATAGAAGCCACATGATCAGAGTGTGGAAAATGTCATTAGAATAGGTTGAGCTACCGTCCCTCCTCTTCTGTGGGCATGTGGGCACTTGTGTAAGCTGTAGACCTGTAACTGGGGATGGGGCTACTTATTCAGGCAACTCTTCCTTCTCATTAGAGCCGGTGCTGGGGATACAAAGAAGTATTAAGACACAGCAAATACAACAGGTTTACTTAGGTGAAATAAAAGTTCATGAAGTAACCTTGTTAATTAACTAACCTTGTTAATTTAGAACTTGTCATATCATAGGCATTGTATGTAAATCAGGCTAAGCCATCTTGCCCTGACACAATTATAAGCACAAATATTTGAAAAATCAGTTGAGCACTAACAACAACAACAACAACAACAAAAAACCAAAAAAATCAGTAATAGTTTTTTCCAAACTAAAGTGGCAAAAAAAAAAAAAAATGCAGAATCCTGCAATATACATTAATTCCCGGATATTTTTATTTTAAGGAAAGATACTTGCTTTCTGTAATTGTCTTATTTTGTGTCACAGCTATTAGATTCATGTCCTCTCTGTAGAATCAAGGGTAAATGGCCTTTTAATGTGTGGTTCAACATTGCACCAACGGATACACTAAGCAGCTCAGACTCCAGACTCTTGTCACTTCCTTTTGTTCCTTTATTCCTTCTTCCCCAAAAGTTCTTTTTCCAAAGACATGTTAAAGCCTTCTTGCATTAAGAGCACCAGATAGCACTTCCAAATTATGTCTGGGGACCATTTTAAACAGCAAACCACCAACAAAAAGCACAGAAATGCCGGGGGAAGGGAAAGTGGCAATAACTAGACGATGAAAAGGACACTTTTTAAAGAAAAAGATCTGAAACAAGAAAACAGAGCATGGCCTCATTCGACCTCAGCTGGGAACATATATGTTGAGCTACTCAAATTTGCAATCTGCAGATGACTTCAGAGGCACACTCTTAGTATTAATTTTGGGTTATATATAAATAAATTTTAGTAAGTGGGTAAATTTTCAAATACCTTTTGAAATACCTTGAATAATTTTCAAATACCTTTTGAAATATCTTGAATAATTCATCCTAATGCTACTGCTTAGAGTCATAAGGAATAAGCCTATCCCCTTCACAGGAATTAACCTTCCCCATGTGTGAAGATAAATAGTTAACATTTGTTTAGCATTTGATAGGTGCCAAACAGCTTTTCAGAGGATTTGCATTTATTCATTGTTTCCTTATCACGGTTGTATGAAGTAGAAACATTTTTTTTTAATTTATTTTTAATTTTTTTTTTTTAAAGATCTTATTTATTTGACAGAGAGAGATCACAAGTAGGCAGAGAGGCAGGCAGAGGGAGAGAGAGATAGAGGAGGAAGCAGGCTCCCTGCCGAGCAGAGAGCCCGATGCGGGGCTCGATCCCAGGAACCTGAGATCATGACCTGAGCCGGAGGCAGAGGCTTAACCCACTGAGCCACCCAGGCGCCCCAAACATTTTTATTTTTAAGAGAAGCCAACAAGAACAGAGAGGTTCCATTATTTGGTCAAGTTACACAGTCAGTAAGTGGAGTAGATGGAATTAAATGCAGGCCGCCTGGCCCTAGGCCTGTCCAGTGAAGCACTGTGCTTCTGCTCACATAGCAACTGCCCTGTTCTCCCTACTGCCAAATGTCCTGAACACGTCCAGTAGCTTGGTCTCAAGTAATCCCTGTTTGGATAGTTAGGTTTTATCTCGGAGTCAAATTAAAGTGCAGAAAATTTTGTGTTTATATAATATGATCTTGGCTTCTTGGGAGAATACTTTTCACAGTATTTTGCCCTGGGCTTATACCAGAGTACACTGTAAGTAGGATATGGCACTTGTTACTTATTTTTTGGAGAGATTGTTTTTGAGGATATTATTTTCAATATTACTCCTTGTTCCCAACATAGAGAGCCATGTGAGTCATTTCTCTCAGGCCTACTGCCATGAAGAGCCTGAATAATTTGCATGTGTCTTTTTTTCTTTTAGGATAATGTGAGTCAGATTAATAACCACATTTTCTAAATGGGTGCAAGGAAACCCTAGGCTTCTAAAGACCATGTATCCATAACCTACCTAATCCTTGAAACTTACGATACTATATAATCATTACCTGTTTTAATTCTCCATTCTTTTAGACATTTTATTCTATTGGATTTCTACCTCTTACATATATCTGTGTAAGCTACATGAAAACAACTGTGGGATGAAATGGGGAAGCTATATAAATCAATCAACCCATAAATGATTTTGATTTGCAGTCCACCTCATTTTCCCTGTCACTGTCTTCTAATGCGTTCTAACTTGTGAACACAACTTTGAAAGTGGCATCGAGAACTGAATGTGAAATTCCAGAAATGCTCTGACCTACATTCCCAGCCTTGTTCCCACTTGCTTTGATCTACTTTTATTTAGAAGATATCATATACTCTGTGTCTAACTTATCTTAATTCACTGTTTATGGGATTCTATTATTTTATTAAGATATAAGGATATTTTTGGTAAGTTCCTGTTTAGATAAGCATTTTCTTTATTCTTCTTTTCATTTTGTTATTTTATTTAATGTTTTTATTGAAGTATAATTAACATACACTATCATATTAGTTTCAGGGGTACAATATAATGATTCAACAGTTCTTTGTATTTTTCAGTGCTAATCAAGGTAAGTGTACTTTTAATGCCCTCTATATAATTTCACCCATCCTCCCATCCACCTCTCCTCTGGAAACTACCAGTTTGTTCTTTGAATTTAATAATTTTTTTTTCCCTTCCATTTCTTCTTCTCTTACTCTCTACCTTTGTGGTTTGATGGCTTTCTTTAGCGATATGGTTGGATTCCTTTCTCTTTATTTTTGTGTATCTGTTCCCATTATATTTTTTTGGTTACCATTAGGGTCATGTAAAACATGTTACACCTGTAGCCATAGTGGTCACTCGAGTTTGAATCTGTTCTAAAGCACTAAATTCTTATTCCCCTTCCCATGTCTTATGTAGATGATGTCATACTTTACATTCTTTTATTCTGGGAATCACTTGACTGATTTTTATAGATATAATTGATTTTTCTGCTTTTGTGCTTTAACCTTTGTACTGGTTTTATAAGTGATTAATTTACTGTTTTTATTATGTTTGTATTTACTTGTGAATTTTTTCCTTTCATAATTTCTTATTCCTCATTATGGTCTTTTCTTTCCCTTTAAGATTTCTTGTAGGACATTTAGTGGTGATGAACTCCTTTAACCTTGTTTGTCTGGACAAGTCTTTTTCTGTCCTTCTATTCTGAATTATACTCTTGCTAGAGAATTCTTGGTTGCAGGTTATTTTCCTTTGATATTTTAAATATATTTTGCCACTCCTTTTGGGCCTCCAGAGTTCCCACTGCAAAATCAGTTGATAACATTATGGGGTTTCCCTTGTAAGTAATTTTTTCTTCTCTTGCTGCTTTAAAACTTTTCTCTTTATCACTACTTTTTTCCATTTTAGTTATTGTGTGTCTTGGTGTGGTCCTCCTTGCATTATATTTGTTGTGGGCTGTTTGTGCTTCCTTGATCTGAATGTCTGTTTCCTCCCCAGATTAGGGAAGTTTTCAACCTTTATTTCTTCAAATAAATTTCTGTCTCCTTCCCTCTCTGTCTTCCTTCTGAGGTGCCTATAATGTGAATGTCATTATGCTTGGTGATGTCACTGAGTTTCCTTAACCTATGCTTATTTTTTTATTATTCGTTTTGCTGTTCAGTATGGTTGCTTTTCATTAATCTGTCTTCCAGCTCACTGATCTGTTCTTCTGTTGCCACTACTCTGTTACTGATTCCTTCTAGTGTGTTTTTAATTTCATTTTCTGAGTTCTTCATCTCTGATTGGTTCTTTTTTATATTTTTCTGTCTCTCTGCTGAGAGTCTCACTAATATCCTCCACTGTTACACTGATACACTGAGTATCTCTATGATGATTGCTTTGAATTCACCATCAAGCATATTGCTTAACTCCATATTATTTAGCTCTTTTGCTGTGGTTTTGTCCTGTTCTTTCATTTGGGCCATATTCCTCTGTCTTCTCATTTTATCTATAAGTATATTTTTTAATAATTAAAACCTTATTTTAATATCATATGCATTTGTTTCTATACTTATTAAAGGTGTAGTTAAGCTCAGCAACTTATTTTTAAATCTTATGAAGATAAATCTAAACAGGGCCAAAATGACTACATTTTCTAAGAATGAGTAGATGAACCTATATGGGTGTGAGCAGTGTTACAACTGCATAGATTATGCTCCAAGGTAAGCAAGGGCTCTTAGCTTTGTAAATGTTGTCAACATAGCATCACCATCACATCAATTTAATTCTAGAAGTTCATGCTAATCATGATTAAAGAATATTACTTTTGCTACCATTAAATATAGTTATTTATTATGGGTTATAGATTTGCATATTTTTTAAAAAAAATTAAAACATGATAGGTTTGAAAAAGTGAAATTCCCCTATGAGTTTGTATATCTTAAAACTTTAAAAAATAATTCAAAAACATCAAGAAGAGAGAATACACTGCTTCCTGTCTTCTAGGAGGAATCAGTTAAGCATGTTGTAAAGTAAAATATGGCTTGATTTCTAAATAATTTAATTTTGTTTTATTAAGAATAATTTATATTCTATTTGAGACTTCTAAAAGATTTTAAATACTGTGTTAAGAAAAATGGTTTCTGGAGTGCCCAGGTGGGTTAAGCATCTGCCTTCAGCTCAGATCATGATCCCAGGATGTTGGGATCGAGCCCTGAATTGGGCTTCCTGCTCAATGAGGAGTCTGCTTTTCCCTCCCCACCTCCCCCTCCTCCTGTTTGTTTTATTTCCATGACTAAAGATATGATATTGAATATAGTTAAAGAATAGCTTATGGATTGACTTTTTTTTTAACTTTGATAAGTGCATTTTGCAGGAGATAGTTAAGTAGATAGGTAGGTAGATAGAAGATAGAAGATTATGTGTATGTATCTAATCATTAATATAAAAAGCAGAATCCTCACTATTCCAGAGAACCAAGAGGGCAGGCCTGACTAAAGGTAATACAAAAGGTAATACAAAATGAAAATATGGACTGCATTTTTCCAAGAATTTGCTCAATTTTAAACATTAAATTTAAGCTTTTTATTAAGACAGTTCTGAATTTTAAGTATGCAAATTTAAGTGGGGGAAAGTGGGAGAGTGGGTAACTAAACTTTAAAGTGATAAGAAGAAAAACTGCATTATAATACATAATATATATTATTGTATAGAATAGGTTATTACAGACAAGTATTGAAGAATTCTCTTGGCAAAAGATATACATTTTGATACCCAGTAGTTCTGATATTTGTAAATGTAGTCATGTAAATTATTTTTTAATGCTTCCACACAAGGAAAAAGTGCTTCCTTGACTTAATTATATCAATGAGTGAAATAACAGACTCTTCCTTAGGTATTCATATTCTTTTTGATAGTCAAAATCTTAATGTTTTAAAGATAATACAGGTACTTTTTGATGTATGGCTTTTTTTCTTGGCATGAATCCCTTAAAATAAAGTAAAATTCATCATTTCCAACTTATGTCAAACTTTGGGAAACAATCCTCCTTCTAAGTAGTGGAGACAAGTTTATTGGCAAAACTATAGAAAATATAAGTTCTACTGACAAAAATATTTTTTATTGGAGAAGATTCATTTATGTTTAATTTATCCAGAGTCTAAAGTCATCTGAAGTCAGCAGCGAAGAACTTCATCATGAAAGCAACATTTTAATTTCTATGCAAAGGACTGTATGTTAAGAAATCACTTAATGTGGGACTTTAAGCCATCTAAAACTAACATTTTTATGAACAGAGTCTAAAGATGATGGTATTTTTCTATGTTTGATACAAACATTAACTCTTGGGATTTGGAAATAATAGAAATAAAAACCACCGAATGAAAAAAAACCCACAAAATCTTATTCTGTCCTTTAATTTATTCATTGGAGGCATAATATTTAAAAGCTTTAATGGTAACATTCATTCAAAATTAATTGAGCACAACTCTGTGCTGTGCACTGCTTTAGGCACTTGTATTATGTAATTGAATCTAGAACTCAGAGATCCCATTTGCCTTCTCCTTGTCCTGACTCACTTATATTCTTTCTCTTTTTCTTACTTTCTTTTGCATATATTTGCATATATTCCAGTGGGTGCAAGTTTTTTATTATTTTAGTCATTAATCTAGACCTGTGCTGTATCTGATGGGATGGCCACTAGCCATAGATTACTGTGAAATTTAATTTAAATTTAAAATTGAATTACTCAGTCTCACTATCTACATTTTAGTAGAGTCCATAGGATTTTATGATGGATTGGATGAGAAATGAAGAGAAAAGAAGCCATCCATGAGGATTCTAAGTCCTTTGTCCTGAGCATTGCTATGGGTGGATTTGCTAACAATTGAAATGACAAAGACTGTGTATGGAGATTAGTTACTGCATTTATACATGTTAAACTGAAGACATCTATTTGACCTCTAGGTGCAGAAATTGGGCATAGGGAGTGAGTGGGCTTTGGCTATACAAGTCAGGCATTCAAAAGAGAGGTTTGTTTGAAGATTTTAATTTGAAAGTTAATAGCATACAGATGATAGTAAAGCCTGAATCAGATCACTAAATCAGCAAATGTAGACAGAGAAGAAGAGATAAAGGACTGAGACTTCAGACATGCCAAAATAAAGATACCAGGTAAAAACTGAGGAAAGGGTGTATGTAGGAGTGTGGTATCCTGGAAGCCCAAGTGAAGGGTATATCAAAGGGGCAAAAGAAACAATTAAAAAAAAATATTTTGTTTATTTATTTGACACACACAGAGAGAGAGATCACAAGTAGGCAGAGAGGAGGCAGAGAGAGAGGGGGGAAGCAGGCTCCCTGCTGAGCAGAGAGCCCCATGTGCGACTCGATCCCAGCACCCCAAGGTCATGACCTGAGCCGAAGGCAGAGGCTTAGCCCGCTGAGCCACTCAGGGACCCCAAAAGTAAACAATTTTGTTAAAGCCTTTGATAAGTCAAATATGATGAGAACTGGAAATTAACCATTTGATTTAGCAACCTAGATGCCTCTAACAGAAGCAGTTTCTGAGAAAAATTAGAGTGAAAGCTTGATTAGAGGGTATTTAAGAACATATTGGAGAGTTTCAAAACAGAGTGTAGAGGTGACTTTTTGAAGATTTTTGCTACAAATGGGATAGTAGCTAGCAGGGAAATGGAGTCAAGAGAAGGAACTTGTGTGTATGGTGATGGAATGGTCCAGCAGGGAAGCAAGAAGTATTGATGACGTAGAGGGAAAAGAAGAAAATTGTTGGAGGGAGGTCCTTGCTTAGAAGAAAGGGCATAGAATCAGTGCTCCCATGGAGTGATTGACCTTAGACAGGCTTGCAGGGCACTCTTCCATAACAGTGGATAATAGAGCTCATACATGAACAAATAGATGCTAGAGGAGGTACATGAGGTGGTGGGAGTCTTGGGAGTTCTCTTTTGAATACTTGCTTTCTTCAGTGGGGTGTTAGGTCATTGAGAGTGAGCATACAGGAGGAGATTTGGGGGAGTCGGGGTTAAAGCAGGAAGTGGAAGATAGACATTTATGAGTTTATGATACATAGTATCATTGGCTGGCAATACTGAGAGTCCTTTTGAGGTACAAGGCACAAAGTAAGATAAGTCCACATGATTGTGTGAGTTTTCCCCGGCTTTCATTCATGCAGATACAGTTGTGGAATAGGGCAGAATACATTTAACCATGGTCCTGGCTTTGCCAAACTAGTATCAGAGAGAAATACAGGTAAGGAGATTAATTTTATAGACAAGGGAGTACTTAAACTCATAAAGGGGGATAGAGGACCTCATGGAATGAGGAGCAATGACAAGATGGTAGCATCTAGAGCAGCGGTTGTTTGTGTGGTCTGGGCACTTCTGAAAATTCTCTCATATTCTTGCAGGGAATCCAAACTATTTTCATAATACTAGTAATATGTTACTTGCCTTTTTCACTCTCATTCTCTCATGAATCTACAATGCAGTTTTGCAGAAGCTCATGGTGTGTGATATCAAAACAGATTTAATACAGAAACAGATATGAGACTCCATCTGCCTTCTTTAACTAGACCTTAAAGAGACTGTCAAAATTCAAACAGTCTACACTTCTCTGTGAATTTATTTTTGCTTGGGAAGTGAAGTGATTTCCCAAATGTGGAACTTGCTACTAAAATGTGTATTTATATTTATGTATGATAAATTTACTCTTGCTATTTTAGTAAAGTTTTAAATCATTTTTTTCATTTTTAATTTATAATCCAACAAAAACAGTAAATATCACCCACATAAATAAAAGATTTTTGGCATCTTCAGTAATTTTGAAGACTGAAAATTGTCCTGAGACTTAAAAAATTTGGAACTGATAAATATTGGTAAAATTGGTAAAATTTGGAATTGGTAAAAATATTGTTGAAATCACAGTAAAATAA
Organism: Lontra canadensis; assembly: GCF_010015895.1. NCBI lineage: Eukaryota > Metazoa > Chordata > Mammalia > Carnivora > Mustelidae > Lontra > Lontra canadensis. Next base: position 2,599,159 of record NW_022631042.1, read on the forward strand.
GGAATGATCTGGAAAGATAGGAGGTATTAATAAAAGAGTAGAATGCATGACATTGAGGTGGAGGAGGAATTAAAGTTATAGAGTGCAAAGTCTGTAGCAGTAGTGTCCAATAAAATTTTCTGTGATAATAGAAATGCTGTATATTTGGGGCTGTGCAGTATAATGGCCACTAACCATGTGGCTATTGAGCACTTGAAATGTGGATAGTGGAACTGAAAAGTGAAATGTTAATTTTGTATTTAATTTATTGAATTTAAATATAAATAGTCACATGTGTCTATTATATTGGACAGTGTGGTATAAGACTGTGTGGCTGAAACAGATTGGAGGACAAGACTATTGGAAAAGAAGAACTCAGCAAACATGGGCCAGAGTGTTGGAAGGATCAGCTATAAGTGTATTTTGTATATTGAAATCATCAAGCATTGGGGTGCCTGGGTGGGTCAGTGGGTTAAAGCCTCTGCCTTCGGCTCAGGTCATGATCTCAGGGTCCTGGGATCGAGCCCCACATTGGGCTCTCGGCTCTGCAGGGAGCCTCCTTCCTTCTCTCTCTCTGCCTGCCTCTCTGCCTACTTGTGATCTCTGCCTGTCAAATGGGTGAATAAAATCTTAAAAAAAAAAAAAGGAAATCATCAAGCATTAATATATTAATAACCAAAATGACTCATTTTCATAGAGCACATAATATGTACCAGGCTGATACCCTCACATGTATTTATTCATTTATTCAATACAGTAGCTCTGAGATTTACAGTACTCTGATGTCTATTTGATGAGGAAACAGACAAATAGCTGTTAGGTAATGGGTCATAGATGCCAGGTGACATGCAAGGAGGTTGAGGCAGATATAAACCCAGGTACTCTGACTTCAGAGTCCATTCTTTTAGTCTGGACATTATATTGCCCTTCTATCTGAGGTTGTTAATCTTTTCAAGTTGTTCTTTAAATATTGCAGGTAGCTGATTTGACGCTAGCTACATTTTGTACTAGTTGCTAGACACAATCCTACTTAAAGGGCTTAAGAAGCACCTCTAGCAAGACTTTACCAATAGAAAATACACCATATAAATAATTAACAGGTGTGCCCTGGCACAGTGCTTTTTTGAACCTCAGCCGGTGAGGTGTATTGATGGCTAAAATTCCTTTTCAAAGGGAGGATATCGGCCTGACTGAATTTACATTTTCCAGTTGAGCTAATTAGCCCTCCTGGCTATTTTAGTAGTGCTGATAATTGTAAACACTTGTAGGTATTCGTGATGATAATATGGAAACACTGCATAGATTTTTTCTCAGGGTACATTTAAATATCTCCAGGCAGGATTGATGTTCCTTTGTCCAGGACATGAGATGGTGCAACATTAGCTTTACCAAATCCTTATCAATACCAACGATGATAGATTTAGAATGCATTTTGCTTATAAGTGCATTTGGGTTAATGATAGATTATAGACAGTCTTTAAAGAGTTCTAGCAACAGAATGAAACGGTAACATAATTAAAAGAGAATTTAAACTCCTTTTTATTAAAACATTAAGAAAAAGGTAGACATATCAATTACTTAAAGGTAATAATTCATTTACTTATTTTTTATTCCTGTCTCTTGTTAAGTATTTAACATCTCAGGTAGTTAATGAATCAGAGAGGAAGAAGATGTGGAGAGAGTGCTGGTACTTAAAACACGGGCGGTCCTAATGGAATGAAGCTCTCAACAATTTAACAATCCTGTAGATAGGAATCATTACTGCAAAAGAAAGTGATGAAATTAGAAAGTAGTGTTCTTCAATGTTAAAGTCAGTAACAAGGCCATGGGATAGGAATTCCATAACTATTGTTCAAATGTAGTGACCTGGCCACCATCCTAGTTGATGGTGATCTAGAGTTGAACCACAAAGACATTGTCTCTGCTTTCAAGTTATAACACATAGTGTTAGAAAATTAAGAAGAACCTGCAATATTCAACCTTCTAAGAAGATTCAAGTATTTGATAGTGAAGAATAGTTACACATAAATAAAAATCTTATAAATATTACTTTTTTTTTAAATTAGTTTCTAGAAGAAATTTGTCAAGAGAAGTGTGAGGTCTGTATAAAGAGTAAATAGTATTTAGAGCCCTGATATTTTTCTCTATATATTCAGTGCCTCTAGTGTGACATAAGGTGTTATTATACCTCTCTCTGTGCCTTTTATTTTTCCATCTGTTGGATTATCATGATGACTAATATCTGTTAACAACTCTCAAAGGTATAATGAACCATGCTTACTTTTCACAGAGCTTTGAAAACAATTTTTATTACCTTCACAGTCTGATGCTGCTACAAGTTTGACAAATTTTATTGCTATAATACATTTTATATGAGTATCAACACATAGAACAGACATTATTATCTATTATTCAAAAAGTATTTCCAGCTATGGTATTTATTTAGAGGTAAACATTCTAACCAGTTGCTGTAAAATATCTCTAGTTACTTAAGTTTATTTTACTAAAACAAATGATGGTTTATTTTTCTTCTTTATCAGGGCAATACCTTTGTTTAATTTCTTTCATAATATATACTTTGGTGAACCATTATGTACATATTTCACTCAACAAACACATTTGGTGCTAGCATGTACAACTTAAGTTAGAATGATGTGAAGAATACAGAGGTATATACAAGTGATTTCTATGATATTGCACTTAAAAATTTAATTGAAGAAACAAAAGTGAAACAGTATAATATACTTATTGTATAGTATAATAAATATAGTACAGTAAAATTAATCAGTATTACAATGTACAGAAAATAAAATATATTTTATTCTTTATTTTTGTAGGTAGATGACTGGCTATTTTGCTTGCTCTAAGTGTTTTTTGTTTATATGTTTGCTCTAAGTCTTAAATCTATCATTTATATTTTCTTTCTGTGTATTTTTGTTATAGCTATTTCTTGATATATACTTAGCCCATTCTTTGCTTAGTTCATTATTGTTTTAGAACTTCATAGAAACCATTGAAATAGTTTCCTTTGGTCATCTATTTTTTGCCTTCCTATTTGGAAGTTTCTGTAGTGTGTGTGTGTGTGTGTGTGTGTGTGTGTGTGTGTTCCTGCATGTGGACCTTCATTTATTGTGTGGGTAATTGGAGCTTGTGGTGGTCAAAACTCTGAAGAAGTGGTTTTATTATGATGGAATTTACTTGTAATTTAAATTGCCCATCAGCCTAAAAATCTTTGTGTTGTGCGATTGGCTGAATTGTTCTCAATAGGAAAGCTTGTGTGGAATAGTAACAAAGTATTTTGTAATACTAGGTCAATATAAAAGGGCCAAGAATAGGAAGAAAAGATTATGACTGTGCAACATTTCCTCGTGATCTAAAATCCATGAAGATTTTCACATTTTAGCATTTTAGTGAACATGTTATAATTTTTAAAGTTACAGTATATTTTACCTTTGGTTTATTTTGAGAATTGCATCCTTTTATTAAAAGAGAGCTACAAGTTAGTGATCTCTTTAAAATTATAAGGTGAGCTATTTTTGGAAAGGAAGAAAACAAAAGATAAATCTATCCTTTTGTGCTGTGCATTAAGCATTTGTATCTTTTCTCTATTTTAGGATTTAGATAATTTAGCTCTTTATTTCCTAGCAGTAAGGGAAAACATTATCGTTACATCAGAGCATTTCTCCATAACAGTAAAATTGCTTATTTTCTATATTTTTGGGGATTTTCCACAATGCAGCATACACTGAATCTCTAAGTTTCTATATAACTTGGAAGATTTTATTAACTTTCTTTTTATATTTGGTTTGATAGTTTATTATTTTTATAGACAAGGTATATATATTTAACTTAAACTTTTAACACTTCACACTCAACACACACATATGTGTGTAAACACACACCCAGAAACAGAGACAGAGATTTAACCTTTTAGTGCCTTTTAACCTTACACTAGTAATTTATATTACTATGTTATACTAGTATTACTGATTCTATTACTTTGAAGAGTTTTACTCTTTGATGAGCAACAAACATTTTTGAGGACTTTGAGGACAGAAGGACATTGGGACTTTTACAAGACAGAACTTACAGATTATGAATTTTAACAACAATCAAATTAAAGAAAATTTTATTGAATGTCAAAAATCATGGACTGTTTAGGGACAGTGCTTGGCACATGCGATGATTGGTGTTACTCTCAGTACATATTTTTTGAGATAATGAGATACCTTTATCCACTTTATTGATTCTTTTTGCTGAACTACTTTCCTTTGGCTGAGGATGGCGTAATACAGTGGCCTGGCCACAGTGCTACAGGCTTGCTCCTGAGCTGAGTGAGCAAACCAAGGACTTTCTCCCAGCACTGAATCTCATCTGTACAGAGATTCTTCATCTTTAGTGATTTCTTAATACCCTTTCTTGAATCAGATTTTATTTGTCCAATCTAATCCATTGAGACATCTCAGCTAGTCACATGGTTTCAGCTATCTGTATTCACTTTGCAGAGTGAACCTGAATTTGAAGGGTACTTAGAACTGCCAAATAATGGTGTTCTTGCATAAGCCTTTTGATATTATTTTCTTGTGGGTAAGAAGCTTCAGTTATATAATGTACTTGTCTTAGATACCAAGAAGCTGAGTAGAAGAGTCATTAACCAGATGACAAACCAAAACTTCAGACGCATATTTGATCACTGTTTTCTTCTTTTTATTTTTAAAGGGCTTCTAAGAAAGTTATTTTTATAGCAAAAATAACAAAGCAATCATAGAGTTTATTAAAAGGAAATTCTGAATAAAATATTCTGTCTTCTTCTTAGTCTAATAGAATTGTTGTCAACATAGGTCAGATGATTGTGCCAAAACGCCAAGATTGGTGATGATGCCACCTAACAGGTACTACAAACTCAGAACAATATCAGCTCAGATCACACGAACTTTGGTGTATTAATTGCCAAAGCACCATATTTCAGACTGCTTCATACTGAACTCAGTGGTAGCAGTTTAAAGGTTTGGTCATTAGTTCAGAAGAAAGTAAAAAAAAAAGTCAGAAAAAGTCAGAGAAAATAACATTTAAGAAGTAAATTCCGGGGGCACCTGGGTAGCTCAGTAGGTTAAGCCTCTGCCTTCGGCTCAGGTCATGATCCCAGGGTCCTGGGATCGAGCCCCATATCAGGCTCTCTGCTCAGCAGGAAGCCTGCTTCCCTCTCTCTCTCTCTCTGCCTGCTTCTCTGCCTACTTGTGATCTCTGTCAAAAAAATAAATAAAATCTTAAAAAAAAAAAAGGAAGTAAATTCCTGACTTCACAGAAAAGAAATCACCTCAGACAACATTTGTTCTTACTGTGACTGTATTTTCTTGCCCTGGTTCTCCTGATTAGCTAAATTCACAGTTCTCATTAGAATTTCCAGAGAAAGATGCCACTCTGCATTTTGGTGTGGGCTGATGGAGGCTGTTGAAGACTGATTCTCATTTTGGGCCTAAGAGAATTTTCAGTTGAAGAAAGAATGATATATTACAAAAGATGACTTATTTTCTTCCTCTATAATTTAGATATTCTATTTCCCCCATTGATTTCCCAAGGTCAGAGATAAATAGTTACGCAATTTGCATTTTCCTCTCCATTGCAATATCTGGTATGTAACAAGGTTATATATTTCATTGAAAAAAACAAGTAAGGGGCACCTGGGTGGCTCAGTGGGTTAAAGCCTCTGCCTTCAGCTCAAGTCATGATCCTGGGGTCCTGGGATCGAGCCCCGTGTTGGGCTTTCTGCTCTGCGGGGAGCCTGCTTCCCCCTCTCTCTCTGCCTGCCTCTCTGCTTACTTGTAATCTCTTTCTCTCTGTCAAATAAATAAATAAATAAAAATCTTAAAAAAAAAAAAAACAAGTAAGTTGCATTATTTTCCAGTCTTCCCTCATTTATTTAATTTCACTAATAATAATTGGGGAAAAACATTAAATTTTAATAATACAATTTTAATATAGTATGAAATATACCTCATATAGTTTTATATTTGACCATAGTATGTTAATAGCGTATTATGTACTATAAAATATAACTGATGTTTCAAAGGAATGTACTGATATTCATAATAGAACATGAATATTATGTACTATATTATGTTATATAATTGTATTAATTATGAGTGCATTACTTAAGTTATATGTAATATCATCACATTAATATTATTGCATTAAAAGCTCTTTTGAGGGGTGCCTGGCTGGTTCAGTCAATAGGGTATGTGACTCTCAGTCTCAGGGTTGTAAGTTTGAGCCTCATGTTGGGTATAGCGATTACTTAAAATCTTTAAAAAATAATAAAAAAATTAAAGTTCCATTGAGTACTTGTTATGTGGTAGCTACTGAGTGAAGCACTGTATAGCTTCTAATGTAATCCTCAAAATTATTTCTGACTTATTTTCCCATTTTCCAGAGAAGGAAATTGAGGCAAATTAAATTGCTTGCTCAGTGAGCAGAGGAGCTGATATTCAAACCAAAATATGTTTAACTCTAAAATGACTTCAGTAGACACATCTTAACAACTCATACATCACATCCCTGTAAGAAACAACAGTGCACAAATCTGAATTTTTATTTTTTTTTATTTTTTTTTTAATTCTAGTTAACAAATAGTGAATATTGATTTCAGGAGTAAAATTATAAGTAAATTTATAATTTATAAGTAAAATTATAATTTAATAATTGTAATCATATAATTATATATAATTTAATATTCAATAATGCTAATTTAATAATTATAATTATAAGTAAATTTATAAGTAAAATTATAATGATTCATCACTTACACTTAACGCCCAGTGCTCATCAAAACAAGTGCCCTCCTTAATAACTATCATCGGTTTAGCCCATCCCCCACCCACCTTTCTTCCAGCAGCCCTTAGTTTGTTCTCTGTAGTTAAGAGTCTCTTATGATTTGCCTCCCCCTCTCTTTTTTTCCCCTTTCCCCTTTGTTCATCTGTTTTGTTTCTTCAGTTCCACTTACGAGTGAAAATATGTGGTATTTGTGTATACACACATATATATTTATACACACACCACATCTTTATCCATCTATCAGTCGTCGATGGATCTTTGGGTTCTTTCCATAATTCGGCTGTTGTTGACAGTGCCACTGTAAACATCAGGGGGCATGTGCCCCTTTAAATCAGTATTTTTGTCTCTTTTGGGTAAATACCTAGTAGTGCAATTACTGGGTTGCAGGGCATTTTATTTTTAACTTTTGGAGGAAATTCCATACTATTTTCCAGAGTGGCATTCCCACCAACAATGTTAGAGGGTTCCCTTCTCCTCATCCTCACCAACATCTGTTACTTCCTGTGTTGTTAATTTTACCCATTCTGACAAGGGTGAGATGATATCTCATTGTGGTTTTGATTTGCATTTCCCTGATGATGAGTGATGTTGAGCATCTTTTCATGAGTCTGTTAGCCATCGGAATGTCTTCTTTGGAGAAGTGTCTACTCATATCTTCTGCCCATTTCTTAACTGGATTATTTGTTTTTTTGGGGTGTTGAGTTTGATAAGTGCTTTACATATTTAGGATACCAACCCTTACTAGCTACGTCATTTGTAGAAATCTTCTCCCATTCTACAGGTTGCCTTTTAGTTTTGTTGGTTATTCTGACTAGGGGTTTATCAGTTTTATTAATTCTTTCAAAGAACTAGTTCCTAGTTTCATTACTCTTTTTGTTTCTACATCATTTTTCTCTGCTCTAATCTCAGTTATTTCCCTTCTTCTTTTGGGTTTAGGCTTTATCTAGTGTTCCTTTTCTAGATCCTTTAGTTGTAAGGTTAGGTTGAGTATTTGAAACTTTTCTTGCTTCTTGAGATAGGACTGTATTGCTATACTCCCCTCTTATGACCACTTTTGCTGCATCACAAAGATTTTGAACTATTGTGGTTTCATTTTCATTTGCTTCCATGTATTTATTTCTCCTTTAATTTCTTGGTTAACCCATTCATTCTTTAGTAGGATGTTCTTTAACCTCCATGTGTTTGTGATCTTTCCAAATTTTTTTTGTGTGTGTGTTTGACTTCAAGTTCTGTAGCAATGTGGTTTGAAAATATGCATGGTATGATCTCAGTCTTTTTGTACTTGTTGAGGCCTGATTTGTGACTCAGTATGTGATCTATTCTAGAGAACGGTCCATGTGCAGTTGAGAAGAATGTGTGTTCTGTTTCTCTAGGATGAAATGTTCTGAATATATCTGTTAAGTGTATCTTGTCCATTGTCTTATTCAAAGCCATTGTTTCCTTGATTTTCTGCTTAGATGATCTGCCCATTGCTCTAAGTGGGGTGTTAAAGTCCCCTACTATTATTGTATTGTTATCAATGAGTTTTTTTAAATATTTGTTATGAATTGATATATATTTGGGTGCTTCCAAGTTGGGGACATAAATATGTACAGTTGTTAGATCTTGTTGGGTAGACCCCTTTATTATAATAATAGGGCCCTTTTTCATCTCTTGTTACGGTCTTTGGTTTAAAATCTAGTTGGTCTGATGTATAGAGTTACTTCAGCTTTCTTTTAATGTTCATTAGCATAATGAATGGTTCTCTATCCCCTCACTTTCAATCTCAGGTGTCTAGGTCTAAAATGATTCTCTTGTAGGCAGCATACAGGTGGGCTTTGGTATTTTATCCATTTTGATACCTGTGTCTTTTGATTGGCGCATTTAGTCCATTTGCATTCAGAATGATTATTGATAAGTATCAATTTAGTGCCACTGTATTACCTGCAAAGTCGGTGGTTCTGGAGATTTTCTCTGTTCCTTTCTAGTCTTTGTTGCTTTTGGTCTTTCTTGCCCACTCAGAGAGTCCCCTTTAATATTTCTTGCAGGGTCAGTTTAGTGGTCAGGAACTCCTTTAGTTCTTATGTGTCTAGGAAGCTCTTACCTCTCTTTCTGTGTATTAGAAAGCTTGTTAGGTTTCCTGCTCCTGAGAGTGATGGCTGTATTAAGAAGAAGTTCTATAGTGTCTAGGGGCTGGTGCTTCAGAAAGGTTTTTTGGTGTATGCTGTGTGCACTCTTTTCTTGTGTTTTGGCTGCTCTTTCCCTCAGGTCAGTCCTTTGCAGAGTTTCTCCTTGCCTGCAGAGGGGAGTGTCTGGATCTTGTCCACCGTGTGTAGAGTTTTAACTAGGTGTGTTTGGTCTGCTTGTTAAAAAAAGGCTAGATTCTGGGGTGCCTGTGTGGCTCAGTCAGTTAAGTGTCCGACTCTTGATTTCACCTCAGGTCATGATCTCAGGGTCTTGAGATTACCTCTTTTTGTGGAATCTGCTTAAGATTCTCTATTTTCTTCCTCTCCCTTTGCCTCTACCCTACTCTCTGTCTCTTAAAAAAAAAAAAAAAGAATGCTAAATCCTATTTCCCCTAGAGTTTAAGATTTGCAGCACTCGATGGTCAGTAGACTCCTTGTGTGTTGGGGGTTTGTGCTGGTCTTCTGGGAAGGGGGCCTGCTGCTCTCACTCTCAGGCACACTTGTGCTAGTTCAGAAACACCTGCAGAGTGCGGGTAGGCAAAGCTTGGTGTAAGTGGCTCAGGCCTCCACTGTGGGGCACTGTACTGCTCAATGAAGTCCATGCATGCTGATGGGGAGGTTTGAGCGTGGCCTCAGCTGGCTCTCTCCTCCCTAAAGAGGGGGCCTTTGTACCCAGTGCTATTCAGTAAGCTCTCACTGAAGAGTGAATAGTCTCCCCTAGTTTGTCCTAGGCATCCCTCAGATGCCAGCATCCAACCTATTTGTGTCTGAGCCATATGCCCCACCAAGCAGCATGGTGCTTCTGTGTTTTATCTCAGGCGTACCAGCTGGTTTTCAAAACTACATATTGTAGGGACAAGGCAGGGCAGGGACCCACACTGATCCTCTGGGGATGGATCTCACCACATTGTGGCTAGGGCCAGTTTGTCCCAGAAGGACAGTCATGTGAATGCACAGGGGTCAGAGTTTATGGGAAAACACAGCAAAAAGCCAGCATCCAGGTTAGCTGCCCACACCAGGCATCTCTGTTCCTCTGCTAATGAATGGAGCAGCTCAGTGGTGCTTGCCAGCTCTTTTGTCCCCAGAGAAGCAGTGCCACCTCCCCTAAATGCACTCCAAAAGTGGGAGCTGTCTCTCCCAGTGCAACCCAAGGTATCCTCAGACCACACTGTCCACTCTGAGCCTCTGTCCTCCTTCTCCACAGGAGCACCTAGACACACACCAGCCTCCACCTCCTAATGGTGCAGACCTCTAAGACTTGAGTTTTTGAGCTCTGCTGCTTTTAAAAACTTGCCATAGTCAGCCCCTCTTGTTTTACATCAGTAGTTTTGGGAAATTGTTTCTGTTTTGCAATCCTCTCTGCTCTGTTCACTCTCCCTGTCTCTTTCATCTTTCCATGATCAGGGCTCCCTCCCCTCTGCAGCACTGTGAATTCTTTTCTCCCCCAAATCAGGGCTCCATTGTCTCTACCTTCCATGATGTGGCCTCTTTTCTCCTTCTAGTTGTGCAGTTTGCTCTCAGTCCTCAGATCAATTTCCTGTGTGTTCACAATGGTTTGATATTTATCTAGCTGTGTTTGAGGGTCGAGGCAAGCACAGGGTCCTTCCACCGCTCCACCATCTTAACTCCTCCCCAAGTCTGCATTTTTAAAAGACTATATCTGCTTCCAAGTGAAACTACTCAGTATGCCACCCAACATATAAATCTTCCTATACAGTATCACCAGAATAATCATAATTATTTTAGATGATACATGCATACTTTTCATGCATTATAAGTCGTGCTATATTTGTAATAATCAGACTGCTCCCAATAGCTCAATTCATCAAGGAGAGAAACAGACGGATGCTAACATGGCTTATCATCATTGTTTTTCTTAAATTCCAAATTTCAGTTGATATTAACCTAGCAAAAGCAAGCTAATTAAAGTAAAAAAATCAGCTGATTATTTTAATGCCCAAATGACAGCACTTGACGGTCTGTCACCAAATGTCACTCTAACACTTAGAATTTCTGAAAAGTATTATATTTAATGGAAGAGGATATGGGATATGTGTAACAGGTACTGCCAACTCTGTCTTCTTGCAAAGCCTCAGCTTTGCGTTGAGATATTAGAGCACTGGGGAATCAAAGGATACAGAGGCCTGGAGACACTCCTCTGTTGAAAAAGGAGCCCATAGCTAAAGCTTGGAGGTGCATTGATTAGCTCAGTAAGAGTACACAGCATTGAACACCTTGTAACTGTGCCTTCTGCCAATCAGTATGTCACCAATTATATTAACTGGCTATAATTAGTGAGTAAATTTTGTCCCAAATTATTTTAGTGTTTCTTTAAAGGGATGGGAGTGTGTGTGTGTGTGTGTGTGTGTGTGTGTGTGTGCGCTTTCTTTGCCATAGTGTTCTGAATGTATAACAAATTCTTTTTTCTTTTCCACCTCTGTAATTAGATGAAGAGCCTTACTTTTTGACAGAAACAGGGGAAGCCTTCCAAGATGACTACTTTCTAAATTTGTATAAATTTTTCCTAGATGGGGTTCTGATTTCCTAAATCCTTTTGTTCATCTGCAAATGTAGAAGCTTGCCATGTTCTGCTCTATCTGAATGGAAGCATTATATTTTAAATTTATTTCTTATGTATCTTTTTTTCTAAAACCTCAGAATAATTCCAGCCAAATATTCTACTGAATGCCAAGAAACCATGAGTATAAATATCTTATTCAAGTAATTATCTCACCGGCAGTATTCTTTCAAGAAATGACATGTCAGTTCTTTGTGAAAAGGATTAAGCAATTTAAGTGTAAAAATCCCTAAAATGAGTAGTTAAGGCTTTCCAACTTTTAAAAGTATTGTATGTTTAAGTTGAATTTAGACTGAAATATGAAGATTATGCAGTTTTTTAAACTAAAAATTGTGTCTGCAATGAAGTAAAGAAAGGCTTAATTTACCACTGAAAGACTCCTGTTCATTTAACTTGTGGCCATGAAACATGTTTTTCAATTAGTGTTGATGATTTAATGACATCCCAGAAAATAATAGAAAAAAACATTAAGATTTCACACGTATTATCTTTCCATTCTGGAAGAATCATCAATGACTATCCTTCTATAATAAGTTGTCACCCCAAGAAAATGAATGTATTATAACTCAAAATTCCTAAAGCATAAAGAAATCCTTTGCATAGATTAATAAAAATTAAAAAAAAACTTATAAGAATATAGTACTTATCAATTCACCTGAAAACTTTAATATTGCTGTAATAAATATTTAGTTCTGTTTCTAATCTTATTTAATAGTACTCTCAATCTGAGCAGGTTCAATGTCAGTGGGTAAAGATAGTAATGTATAAGATTATTAGTAAAATAGATACTTTACGTACAGTAATTGGTAGAATAAATTATAGGGAATTTTTTAGTTTCTTTTTATCTGGAATCCAAACTTTTATGAATGAGCCTACTCTGTTTCATTTTTAAGATTAAGAATTTCAGTGACATTGACCAGAGTTGGTCACATCTGTGTGATCCTTAAGTTGTATGATCCAGAGGCCTCCATGAAATGAGGCAACTATTTTCAATCCACTTTGGACATGCATATAGTCCTTAGGTATCTGCAAAAATAATGACTAAGAAATAAATAAAAACTTATAAGCGAACACCTTTGCAGTTATGGCTTACACAGCTAGTTAGTAAAAAAAAAAAAATAAAACAACTTTTGTTAAATTGGCTTACATTAATAAGCATAAAAATTTGGCACTAGATTTTAAATTTAACTATAAAGGTGAATTGATTTCATCAGTCAATAAAGAGTCCATATGCATATATTCATGACTTACTGTTAGTAACAGTATTTTCATGGATGTGTTAATATAGCTACTCTTAAGAGTAAAGCAAACGTTTGGGGCGCCTGAGTGGCTCATTTGGTTGGAGGGTCTGCCTTCAGCTCAGATCTTGGTCCCAGAGACCTGCACTGAGACCTACACCAGGCTCCCTGCTCAGTGGGGTGTCTGCTTCTCCCTCTCCCTCTGCCCCTCCGCATTCTTGTGTGCATGTGCACACATGCTTTCTCTCTCTCAAATAAATAAAATCTTAAAAAGAAAAAAAAAAAAGAATGACAAACCTTTAAGACAAGTAAAATAGACTGCATGACATCTCTAGCTTTTTCCCTCTCGGAGTTCAAAAGCTTGCCAAGTTATAAAAAGCACAGATACCCACTTGCACAAAATCTAACAAACCACAAAATAAGGGATAAACAAGACTAAACAGATCTTCATTAGGTAAGGCTAAGGACTCAGCATTAAAGCAAGGACTTCAAAATGGAAAATAATCCAAATTCCTTTAATATTTGGTATTTCAATATATCTTTGACTGTTTAGTGTTATAAAATATGTGAAACTCTGTACTCCACACAAAGATAAGAAGTCTGATGATGCGAGAGCATATAAATTCTAGATTATGACTCCTTTTTACTGTTGTCGCTACTGATACAAAACACAGCCTATTGATTCACCTTTTACTTTATAGAAATCCTGTGGCAGGAAGTGTAAATCTTGGGGTGTCTGGGTGGCTCAGTTGTTGGACATCTGCCTTCACCTCAGGTCATGATCCCAGGACCCTGGGATTGAGCTCTGCATCAGGCCCAATGCTCTGTGGGAAGCCTGCTTCTCCCTCTCCCACTCCCCCTGCTGTGTTCCCCTCTCGCTGTGTTGCTCTCTGTGGAATAAATAAATAAAATCTTAAGAAAAAAAAAAGGAAATGTAAATCTTTTAACATAAGGAGAAGTTGCAAAACTTTTGTCTGTGTCTGCCACTGACAGATTTCAGTATGGAGTTAAGTTAGAATAACAAAATAGTTCAAATTTTGTTTCTTGTCAATTAAAAGTGAGAAATAAAATGAGTAGATAAAAATTCCTAAAATATTGAAATTAGAATTTGCTAAATGAAACTTGACTTTGTAATGTTAATGTTTAAGTATTGAAAACATACCATATAATTTAAACAATAAAGAATACATAGCCATATTTACATTGTAATTTCTACTTTGGCCATGAATTTTATTCCAAAACTACTAGGTGACTGACAAGCATAGTCATGTGGAGTTGCATGTATGAGTGTGTGTTTTCTTAGATAACGTGAATTCTTATGATTCAGCATTTTTCATATTTTCTTTTAGAGCAAATTTGTATGAACCAATAGCAAATAGAAAGTTCATGTATAAACATTCTCCTCCACAATTTTAGTTTGTATACCTTAATCTGAAATAAAGCTGGGCTGCTGTTGTCTTATTGAGAAAATGAGTTCCCTTTGCAAAACTGCTCATTTCTAGAAGTACTTGAGCTGAAAATGAGAGATGTCTAATCAAGGAGCTAGACACAAAGGGAGCAAATTAAGGATCTTAATCCCAACTGTGATCTTAATTTTTCACTTAATTTTGCTTAAATTAAATATATCTTTCTAGAATTCAATTTCTTCAGAATTAAAAGGTCATATTAATTTTACCAATTGCCACTTACAAAAATAGTGTCATCACTTCAAGTCAAAAGTGTTAATATAGATCTCGAGAGTTCAGTATAAAACTTAATGAATAGTATCATTACTTGTAACAATTTCTTGTTTTACATAGAAGTTTTAATCTAGAATATCACTGTATTTAATAATAATAAAATGGCCATATAGTTTTTCCAAGACTTTGGGGCCAGATTTTTTGGAATTCAGGTTTTGGGAATTTGAAAAGGTTAAATGGTGTATATACTGCCATATCCTATGTCATATTTTCTCTAACAGTGTAGGGCTACAATTCATAATTAAATAAATGCCTGCAGTGGAAAATATATTATTTGCCTTATGAGTAGCCTTAATACCAATTTAGGTTAGATTTTGTTGCTAAGTGAATTACAAAAAGTCTATTATTTTTCAAAGTATTTGGATTTCAGAATTATGGACATGTAATATTTATCATTATTACAACTATTTGTTTTTCCCCTTTTAATCCTCAAAAGAATCCTGAATGCTGGGATTACTCACCCCACATTGTAGTAAAGGAAGTTGAGATTCAGAGAGTACTACAGATTTGTTGATTCAAAGTCCCAGTTGACTGATTTCCACCATATTATCTTTCTGCTAGGCCACGCCACATCAGAAAAGCAACATGAAGAGATAATGTAGGTGGAAGAGACATTTTTTCAGAATGAAGGGAAGAAAATTTCTAAGCCTCTTCCCACATTTAAAATTTATTAGGAAAGAAGGTGCTATATTTGTAAAAACATATTGTAAATTTGAGAATTGATAAAAAGGATATTTCTCGACCTTACTCATCTTTGAATTTGATCACTGCAAAATCTGACATTTCTTTCTCCAATTATGCATCCACTCTCCTATTCTGGAAGGTGTATATTCTGTTCTTGAAAAATGTAAGATTTGATTTAATATCTCAGTTTGCATAATAAAACTCTTGAAATCTCAGTAATAAAGCGTAACAAAGAAAGTTGTAACAGAAGATCAGAACTAGATTTGTATGAGTTTAAATCTCAGTTTACCAATTACATACCATGGGCAATCACCTTTGAGAAGTAGAATAATAATAGCTCTCCACCAGGGTTCTTGCGTGGGTAAAGGAGGTGGTAAGTGCTTAGTAAATAGTTGGTACTCAGTAAATGGTAGTCATGGTAAGTCCACTTTTTAAAATGAGGAAGAAGGAACGTTAAATTAGGAGACTTGCCCAAGGAAGTACGTCCTGAATCACCTGGCATCCAATTTAGTTAAGCAAAAGAAAAGAGGGAGAGAGATAAAAAGCTGTTCTTTAAGGATATGGATTCTATCTTTTTACTTTATTTCTTTAAAAAAATAAGAACAAGGAACTATGTTAATACATAGGTCAGAGTCTTCTCAGGAGGTTGTAGTCAAGCTGCCTGTCATCTTGAGTGGCAGTGATCCCTAGGCTCATCTACAGATGAAGGGTCAACTTCTAAGCTCATTCATATGGGTTTGGGCAGGCCTGGTTTTTATGGCCTCTTGGGACTAGGAGTCTCAGTTTCTCTCTAGCTGTTGGCTGTCAGACCTTCCTCAGTTCCTTGCAAATTGACCTCTCTATAGGGCAGCTGATAACCTGGGGAAATTAGGGAAAGTGGCTTCCCCCAGACCAGGTGATATAAGAGACAGTAAGAAAAAGAGAGCAAGAGAGAGAATGTCTAAGATAGAAACCATAGTCTTTTATAACCTAAACTTGAAAGTGACATACCATCATTTGCCCCGTCACCTACTGATCACTAGACCAACCCTGGTACAGTGTGAAATGGTACTATATAGGATATGAATTGCAGAGGGCAGGGTTATTGGGGAGTATCTTGGGGGAAATATTGAGAATGCTCAAGTAGAAAAATTTACCTTCATATTGGGAATCCAATGTGTATGCTGAAATAATATGTTCAAATGCTTCTTAGAGTATCTGTCATGTATTGGTACACAGTAAACAATAATTTCCTTCATTTTTTGAGTAATTACTATTAAATAAGAAATTCAGCTATTTAGAAGACTTTCTAGTTATATAAGCTTCTTTATTTTGCCACTCTGAAGTGAAAATAAGAGCAAACATTCTATTTTTGAAATTATTTCCATAATCCCCTTTCTCATAAACAAAATTAGACATGTTCTTATTCTGAGCCTTGCTTTGTTAATATCGTTTTCAACCTACAGTTTATTGAAAGGATTTTTTAGAACCATGTCCATCTCATGAGGGCATTTTATAGTATGCTAGATACCGTATTCACACCCGTAACAGCTCAGCAGACGAAAGCTGCAGTAGGTTGCAGGGCTTCCTTTCACAGAACTTCCAAGGCAAGTGAGCAAGTCACGGATGGGCTTACTCCAGCCATTTCATGGTTTAGGGCAACTGGACTGGTTTGAACCTCCACTCACTAGAGGTGTGATTCCCAGTAGTCTGCATGCCTCTGTGAATATCAGAATTACACATGGTTAAACTAATGATTATGGAACAGAGAGCCTGCAGTTGGGTCTTTGTGAAGCCATAAATCAGGGTCGTCTAAACAAAGGAATTTTGTACATGATAGAAGCCTAATTCTCAGTAGCGTTTTTATCTTCAAAAAACCACCAAGGAGGGGCGCCTGGGTGGCTCAGTGGGTTAAAGCCTCTGCCTTCGGCTCAGGTCATGATCCCAGCGTCCTGGGATCGAGTCCCGCGTCAGGCTCTCTGCTCAGCAGGGAGCCTGCTTCTCCGTCTCTCTCTCTGCCTGCCTCTCTGCCTACTTGTGATCTCTGTCTGTCAAATAAATAAATAAAATCTTTAAAAAAAAACAAAAACAAAAACAAAAACCACCAGGGATACAAATGTTAATTGATAATGGTAGATCTGAGCTCTTCTCCCCATTTGGTATGATGAATGTTATAGAAATTGCAGAGAATACATCCATCAATGTAATTCATGAGTGAACAGAAACACTACATCTGGGTTTGGGAGCTGTGTGATTTCCAGAAAGGGGGGACTATAGATACAAACTGCATAATGAGACGCTCCAGTCATACCCTGGAGGTCTGAGCCTGGATGCAAAATAATTAGCTTAAGCACTTGTTTGAATTGGTTTTGAACAAATGCATTGTTCAAAGTGACTGCAATTTTATTGTTGCAGGAAGGGAACACAATTAAAATTTGAATGTATAAGGAGATAAGGCCCAATTTGGAGTATTGCTGAATGATAAAATAATCTAAAATTGTTTATACTCAAAAGATTTGTTTTCTTATTACCACCCCCCTCCTTTTCTTTCTAGTCAAATGATAGGGAGAAGAAACTCAATTTAAATGAGTTAATTTGTTGTGTGGGGCTTTTGACATATTACCTTATTTAAATATTATGATGAAAGTAAGCTATGCCTTTTTATGCCTACTTTACAAATAAGGAAGATGAGGCTCCAAGATACTAAGAAATTTGCCTGAGATTACGAAGTAACGGAACGAAGCCAGATCTAATTTCAAATCCTATGTTTTTAATCCATTTACACTTCTACATTCCTGGCTGTTTGAAAATATGTTAATAATTATCAAAATATATTTTGGATGAAGCCAATTCAGTGTCTGAATATTTATCATTAAGAAAATAATTTAAGGGGCGCCTGGGTGGCTCAGTGGGTTAAGCTTCTGCCTTCAGCTCAGGTCATGATCTCAGGGTCCTGGGATGGAGCCCCGCGTTGGGCTTCCTGCTCAGCAGGGAGCCTGCTTCCCCGCCCCCTTCTGCCTGTCTCTCTGCCTACTTGTGATCTCTTTCTCTGTCAAATAAATAAATAAAATCTTTAAAAAAAAGAAAAGATTTAAAATGTATCATTTTAATATAGTCTGTAAAACATTGCAAAAGAATTAAATATCTTTAAAATAGCAATAGTTATTCATAATTTTATCACTAGAAAAATGAAGAATCTTTTTGAATTTTTTTTTAAAGCTCACAAATTTTCTAGCATAGAAATTCATTACTCATAAATTTGGCACTTTTCCACAATAAAGATGCATAGGTAGAGTGCTCTTATTCTTCAAGAGAATAGAAGTGGTTAATCAACCAAATGATCTTTCTTCTAGTAAAACATCTGGTGTCATACAAATATAATAAACATTAGAAAGAGCTTGGCTGTTGTGAGCTTTGACAGATCACTGAAATAGAGGGAGAGGTCCTTTTCTATTCTAAATACAAAATTTAACAAAAAATTCTCTTGCCATCTGGTTCTGGATTAACAGTATATATACTACTCATTGATATTGTTCCCAAGAGAAAGCGATAGGTCCCCCAATAATGGGTCCGTGATTAAAGGAGCGAGACTGATACAAAGTGAAGGTCAAGTAAAGCTTTATTTCACGCCAGCATCAAGAATCAAACCGAAAGTTCAGGGCTGCCCCTCTTACAAGAGAGGGCAAACTCTCTCTGGTTCACAGACTAGCTTTTAAGGGCAAAGGCCATGGGGTTGGGCCTAGCCACGCACAGGTGGCCAATGAAATTGTAACACACAGAGAAAGCTGCACAGTGACCAATTGAATTACAATTTACCCTAGTAAATTTACCCTAGGTATTTGAATCAGCCTATCACCTTGGTCAGAATTGGCGCCCAAAAGGTGCCCAGAGGGCGGGGCCCATACTCCTTGGTAACTAGGGAGACAGTATGCATCCCCCCACTGATCAGATGTCTCCACCTGGCCTGACCCACCGTTTTATTTGGCCTTTGTTAACTGGGGCTGGTTTCTGGGACTTGTTTTTAAGTAAGTCCCCTGAGGGAAGGGGAGCAGGGATAGTTTAAAGGTTAAACAACAAGGTTATTGCTTAACGGATGGATGGAAGTGAAGCACTCTGGCTAAATAGGTCCTTACAAAAGATACTCCTCATCAAATTGTAGAATGTACTCTCCTATGGTGCATATAATTAATTTGTCGAACTTTAGATACTCTAGAAAACATAGAACCATTACTTATGAAAGACCATACTGACAGCCAAGTAATAGAATAAGGCTTCCAGTCAATTCAGTCAATTTATAGTTGAAAAGCTTTTTGTATGGTCAAAATTGGTAACTAGATGAAATTACCTGGGATAACTTAGAGATCAGATTTAGATCAACATGTATTAACTTTTATTTGTATGAAATATAGTACCGTATTAGCTATATAACATGTTAAAATGTGTTTTCATTTATTACACATAATTAGAAATTGAAATAAAGTTTGCTACTGAGTTAAAACTGATTTTCTTTAAATACTGACTAAAATATTGTATGGCTTTTTTTTTTTTTTAAGACTTTATTTATTTATTTGACAGAGAGGGATCACAAGTAGGCAGAGAGGCAGGCAGAGAGAGAAGGGGAAGCAGGCTCCCCGCTGAGCAGAGAGCCCGATGCCAGGCTCGATCCCAGGACCCTGAGATCATGGCCTGAGCCAAAGGCAGAGGCTTAACCTACTGAGCCACGCAGGCGCCCCGGCTTTTTTTTTTTTTTTTTAGGTTTTTATTTTTATTTATTTATTTGACAGAGAGAGACACGACGAGAGAGGGAACAGAGGTAGAGGGAGTGGGAGAGGGAGAAGCAGGCTTCACGCTGAGCAGGGAGCCTGATGCAGGGCTTGATCCCAGGACCCTGGGATCATGACCTGAGCCAAAGGCAGACGCTTAACAACTGAGCCACCCAGGCGCCCCTAAAATATTGTATAACTTAAAAAATTAGTGACACATTGCTTTTATAAGCCAAACTTAAAACACTAAATATAATCTTCTCAAATATACAAATTATAATATCCAAATTCTTAATTATAGAATAAGGTTTATTTTATTTTATGAAATCACACCATCATCAAAATCACTGTATTTACACCATTAGCAAATAAAAAAATTAAAGCCAAGTAACAAAATCCAAAACATAAATGCATTTTTACATGCTAAATAGAAGTGTTCCAGACTTAATTATACAGATTTTAACCCTTTTTTTTCTTTTATTATATGTTAGTTTCAGGCAGATAACATCATGATTTGACATTTATATACACTGAAAAATGATCACCATAATAAGTTTAATTTCTCTTTCATCATATAAGGTTACATAAATGCAATTAAATATTATTAACTATAATCAGCATACTCTATATTACATCCCTATGACTGACTTATAATGTGACTGGAGTTTGTACCTCTTGCCATCCTTCTCCCATTTTACCTAATCCCTAACCACTTCTCCTCTGACAACAGTATTCTGCACCTCTGAGTTTTGTTTTAGTTTCGTTTAAGTAGTACTCCATTGTGTGTGTGTGTGTGTGTGTGTGTGTGTGTGTGTACCACATCTTCTTTATGCATTTGTCAGTTGATGTGTACTTTGATTCTTTCCACATCTTGGCTATTGTGAATAATGCTGTGATGAACATAGAGCTGCAGGTATTATACCAAATTAGTGTTTCCATTTTTCCGGTAAATACCCAGAATTGGAATTGTTAGGTCGTATGATAATTCTGTTTTTAGTTTTTTGAGAAACCTGGACACTGTTTTCCGTGGTGGTCCACCAGTCTACATTCTCACCAGCAGTGCCAGAGAGTTCCTTTTTCTCCATATCTTCATCAGCACTTGTTATTTCTTGTCTGTTTGGTGAGAGCCATTCTGCTTAGGTGAGAGATGATGTCTCATTGTAGTTTTGGTTTGAGTTTTTCTGGGTTGGTGATGTTGAAAATCTCTTCAGGTACCTGTTGACCATCATTATGTTTTCTTTTGAAAAAATATCTATTCAGATCCTCTGCTCACTTGTGAATCAGATTGTTTGTTATTGAGTTGTAGGAGTTCTTTATATGTTTTGAATATTAAACCCTTACTGGATATATAATTTTCATATATGCATATAATGTGCATGCTTACTGAGTTTAGTGGGACAAGGCCATGGTGGAACACAAGGCTGGAGTGTACCTATCCACTGCATTTAGCATATCAAGGCCACAGGAGAGCCCTGCACCAAGGTGGGCCCACTAGGTATATCAGGGTGGAACACAGGAAAGCAACAGAGCAGGGAAAGCATTGCCAGCCAGGTAAGAGCAGGGGACAGAAATGGTGCCCACCTGTGCCTCTGTCCCCAGAGAATTCCAGCAGACCCCCTTCCCCTGTAGCAGATGCTTTAATATTAGCCAGTGAAATCTTCTTCACATATTGTCTAGGCACTTTTCAACCTGCTTCTTCTGCACTAAGCCCTATAGTGGATAAGTCTATGCATGAGGTCTTCAGAAGCTGAGTCTCTTTTTCATAGCCCTTTGTGTCTCCTGGACATAAGCTCCATTGATTTTCAAAGCTAGATGTTTGGGGGTTTATCTCTCCAGTACAGGTCCCAAGGGTTGAGGTGCATGATGTGGGGCTCAGATTTCTCACTCCTCAGAGATACGTTCTGCATTTGTAAGAGTTCTCCTGCTTGCAGGTTGTTGTGTCAGGCGTGGGTGTTTTTGGTGAGATGGCATCTCTACCTTTTCTTCTTGTCTCAGTGTGGCCTGTTTATTCTTTGTTGTAGAAGATCTGTTCAGCTAGTTTTCAGGAATTTTTCAGAATTGTTTTATATGTAGCTGCTGATTTGGTGTGTCCATGGGAGTAAGTGAGTTCAGGGTCTTCTTAATGCTGCCATCTTGAACCATCACCCATATTTTTAACATTACACATTTTCTTAACCAAAAGTAATACTTGGTGTTACATGTCATTTTGATGTTACTGAGTAAATAAAGCAGGAGGAAATTTTGTCATTATTTCTTTCAAATCGTTCTTTAGAGCTTTTTTGCAGCCATATAACTATATACATTTTGTGCAGCCAAGTGAATTTCATATAAGGAAAAGGTCCCAAATCACCTTTTATAAATTTAAATGCTATATCATCAAACAACTACTTACCACTTCCTACTCAATGAATGTAATAATGTGGGGCTTGATCTCACAACCCTGAGATCATAACCTTAGCCGAAATCAATAGTCAGAGAGTCAACCAACTGAGCTACCCAGGTGCCCCTGCCTTTCATTCCAAAGGCAATGACTAGCTACTTAAGTCATTTTATACTTCCTGTGGGTTTTTAACACAACAGTAAAAAAGTGGTAACTTACTTAGTACACTGCATTCTTTCTGATCCGAGGCCAGTGCATCAAGTGAGACCCAT
Source organism: Lontra canadensis (assembly GCF_010015895.1). Taxonomy (NCBI): domain Eukaryota; kingdom Metazoa; phylum Chordata; class Mammalia; order Carnivora; family Mustelidae; genus Lontra; species Lontra canadensis. The sequence goes on from NW_022631042.1 coordinate 2,621,767, forward strand.
CAGTACAAATTCATACTTACTGTTTCCTTTTTACATAAATATTAGACCAGTATTTAAACAAGATTCAAGAGAATTCTGTTTCTAAGCCAGCTGTTTATATGAGAATCATTGATTATGTAAAACACTTTGGTCAAGGTAGTATGATTTTAGGAATGTATACAATAGTAGTTTTGTTTATAGAGAAGCTAAATATACCAAATTTTGACAGGAAGTAAGAGTTCTTTTTCTTATGTATTAATTCATGGTAAAAAATTATAATTTGCTTTTATTCTGTTTGAGGACCCAAATAAATTTTCTTAACAAATAGAGATCAAGAAAGCTTAATGTAAAATGTAACTAATGCTGAAATTATGTAGTCAGATTCTATTCCTCATAGAATTTATCAAACCTCTGATAATATTAATATCTCATGATTTTGTATATATGTAAAGAAGGAGAGTATGATTTCATCAAAAAATCCTTGGGAAAGAATTAAAAAAATTAATATACAAATTTTTCTAAGAAATTTTTTATTATGAAAATTTATTAACATTTAAGTTGAAAAAAGTTACAGTAAATAACCATAAACACTTTAGCATGTATCATTAACTAAAAGTTCCAACATTTGTTTACATTTCCTTTTTTATGTAAAATTTACACACAGTTAAATCCACAATATTAGCTACACCATTCTCTGTATTGTGACAAATGCATATGACTGTATAATACAAATAGCTATTAAACATTGCTGTTCATACAAAAAGTTCCCTCCTACTCCTTCCCACTCAGTCTTTAATCCCACCCTTCAGTAGGTCATCACTGTTTTGACTTTTTCTTTATCATAAACTAATTTTGCCTATTGGAGAACTACATATAATTAGAATCACACAGTTTTTGCTGTTTTGTGTAAGGTTTCTATCACTCAGCATATCTTGACAAATCTGTGATTATAGATATATTTATGTTTATATATATGTGCTTTCTGTTGGATTTTAGCATTTTGGCAAGTATATTTTCATGATTCATAACACACACATTAGAAAAACACCACATATACTTTAATACTTTTGAGCACCAATAGTAGATAAACCCATATATTTACTTTTTAAATTTATTCAATGGGTCTGTGTTTGGGAGTTTACAGTTTGACTGGAGAAACATGAGAAAGTCAGAAATATCAATTCAGTTTGTTGACGTTAGGCAACACTACTCTCAGAGCAACAGAGCTACATACAAAAGAATGAAACTAGACCGCTTTCTTATACAAAATAGATATACAAATATGCAAAATATACAAAATAAACTTAAAATGGATTAAAGACCCAAATTTAAGATCTGAAACGTAAACTCCTAGAAGAAAACTTAGGAAGTTATTTCTTTGACATTGGTCATAGAAACGTTTTTCTAGATATGTCTCCTCAGAGAAGGGAAGCAAAAGCAAAAGTAAACTATTGGGACTGCACCAGAATAAAAAGCTTTTGTACATAGAAGGAAACAAAGCAAACTACCAAATGAGAGGAGATATTTACAGTTGATATGTCCAATAAGAGGATGATATCCAAAATATATAAAGAACATACACAACTCAGTGCCAAAAAACCCCAAATAATCTGATTTTAAAATGGGCAGAGGAACTAAATAGACGTATTTTCAAAGGAGACATATCATTGGCTAATAAACACATGAAAAAGTGCTCAACACCATAATCTTCAAGGAAATGCAAATAAAAACCTCAATGAGATATTATTGTCAAAATGGCTAAAATCAAAAGGGTAAGAAATAACAAGTGTTGACAAGGATATGGAGAAAAAGGAACTCTTGTGTTATGTTGGTGGGAATGCAAACTGGTGCAGCCACAATGGAAAACAGTATGGAAATTCCACAAAAAATTAAAAATAGAATTGCCATATGATTCAGTAAATAATTATACTATTGGATATTTACCAAAAGAAAATGAAAACACTAATTTGGAAAGCTATGTGCACCCCTCTGTTTATTGAAACATTATTTACAATAGCCAAGATATGGAAGCAACCCAAATGTCCATTCACAAATGAATGGATAAAGAAGATGTGAGGTGTGTATATATATAATGGAATATGTCTCAGCCATAAAAATTAATGAGATCTTGCCATTTGCAACACTATGGATGGACTTGCGGGGTGTAATGCTCAGTGAAATATATTAGACAAGGAAAGACAAATACCATATGATTTCACTCATATGCAGAATTTAAGAAAACAAATGAACAAAGGAAAAAAAAGAGACAAACAAAATAGACTCTTAAATGCAGAGAACAAAGCAGTAGCTTTCAGACAGGAAGTGGGTAGGGGGATGGGTGAAATAGATAAAGAAGATTAAGTGCACTTAAAAGGTGAGCACTGAATAATGTATATAGAATTGAATCACATTGTACACTTGAAACTACTGTAACACTGTATGTTAATTATGCTTTAAAAATCGGGTTTATGACAGAAGCAAATAACCAAGGATAATACAGAATTTACAGTATCACTCATTTTATATGGTTTACATTATATTAATAATGCATATGTATGTTTATTATATGTTATGCTAAATGGGAGGATTTGGGTGGTTGTTTTACTGGTATGGGCATGTCCTTGATTCTCTTAAAATGAAAACTGCCTTATATTGAATTCAGGATTCAGATGGTAGTGAGTGTGTTGAGTTGGGTAAACATATTCAGAAGCCTGATTTATAAAAAACATAAAATCACTAATAATTTTAAAAAATCCCTATCAGTCAAAAATATATAATTAACTTAAAAAGTCATAGTTGCCTACCTTTGCTATAAAATATGAATAATGAATTATTTAATTTCTTAATGAAATATGTACATTAAATAACCAATTGTAGCATAATAAAACAGGTATATTGCCATGTGAAATAAATGCATTGTTTCTTCATTATTTTTAATATTTAATATTTTAATATTTTATTTTTATCACTCTGTCAGTAAACTATTAAATCCACAACTCACCAAAAAATCAATTTGATGAATATTAGTTGTAGATAAATTAAAAATGATTTAAAAGAAAGCAATTCTAAAAACTTCATTATTTGCATCTTCTATAAAACAAACGACAAGTTTTCCTTTCACACGGTAAGTCCTTTACTCTAGTACATTTTAATCAGAGCCAAAAGATATTTTCAGAAAAGATTATATTTAAAATGATGACTAAGAAATTACTCAATTCATACGGTAGTCAATCTGTTATTAAGTGATAGCAGTTGCTGTGATAAGAGCATATCACAGCCTCATGAGGTTGGGTGAGATGAGGCCAATATTTATTCACACTCACATTAAAATAAGAGATATAGTTTTGTTTTCAAGATGTAGCCCTTTTATGTTTTTAAAAATAGATTTGAAATGATTATTTTTAAGGTTTTCTATCAAATGATAAAGGCAAAAATGGTTTAATGTGTGATTTACAGGAATCAAAACATGTACAGGACTGAAGATCCCAGAACTGACAGTACTATCAAGCTGGAAGCATAATGTGACAGATTGCATATATCTCTCACTTGTGCTAAGCATTATTAATAATTTCAGGCAGAGAGAACAAGTACCTGACAAAAACAAACATAAAATAGCTAACTGAAAGAAAACACAAATGTTGCTTAAAATGTAAATAGCATTCACGCATATGAAAACATCACCTACATGAGAAAAACACCCAAGATGTGGGCTCAAAAATGACAGTATCATAATGTAATTTAAAAACTCTCTTTGCCACTATACCTAGATTTGATCAGTGCATTTTCTATGGCCCTATCAATACCTGTAAAATACCATCTATTCATTTTATTTATGAATAAGTAGCATCTACAGACTCTATATGAAGCATCACATTAGGCACTTGAAAGAAATGTGTTGGTGAACACACAGAGCTTTGCATTTATCAGTGGGTAGCCTAATACATAAAGTAAATTACATAATACATTAAAAGGTGATCAGAAATGCCAGGCATAGTGTTGGGGGACCACAGGCAATTTTGAAAGGATGATTCAGGCTCATCCTCATTGAGATAATGGCAGTGGAGCTGCCATTATCAACTGAAAGAGCAACCAAAATGGTATCTAGAAGATATCCTACGCAAAAGGAGAACCATACAAAGAAAGACAGAGAGGACTATGTAGCTGATATAATAGAGATGGAGGGGAGCCATCACATACTGTATTTGCAAGTCACGTTAGGAACTTTGGTTTTGACTCTGAGGGAAACTGGGAGACAGTTTGCACAAAGGAGAGACTGTACTGGTTGGAGAAGGATTAAGTGGTGGTTGTATGAGGCAAAGAAAGGAAGCAGAGGTGACTCCAGGGTTCATTGGTTGGTTGGTTTTTTAATCAGAACATTGAAGAATGGATTTCTAGGGGAACCCTATATCCTAGTTATATATCTCAGTTTATGCCTGTAATCCAGTATAGTACATCTTTTACTTTGAAAATACCTAGTTGGAAAGATAAATTATTTAGTTTTCCTTTGGTCACTGAAAGAGAGATACTGTCAGGGAGGAGCAGTGTTTTTAGTTGAAGTGTTTTGTTTGATTTATCTGTATAAAATGTAGGTGGAAGTTTGAGTAGGCAGTTAGATATGAGTCTTACATCTCATGTCATCTCACTTGGGACTCAGTTCATGGTTGACGTTTAAAGCTATGAGACTATGTTAGATTATCAAAAAAGGTGAAATGCAGATAGAAAAGGAAGAAGGCCAAGGACTGAACTGAAGTCAGGGATATGAACGTTTACAGGGCAAATGAACCAGCCAAGGAATGACCAACAAAAAGAGAATAAGCTGTCATAAGATGGGAGGAACACCAGGAAATATTGCTGTCTTGGAAGCAATATCAGTAAATTATAATAAAAAGAAGCCACGTTAAGTCCCACATTGAGCTCCTTGTCTGCTTGGGATTTGTCGCCCTCTCCCTGTAGCCCTTCCCCTCCCTGCTCATTGTCTCTTTCTAAAATAAATAAATGTTTAAAAAAAGAAGAAGAAGAACATCCTCCTACATACCCATACCACCATTTTCATATCTAAGAAAATATCAATAATTCTTTACTATCTAATAACACATTCATGTTCCGATTTCCCTAACTATATCCAAGATGGCTTTTATAGCTGTTACTATTATTTTTTAAACCAGAGTCAATCCATGGTCATGCTTTGCATTAGGTTGTTATGTCTCTTTAGTGTTTTGGGTATATTTTTGGTACAGTCCTCATGATAGTTTTTTTTTTTTTTTAAAGATTTTATTTATTTGTCAGAGAGAGAGTGAGCACAGGCAGACTGAATGGCAGGCAGAGGCAGAGGGAGAAGCAGGCTCCCCGCTGAGCAAGGAGCCCAATGTGGGACTCGATCCCAGGATGCCGGGATCATGACCTGAGCCGAAGGCAGCCACTTAACCAACTGAGCCACCCAGGCGTCCCTGTCATGATAGTTTTAAAAGATTGATTGATTTATTGATTGATTTGAGATGGTGGGGGTAGGGGGAGGGTTAGAGGGAGAGAGTGAGTCTCCAGTGGGCTTCTGCTAAGCGCAGAGTGGAAGATGCAGGGCTGGAACTTGTGACCCTGAGATCTTGGCCTGGGCTAAGACCGGGAGTTGGAGGTTCAGCCAACTGAGCAGCCCAGTGATTAAAAAAAAGAAGAAGAAGAAGAAGAAGCCACCTTGAAACTTAGCTAGTTAAACAGCAAGCATTTTATTATATATAACAATTTATGGGTCAGGAATTTGGGCTGGGCTCACATGGGTGGGTGATCCTTTTGCTTTTCTTACTATTGGCTAAGGTCCTCAGTGGAGTTGGCTGGTGGAGGACTAATCTGAAGGGACCAGTACATTTTCCCTCATATGTGTAGCTTCTTACTAGGGATGTGTGGAAGGCTGAGTTCAACTGGGGATCATCTACTGGAGCACCTACAAATGGCATTTCCACCTTGGCAGTCTCAGTAGAATCAGACTTACTCTGATGGTGACTTAGGGCTGTTCTTTTAGACAATAGGTTGAAGCTGTCTGTCCCTTAAGTTCTGGTTCTAGAAAGTGGTACAGGGTGACCTCTACCATATAGGAGAGGGGGCACAGACCTCAATTCTCACTGAGAGAAGTGTAAGAGAATCCATGGCCATTTTTAATCTACTGTAGGAAGACTAAACGTCAGTTATGGCTGACAGCCAAACATAGAATTAAGATTGACAATTGGATTTAGTAACATGATGATCACTGGTTTCCTTTATAGGAGAAATTTCCATGTCCTGATGATGATGAAAGCTTGATTAGAGTAGATTTATAATAGAATAGGAGAGCAAGACATGTTAGATAAGGTTCCCCTTTAACCCTGGGTGATAAAATTGAGCAATTCTCAAAATAAAATTGCAGCTTAAATCACTCTGAATACTTTTCTAAGAAATAAAATCAGGTCTTTCAGAGCAAGCAGCAAATAGTGATCTTAAAATCCAAATAAAAGTTTCTTCAAGCATTTAGTGTTTTTCATGAAGTGGTCATGAGGAACTATATCGTACAATAATGAAATATCAAAAAATTATTTCATAACTTAAGCATAGATGTGTATTTTTTCATATCCTCAGTAATATCTGGCTCAATCGAGACTTTAAGGAGTAAAATTAAAACAACAACAACAATACAAAACACCTTTTCCCAATCCAGCTAAAATATAAATATTTGCCATCTTGTTTTATTATAATTTGTATTAATTTTGTAATTTTAAGAGATAGCTTTTGCTTACTAAATATACAGTTTTGAAACAAACTCAGTTTCTCAAGAAATATAAGAAAAATACCTGGGACCTGGGCAGAGAATAGCATTAATAAATAAGCCATTTTGTAAAAGGCAGAAGATTTGTATCATCTGAAGAGAAACGAGAGTTGAATAAGCCATTTGGGAGTAAAAATACATGACTTCAAAGCCATGTTTTAAATCTAAAATTCTCTTTCAGTATTTTAGCTTATTTAAAGATTGTTGATTGATCAAATGCTTCAATAAAAAATAAAACTACAGCATTCTATTCACTATTATTTCAGCTTTTGTACAATAAATGTGTAATACTAAGTATGAATATTTAATCAGTTAAATTTTCAATGATAATATTGCAAGGCTAGTAGATTTGAACTTTGAAATTGATTGGAAAAAAAACTGGATTTTAGTTTGCAGGTTATTTGCTATAAATATTTAAATGTATAAAGTAATTTTGGTATACCATATAATCTAAATGACACATATTAACTAAAGAAGGTATTTCTAAGGGCCAAAGAAATATGTTCCATAATTCAGACCTTGTAATTAATTTAGATGATAGAGAATAGAAGGATCATCTGTAATGGTTGGCACCCCTTTTTGCTGATGAGTATTTGCTGTAGCTCTTTGTTTTTGTTACTATTATGTAAATAATTTATGTCTTTAAACCTTCATAACATGTATTGGTTAAATTACGTTATCAACTTGTTTTAGCAATTCATTCCTTGCTAAGTAAGTAGTGAAGGATTATAAGGGAGTCTACAAAAAAGACATACGATTGATTAAAGAGTCCTGTGTTTTAAATTAAAGATTTTCAGATGAAGAAATATGTGTATTTTTTTTTTAAGATTTTATTTATTTGATAGAGAGAGACACAGCGAGAGAGGGAACACAAGCAGTGGGAGTGGGAGAGGGAGAAGCAGGCCTCCTGCCAAGCAGAAAGCCCAATGTGTGGCTCCATCCCAGGACTCCGGGATCGCGACCCGAGCCGAAGGCAGACACTTAACGACTGAGCCACCCAGGCGCCCTGAAATATGTGTATCTTAAAAAATTTTTTGAGAACTACAAAAGGTGCTAAACAAGCACAAATAACCTGTATTAATTTCCATTTTCATTCACCTATACAAGAGATTTAGACTGTAAGATAGCATGCAGGAGTCCTATTTGAAGGATGTATGAATCAACGTTACTGTTTACTGGCAAAAATTGTGAACTAAAACCAAGGTCATTCATGCCTTTAAATTATTCTCACCATCTTCACTCCCTATTCATCAACCCTTTTTCTAGTTCCAATCCTCACCACTACCCTGAAGTCCTTCTTCCTACTCCTCTGCGTTCCTTCAGGCTCCTCTGTTCTGAATACCCCTGTGGGTCTCTTACACCTCCCTCTGTGTAAAATGTCCAGTAGGCTGATTTTTAGCATGCCCCACTTAGTTGATAATAGAATGAAAAGGGATTGATATATCAAAGTGTTAGTAGCTTGGCCATTATTTATTGCTAAATTAATCGCCATATACTGTAGGATGTAGATAGATGACCTTGCTATACAACATGCGATGCAAATGTTGATTTCTTTCAGTTTGTATATACCGTATTATTAGCATATAGGGAACAGAGTTATGTCCATGGAATAGGCACCAGTTAAGAGAAGGGAAACTCTTATGTAGCCTAAGCAAACTTGTTTTAGTCAAAATTGCCAGAGAATCAGATCCAAAAGTATGTATTAGAAAGAGGAAGAGAGTGGGAAAAGGGGAGGAAGGAAAAGAGGAGACAGAGAGGGAGAGAGATTTATTATAGGAATTGGCTTATGAAGTTGTGGAGGACAAGATGTCCGACATTCTGCTCTCTGCAAGCTGCAGAACATGAAAAGCCAGTGGTGTAATTCACTGCAAATCCAAAAGCCAGAGGCTTTGATATCAGAGGACAGGAGACAGTGGACATCCAGTTCAAGAAAAGAAAGTAAATTCGTGCTTCCTCCATTTTTTGGTTCTTTGGGCCCTCAACAAGTTGGAAGATGCCTTCCCACATGAGTGAAGGCAGTTCTCCTTTACTAGGTCTCGTGATTCAAACGCTAATCTCTTCCAGAACGATCCTCACAGATAAACCCAGAAATAATGTTTTACCAGCTACCTGGGCATCCCTTAACCCAATCAAGTTGACACATAAAATTAACCACTCACATAGGTTTCTGAAACTAACATCATTTGCAGTCTACCTTCATGAGTTTTGCCATACTAGCATGCCTCATTTTTAAATTTTAAATTTAATTTTAAAATTTTAAATTAATTTTTAAATTTTAAATCAATTCCTTGTTTGATTTTAGTAAATGTATTTAGAAAAGAAATTGTATATCACAATGGTAAATGAAAACCCAAGGTCACTTGCCATAAGTAGTAAAGATTAATAACCACTATTTAGTTTTAATAATAATGATGAATATTAAAACTGAAAATATCTGTCCATGCACTGCCTAAAATAGCATGACACATAAAAAATGCAATATGAAGTCATTTACTTCCTGTCATTTAAAATATAAACAATCTAGGTAACCTGGGTGGCTCAGTGAGTTAAGCCTCTGCCTTCAGCTCAGGTTGTGATCTCAGGGTCCTGGGATCAAGTCCCACATGGAGCTCTCTGCTCAGCAGGGAGCCTGTATCCCACCCCCCCTTCTCTCTGTCAGCCTCTTTGCCTACTTGTGATCTCTCTTTCTCTGTCAAATAAGTAAATAAAATCTTTAAAAAATAAAATATAAACAATCTAATGGCAGTCCAAAAGAGCAAGTAAAAAGATCCATTGATATGAATGCTTTCTTTGCCCGATCTCTTTGTAAATCTGAAGATAATGATAGTAAACTAAAAATTGACAAGGAAAAGGAGATTTGAAAAGGGGGATGATGAGAAAGAGTTTGTGAAGTGGAAACAAGTCATGAAGCAAAAATCTTGTAACCTACCAAAAAGGAAATTCAAATATGCACAGAAGAAGCCTGTAAGGAGCCAGTAGATTTGCATTAATTTGTACTTCAGAAATCAAAGATGTTGAGAGCAGTGTATACAACCATAAATGAATCATTTAAAAAAATCATTCCTTCTCCTTTCTAAAGCTAATCCTTCCTTATGTACCTTAGTCCACATCACCTCTCATCTGCTCAAGAGTAGCGATCCAGAATTTCTCTCCAAAATCATCCATGCTTTATAATCTACTAGATCCTTTCCATCAGTATTCAAATATACTATGATTCCTGGCATCTAAAAACAAAAAAAAATCTTACGATTCTATTTTTTTGACCATTTAGCAGTCAGTTTCTTTGGTCATAGGGAGTTAGCCAGTTACTTCCTCCCATTCTCTGTTAAATGCACTTGAATGAGCACTTTGTTCTCACTTGGCCACAGAAACTAGCCAAAATCACCAAAGACCTTTATTTTACAAAGTTCATTAGCCAATTCTTATTACTCCTCATGCTTGACCTATGAAAACTCAATGTCTCCTGTTGAAACACTTCATTTGCCTTGCAGAACAACCCTCTTGGTTTTTATTTTCTCTCTCCCTGAATGACTTGTTATTTCTTCTTCTCAATCTCAGTCTCCTGTTGTTGGGATGCCCTAGTCTCAGGCTTGCCCTCTTTTCTTTGCAATGTATATTCATTCCTTTAGTGATACTATCAAATGTTCTATTTTAAATACAGTATTTATGCCAAGGATTTTCTAATTTTTTTTTAAAGATTTTATCCATTTATTTGACAGACAAAGATCACAAGTAGGCAGAGAAGCAGGCGGTGGGGGGGTGGGGGGGGCGGGAAGCAGGCTCCCTGCTGAGCAGAGAGCCCGATGTGGGGCTTGATCCCGGGATCATGACCTGAGCTGAAGGCAGAGGCTTTAACCCCCTGAGCCACCCAGGCGCCCCAAGGGTTTTCTAATTTTTATTCTTACCCATCTCTCTCTGTCTCTTTCTAGGTTCAAATTCATGTATTCAGATGCCTATCTGACTTCATTTGGATATTTAATCTCAATATCTCAGATATCCTGTCCAAATACATATCTTCCCCTCAAATTTCGTATTTCTAGGTACTCAGAAATCACTTTTTTGATTCTCTTTTCTCTCACATTTCAGAGATAATTAATCAGGAAGTCTTTCAAAATATATCTAATATCCAAACAAACTCAATTCCAGAGCACCATTTTCTCTCTCCTATATTACTGCAACCTTTCACTGGTTAGCTTCCTCACTGATCAATCAGTGTTAATTCAGCACAAGAGTTCTTTTTTAAAAGGTAAAAATTATTTTCACAAAAATGGAGCTTCGCTTTCAGTTACTATACCTGATTTAATTTGACTCTCCAGGGACACCTGGGTGGCTCAGTTGGTTAAGCATCTGCCTTCAGCTCAGGTCATGATCTCAGGATCCTAGGATCGAGCCCAGCATCAGTCTCACTGCTCAGCAGGGACTCTGTTTCTCCTCTCCTTCTGCCTCTCCCACCGCTCATGCTCTCTCTCTCTCTCTCTCTCTCTCAGATAAATAAATAAAATCTTTTTTTTTAAAAAACTGACTCTCCACAGGATTCAGAATTTCAAGGTCAACATAGTATAGCCTGGTCTTATTTAGGTATAATGATCCCGCAATATTCTTGCTATCTTTGTGCAATTCTTTGTCCTTTGTCTAGGAAAAATGGAAAATGTGTTTCTAAATAATGTAACTAGAGTAATTTTCAGTGACATGCTTATCTAAAAGAAACCATTTGTCTTCTATAGTAACATATCTTCCTATGTATCTAGGAAGCTTGAGTGATATGTTTAATATTTCAGAATATTAGCTCATCTGTGAAGAACCTGTGTAGCATTAATGACCTGTAATGGGAACCCCTATTGTTCTGACATGATTAATGGTGTAAACATGTATACTAAATAAACTGTTTAATTGTATCAACCTTCATGTCTCCAGACTTACATTTTTGTCTCCTCTACTGTAGAAAAATTGAGGCAAATATATAGACCCGTTCTTTGATATCTGACCATAGCTAGCTAAATCCAATAAAATCTTCAAAATACAGCTTTATTTAAAATTAAGGATGTTTTGAGAATGTGGTTTTCTTACTTTTATTTCTTTCTCAAAAAGTTTCAAATCAAAGTATAGCTCTTTCAGAAGATCTTGGTTCAGTTCCTTTCATTCTTCCTCCCTTCCTTCTTAAGAACGGAATACACTCACTTTATTCCTTTCTCGCAGCTCTCAGAAGGAAAACAAAGAATTGACACAGTGGATAGGATATAAAACAACAAACCATCTCATTTTAGAAGTATCTGTGTAACCATTTCATTGGTATAAATGTTGTTTCATTTTCCTAATGGCATTTGTTGATGCAGCAGCATGGCAGAATGGTTAAAATTGTGAGCCCTTGAACCAGCTCCTGTCCTCTTTCAGAACCATGTATACTGTTGTTCTGTTTCATCTCAGGGGTCAGTCATTTTGATCTCTGCCAAATATGATTAATTTTACTTTGTAATAGATTCACTATGCCCTTAACATGTAACTTTAGGTGGACAGTTTTAGTCAACAAGAAATAATACAGTCCATGCAGAAATTTTCTTTTGCATGATTCTTTCCCTGTTATTCCTTCACTCAAGTTTATTTATTTATTTTTTATCTCTCAGCCTTCGCAGCAAGATTTAGATTCTCAGTCATTTGACCTCATCCACTTTTCCGTCAGTGCAGATCATTTTAGATTGAAGACAAAATTTTTGACATCTCCTGTCTGACTAGCTCAGCATTGGTAGGTTAGTTGGTTACTCAAAATATTTTAAGTAGGGAATTTTTAAATGAATTCATATAAAATTTATACATCTTGTTTTAATATAAAGCATAAACATATTTGTTAACTTCCCAATTTTGTGATGGAGAGTCAGGCCTCTTCTTTGAATATGGGTCCATTAATCTGAAATTTATCATGGTATTTTACATAAAGCATACCCATAATGAGCTATAATTTTTTACTTCCAAATGTGTTAAAAGGATTAAGAAGTTAAAGATACATACAAAGCTGTCTGAGTGAACAGTAATTCTAGATTTTAGAAGTTTTTCTTCCAACCTTTAATAGCTATTTCTAGTACACTAAATTTGACAGCGATTTTTTGGTTGCTTTGTCCTTATCAAGATTTTCCAAAGCATTCTATTGTTAGTGGACACCACATCTTCTTCTTCTTTTTTTTTTTTCCCCCTATTTGGAGTCATATTTCATTTGGTTTGCAGAATAATGACTGAATTCCATAATTAAAATTAGGATAAATAGGCTCACGGAACAAACACCTGATTCTTCATTAGAATACAGCTCTACGGGTGAGCAGGAAAGTTCAGGTATTTTAATCAACAGCTTAGTATTCCAGACAATTCAGCATGTTGTAGATCTTCATGAATAAATTGACTCTGTAGTATATGTCAATCAATCTTGGGAATGGTTTAGGTGAGGTAAATTACAGTAGCTTTTATTGAAATTTTAATGGATCATGATGTCATTAGTCTCTTTTCTGTTTCATCTTACCTAAAAACCACTTTCAGTAATGAGTTGCAGCAGAAAAAAGAGACAAGGTGAAAGAACCCACATTTGAAACACATAAGTTATTTGTATGCTTAAAGTCTTAAATTGGAGTAATATATCCATGACATATTCAGTGCACTAATTTTTAGGAATATTTATTATTGCCAACAAGTGAATGGTGCATCTAAAGATGGATAGATAGATAATGAATGAACAGAAAAACTACATATTAGCAGAATAAGAAATGGTACATACTTGTTATTGAATCAATAAAATTTTAATTAATAGCCCAGGGTGATCACAACATTTGTTCTTAATTATTACATGTAGTTAGTTAATTTTCTTTTCTTTTTTTTTTTTTTTCAAATCTCTTGGTAAGTACTCACTTTTGCTTAAATTGTGCTAGTCTTTTTATCTGATGCTGACACTATAACTCACGCTTTCTTGGTTGTAAGCTTACTAGTATACTCTTTATCTCTATTTTATTGGTTTTAATTAGAAGGATTAATGGATGCTCATTGTATTAGTTGCTAGGGCAGCTGTAAGGAAGTACCCCAAAGTGAAATGTATCGCCTCACGGTTTTGGAGGCTAGAATTCCAGGATCAAGATGTCAGCCAGCTTGGTTCCTTTAAAAGGCTGTGAGAAAGCATATATTCCAAGCCTGTCTACCTAGCTTCTGATGGTTTGCTGGTTATCTTTACTGTTACTTGACTTGTAGAAACATCATCCTAATATCTGCTTTCATCTTCACATGAAATTCTCCCTGTGTATATCTGTCTCTTCACAGGTATTCTTTTATAGGCTCACCAGTCATATTGGAATAGGGCCCATCCTACTCCAGTATGACCTCACCTTAGCTTATAATAATTACATCTGCAAAACCCGATTTCCAAATAAGCTCAGGTACTGAGGTACTAGTGTTTAAGACTTCAGTGAATAAATTTCTGCAGGATATATTTCAATTGGTGTCACTTTTTATCTTTGAATATAAGAATTTATAGATAAATTCAACAAATGCAAATTTAGCTAGAAGAAACTGTCATGACTAATTTAACACCTTCACTGTATATCCCACAAGTGAGGTAAGAACCTGTATTACCAGGACACAAGAATTAAAATCCAAATAATATTATGACCTAAGAAATTTACATGGTTAAAAGCAGTAGATTTTTAAAATCTAATTTCCTCATCACAGGAAAGACAGAAAATCTTCCTTCTGACTTCTGCTTCATTTAGAATTGTATTTAAGAGTTATAAACAGGTTTGGTGCTTGGGTGGCTCAGTTGGTTAATCTTCCGACTCTTGGTTTTGAAGCTCAGGTCCTGATCTCATGGATCCCGGGATTGAGCCTGCCTGTGTAGGGCTCTGCTCTCAGTGGGGAGTTTGCTTGAAGCTTCTCTCCCTCTGCTATTCTTCCAGCTCTTGTGTGCGCACACTCTCTCTCTAAAATAAATAAATCTTTTTTAAAAAGAGTTAAAAACAAATGAAATTTTCTCTTCATCATCAATATCTCCAGATTTCACCTTCTTAATATGAATTGTCCATTTTTCATTGGCTATACTCTCTTCCTGTGTTTGCCTACATAAATAATTTAATTATAAAATATATGGTTCTTTCCCCTCTTCAGCAATGTTCACATAAATATCCTCTTTAAAACACAGAGTACTTTAGTGATCATGTTTTGTTGTTTCTGTTTACCATCTGGAGGTTTTCAACATTTCTTCTACGTCTCATCTTATGTTGTATATTTGCTTCCTTTCTCTTTTAGTTGCATTTGAAACTGATTTGTAAGAATTTCATTTGTTTATTACTCAAGTTTTAATATAATTTTCCTGTTATTCATTTTGGAAATTTATTTTATTTTATAATTAAATTTTCTGAAATTAAATTGTGTAAAATTTTTATCTCTGGGTGTTATGATATTTATAATACGCTGTATTTTTCAGAGTTCTTGTATGGATTTTAAAAGTAATTAGGCAATGGTGAAAACTGATGTAAGAATAGCAATTAGATCAAATAATCTAATTTAGACATTTTTAGAAATAATTTTTTTTCAAAATCATATAAACAAAATCTTACTCCAACTTTATAATTTTTAAATGTCTCCTTTTAGTGTTAAGAAAATTACAGCTAATAACATAGGGTCCCAAAGAGCACTTATTTGCATTTGTTACCCCCTCTAGAGATCAGCTCTTGCCATTATAACTCAATCAAAAATCAAGTTAAGCCTCTTGACATAATTGGAAGTTTCAAAGTGATCTGAAGAGCACAATTTTCTGTTACATATGTCAAAGCTAGATGGGAAAAATACCATGGGAACAGAAAGGTCAAGGGCTAATCCACTCCAAAGTCATTAAAGATCATATTTAAATTGCTTGGGAAACTTCAAGGTTTTTTAAGCTGTCATCAAATTTCCCACCAAAACAAGGTGCCTCTGACATGACAGCTGCTCTAGACAAAAAAGGAAGAGAGTTCCTTTTTCTGTCATGCTGAAATGGATCTTTGGCTTTCGAAGTTTATTTTTTCATGCAAATATTTGTATTACACAAATTTAGTTAAATTTTAAAACAAATTTGTACTGTGTCATAATAGGATTTTTTTTTAAGTCTAAATGAGCCTATTTCAAATTGCATTTTATAAGACTGTATTTGTAAAACTATTTGTAGCAGTTTGCACAATACCATCATATTACAAGGTTGAAGGTAAGGAGTTCCCCATTTATCCTGAGTATATCACCACCATTCAAGAGCTAGATCATTGGATTAGTTACATAGAGAATTAAGGCTACCAATGAGCATATTTTTAACAAATTGTCCAGATAAGATAATTATTTTTTTCACTTCATTTTGGCGTTGGAAGCCTATTTTATTTTAAGGCATTAAATCATAATTATTAAAATATGCTATAGGGATGCTATAATCAAAACAGTGTTGGACAGACACATATATATATCCACAACACTGTAGGTAAATTGATAGAAAAAAAATTAAAGTACATAAACATATCTAAATATGTACATATTTATGCATTTACTGTGTAAAAAAATCTGCATTTATTTCAAAGCGAAAATAAATGTATAACTAATGGTTTTAGCAGAAGATAAAAATAAGGGAAACAGTAAATCTAGGAGACAGTATGCAGCTTGGAAATGAAATATGCCAGTATGACCAGATGCTCTTTTATCCATTATATAGACAGTTGATTATTGCAGTATTATTCACAACAACCAAGATATGGAAACAACCTAAGTATCCTCAGATAAATGGATAAAGAAGATGTGACATACATGTCTGTATATCTATATAGACATAGAGAGATAATGGGTATATAGAGAGATAATGGAATTTTATTCAGTCCTGAGAAAGAATGAATTTCTCACAAGATGGACAGACTTTAAGGGCATCATACTAAGTGAAGTAAGTCAGAGAAAAACAGATACTTTATAATACCATTCATATGTGGAATGTAAGAAAGCTGAACTTATATAGAGAGTGTAGAATGGGGCAACAAGAGGGCTGGCCAGATTGGGTGGTGTTGGTCAAAAGATACAAATTCCAGGTATAAGACAAATGAGTTCTGGGGATCTGATGTACAGCATGGTAATTTTAGTTAACACAACTGTATTGCATACTTGCAAGTTGCTGAGAGAGTAAATATTAAATGTTCTCATCACAAAAAAGAAACGAAAATTAAGCGGCATGATGGAGGTATTTGCTGACACTATGGAAATAGGTGACTACAAGTGCTTCCTGAAACTCATTTCCCCCGCTAATTGCTAACATTTTGCAATATATAAGTGTATCAAATTAATATGTTGTACATCTTAAACATACACAATGATTTATGGCCATTTTAACTCATTAAAGTTGAAAGAATTGAGATGACAGCTCGCATAAAACAGATTGCCCTCCTTAATATGGGTAGATCTCATCAGATCAGCTGAAGGCCTAAAGAAAAGTTGACCTTCCATCAAACAAGAGGGGATTCTTCTGTCTGATGATCTATGAGCTGGGACTTCACCTTTCTTCCCGCCTTTGAACTCAAACTGAAACAGCCTTTTTGGGTTTCAAGCTGTATGAAATGCAGCTATGCCGTTAACTTTCCTGGTTCTCTGCCTTTGGACTTGACAGGACTATACTGTTGGCTTTCCTGGGTCAGTCCACAATTTGGAAACATCCTTCAGATTAGGAGACTTGCCATCATCCGTAATAACATGGACCAGTTTGTTATGATACACCTTTTTCTGTATTTATGCATACTCTGGCTTTTTTGTTTGTTTGTTTCTCTAGAGAACCCTGACCAACACAACCATTTAAAAAAAAATGAAGCAAGAAGGATTAACTAAAAATTCAAGTAGAGCTCACATCTATTAGGGACAGGGAGGAGGGGACACGCAGGGGAACTAAGCTCACGACAGGGTTCTCTTGCTTCATCTGGGTGGTGAACATGATGTTCACCTTATTATTAGCCTTTAAAGTGTACTTTATCATATGTTCTTAGTTATAACTACAACATTAAGAAATAATAACATAAAACAATAATACCAAGTGTTGGTGAGGTGGAAGAGACTGATAATCTTAAAAACTACTGGTGTAAGCATATGTAAAGTTTACTGATGTATTTGTTGAAGGACACTGGGCAGCTCTAATAAAATGTAAAATATGCCTACACTTTAAATAGCAGTCTAACCCTTAAGACTTTGCCCTTCTGAAATAGATGTGGCAGTAAATAAGAAGGTATGACAATAGTATTCATTGCAGCATTACTTGGAGTGACAAAAACTGGGAACAATAATGACCACCATTAGAAAAACTGAACAAATCATTCAATATCCATATTATATAGTTACTATATATAATATATATATTTTAATTGTTTATATCTTTAGATACTGACCCAAAAAGCCAATAGCTACAAGATATTATTTAGAGAGAGAAAAAAAAATTGTTTAATGTGTGTAGTGTGATGTCATTTTGTAAGAAGCAGTTTGGGAGAGCAATAGGTAATGAATGGAGTGTATCACTATGTTTAAGGCCGGTTTTATGCTACCTAAGTTTTATTTTAAGTCAAATCAAATATAAAAAGATCTAAACATCTGGATTGGTTTAACACTCTATATTGCTGTCATGCAGACATTTTGTTTAAGAATTTAATGTTTTAGACAGGAGAAACAGAAGTAAATTATTTGCTCTAGGCATACTGATTTTCAATAGGAAAAGTTCAAGTGCTAAAATGGGAAATAGGTGACTACAAGTGCTTCCTAAAACTCAGTTCCCCTGCTAATATCCAGAAAAGGTATATATTTCTCTTCAGCAATATCTGCGACCAGAAGGTAAGCAGTGGAGGAAGAGAGAAGATCCACAGCGTATCACAAATTCCCCCTTTCCTCTTAAATTCCTGCTTACCTTAGGAAAAATCATCCTTCCTCCTAGACAGAATGATAATGTGGCATATTACTGCATCTTTCTAATAGTTCTATTAACATAAGACATGTTCTAATGTGTATTTGATACACATTCCAGGTACAAAATGTGAATGTATTCTTGTATATGGGGTTATCATTTTACCATTTTTAGAGTCTAAAAATCTGTGTCTATTTGTGTACCTAATAAGATACATCTATAGCCAAACTCATAGTAACTAAATGTGCTACTGTTTTCCATTAATTAATTTTAAAATGTTTTAGACTGAATTGTGTCCCCCTTAAGATTTTTTATGTTGAACTCCTAACCCCCGAGGTAACTGTATTTGGAGGTAGGACCTTTCAGGTGGCAATGAAAGTTGAATGAGATCATAAAGGTATGTCCCTAATACAGTGTGACTGTTATCCTTGTAAGACGAGAGAGAGAGATGTCTGGGATCTGTGTGCGAAAAGACAGGCCAGACACACTGTTAAAAGATGGCCTTCATCAGACCTCTCGAGGAACCAAACCGGGCAATACCTTGATCTTGGATTCAGACTTCCTGGCCTCCAGATCTGAGAAAATAAATTTCTGATCTTTAGGCCATTTAGTCTGTGGTGTTTTGTTATAACAGCCCAAGTAGACTAATTTCTACATATGGCATGTTACATATATTGTTTTACAATACACAGTTATTATACAAGAGATAAAATTATATATAGTTTTATATATATATATACACACACACACACACATATATACAGGTTATATATATCATACAACATATAATTGTTACACAGCACGTACATAGGCAACATATGTGCATATGTATTTGTGCTAGGGTTGCCATAACAGAATATAAGACAGAAATTTATTTACTTTCAGTTCTGAAGACTGGGAGGTCCAAGATCAAAGTAGTATGTTATATATGTAACAAAAACTTAGAAATGTGTAAGGTTAGGTGAAACAGCCTCACTGTATTTGCTAAAATAAAAAAATATGGTAAGTAGAAATTCTTATCCTAATCATACAAATTCTATTGTACTTAGAATTTGGAAATGCTAGTTTTGAATGAGGCTGTCATACAGTTATTTTCCTTACCGCCTTCCTTCATCCTCCTCCTATTCCTCTATCCACATCTGGTATGAATGGAGAGAATGTTTGCTACAAACGACTGTAGATTTATGGTCCTAGAAAAATTGAAATGTGTACCAGGAGGTCAAGTTATTTAACCAGCTGTTCCTGGATCATGTTTTATTACTTAAGATTAGACTGTGATGATACAAAACCATTTAACGTGTCCCTGGGCCCCTAAGGAACATACAGGCTTGCTTAAGTGTTCATGAATCAACCACACTAATAAGGAATTGAATTGTTTTGGAAAATCTACTGGGAGGAAAATCCACTCCTCATTGGAGATAGTTATGAAGAAAAAAAGATCACATGGCAGGATAGGTTTTGAGATAAGGATACATAACAAATTATTTTCCCTCAAGAAATCTCTCTAGAAAGTAGTAAGTTTATCTTGAGCAAGAGAACATAGTTACAGTAAAAAGCACAATAGACAAGGAGTTCTGCATATGGAAATTTAGATCTCTACATCATGTAAACTCAATAAGGCTGATATTAACCCCTAAGGGGGCAAAAATTGGATCTTGGGGAGAGTGAAAAACAATTGGATACTACAGTGGTTTGTGGCCCTCCAAAGAACTGTAGTGTATAAACAGATATTCTGTATATCTGGGGTGGGGGACAGTTAGGAAAAGAATTATCTAAAGGTTCCTTAGGGAAGTGATTATTTAAAAAAGTGATTATTGTAAAAAAAAAAAAAAAGTTAAACACTGCTCTGGTAAACTGCAACATGGATTAAAAAAGTAGCTGGACCTGTCTGTTCCTCGTCTTCCAATAAGGAATTTGGCTGAAACACCATGTACTCAGGGCTCTCAGATCCCCAACCCGGGGATCTCCAAAGCACTTCCCAAATTTTCTCTGAATTTATATTCTCTTGTCCTTCTTCACCTCCTGAGTTCTTCTTTTAGTCTCTTTTCACCGTTCTACCAACCTAAATGCGGGACAGAGTCACTTTACAAGATTCTACAAAATAATATTAACAAAAAATTATATATATATATATATATATGCATGCACACAGGGGCACCTGGGTGGCTCAGTTGGTTGGGTGTCTGACTCTTGATTTCAGCTCAGGTCATGATCTCAGGGTCCTGGGATGGAGCCCCCTGTTAAGACTCTGCACGCAGTGTGGAGTCTACTTGAGATTCTGTCTCCCTCTGTCCTTCCTCTCACTTATGCACACTTGTGCATGTACATGATATCTCTCTCTCAAATAAATAAATATTTAAAAAATACATGCAAAGCAGGGCACCTGGGTGGCTCAGTGGGTTAAAGCCTCTGCCTTCGGCTCATGTCATGATCTCAGGGTCCTGGGATCGAGCCCCGCATCGGGCTCTCTGCTTGGCAGGGAGCCTGCTTCCTCCTCTCTCACTCTGCCTGCCTCTCTGACTGCCTACTTGTGATCTCTTTCTGTCAAATAAATAAATAAAATCTTAAAAAAAAAATACGCACAAAGCCTATGTGAGTCTGATAGATTTTACTCTGAAACTGAGTATAATAGGCCATACAGTTCAGTGGACAAAAAGTTATGTTATGGTACAAATCAGGCATTTATGTTCCTTGAAAACCCCTGTTGGCCAACCCACTGCCAACCTAGTTCCTGTCTGGCCTTTCCATCACACAGTGCTATGCAGGCACTCTTTCCTTTTTTCTCATTTTATCTCTCATATGCTGAACCCTACCTCCTAAAAACACACAAAACTTCTGCCTAAAAACACACAAAACTTCTCTCCCTTTCACACAAAAACATCCAAGATCTCTTCTCTGGAACATTAGAAATAAATGATATCTGGGTTACATCCCTAGTTCTTTGAAGATTTTAACTTCGGGCTTAATGTCTGTGATGGTTCATTCTGTGTGTCAAAATAGCTGAGCTAAGGGATGCCCACATACTTGGTGAAACATTAATTCTGGGTGTGTCTATAAGGATATTTCAGGAAGATATTAGCATCTGAATCTGCAGACCCAGTAAAGGAGATTATCTTCTTCTAATCCAGTGAGGGCCTGACTAGAGCAAAAAGGCAGAGGAAGGACGAAATGGCTCTCTGATTGAGCTAGGACATCCATTTTCTCCTATGCCTGGACATCAGTGCTCCTGGTTCTCAGACCTTTGAGTTCAGACTGATATTTATACCCTTGGCTCCCCTGGTTCTCAGGCATTTGAGTTTGGACTGGAACTACCACACAGCTTTCTGGAACTTCCAGCTTGCAGATAGTAAATCCTGGGACTTCTTAGCTTCCATGATCCCATCATGGGATCCAATACCCTGTAATAAATCTCTTTCTGTTTGTCTCTCCATATATATCCTATTGGTTCCATTTCTCTGGAAAATACTGATAATATACCGTGACTCATACGAAAATGACTCCTGTAACATTTCTAAGCAATTTTAACATCAGTAGTGATTATGCTTCTTATATCTCTCACTTAGCTCTTCAACTCATGATACTACTACCATTTTCCTTTCCTGCAACTTCCTTCATACCTTCTCATCCATTTTATATTCCATGTCCTAACTCTCTCACATCTCGTGTTCTACCATCTTTATTTGTTTAAAAAAAAAAAAATCACACGACCTTTTTATTTCTCCATGCCTATACCTACACAGCTTATTATGTATATATATGTATATATATATATATATATATATACACACACACACACACACACACACACACACACACACACTAGGTAAATAATTTTTTTTTCTTTTCTTTCTTGTTCCTTCATTACAAAATATAAAATGTATTGCCTCTGTATCAGTATTTAAGTATTTTCAACTTTACATCATGGATTTCAAGTTAACAGATATCAGGAGAACAGTAAACATCACTGATGGGTTTTACTTCTTCTAGGAAAGGGGTTAATACATTTTTGATTATACATGGGATAGTTGTATCATGTTAGGCTGAATTAAGACCTTGTTATTGTCTTTTATTTGGACATTAAGTATTATTTAAGATGTGTATAAATGTCAAGTTGTTAAGGGGTGAACTTATGAAGCTCATTTTTATATGTTAACTTTACTGGGCTAAAGAATGATCAGATATCTGGTGAAACATTTTTTCTGGGTATGTCTGTGAGAGTGTTTCTGAAAGAAATTAATATTTTAATTAGTAGGCTGAGTAAAGGAGATTGCCTTCACCATTGTGGGCAGGCATCCTCTCATCCATTGGCCTGAATAGAACAAAAAGGTGGAGGAAGGGTTCATGCTTTCTCTTCCTGAGCTGGAACACTCTTTTTTCCTTCCCTTGGACAGCAGAGCTCCCAGTTCTTGGGCCTTCAGACTCTGGGACTTAACACCAGTGGCCCCTACCAGGTTCTTGGTTCTTCAGATTTAGACTGAATTATAGCTTTCCTGTGTCTCTAACTTGCAGATGTTAGATTGTGGGACTTCTTAGCCTCTGTAAGCACACGAGTCCATTCCTATAATGATCTCAACTGTCTGTCTGTCTATCTATTTATCTATCTAGTTCTATAAGTCTGTTTCTCTTGAGATCCCTAATACATGTGTTTAGGTAACAAATTACCCCAAAACTTAGTGGTTTAAAATAACCATTTATTATACCCACTTACTTTATGGCTCAAGGATTCAGACAAGGCATAACAGGGATGACTTCTTTGTACTCAGAAATAGGCAAAGCCTAAAATGCAAATCCTGACATGTAGGAGCTAGAATTATCTGCCAGTTGGTAGATGCTAGCTGCCCACTGAGTCTCAGTTCCTCTCTAAATAAGTGTCTTCACAAAAGCTAGTTTGAGCTTCCTCACACTGTGGTGGCTGGCCCATCAGGAGTAGGCATGCCGAAAAGAGCAAGCCAGATGGAAGCTGTATTCTTTTTATGACCTAACCTCAAGAGTCACATAGTATCACTTCCACTGACTTTTGGTTGGAGCAATCATAAATCTCCCACCAGGTTTAAAAGAAGGGAACATCGACCTACCTCTTCAAGGAAGAAGTGTCAAAGTTTAAAATTAGATGAGATGAGAAATACCATTGTAGTCATTTAAGAGAGTGTTGTCATCCACATTTGCCTTTGTAGGTACATTCAAGAATATCCTGGTTCTTTGCCTCTTTACTGATGAATATAACTAGGCATTGTTAGTTTCTGTAATTCAGGATGAGAGTCAGTCACACATGTAACATTAGACCTGTTCTAACAACACAAACACTATACAACGTGTGTGTGTGTGTGTGTGTGTGTGTGTGTGTACAGGTATGGCAGTTCCTGACACAAAGCCCCTAAATACCATGACATTTCCTGAGTGATAGAAACATGTTTTGTTCTAGTAGGACAACTTTTGGCAGGCCCCTAGACAGCTTCAAGATGGGAGCTCATCGCCAGAAAGATGATACTTTGATTAGAAGCCTGGGACTTTCAGCCTCACCACCGCCCCCGCCCCAGGTTGTGAAGGGAAGGTGGCTGGAGATTTGAGTTAATAACCATTCATACCTACATGATGAAATATCTATTAAAAACCCCTAAACATGGGGCACCTGGGTGGCTCAATGGGTTAAACCTCTGCCTTCGGCCCAGGTCATGATCTCAGGGTTCTGGGATCGAGCCCCATGTCAGGCTCCCTGCTCAGCCGGGAGTCTGCTTCTCCCTCTCTCTGCCTGCCTCTCTGCCTACCTGTGATCTCTCTCTCTCTTTCTGTCAAATAAATAAATAAAATCTTTAAAAAAAAATGCCAAACAACAGACTTTGGCAAGCTTCTGGGTTGGTGAGCACATGGAGCTGCCAGCAGGATGGCATGCTGAGCGAGGGCATAGAAGCTCTATGCATCCCTCCATGTGGCTCTTCCCGAGTTGTATCCATTATAATAAAGTGCCTTCCTGAGTTCTGGGAGCCATTCTAACAAATTATTAAACGTGATCAGGAGTTTATGGAAATAGCCGTTTATAGCTAGTTTGATGAGAAGAACAGGAGGCCCTAGACTTGAGTGGAGGCAGTCTTGTGTGACTGAGCCCTTAACCTTTGAGCTCTGCAATAAGTCCAGGCAGTTGGTGTCAGAATTGAACTGAATTATTGGATACCCACTTGTCCGGAGAATTCAATTTTGGTATTAAAAAGCACTGCAGAGTAGGGAAGCACTGTCTCAGAAAAATCTTATCTTCAGGACATTTTAGGATTCACTTTTCTACATCCGCTTTCTGCAGTATCAATAATAGATAGACACCCAGTCTATTCTGAAGCTTTATTTGGAGATGCCCACTATTACAAAGTTATTTTTCAGAGTGAACACATCAACCAGAATTGGAGGCTAGCCAAATGATATCTCTTACATTCTCTTTAAGCAATTTACTTTAATAAGATTAGCATTTCCAGTTGTCTGATTTATACTTCCTTTATTATTGTTGCTTTCCTCTACTGTCCCCTTTGGACCTGTGCCTGTTGGTCCCAGATTTAACCTACATCTTATCACAATGGTCCAGACATGTTATGACCAGAGAATAGCATGTGATAGAACCTCAGTAAAGGTTAAATGAAGTTAAAGGGTTAAATGAATATTTCCTGACTTAATACTTGACTGCAACTTGAGAAGTATGTATTACTGTCTGCATTTTATAGATGAGAAAGAGGGCATGTTTAATCTTGCTATACTTTATTTAGGAAGTGGGAGACAAATTAGACCTCAAGAACTCTCTTAGCTTTCTATATGACCAAGATGCCTCTCTCTGGGGTTTAATTCTGCACCTGTTCTCCTTCATGGCTGAGGAGCTGCTCATTCCTGATCTGTGAGGCGTCAGGATTCTGCTGTCCTCCTGAGCCTACAGCATTTTCCTTGCTTTGTCCAATGACACATAACTATGGATATTGCAAAACTTTTGGGATGAACATTAGGACACCCTTAAAATAGGAACATTGTGATATGAGATCACCGCTGTGTTTAGGAACAGAATGTAATAGAATATAAACCTTGGGATGGATTTGGATCAGGCTGTTTTTTCAAAATGTTAGGCTTAGAATCTGAGAATCAGATAACCATATGCAGGGAAAAAAAAGAAAAGAAAAGAAAGAAACTGTCTATTTAGAATATCCCCTTTAAAAAAGATTATCCAAACTGAAATTTCCCAAATTGGGCTCATCCACCAAAGCAAAAGCCAATTGGAAAATCACAAACATTTAATTTGTGCTATGGAATGAGTACAGAAAAAGACAGAAAGATGCTGCTTTCCCTCTATGATTATAATACTTAATGATTCAATAAAATAAGTAAAAACATAACTACAATACAAGGCAAAATAAAGTAAGTGTTATAAGAGAGACCCCAGTAAAGTGTTATGGGGAGCTGAAAGGAAGGTCATAGGATTTTGTTAACCAAATGGCAGACCTTTCTCTCGGGCTCTGGGGGACTTGTTCATTGGTAGGGCAGCCTTTGAGAGCAGCAGAAGACTGTGCGGAAGTAAGGCCAATAGTAAGTGAATTTAATGGCTGAAACCGTTTTCTGTTCCTGGGCTTGTAATTGAAAGTCATTATTGGGCCTTTGAGGCTAATCCCAGTAGAACAAGTCTAGGGACTTTGGGCAGAGGACAAGGAGAGCAGGGTTGAAGCAGCAGCAACTTCTGGTAAACAAATTCTGAAACTTAGTATTAGGTAATCTCTTAGGAACAAAATTCCAGCCATCAGAGGGATTTTACAACTGCAATATATTAAGTTTATAGATATGGGTAGCAGCACAGGTGTGTCTTGAACTATAAAAATTGAAAATGTGAAAATAACCTAATAGTCATAAGAAGGTGGAAGAATGCCATTTTTTTTTTTTTTCTGTGAAATAATGGAAATGCATCTAAGGCCTGAAAATCCTTAAAGTGTTGAATAGGAATTAGATGACTTTAGTAACTGGACTGTCATTTTATTTATAAATAAAGCTTATATTTGTGGGTATAGATTGTCTTCTAAATCACTTGTATTTTGTTGAAGCAACTAATCCAACTTTAAAAGGAACATTTCGTTCTCTAGATCTCAGTTATTTAACTGAGTTATTTTATTTTCAATAAAGAGATGGATATTTAACAAATTGTTATGGGACATAGGAGCTTTTGGTTGTGAAGTTTTAATAAAGGTAGTCTCCATTTATCTTCCAAGTTAAGAAATAAAGTGGTCCCTTTAACCTATTAATCATATTAAGACTGATCCTTACTTTGTTTATCTAAGAAAAGATGAAAGCCTGGTCACCCCAGGCATGCGACATTGTCGACAGACTTTTCAGCACTCCTTCTAATTTATGGCTATTCCGTGGGAACTGAAAAATACTCAGGTGGCTGATGGTAGACATCCCAGTGATTTACTCACAACATCTGCCATCCGACTACATGGGCTCCATTCAGACGTCAGCTTCTTGTAAAAAGATGTTCCTCCTGATTTCCATCTCTTGTGCAGGTCGGTCTTGATTGACACTGGCCCTCAGATTGGTACTGAAAGAATCTGTCTCCCAAGAGAATGATCATGAATAAATTCACTTTTCTGAATCATATCATATTTAGTCAGGTAGTTAATAGAAAAAGGGGGAGATGAAGAAAGAACGATAAAAAGAAACAAAACCCTACAAAAAGAGTTAGAGGAATCTTAACCCTTAGGATTTCATATCTACTTATAAAATCCTGTAGTGTACTTTTATTTTTTTAAGAAAGCAGTCTTCCAGAATAAGCATCTGTGAGCTTAACCTTGAGCTTCTGACATTTATTTGTGAGAGATGATTACAAGGAACTGAATATAATTACTTTATTTTTATTAACCTGCAGGGAAAGTAAGAATGTATATGTCAGCACGTATTTGTGGACTAAACTCAGTGAGCTAATTATGGTTTAATAAAAGAAACAAATAATCTCAAATTTCTTATCTATCATGAGGATTAAAGTCAGTAAAGCTACAGATTATAAACAAACATTTTAACAATTAATCTGTAGTAAAAGCAGTTAGTTCCCACTACATTAATGGTCCACTCTGAGCTTATTTAATGACAAAGGAACACAATATAAGAAAGTCAACTAGCTCTAAAAATTGGGTCGCCTTGGAAGCATGCATGTTGCAAATACCCTGTGAGTTTTCCAAAGGCATAGTATACTGAAACCAAAAGCAAGTTTAGAGCTGTTAAGGAGAAACAATACCTTGATTGTTTTTAAGGTTACATCAAGCCATTTGGCACAGAATAAAACTTCTTAAACAAAACACAGGGAGCTCATCTAAAAATCTTTCCATCGTATTATTATGTACTCGACACCAAGATATGCTTGGGCTGGGCACACAGCCTCTAATTCCATCAGGTGCCAACCTTGTAGCAGCCCGTAGCAGTTTTCTTCTTTTACCAAAAGAAAACCCAGTACAGCCTCGAGATCAGGACCACCAATCAGAACCTGGGTTGGGATCCTGGCTGTACAACTTGTTGAGTTGGGACAAATCATGTCACTGTTTTGTCGTGCGTTTCCTCACTTGTCTAATGGAAATCATTTACTCACTAAATAGGTTTAATGTGATTAATGACTAATCACTAAAATGATTAGATATACGTGAGGTCTTCAGACAGCACCTGGCACATAATCAGTGCTGCATAAACATTAGCCATTATTAACCTGACTGTATCTGACTAGAGGGAAAAATGCACATCAAGCACATGGTGGCATCATGTACATGCATGCGTGTTATGTCATCTCCTGCGAACATCTCTCTGAATGCCCCCACTACTCTCTTGCCTTCTGCCCTCACCCTGCTCACATCCCCCACTAATCACCTGCATACATGGCTCCATTTCTCCCACAGAACAGCTTCTCTTTGTTTCAGCTTATCCAATCTTGGATCCTCTCACCTTTGCTTCATATTGTCTTCAGACACATGAAAGTATATTTACTGTAAACACCGAATGTGTTTCCTCTCAGCAGACAAAAGATCCATGAACTAGTATCTAGCCTAGTTATTCCCTACCCACTATCATAGATAAGTAACTGGGGTTTTTTTGCTAATACAGGTAACACTACTGTTAATGTGATGTATGCCTTATTCTCATAAACATTCTTTACCACCCAGTAACTTGGTGCCATTGGAAAAAAATGAATATATAGCAGTTGTTTAGTATAGTAATTTAGTGTAGAACATGAAAATGGACTTATTTACCTGTTGAGGCTACTTAGTCCCTAAAAATCATGGTTAAAAGCTATCAATAGGTAAAAATATGTGAATAGGTGTTCTTTAATCAGGACTTTACAAATACTAAGCAATATTTTATGTTTGCATATATTAGTGCAGTTTTGTTCATAGAGTAGTATTTGGTAATATTTTCATGCAGAGAGATAGTAATACAAGATAGAAGTATTTAGCCATTCTCCTGTAAACTTTCACTGCTTCCCCATTCAGGAAATGGTGAAAATTCAGAATACTTATCTAGCTGATTGTAAAGAAAGTCATTGCCTTCATTACAGATTATTTTTTTTTCATTGTTTCCTTCACTTTTTTTTTTTTTTTTTTTTGGATGCAATGGCCACTTGTTTCCCACTGGGACATTTAAAACCAGCTGTAAAAATCCCCTCTGTTAATTCCCTGCCACACATAACCACCCCCCCACCCCCCACACCCTCCCACCAGCTACACACACACTCTCAGTGCAGATTTAATTTGTGTGTTCCATCACCTGGATTTTTATTGATACAGTAATCTTTGCATTTGCTCTTGCAGATCTGAGGATTTCTGCTTCCAATACAATTTGAAAGATGCCTCTTCTAGTTAGCAATTTCTAGGACCACAGTATGTTTCTGTGTGGAGCTATATGAAGCTATCTTGCATTTTCTCTTTCTGAAGATTTGTTCTCTTTGTGTATTTGCTTAAATATGAGCTAAAGGTCTGAAGGCTCTCATTAAATCTGTGGTGATTTATATCATATTCAAACACCTTGGTCCTTCAGCTATAGAAGGGCAACTGCTTGTAGCAGGGGGGAGGTCTCAGCTTGGCAGACATAACTAACCATCACAGGTGTCTGAGACCACAGCCTTCCTCAGAAGGATTATCTTGGGGTCCACTGGGATTCAGTTTGCAGAAAGGAATGTGAGACTTCCTATGCAGCACGGGAAAGAACCCTCTGCCTCTCACCCCCAACCAAGAGTTATCAGCTTGGGCTGATGTAGGTCAATTGTATCTGCTGCTCAGAATTTCTTCTGGTCTAGTCTTTCTAGTGTATTCTTGATTGATGGCTGAACATAGGTGAAATAAAAGAAAAAAGAAAGAAACACCTAAAATGTGTTTTTTAAATTTTTTTCTTCACTTAACTGAGCAAATCTTAAGGCCTAAGATGGTAGAATAAATGTCTGGTGTTCTCAGGAGTGATGGAATGTGGCCCTGACAGCTCTAAGTGGGGTCCCTGCAGTCTCTGCACGGTTGGTGGGGACAACTGCAGCCTCTCATGCCAGGGTCACCACAGGCAGCCAGACAGGTGGCATGGAAAGTGTCATATGTTAGATTGCTTATGAACTAGAGGAAAGCAAAAGAGAGGGAGGCAGGAAGGAAAGGAAGAAGAAAAAAAGAAAACACTCCGTAGAACCAACAAAAAATGCTATGTGGAGATCAAACAATATTGCTACTTATAAAAAAAGACCAGTTCTATTAACTTTTGAAGGATTTTAGTAGTAATTTCCGTTACTATTTTCTTTCTCATCTTTGCAAAATTTTGCTCTAAAAGTTAAATCGGAGGGTCACCAAATAAGGAAAAAGAATGTAAATTAGAAAACTTTTGATGGCATTTCAAAATGTTTCAGCCTAAATGCGTTTTTTTCTTCCAAAATTAGCTTGTTCTCTTAAACTTACTCACAGTTTTATAGCTACTTCTTAAAAAGGGAAAAAGAAAGCAATGAAAAAGAAGAGAAAAAAAAATTTTTTTCTCTTTCCAGAAGAGAATTACTATTTTCAGGAGCATTTTCCTATGAGATTCATGAATCATTCTTGTCCTCTTTGAAGGGGGTTCTCGTGACAATCTTTATGCCTTAGCAATAATATTACAAATATTTGTTGTCACAACAAATATGCAAAGTATTTAATACCCTAAAATCTTTCAGTTTCATCCATCAACATCCTGATGTACTTAATGACACAATGTGAGCATAACTTAAATATATTGTATTTGGTAAAAATTAGAATAGGAGTAGTAAGAATAGTTATATTTTTTATAAGCACTAGATATAAAACTTAAAGACTAAAAGTTTTTGTTTCCTGTAAATGATAACAATGTGAACTTTAACATGAAAAAATGTTAAAATTTCTATAACATGTTAAAAATATTTATAAAATTGATAAGCTTTTAGCAGCAAATGAAAGCTCTTTAAATACAAATGTGTAGTCTTCATTAAAACTGTTTTTGTTTTTGTTGTTGTTGTTGTTTTGTTTTGTCTTGTTTTGTTTTCTACTGGGGTGCCTGGGTGTCTCAGTTGGCTAAGCATCTGACTACTGGTTTCGGCTCAGGTCATGATCTCAGGTCATAAGATCGAGCCCCTCATTGTGCCCTGCATGGGTGCCCCATGCTCAAGAGTGAATCTGCTTGAGATTCTCTCTTCCTCTGCTCCTCCCACCCCATTCTCTGTCTCTCTCTCTCTCTCTCTAAAATAAAATAAAATAAAATAAATAAATCTTTGAAAAGAAAGCTATTTTTTCTACTGATATTAAAATGAACCACTTAAAATAATTTTGAGTCTGATTAACTTGTTAATTTGATTTATAAAATGATATAGTTCATAGTATATTTTAATATTGATCTCCCAAAATGGACATTGTACCATATATACCCACTAGGAAGTATGCTAATGAACAGCCTTCTACATATGTCCCTTTGTTAAACATGAGGTAAAATCCCCAGAAATATTTGGTGCACATTTTTAAGTTAACCCAATGTGTGGAGCAAGTATTCTCCTTTGTCAACAAGAGTTGATTATTTCCTTAATTCAAGGGCTGAATGGGAAGGTCTTACCCTGTTTCTCTCACAATATGAGAAGCAAAAAATTGGGAATTCTACAACTTCAGACTTGTAATATCCATAAACCAAGTTCAATACAAATAATTATTCAGAAGCTTCTGTGTGCTGAAGACAGTATTAGATAATATAGAAGTATAAATGTGGATATAAGAAACAGCCTGCTTGCAAAAAAGAATCTGACGTGTACTAAAATAATGTCATACTAGGAATAACTGGACAAGGGCCATAAGAGAGCCACCAAAGTCAACAGAAGCTCTGAGTTTAAGTACATTAACATTGATTTTAAATTTGACTCCTCATAGTTTGGCTACTGTAAATAATGCCATAATAAACATCAGGATGCATGTATGCCTTAGAATTAGTGTTTTTGAATTTCGGGGGTAAATGAATGCCCAGTAGTGAGATTCCTGGATCATAGGGTATTTCTATTTTTAATTTTTTGAGGGACTGCCATAGTGTTTTCCACAGTGGCTGCACCAGTTTGCATTTCTACAATAGTATATGAGCCTTCCTTTTTCTCCACATCATCACCAACACTTGCTGTTTCTTGTGTTTTTGATTTTAGCCATTCTGATAGGTGTGAAGTTATCTCATTGTATTTCGATTTGCATTTCCTTGCTAATGAGTAATGTTGAGCAACTTTTCATATGTCTTTTGGTCACCTAGATGTCTTCTTTGGAGAAATGTCTATTCAGATCTTTTGCCCGTTTTTTTAATTGGATTATTTGTTTTTCTGGTTATTGAGTTGTATTAATTCTTTATATATTTTGGATACTAACCCTTTATCAGATATGTCATTTGTAAACATCTTCTCCCATTCTGTAGGTTGCCTTTTAGCTTTGTTGATTGTTCCCTTCTCTGTGTAGAAGCTTTTCATTTTGGGGTAGTACTGATAGTTTATTTTTCTTTTATTTCCCTTGCCTCAGGAGACATATGTAGAAAAATGTTGCTATAGCCCATGTCAGAGAGATTACTACCTATGCTTGCTGGAAGGATTTTTATGGTTTCAGGTCTCACATTTATGTCTTTAATCCATTTTGAGTTCATTTTTGTGTATAAAAAATACACAAAATTTTATTTTTTATGGGCAGCCATAAAAAGAATGAAATCTTGGTGGAATCTAGTTTGATTCCTTTCCATGTGGCTGCCCACTTTTCCAGACAACATTTGTTCAAGAGACCATGTATCCCATTTTATATTCATTCCTCCTTTGTCAAAGATTAATTGACTATATAATTGTGGGCTTATTTCTGGGTTTCCTATTCTGTTCCATTGATCTATATGTCTATTTTTACACCAGTACCATATTGTTTTAATTTCTACCACTTTGTAATATCACTTGAACTCTGGAAATGTCAGTTTTATTTTGTTTTGCTTTGCTTTGCTTTTTCAATATTGCTTTGGCTATTTGAGGTTTTTTGTGGTTCCATGCAAATTTTAGGATTATTTATTCAACTTCTTTGAAAAATACAGTTGTTATTTTGATAAGATTGCACTGAATCTGTAAATTGGTTTGGGTAGCATAGGCATTTATTTTATTTTATTTTATTTTATTTTTTTAAGATTTTATTTATTTATTTGACAGAGAGAGAGATCACAAGTAGGCAGAGAGGCAGGCAGAGAGAGGGAGAGAGGAGGAAGCAGGCTCCCCACTGAGCAGAGAGCCTGATTCGGGGCTTGATCCCAGGAGGCTGGGATCATGACCTGAGCCGAAGGCAGAGGCTTAACCCACTGAGCCACCCAGGCGCCCCTAGCATAGGCATTTAGCAATATTTGTGCTTTCAACCTGTAAACATGGTATGCCTTTCCCTTTCTATGCATCATCTTGACTTTCTTGCATTGGTATTTTGTAGTTTTCAGAATACAGGTCTTTCACCTTTTTGGGTAAATTTATTCCTAGATATTTTATTGTTTTTGGTGCAGTTATAAATGGGATTTTTTCTTCTTTTCACTTTCTGCTACATCATTATTAGTGAAGAGGAATTCAACAGATATCTGTACATTAACTTTGCATTGTACAACTCTACTGAATTCAGTTCTAGCAGTTTTTTGGTAGAGTCTTTAGAATTTTCTATATATAGTGTCATGTTGTCTATAAATAGTTTTATTGCTTCCTTACCAATTTGGATGCCTCTTGTTTTTTTATATTGTCTAATTGCTGTAGCGAGGACTTCCAGTACTATGTGAATACATGTGAATACATGTGAATACATGGATATCTTTGTCTTATTCCTGATCTTAGGGGAAAACCTCTCAGTTTTTTTTCCCATTGAGTATGATGTTTGCTGTGGGCTTTTCATATAAGGACTTTTTATGTTGAGGTGTGTTTCCTCTAGTCCTGCTTTGCAGAGGGTTTTTATCATGAATGGATACTGTACTTTGTCAAATGCTTTTTCTGTATCTATTGAAATGATCATATGGTTTTTATCCTATCTCTTATTGATGTTATGTATCACAGCAGTTATTTTGTGAATATGAAACCACCCTTGCATCCTGGGAATAAATCCCACTTGGTGATGTGTATGATTTTTTAAAAATATATTGCTGGGTTCAGTTTGTTGAGGATTTTTGCGTCTATATTCATTAGAGATATTGGCTGATAGTTCTCTTTTATTGTAGTGTCCTTATCTGGTTTTGGTACTGGGGTGATACTGCCTCATAGAATGAATTTGGAAGTTTTCTTTCCTCTTCTACTTTTTGGAACAGTTTGAGAAGCATGGGTATTAACTCTTCTTTAAATGTTCAGTAGAATTCACCTGTGAAGCTGTCTGGTCCCAGACTTTGTTTTTTTGGGAGTTTTTTGATTATTGATAGAATTTCATTGCTGGTGATTGATCTGTTCAAATATTCTATTTCTTCCTGTTTCTGTTTTGGTAAGTTATATGTTTCTAGGGATTTAGCTATTTTTTTTCTAAATTACTCAGTTCATTGGCATATGGGTTTTCATTATATTCTGTTATAATTGTATTTTTGTAGTGTTGGTTATTATTTCTCCTCTTTCATTAATGATTTTGTTGTAGCCCAAGTGTCCATCAGTAGATGAATGAATAAAGAAGATGTGTTTATATTTATATATATATCTACAATGAAAGATTTTTCAGCCATAAAAATAGAATGAAATCTTGCCATTTGCAACATCGATGGAGCTAGAGAGTATAATGTTAAGTGAAACAAGTCAGCCAGGGAAAGACAAATACCATATGATCTCACTCATATGTGGACTTCAAAGAAAAAACAAGTAAAAGGGAAAAAAGAGAGAGAGACAAACCAAAAAACAGACTCTTAACTATAAAGAATAAACTGATGATTACCCGAAGGGAGGTGGGTGAGAGGATGCTGGAAATAGGGCATGGGGATTAAAGAGTACACTTATCATGATAAAGTCTTTATATGCAAAGTTCCCAATTAAAAACCCTTTCTGTCCAAAAAAAGAAAAAAAGTTGACTCCTTAGTAAATTTTGTTCTTTTCCTTCTTTTCTTCCATTCTGTTATTCTTTTTTCAAAGAATTTAAAAATACAATATCTTGTCATTTCAATGTATAAAAAGGTTGGGCAAGATCTTCAAAGGGAATATAAAGAGGAACTGGAACTTGGATTTATTATCGTGATATCTATAATACATTTTATATTTTATTTTCTGAATAATGAGTTGTTGACAAATTAAAAAGACAATGGTGATTGTTTCACATGTTCAACCCTAGATGGAAATGACTCCACATATAGGAATCATTTTAGAAGCCAAGAATTTTTAAGCATCCAGGTGCTTTAAAACACACAAATTGTATTAACAGTGATTGTTCAGCATGGAATGCACATCAGTCCTCTATGGATTTTAAAACTTTCCCTTTCTTTCAGAATGCGTTTATGCATTTGGGACACAGTTTATAGAAACTTATGGATCTGGAGGGATAAACACTGCATGCACACACAAAAAAAAAACCTTCTGTGGTTATGGCGTAAGATCCCTAATCATTTGTTTTCAGTTTACTCAAAGAAAAAAGATAATTTTGGCAGTTCTTAATGAGCAAACAGATGATATCAGTTAAATTTCCTTCATAGTACATGCAAAAATATGAGTATCACCCCAGATTTCCATTAAGCAGAAGATTCTTTAACAAGGTTTGGATATATACTATTGATCTCAATTTGGGAATTTGGTATAAGATAGAGGATTATTATCTATTTGATCAGCAGGAGAGCCTTGGTGTGTTTGTGTGTATTTTGGGTTTGTGTTGTGCTCAAAGGTTTTTTCCCCTGGTATCTTAATTAGAAAGTGTAACCATCTTTCCACTAACATGTATAGTCTGGAAAGTGATGTAGCCTGGCTTGTGAAAATATTGCTATAAAGTTCTTGCCCTATTTATCCCCCCCAATTTTATAAAGAGTTGATTTTTTAAAGTTGTGATAATAGAAGAACTGTTCATGTAAATTATAACGTTCAAAACTTTGATGAATGACAATTAAAATGTATTATTAGGTATCATATACAGCAATACTACTCTAGAACTGATAAAACAGTACCTTAAATAGTAACCAGAGGGGGAATTGAAGTTTCTAAATCTCTGCTTTTCGATGCAAATACATATTTTAGCCAATCATATTTCAACCTGCAGGCAATAACCTAGAATTGACATCCCCGTCCCCTCAGAAAAGAAGTTGGCAATCTTTGCTGTAAACCAAGGGTAGAGGGTAGAGAACTAGTTAACTAAATAGCTTCCTGGGGCTGGAGAAAGAGGGACATGGAAAGGGGACGTGCTTGAAAGGAAAGAAAATGAGAGAGACATGTTAACAGGAATATTTTGCAACCTTTCCTCCTGCAAAATACAAGTTCCCACTAACAATATCAAGAAGTTGAGATTGCAGAAAAAGTATTCATTAAAAATATTAGTGATGAGGGAACAGAAGGCAAGCTGAGGACAAAGCAGAAGCTGACACCCTACAACCCCTCCCCCCATGGGATATCTGTGACATTCCTCAGGCACTCCTGGCTGCCCTAAAGCTAAGGAAAGGGAAAACAAATAGTTAATTTGTAGAGTCCACAATCCTGCAAGACCTGAGTCTCCCTCTGTTTACTTACAAAAGCCTTAGCAATAGGTTCCAGAAGGAAATGTAGATATAATTAAATGTCCTTATAAGCTGCAGCCCATTGACAGATACTTGAAGCGGGCAGACTGTAATGTTCCTCCAGGAAGTTCCCAACCGTCTTCATGTTAATGCCTTGCTAGAAGGAACAACAACCTTAACTTGACTATCGCTAGGCCTCTGGTATCCTGTGAGTCTTTAACTATGAAAATCTTTTTGAAACCTCCCTTTTTCCATACCTTATCCAACCCCATAGTATATAATCAGCCAATCCTCACAACCCCGGGGCAGCAGCTCTTTCTGCCCACGGGTCCTGTCCCTGTGCTTTAATAAACCACCATTTTGCACCAAAGACATCTCAAGAATTCTTTCTTGATTGTCTGCTCCGGACTCCACCCCACCGAACCTCACCTGTATTCCAAAACACATCATTAGGATTTGCCAAAATGGGTGGAGAGGTGCATTGCCATGGAGCTCTGGCTCTGAATCCTGTGACACCCTCTTCCTAGTGTTTCTTTGCTTTTGTCATCAAGGAGTCCATGATGGTCTTGTCCCTGAGCTCCTAAATTTACAACATCAGTCATTTCATTTCCCATTGCATTTAGAGGATATCATATATTCTTTCAATTGGAATTCAGTGTTATTAAATATTGAAAACTTACTGTAGACAAAACACTGAGAATATAGCAGTGAACAGGACATAGTCTCTGCTCTGTGTTTTGTGGTCTTACAATTTGAGATCAGAGGGGAGAGCACAGTCCTAAAATAAGTAACATCAAATAAAGGAGGTTCAGAAGTTTTGACAGTGCTTAAGAGCAGCTTGACTTGGGCTGATTCCTCAAAGTAAGACTTTCCTAAGCCATTAATAATTCATCTGATCTCTGAATGAGAAGTATATGGTAATTTACTCATGATGAGGAAGCAGATGGAAGGTTGTATCCAAACACCTGGAAGGGGAGAAAAATAGTGATAGTGTGTCTTCAGCAACTTAAACCAAACTCAGGGTGGCTGAGGCAAAGACAGGAAACAAAATGATATGGTGAGATAAGTAAGGAGAGAAATAGAGGCAGAAAATGGAACGTGTCGTAAGCTTTGCTATGAATCCAACTGAAAGGCCTCAGCAAGCCACCATCTCAGTGTTTTAAGCTGGAGAAAGATAGGACCAGATACACATATTAGACAAATAATTTTAGAAGCAATGTGAGGGGCGCCTGGGTGGCTCAGTGGGTTAAAGCCTCTGCCTTGGGCTCGGGTGATTGTCTCAGGGTCCTGGGATTGAGCCCCGCGTCGGGTCGGGCTCTCCGCTCAGCGGGGAGCCTGCTTCCTCCTCTCTCTCTCTGCCTGCCTCTCTGACCACTTGTGATCTCTCTGTCAAATAAATAAATAAATAAATAATCTTTAAAAAAAAAAAAAAAGCAATGCGAGAGCCTGGTATAGGATTAATAGGCTTCCCTGTTTTGATTGCCAGCTCTTCATCCTGTTGAGAAGGGAGGGTTCTCTAGGATGCAGATGGCTGAACATGTGACACCCAATGCTGGGTAGATGAGATTCACAATAGTTTATTTAGCCCCAGGGACTCATAGTTTGGGAGAAGAGAAAACCACCTATTACAAAGGGCCACATGGGGGCTGCACCAGGGCCTGTGGGAGGCAGGCTTTCCATTATCAGGGGAGTAATGTAATCTCTGTTTCCCACAGAGGAATGATTGGCTAATTTGAATAATATACCAGGAGCTGCCTGGAAACTGAAGCCCAAAAGTCAGAGTTAAGTGGGAAATGCACTTGGTCCTACTGCTAAACAGGTTGTTTGTCTGGGGGTCTTTATCCACAGTGGGGCCCAGGGGAAGCTTCAAATCCCTCTCCATTTTCCCATGTAGCAAGGCACACAATAGTAGTGGACCTTAATCTTAGGCCTTATGTCGCACTCCAGTGATGAAACCCCAGGGAAGAAAATTTGTGTAGATGTGAATCCTGAGTATCTCTGAAAGTTCTGAGCTCCCAGCCCTGTATGTGGAACTCCCTAGCTCACTCTCTCTCTCTCTCTCTCACTTCTGTTTTCTTCCCCAATCTCCATCACCATTTCCCAACACAGAACAGAAAGCCTTAGACTCAATTGTTTCTTTCCTATAATATGGAAGAATGTTTTCAGTGGAGCCCTCCAGGCTTGGTTCTTGAAATGCTAAAAAAGAAAAGGATTTAGAAAATCCTTTCTGAAGTCAGCAATCTGGCTTAACAGCTTTTTGTGGAACCAAAAAGGTCAAGTGCTCATCAGCCTTTGCCCTGGGGAGGCAAACACAAGAGTTTGTATTGGGGTGAAGACTTGCAAGAATAGGTTTTCAATCTTTATATATTATCATAGACTCTTGTTTTGTCCACAAGTTTTGAATACCTACATAAATATATCCTGATCATTTACCCAAAAAAGTCACTTAAAAATTTTTTTTTAAAGATTTTGTTTATTTATTTGACAGAGAAAGACACAGCTGAGAGAACACAAGCAGGGAGAGTGGAAGAGGGAGAAGCAGGCTTCCTGCCCGTCAGAGAGCCCAATGCAGGCCTTGATCCCAGGACCCTGTGGTCATGACCTGAGCCCAGAGCAGACACTTAATGACTGAGCGACCCAGGCACCCCCCAAAAATATCACTTAAAAAAATTCTGCAGAAATGTCTTTTGACATTTTCCCCATTGAATTATTTCCAGGATTTCCACTTACCTGCCCATGGAGGTGGTGGCTGTGCTACCCTGGGAGCTGGGGGATTAAGCAGGGGCTGAACACTGAGGGAGTGACAGAGGTGGGGAAGTCCTGTGAGTCACCAGAGAAAAGACCTGGTCTGGAGTTCAGAAAGGGAGTCAGTCTTGCAGGAAGGGTATGAAAGTCATCCTTTCATAGATCCAAGTAAAAACCATACTGGTGAATGTGATTTCCCAGGAGAGCACATCTAAAGAGAGAAGGGGGCCCAAACCCCAAGGACATGAGAGGTAGCATCCCTGAGCTTGTACCACCAAGAGAGAATACACTAATATTGACTTTCCAGATTTTCCACAGTAACCCTGAGTGAATATCTGTCTTAGGAATCAAGTTGTTTATACACACGTGCCCTTGCCATTTTGAGGTTTCAGCTCGGTCACCATCTGTGTGGAGTTTACCTAAGGAAACTTTATTTTATTGTATGTGCCTCTGAACAGGTGTTAGAAAATATTCACAACCTCCTGCTTTGGGCGCTGCTCTAGCTACATAATCCAAAACTCTCTAGCCTCTCACCCAAGTCATATCTCTGATTTGATACTGGACCTTCAGTGACAGTGATGATAGATTTCCAGAATATTCATTACAAAAATAGTCACATTCAGCACTGATACCTGCAGTCCCACGAATGCATCTCTCAGATATGCATGAAGAATATCTCTAATAGTTTTGTTCTCAAAGGATTTTATGCTTCTTTGGTTGGATAGAGGAAGCTTCGCTTTTAATTATAAACTTAAAATCATAGGGGAAATATGTTCCTTCTCA
This sequence comes from Lontra canadensis, assembly GCF_010015895.1. Classification (NCBI taxonomy): domain Eukaryota; kingdom Metazoa; phylum Chordata; class Mammalia; order Carnivora; family Mustelidae; genus Lontra; species Lontra canadensis. The sequence goes on from NW_022631042.1 coordinate 2,662,116, forward strand.
CAGTGTCTTCAAAATTTGCTCTGCCAATTTGAATATTAAGATAGTGTTTTTTAAACTTTTTCTCCGCTTCACATTTCTGAGATCTGTACAGAACTTCTAAATAATGCATTTCTAAAATCCAGTTTATAATGGCACTGCAGGAGCTCATCGATAGTCCCTTCTGAATCCTAAGAAAAAGGAAACAAGAAATAATGTCTCCCTGTGCTTTGTTTTGAACATGTTAACTAAATATTACAAGAGCAGATTAGACAAGCAATTCCTTTATTTAGCTGAGTAATTGCCCACTTGAATCCCTAAAGATCAGTTATTGTAACATGAACTATAAGATTCCCACTAAGAGTCTTAAATGAGTCAATAAAAGGTCATGTTTATATTCATTAAAAACACTTGAAAGAATAATATTAACATTGACTTTGAGACCATGCCTGCACTTGCCCACTGAAAAGTATTTCTCTAGGAAATACACTGCTTTCGACATCAGTATTCTTCTAAGTATGCAGCAGATGTAACCATTAAAAATCACTTTCGATATCTTTTGATTTAGTATTAATAAAGTGAAGACTGTGTGAAGTTAATTTGTAGGGAAGGAGGTTTTGTTTAAACACTAATGCTGTTGATATCAGCCACTCAGTTCCCAGAAGCAGAAGGCTCCAGAGTGTGTAACTAATGTGCTGTTCAGCACTGTTGTTTTTAATCTGGCAAAGTAGATGTTAATGAGGGGATTTCTTACTATCCTTGTCAGTCCATTCTTAGCAGACAAATTGATACATATAGTTGAATTTGCAAAATCACTATGCACTTGGCTAGTATAAAAGAATATGGATCATTATGGGAAATTGTAGAGCACTAAGTAAATTATGATCGCTACTAAAACTTGGTTTAAAAGGTTTCATTGTCTCAGAATACACTTTTCGGTTACGTGCACTATAAAATGATGTAATGAAATATGTCACATGAATTAAGAGTTATAGAAATCAGAGTGGAAACATCAAAGAGCTAAAACCCCCAAAATTCAGTGTGTTCTTAGGCCCAGCGTAGTGTGGACTTTTCATTTATTTATTTTTAATGTTAGTAAAGAATTTATAACTTGAAATTATTTATTTGTTAGATTGTTTTTTTGTCAAATTAAAAAAAAAAACTAATCTCATTGCTTTTTGGTTTATACCTGTTACATTTGGGAGTCATTCTGTAGGTTTTAGGTCCTAAGATTAAAATTATAATTTTAGACCTAAATTGAAAGTACACTTCTATGATTTCCAATGTGTTGGGGAAAAGAAATCTGTTGGAAAAATATATATACCATTAACAAAGAACAGTAAGTCATCATGACTCTTGGAATAACACTAGAAAGCCAAGGAGAACTTAGGTTGATAACACCTAAGGTAGAGTTGCTAAGGTGAAAATGCAATGTTTCAGAATAGATTGTATCAAAGCATTCCAAAATTACGAGTCTGCTAGATTGACGACATCTAAGAATCCCCTTGTAAAATCAAACTCTAAATTAGTTTTTACACCAAGCTATAGAAACTCAATTCTTTACAAAATCAGATTAAATTGAGTCCAAAGAGAAGAGTTCAATACAACCACCATTGGCCTAATTCAAATCCTCAAGCCCTTTGTCACCAGTGGAGACATTGTCCTTGGGTATCTGCCATCTTGCAAGTAATAAGCAGGATTTGGGATTGCTGATGTGATCATTACCAGAAAATTGAGAACTTCAAAATGCAGAAATGCTTGGAACTTCATTCTAGTACCCCGAATCTAGGACTTTGAAAGGCAGTTAAGATGTGCAGCAGAAACCAGAAAGGTTGGGCGAATTTAAAGCCATAAGGACGCCACCATTTCTGTGAACATCTCTAAGGCCTTGCAATAAGAGTAATTTACAGACTCACACTCTTTACAGCCACTCTTATTATCTTAAGGAATGACAGGGATTCAGATCTCAAAATCTTAATTATGACTCATTTGGCAACTCATCCCTTGGCGTTTGACAGATGTCAAAGTTTAGTGTGGATGAGATAAAGCCAACAGCCATCTCCAAAGGGGTAGTACTCTCATATTCCAAAAAACCCGTGGGTCCTGAATATGGTCCAGCACTTTCTTTGGTTTTGGCAGATAGGAAGAGTGATTACAGCTATCACGAAATCATGTATTCCCTGTAAGGAAGAGAAAGGATCAAGGAGGTTAAGGAATCAACTGTTAATCCATGTGTCTCTTCTCCTTAGAAAGCTTCCTACTGGTAAACTGAGGTTTTACAGATGGGAGAAAAGTGGAATCTTCTTTTGCCAAATACAAGTGAATGAATTAAACAATGAGTCCAAGTGATGGTCTGAAAGAGAAAATTAGAAAGAAATGAAAATTGATGTCACTGGAAAAAATGAGAAAGAAGTTTTATTTTTAGGAAATTAGAATGATCTTATTCTGTTATTTAGAATTTTAATGATAATGTGTTAGAGGTAAAGAGGGCAGTCTTTCAAATTAATTAATTTTTAATTTTATTTTCCAGAATACAGATTTTGATCCTTTTTACTATTTTTGAAAAATAACAGTAGGAGTTACATTGAATATTCTTTCTAGATGCTTATCAAATTTTTCTTTCTCAAAACATAGGATCACTTCATGTTCTTGCATCTGGGTTGAATCCAGGTCTCCAACTTCTGGCCAATGGAAGTGGGTGAAAATAATATATGTACTTCTTGAGCTATTTCCAGGACCTTTTTTGGATGTTCTTTAGGGACCATGAATTTAAATGATCAGAATCACAAGATGTAAAGAGACTGAATCCCTGGGTACTTGCTTGAAGGTAAACTGCCAAAAAGAAGTAGTCCCAGTACACATCAGACTGTGAGGAAAGGAGGAAATAAATCCTTTGTTGGTACTGACTGTATAAGATTTCATGCTTTATTTTCAACCAGAGGATACTTTAGTGTACTCTGACTCACAAATTGGTATTATGTGAGGGGTAGTGCACAGTAAAGACCTAAAATATTTCATAGAGGTTTAGAGACCAGGTGATGGACAGCAAGAAAACTGATGTTGAAATTTAGAAAAGTGATGATACATATTGTACAAACATTTGGTAAAACTGATACACGCTGTAACTTAAAAGGCAGACTATGTGTCTATTTGACTAGATACTGTAAGGGATAATGATTGAGGGGAAAAAATCAAACAATTAGTATATTTTGAACATTATTGACTACTTTTAACAAGGTGTTACCATCAAAGAGAGGAACTTGAGAGTTAATTAGCCATTTGCAAGCAGAAATAAAGGAGAATAAAGTCCTGAAATTCTCTGCCTTGTAAAGTTGAAAACAAAACAAAACAAAACTAATTACAGACTCTAAGTCATTGTTGATGGTATTTTAAGAGGAATGAACAATGAAAAACTAGTAAGATGTCTTAGATGAATAAAATTAATCAAAACTAAAATCAGGGGCACCTGGATGGCTCAGTCAGTTAAGCATCTGACTTTGGCTCAGGTCATGATCTCAGGTCCTGGGGTGGAGCTCCAGTCAGGCTCTGCACTGAGCTGAGAGTCTGCTTCTCCCTCTTCCTCTCCTCCTTGCCCCACTCCAGTATATCCTCTCCCTCTTTCAAATGAATATGTAAAATCTTTAAAATCAGTATTTGTAGAACCTTCCTACCCATTGTCCGAAATAGGTGGTTACCATTAAGTTAATAAAGAAACAAATTAGTAAAAAGCAATGAAATGAAGATATTTAAGAACTACATCTGGAAAAGAAATTTGGTTATGGGATTACTGGTATAGTGGTCCTCCCTTTTCTACAGTTTTGCTTTCTGAGGTTTTAGTTACCTAGGGTCAACCTCTTTTGGGAAGTAGATGCTCTTTCTGACCTATCCTCCAAAGATCAGTAGCAGCCTAATGCTCTGTCACAATGCCTGCATCATTCACCTCATTTCATCTCATCATGTAGGCATTGTATCATTTCATGCCATCTCAAGAAGTCTAAGGACACTGTGATAGGGTATTTTGAGAGAGAATGAGAAATAGCACATTTATGTAGCTTTTATTATAGTAGATTGTTGAAATTGTTTTATTATTAGTTATTGTTGTTGATCTCTTGCTGTGCCTGATTTATAAATTAGACTTTACTATAGGTATTTATGTATAGGAAAAAGCATAGTATATACAGGATTTGGTATTCTCTGGTTTCAGGGATCCAATGGGACTCTTCTCCACTGTTCTATGAAAGGGAAGTATCTGCAAATGACCTCCAAAGGCTGAAGGGGCCATGAGACAGAAGAAAAAGGCTGATAAGTCCAGCTTGACAAGAAATTTTTTTAAAAAATATTCCTCTTTTTAAATTTTTTTTTAAAGATTTTATTTATTTGTCAGAGAGAGTGAGAGAGCACAAGCAGGGGTTGCTGTAGGCAGAGGGAGAAGCAGGCTACCCGCTGAGCAGGGAGTCCAATGTGGGACTCCATCCTAGAACTGGGGATCATGACCTGAGCCGAAGGCAGACGCTTAACCTACTGAGCCACCCAGGTGTCCCAAGAAATGGTTTCTTAAAGGGACTTACAGACAGAAGCATGTCTTGGGTGTCCACAGGATGAGTAGATCCCCATAACTGTATCTCTAGTAATGCCTGCTTTTATAGTCCTAGAGATTGGGGAGATAGTGCCGGTAGACTACCTGGGAAGAAATATTTGAGAATAGTTGTGTGTCATGGTCTTATCTCCAGAGCATATCAAAGACATGTCCCCATGATGTAGAGAATGATTAGATAGAAAGAAAGAATGTTTTGGGATGTGGGGTAGGAAGCTGTATTCAAGAAGTCTTCAGGTTACAGAGTGGTTCCTCATGGAGGATTTGTCCAAGATGGTGTTAGTCTCCCTCACACATCAGTAGATAAGGTAGAACAACTTTACATGTAAAGGGTAAAACAAATCAATAGTCTATTGGTTTGATAGAGTTTTATTGGAAAAAATCACAAATTTGAACTGAAGCCTTTGACTGCTTCAGACTTAAAACAAACAAAACAAAATAATAAAAATAGTAAAACCTTGAGCTCCCGATTTTCCATGAGCATGGGAGACCGCCTTTGGAGACTTATAACCCCAGTGAAGGTATTCTTGCTAATAATGCTCACTTCAGATATAGCCAGGGAGAACAGTGGACTAAGAGGAATATCCAAATGGGTAAATCAAGGGGCCATGGAGAAAAGAGAAAAAATAATTCCTTCTAGGGAAATGAATTTGTGCCTGATTGATGTAACTCCATGCTCAAGGCAATAGACCTTCAGAGGTCTTCCTAGTGGGGTTTCAGAATTGTAACAAGAGACAGTGTCCACTGTGTGTCTTCTATTCTTTCCCTTTCTGAATAGGAAATTCTATTCTTTATATGTTCCACCACTGGGTATAGTGTTATGTGTGTGCACGTGCATGTGTGTGTGCATGGGGAGGTAGCTAAAGAACTTGTTCATTTAGTCGATAGGTTGCCAATATAAAAGAAATCATAGCTCAACTATTGGAGAGGGTTGTGCTTTACCAAAATGTATAGAACGTTGAGCTTAATGCAGTCACTGGAAAGAACTTTGATTTTTCCTCTTCGGGGAGGAAATGAGTACATTACATGTAATAAAGAACAAGCAAAATTGGTAAATTATTTAATGATCCAAAGGGTAGAGTGTGTTAGAAATAATTAGGTATTCATGAAACTGTTTCCTTTTCCTTGGCTCAGAGTGAGATTATATTCGCAAGCCTTCTTTGCAATTAACCTGGGATCACATGAACAGTTTTATCTAATGGAAAGTGGGAGAATAATGAAAACCACTTCTGCCTGGCTGTTAATATCTCTTCTGGGAATATTATGTAGCTCTCTCTTGTCTTTCAGGTCTGATCTGAGGTTGTGCACTCAAGATAGTGGTGGTACAAGATGGAAGCATGCTCGGTCTCCAAATCCCCACTTCTAGAAAAGCCTAGGAATGTCGGAGGGAGAAAACATCATTTAAGGTATGTTATAATACCTAGTATTCCGTGTAATAGATCATTGACCCATTTCTTCCACTGCCACTATTTCCATTCGATCTACACTCTCTCCATTCTCACCCATCCGTCACGCAGATCAGAGTAACGTCCCAGGTGTGATTGTGTTCTCTGTAAACATTCCATACTTTGCAGACTATAGTTTCATCTTCAGATTATGAACATAGAATGTAAGGTTTGAAACACTCCTTTATTGTCTACCTCAGTTTTTTTCTAGTGCCTTTGAAAAAACACTCCCTGTTTTTATTTATCTGCTCGTAAATTTCCTATTCATTTCCCAAGGCTTCTTGTGTGCAGTTTTCCAGCCATCTTCAGGGGCAGGAGTAGGGGTGGGGGAGAAGTGAGCTTGGTTATTTTTTTCTCCATTGTCTCCCAGCATGTTACATATTTCTCTTATTTTATTATAAATATTTGCTTATGTGTATGTTTAACTGTAAATATTCTCCTCAAATAAAATCTGATTTAGAGGCGCCTAAGTTGCTTAATCAGTTAAGCATCCAGCTCTTGATTTCAGCTCAGGTCATGATCTCAGGGTAGTGAGATCAAGCCCTGCATCAGGCTCCACACTGAGTAGAGAGCCTGCTTAAGATTCTCTCTCTGGCAGGACATCTGGGTGACTCAGTGGATTAAGTGTCTGCCTTTGGTTTAGATGCTGATCCCAGAGGTTGAGTCCCACATGTGGTTCTTTGCTTAGATTCTCTCTTCCCTCTCACTCTGTCCCTCCGCCTGCTCTCTCTCAAAAAAATAGATCCCCCCCTTTTTTTTTAGTTTAATTTATCCTTATATTTCCATTTGCTGACATAGTTTATACACATATTAGCCCCATATATGTAATAAATATAACAAATTAAAAAGTAGCACTAGAAATGTTTTTGTATAGGCCAATTTATATAGTTATTTAATTGTCAAAAGTAGATTTTAGTCAAAGAATGTCTCAGGAAATTCCTTTTATCATACATTTTCCTGTCTTATATTTTTATTACCTCTTCATTCATTATTGTTGCTCTTCACACATAAAAAAGTATTCAGCATAAAGCTTCTGTGCAGTTTTTATTATGTCCTTATACTTTATTCATGGTGCTTTTATTAGCCATGTTTATCACAACCTAAGAAGTCTTCACTATGAAAGAGAAAAATAGTTGTATCATCCTTGCCCCCAGGTACAACTAAAATGTGTTTTTAATGTAGACTTAATTGTTACTGTAAAACTAAACTGGTAGTCCAAGCTGCATTCAAAATCAAATCACATCTCTAATTTTACAGAAGACAGTGAGCTTGGAATTACAAGCCCATGTCCATTTCTGTCTTATTCTTACTGAAAATTGAAAACTGACTTCTGGTTAAATTTTTAAATGTTTTGGTTTAGACTATAAAAAGTTGATTTCTATTTCCGTCATTAACACACTGAGATGAGATCAAATCATTTATGAATTCCTGCTTTGCCAGAAAGTGATGTCTCTTAGACCCTATCAAGAAGGAAATTTAAAACAAGCCCACTTTCTGACTTAGAACTTGATTTTATAATGAGGTGTCATTCTGCAGAAACAAGGAATTATTTTATGCTAATGCTGTATTTATTTCCTTGGCAATGTCAAAGAGACTTGCCTTGAACATTTTATAATGTGACTTAGTATTCATAGCGGTGACAGCTGAAGTCATAGTTTTCCTTCACATTTCTTCTAATTTATTTAGTTTGCAAGATATTTTGCCACCAAACACATGTGAGGGTTACTATAAGTCAACAAATACAAAACTGTGAACCCACGATGTAAGGCACTATGCTAAAATGGAGAGCTATAATGTAGCGCAATTCATAAGCCAACTACCATTCTGGAATTGAAAGAATCTCTGTTTTCATGTATATTATATCATGTAATCTTTATTAAAACCAAGGTAGAAAGAGTTATTACTACACCTCCTTCCCTTTTTACCGGTCCATTTCTATTTGAGTTCAGTATAGGAGTGAGTGCTTTTCCATTGTCTTGGCTCAGAAAAAAAAAACAAACAAACTGGGATTTATTTCGAAATACTTGAGTGGGGATGTTGAAGATAGGCATTTCTTTTTATGCACTTAGGGTTCCAGGATCCACTTTCCAGTTCTCTGGGGCTTATGACTGTCTGGAAATGACAGAAGGATTCTTTACATGAGGGTGGGTCTAGTGAGGACTCAGCAAATCTTGGGAAATGTAAGCAGAATCGTCTACGCTGAGTAGTTTCCAGGTAACATGCGGGCTACAGGTGACAGGAAGCATTCTTTCAACACCTGTGGGAAGAGAAATGGCTACTACTGCCCGCATTAAACTCCTTGGTGCCAGCCTTGGACATGTTCTCTCAAGTGATTATCCTGATGATTACTCAATTCCAGTACACCTCGTCCTAGAGTGAACCAGCCACTCCCTATGACCCATTCTTTGCCCATGTCTCTTTAGCTCAATTTTGTACTCCTATTTCCAGTTCTACTTCCTTAATGCTAGGATTCACTGTCTCAAATCTGTAGGCTGTAGTCACCTTTCCTAAATTGGTATCTTTGCTCCGCACCTCTCCAACCTCATGACTCCACATTGCCACATCTCCTAAAACACAGATCTGATGTTATTTCCTCAAGAACCAGGCTTCTTAGCGTAAAATTCCCCTTGTCTGACAGTCCCCATCTTTCATCTCCCCATGCTTCCCACTGTGGTCTAATACATGAAAAACTTTTTGAGTATTCTCTCCATTCACAATGCTCTCTAAACCATTAAATCTTTGCTCATGTTCCCACTGCTTGGAATGACCTTTTCCCTCCATTTTGTATGGAAAATTCAAATACCTTTACATCTGCAAATTTCCACACTGTTTTAACAGGGAAACGTAATGATGGCTCTTTCCTCAACAAACTGATCTTTTAGGCACACTTATTCTATCATTATCAAATGCATAGAAAAATTTTTGTGAATTTGTCTACCGCATTAATTGCCAAAGTTCTTAAAATCAAAGCAAGCAAAAACCATGAGCTTCAATGGCCCATTGCAAGCAAAATACAATTTATTTTCTACCTTCAGTGACTGTTAAATTTTCACCATAAATTCCTGCATCTTGCTTCATGATATACTTTTATTTGAAATACTCTGGCTTGTTTCCCATTATGTTAAATTTCTAAGATTCTATTTAAATGTCATTGCTATTATGAAACAATTGGTGTATGAATGATACAAACAAGATTATTTTCTTTTTTAAATGTATAATTCTACCCTGCTTCAGAAACTATTAAGGATTTCTTCTTCTATTCTACCATAGCACTGTATATATCAACAAGAACACAGAATATTGTTATTATCAAAGAGAAGTATAATGTAGTAGATAAGAACAGTGTCTCTGGAGACAGGCAGATCTAAGTATAAATCATAACGCATCCATGTACCAACTTTGAATTTGAGAGATTTTAACTTTGCTAAGATTAAATTTACCGGGAAAGCCAATTTCACTTAAATTCAGAGATTGTTTTATGTGCGTTGTGTTTATTAAATGACACATTTTCTATAAAATGCTTAATGAAATACCAGGGAATAATAAGTGTTCGACAAATGCCAGCAATACTAGATGATTTGTGCCTCTCTCAAGTGAGGAGATTGGGGAAACCAGATAAGTCCTATTTCAGTCCTCCAGGAAATCTGGCAATTCCATAACAGCCTGTCTAAGAGGGCAGGGCTGCATTTCGAAGCAAGACTGTCTACTATATTTGCAAGGAGCACAGCGGTAAACACTGGCTAAAAACCACTGTTCTAGATTTAATGTATCTTGAAGTCAAGCACACTACTTTAGTTGTTTTGCACCTTTATAAGTGAGTATAATTGTTGGCATAAAGCAGGTGTCTCAAAATATTTTGTAAACCTGAATTGGAAATCTGAAGTTAGATATTATTCCAGTTTTTCATTCAAAACCAGATTATATGCTAATTTTAATAGCTTCCCACATCCTATTTTCATTGTTGTTTGTTTTTTTGAGAAAGAAACCATTTAGCTACTGAGGAGAGGGTTTCAAGTTGGCACTGAAATAATGACATCACTGTGTAAGAGTATAATGAACAATGAATGGAATGTGGGCTTTTGAACATGGAGAGCAATATTTAGAGCAGCACATTTGCTCTGCATGGGTGGTAGTATTTGGAAACATTCATGGTAATGTCTGGGTCATTAACCAGGTCAACCAGACTGCTACTTAGAAGCCATGTCTACGAAAATAACTCAACCGAACTATTTCCTCCTGGCTGTTCAAAAAGTCATAGTGTGCCCTACACTCACACCTAAATCTGAAGCCTGTCAGTTCAGTAATCGTGCAAAGGAGAACAAAACTTCTCGAAGCTCTTGTTCCAGGTTAATGATAATCTGATCTCCAAAACATGGTTTGGAGAACCTGATTTTTTTAGTCATATATTTCACATTAGACTAAATTGATACGAAGTTGCTTCAACCTTCTAGAAATAAAAGGGATTTTTTTTTCTGATTCAGGAAAAATTTATGTCACAGGATTCTTAGACTCATTTATTTTCACAGAAAGATGAATGGAAGAAAACTTCACTTGATAGAAAATCATTTAGACTTCACTTTAATGTAAAAAAAAAACTGTTCATCTCAAATTTCTCAATTTTTTATTTTAAATATCTGTTAAAAGTATGTTTTCTATGTAAATTTTTCAGTTTTTTATTTGTCTCAGTTAATTGATTACCCTGTGGCTAAACTGTGATCTGTATTCCATTGTCATTTTTTTTTAAATACAAAATGAGCTGTAACAGTATTTACAGATTTTGATGGGCTTATAAGCTAGTATTTCTACAATAGCTCTTAATGTAATTTATATTTGCCTTTTAATATATTGAAAAAGTATTTGGTGATTTGGGCTTCCTACACAGGCAACCAAATAATATATATGGACTATACTACATAATACATGTGTTTCATTAAAATATATAGATTTCAGTTTTTTGTGGGCCAAGATCCAGAACACGAATTATATTTCCAATGTCACCTCATAAATTTATAAACTAGAACATGTTATATTACCCAGATGCTCTCCTTTCAGAATTGGAAACCTACTAACAATACATTTATATATCTTTTAAATATTAATGATGTAACCTTTCTCAAAGTATATTGAGGGTAATTGACTAATGATGTGCACATTTTTGAGTCTAAGAAAATTAAGGCCCTTTTAGAACATGTTTTTGGAGAAAAAAATCTAAATATAATTGGGGAAAACTACTCATTCTCCAAAATGAACTCTAAGTATCAATGATCAAAATTTGATCCTTAGATTCCAAATTAAGATAATAATAGCATCTCTGCCATGGAAATATAATGTAGATCAATGAAGTGTTAATTATATACATATTTATTTTTTCCCATCAATTCCTAGATTATTTCTATAATACATACATTTTATATTTAAAACATATATATTCATAGACATAGATATATTTTTATATATATAGTTTTTTCTAAGAGTCAAGAATGGTATTATAGTGAAATATTAATATTTTAAGAAAAAGGTTATCTTTTAAAAGTTTGGTAAATTCATGCCAGATATCCTTGTAGAAGTATCAGCAATTTAAAATATCTTGAACAGTGAATGAGAGTACCCATTTCTGTGTTTTCTTTTCTATTTAGAGTAATATAAATTTTAAAATCATTGCTAATCTGATAGGTAAAAAATACCCTAATGTTTTATCAATCTGTAACTATTTCATTACTAGTGCCACTATCATCTTTCATCTATTTGTATTTGGGTTTTTTTTTTCTTTTCCTTTTGTGATATTTTTCTTTTGCTGAACATTAAATGGCATACATGTAATGCCTAGCATCCACTCCACCTTTATGGTAGAGTGAGGATACAATAAGAAATAGAATGCAGAGGGGCACCTGGGTGGCTCAGTGGGTTAAGCCTCTGCCTTCGGCTCAGGTCATGATCTCAGGGTTCTGGGATCGAGCCCCGCATCGGGCTCTCTGCTCAGCAGGGAGCCTGCTTCCTCCTCTCTCTCTGCCTGCCTCTCTACCTACTTGTGATCTCTATCTGTCAAATAAATAAATAAAATAAAATAAAGAAATAGAATGCAGAGTGTACAACTGAAGGGTAGCAAGAATTCCTTCATACAGTGGTAGATAGAACTCGGGGTGCTTAAATGTCTCCTTTACCAGGATAATGATATATGTTTGACAAGACCTGAAACTCACAATCCACTCTGGCAGGTTGCTACCTACAGCTATCATTATGTATAAAACTTTAGGCATTGGGACTCCTGGGTGGCTCAGATGTTTAAGCATCTGTCTTCGGTTCAGGTCATAATCCCCAGGTCCTGGGATCAAGACCCACGTTGAGGTCCCTGCTCAGTGGGGACTCTGCTACTCCCTTTCCCCTTTCTGCTACTCTTATTCCTTCTGCCTCTTCCCGTGCTTGTGCTGTCTCTGTCTCTCTCTCAAATGGATAAATAAAATATTAAAAAACAAAACAAAACATGCCTCTGTAAAGCACTAGGGAGGCATGAGGGAGCCGTTTCATCCCTTGAGAGTTTTTATCCTAGTTCTGTTAGCAATCAGAGTGAAGAAAATTGCAACCAAGCTGTTATTCACTTTTTGTATTCATACTCAGACCATTTCTTTGTAGCCTGGCCTTGCCCTCACTGGAACAGGACTGAGGGAACAGGACTCTTGTTTACTTTCTTCCTTCCTTCCTTACAGCCTTCCTTCCTTCCTTCTGGCCTTCCTTCCTTCTTTCCTGGATTTAATTATTATTTTAGAGAGAAAGAGAGAGAGCACGTACAAGCAGTGGGGAGGAAGGTAGGGAGAGAGAGAATCTCAAGCAGACCCGCTGCTGAGCATGAGCCCTCTGCGGGACTGGAGGTCAGGATCCTGACATCATGACCTGAGCCAAAATCAAGAGTCAGATGCCCAGCCAGCTGAGCCACCCAGATGCCCCCAGGACTCTTATTTCCTGTGAGAAATCATCTCTCCTGCCTCCTTCAGTCTTCTTCACTTGGATGAAGGGAAGGCATGTAAAAGATTCATGTGATCAAGCATAACCAATAACAGAATTCACCTCTGACTTCATGACTGGTCCAAAATGAGTATGTAGCTCACAGCAGAGAAAATTCAAGCTTATTCTAGATTTTGTTAAGGGATCTCTTTTCTTCTTTGGTGGTTAGCTAAGAAAGTTGGATATATCCCTACACTGCCAGCAGTCTGCTTGCCATCATGGGAAAAGGGCTTGTCTGAAATGCAGCCAACATACTGGAACACAGAACAGAGAAGTGGAGAAAGAGTTTAGATGCCATAGTTTAAACAATTCATTCCAGCTATGTGTAAGTTTTCCAGCTTAATGAACAAATACATCCCTTTTCTTTTTTTTTTCCCCAAGATTTTTAATTTTAATTTATTTATTTGACAGACCAAAAACACAATCAGGCAGAGAGGCAGGCAGAGAGAGGGGAAGGGGAGCAGGCTTCCCGCTGAGCAGAGAGCCCGATGCAGGGCTCAATCCCAGGACCCTGAGATCATGACCTGAGCTCAAGGCAGACACTTAATGACTGAACCACCCAGGCGCCCCCCCTGTCTTTATAAATTCTCCATTTTTAATTGTGTTTATGAGGGTTTTTTCATAGGTGTTTGATGATTTTACCTTTTTCATATTTTTATGCAATTCAGTCTGACTTTTACAGTTTCTTCCTCAGGTAACAACATGTTTGCAAAATCATACTGTACCTATTCATTTCACCCATTAAAAAAAAAATCCCACTTGCAACATATACTAAATTCCCATTTTATGAGTCTCTTTTAGTTGGTGTTTCATTGCTTTCTCTGTCTTTGAAGATAGTACCATATTCATTTTTATTATTTTAGTTTTTGACACATTTTAATGTCATTATTTTTTATCCCTGCACAATTTTCCTTGCTGTTACTACATTTTGATTGCTGGGGTAGAATTTTAGAATCATTTTATCATGCTCCCAAGGTAATATATGGATTTTGATTTTAGTTATAGTCAGTATATAAATTAATTGATTATAATTCCTAATTTTATAGTGTTAAACCTTGCCATTTAAAACTATAGCCTATCTCATATGCTATTTAAATATCCTCAGTGATGTTTTATGGCATTTAACAAAGAGGCCTTGCAAATTTTCTTTTAGCTTTTTTCCCAAGGAACTCTATAATGTTTTCTTTTTAAAGTTATTTTTTTGCATTATGTTGTATTACTGTGTATTGCGAGTATACTAGAAATCTGTGGGTTATGGCATATCCCCTCCCCCCCTTTTTTAAGAGAGAGAAAGTGTGTCTGAGGAAGAGAGAGAGGGAGTATCTCAAACAGGTTCCATGCCCAGCACAGAGCCGGATGTGGGACTCGACCTCAACCCTGAGATCATGACCTGAGCTAAAATCAAGAGTCAGTCACTTAACCACTGAGCCACCCATGAACTCTGTGGCATATCCCTTTTTGTAAGACAGTGGTCATCTCATATTAGTTTTAATCCCCAAAAATTGTTTAACTAAATCTTTTGGGATTAATTGCTAGAGAGTTGCATTTTTGTAAACCTCAACGGTCTTTTCTCATCCTTTCCAGTGTTCATAATTTTTATCCCCTCTGTGGATTGACTAATATTTCCTATAATATGTTACATATTACTGGTAATGGACATACTGTTTTATTTCTGACACTAATAGAAATACTTCAAAAGTTTCTAGGATTATCGTGATAATCATAGTGTATGTGTATGGATACGTTTATATATATTGTTAAAAGGACAAACTGAGGCCTATTAAAATTTTAAGGGTTTATTTGTGCAAACATTAATTTTAACCCACAAGTGCCAAACAGGAGGCCCTTAGGAGCACCCGTGAACAGCAGCTACGGGCAGGATATTTGTTGATAGGGAACATGTGGAAACAGAACAAGGAAATTATTTGATTGGCTCCAGCTTAAGCAGTTGCATTATTGGGGAAAGCCTAGGTGACCGTGTTTGGTTGTTCTTCGTCACCTTGAGGCATTTTCAGGAACTGATTCTGTCTTAGATTTCATTTTGCTTGCTTGACCCACCAAGGCATGAAACACCGCAGTCTAATGGCCTCTTTGTTTGATTACACTAACAGTATTCATATACAACTTAAATTCACACGGTATATAATATGGTTGGATTGACAGGGAAGGGCTTAGGGCAGAGTTGTCAACATAATTTCTTCAGGGGATGCATATCTAGCCAAAAAGCTATGTGGGCACCTTGATAAACTGAATCACACACTGTTTACCTAAAGAGGCAACCATCATTCAATACTGAAACTGTTGATTTTCTGATTAAATTAAAAAACAGGCTTTTACGATACAAATGTCGACAAATCTTTAAAAATATGCAAAATGGGGGCGCCTGGGTGGCTCAGTGGGTTAAAGCCTCTGCCTTCTGCTCGGGTCATGATCTCAGGGTCCCCACATCGGGCTCTCTGCTCAGTGGGGAGCCTGCTTCCCTCTCTTTCTCTGCCCCTCTCTGCCTACTTCTGATCTCTGTCTGTCAAATAAATAAGTAAATAATCTTTAAAAATATACAAAATGATACTGTAATGGTGGACCATTTGAAAATGCCAATGCCCTAGGACAGCAACAAAATATATTTCCTGTCCATTCCATGGGGCATCACAGGTTGGCCGCAGCTGTGCTGCTTGTCTGCTCCACATCATATTCAGGTCAGGCTAGTGGAGTTGCAGCAGAGGGCAAAAGGAAGGTGTTGAGTCATTCAGTAGTTCTTAAAGCTAAAATTAGTAACATTCCACATGCCAAAACAGTCACAGGGCCAAAACTAACGTCTATGAGGATGGGAAATCTAATTGGCTAGAATGGGGCACAGCATAGTAACTACTTCAGTCTATAGTAACTAATTCATAATCTGTATGAATATAAAGTAGGATGAACAGAATTTGTCAGCAGGCCAGGTTTGGCTTGTGGGCTACCATGTTGTGAACTTTATTTTGTACTCTTTAGTTCTGAATTCTAGTACAAAAACCATATGATTGATAGTCTCCAATTCACTGAACCAAAAAATACAATTGATTCAGTGAATTGAAGCTGGGAATCTTCCAATATCAATTGGAAAATAGAAGAGTCAGAACTCCACAATAGCCTTTGGTGGCCTGTGGAAGAATCACTGAACCATCAATATTGAGTAATTATTTATAAAAACTAGAATTAAAATTCTTTCCTGAAAGTCAAGACAAACACACAATATCATTTTTTACCCTACAAATTTCCTAAACTTGTTTTAAAAGTCAAGCAATGAGGCCTCTATGTTAATTTCTAATTGTTGTATAGATCAGAGATGTTCATTTAAAAATACTTTTTCCTAATCGAATAATGGCCTTCAGAAATCACAAGCTCATTTCAGTGAAATCGGTTCATTAATTTATTACCTGTCAGCATTTCTTGTTATTTATTAGACCTTGTCAAGGTATTTCTTATTACCTGAAAATGTTTCTTGAACCAGTACAGTTGTTCAAAGAAAGACTTCCTGTCATAGCTGCAGGGAGGGCTGTCAGTGGACCACACGCAGCTGGCAGTCCCTTTAGGACCTCCTCAGCTGCAGTAGACCACTTTGCCCAAGCTTATGCTCCTTCCACAGCTGCCTCCATCCTGTGACAGATTGATCTGGGGATGTATCAGTCAGCCTGGTTGTAGGGATATAAGAAACTTGCAGTCTTGACCTAACTTGGAACAGTTCTTAGGTGTTAGCTCCAGAACTACCTATGGGATCAGCCATCAGTAGATGCACAACCTCTTCCTCCGTCCAGTTCAGCTGCTCTGCTCTCCCTTCTTACCTTTCCAAAGAAGCTCCTAGAAAGCCTTCCCTGGGCTAAATTTCATTTCGGAGTCTGCTATAAAGAGAACTCAACCTGAGGCAGTTTTGGAATATCCTTTTATTACTTTGTTGTCATATGAAGTAGGAAGAAAAACAGAAATTTCAAATCTCTAGAATTCCACATTCACATAGTACAAATTCTAATCAAATATGAAAATTAAAACATTTTTTAAGAGAATGAGAGAGAAAGAAACAATCTTAAAATACTATGGTAGAATAACTAAATATTTTTAACTGTGTCTATCGAGTACCTTGATTATATTTATCATTTATTATATATTTCATCTAATTACTAAATATTACTTATCCTTGTGTGGTGACTGTATTCTGTCATTAATGTGTGATCCCTGAATTGTTTTGTGGGCAGGTACTTCATGGTACTATTGCCAGATCTCCCAAATCTGTGCCATTGTTCACAACAGTGCACATATGGTCAAATGATTGCATCTGGGGAAAGGAATGAGGTGGGTAAGTTGGAAAGGGGACAGGGAAGAACTAGTTTCGTTCTGTTGTTTTTAACAGCACTGACTTTTTAAAATCATTCCATGAAATATTTGTATAAAAATAAATTTTTTTTAATATTCTAGGCATTGTTGTGTATACTTACCTCATTCAGTTCTTCCAAGAAGCTATGGTTTAAGTCATTTGTTCAAGGTTGCGTATATTTAGCAAAATAAAAGTAAACTTTGAACCCAAGCAGTCCAATTCTGAAAGGCCCCACTATGGGAATTACTGCATAGTATACTTAACCCCACCTTTAAACTAAATAATTGGTACAGAAAATAACTGTTCTGGAAATTCAAGCATGACATGAATTGGGAAAGATAGGATGGATTAAGTATTTGACCTGTCCTTTAAAGTACTGATGTGAATTTGAAATAAGGAGAGATATCGGGGGAAAACTCTGTGTGTCTGTGTGTGTGAACTCTATCTGCAGACAGCAGGAGAAGAGTGATCAAGGCTATGGAGATGAAATAATACAAAATAAACATTCTGTCCTAAATTATTGATTTATTTTAACATGCATAATTAATTAAAAAAGATAATCCTCCCTGGAAAATTCATGAACAAAAACAGTATCAGTATTAAACTCTCACAAGTTTCCATATAAACAAGTTGACATGAAAAGCAAAATTTACGGGGCCCCTGGATGGCTTAATCAGTTAACGTCTGCCTTCAGCTCAGGTCATGATCTTGGGGTCCTGGGATCTAGCCCCACATTAGGCCCTGTACTCTCTCACTCTCTTTCTCTCTCAAATAAATAAATAAATAAATAAATAAATCTTAAAAAATAATATAATGGCTGGTATATGCACACACATCTATATTTAAATATTCATTGGGAGGACATCTGTTCTCTCCTATGATCATTGCTAATCATACCCACTAAGGAAAAGAAAAGGCAGTAGTCAGTACCTGCTCTTCGATGCATGTACTCATTCTGCCTTTTTCAAAGGGGAAAAAAAGTAAAAACCTCCTGCACAAAACAGCTCTTTGTGGATGAAATGTGTCAGCTCAAATGCCAAGAAGTATCTTTGGCATATTCTTGAATTATTGATCAGATTTTTGTTTATGCTCTCCTAACTCTATAGAAAATTTTGACTATCACTCCCACATGTTTTCAGCCTTGTGTGATCATGTGCCCACTGCAAGGCATAGCCTGTTTTTTTTCCCCTTAAACAATGAGTTTCCATTGCTTAGCAAAACAGCTATCACAAGTCAGTGCTCAGTAAATATTTACTGAATTGATTCATAAATGGTCATTTGATGTAACACTGAGAAATTTTTCCATGTCTATTTCCCATTACACATTTGCTGATAGATTCTTTTGGGGAATGTTGCCAATGCACCACTTCAGAGATGGTAAGTGATATTTTAAATGACACATCACAAAGAAGAATAGTAATTGTAATTATATCAAGTCTTCTTAGTGAGCAACCTCTGGTATATATAGAAATTTCTACTGAAGGCTTTAAGTGGTTTTGTTATTTATGTAAGTGACCACAATATTGAATGTACCTTTAGCATTTCATTGGACTCCCAAACTAAATATATGATAAAGTGTATTTTTTGTTCAGCTGAACGTGAATATGAACATAGACTTGCTCTGTTTTAGAAATGTTCCAATTAATGTAGAAACTATAAATATGCTACTCTACTTTGTTTTCTTTCAACTTCCATAAAATCATTTTCATTTATTCTTTTTTATAATGATTGGCAGGATTCTTTAGGAATTTGCCAACCAAAATTAACAACTTTTTTTTTTTCAAATTAATCGGTGGCTTCTATTAATACGCCATTCTCCACAAAATGTGTGAAAGGGTTTCAATGCCAAGAATGCAAAGATAAAATAATATGCTGTATGGTAAAAATGCCAGTTAAATCTGAATGTATGGAGGACAAAAATTTATCAGATTGATTTAAAGAATAGAGCTTTTTGTTTATAAAATTATGAGGTACAAGACAATTTAAGAGAAAAATATTTCTGAATATTTCTTATTTGCTAGTGTTGCCTGATAAAAATCTCATTATAGAAGGTCAGATTTTCAACCTTCCATGATTTCCATTTGGTTTCTAAAATAGTCAATCTGGAAATATGAGTGAGCAGTTACTTCCAACTTTAAATTTTGGGGAATGTAACTAAAAATTGGCCCAAAAGTATATTCATTTTTGCACTGCTACAAAATAAAATCATTTTAAATTATTTTAAAATGTTAAAATTTAGACATATATATTTTCATGCCTAAGGAATATTATATATATGGTATATATAGTAATGTATTCAAATGTTATATATGTTTATTTTTCCAAACCCATTTAATTCTATTAATTTTATATTTTCATTATCTATGATTTTTTTTTTTTCTTTTAGAGAAAGTGTGTGTGCATGAGTGGAGGAGTGGAGGTAGGCAAAGGGACAGAGAATTTTTTTTTTTTTAGATTTATTTATTTCAGAGGGGGATAGAGAGAGTGAGAGCAAGCCCTGTGAGGAGGAGCTGGGGGAGGGGCAAAGGGAGAGGAAGAGAAGCAGACTGCCCCGCAGAACACAGAGGCCAGCCTGGAGCTTGATCTCATGACCCTAAGATGATGACCTGAGCCAAAATCAAGAGTTGGTCGCTTAACCAGCCGAGCCACCCAGGCACCCTCGTTACCTAAAAAGTTTTAACTGTTGTTTCTCACTTATGAGTACTTGTATTATAACCACAATATTTTCTGTACAATACTTAACAATAACACATTTGGAAAGTATGATTAAACATTTATAAATTGAGGAGAAATGAAGTCTTTTATTTTAATAATTCCACAACACATTACTTTCAGGATTTGGAAGTTTATTCATCTAGAAATATACATAGTATTTCTAAGAAATCCATTATCCCTTGAACATGGAAGGCAGCGTACAGGAAAAACAATGAGTTTTGAAAGCAGCTAAGGAGTGTTAGATAATTTCCTGTCTCTTAACGGTCATTCTTTTAGCAAGAAAATGGGGGATGATAATAAATTTTACCAGAATGGGTTCTTATTAAGGTTAAACTACCTAGCACATGCACCTAGCATATTAGTCATTCAGAATTGTTGGTTTATTTGCTTTTCATATTTTCCCGATTTAACCATGAAAGTGTGGTAATACATTGATGATTAAAAGTGTAATCTCTGCATGAGAATATTTGGGTGTAAACGTAGTTCTGTCATTTAATGAATATACTGACTGGGGAAAGATAGTCAGTCTCTCCTTGCTTCATCTGTAAATTGGGGATGTTATTATCAGTATTTACTTCATACTGTTTTCCTGAGTTTTAAAGAAGTTAATACATTGAGTAATGAGTTTTTAGATATTCTTAATACCTATAAATGAAGGTTGTGATTTCCCATTAATATTTACCTATGTTAGTGTTTTCCCATACCTGTAGGTTCAAGAGGGTCCCCCCAAAATTCGTGTCTACTCAGAACCTCAGATTGTGATCTTATTTGGAAATAGGGTCATTGCTGATGTAATTAAGGTAAGGATCAAGATGAGGTAAGGATCAAGAATGATGTAGATTTGGGCAAAGCCTAAATCTAATGAAAGTGTCCTTGTAAGAGACAGAAAAGGATACAGAGAAACAGAGAAGGTGATATGAACACAGGGACTAGAGTGACACAGCTGCAAATCACTGGAAGCTGGGAGGGAGGCATGGGATGGTTTCTTCACATCAGTGATAATGGAGTTTGAGGTATACAAGTGTGAGCAGATCAAGTCTCTGGCACCCCTGCATCCTTAGAATAAACCCTCTACAAACAGGAGACTCACTAGCATAGAGAATTATCTTCAAAGCAGCAATCATCTCCCTTGGGATATTTAGGTCTCCTTTTATGGAGCATTATAAATACTGCTGCTGACTGCATTGGGTCACAATGACTACTCTATATAGGAGATTAACTCTCCTAATCTGGAAATACCCTACCGGGAAAGGTTTGAATGAATTTAATGTAAAACTTACTGATTTTTCACAGTAATGTAAGTAAGTGGAGCATTTAACAAGACATTTGCTCACAGCACATGTGATAAGCGTCAAATAAATTAATCAATATGCTGACTCTGTACAATATTATTTTGTGTTTAGTCTCAAACACAAAATAATATTGTACAGAGTCAGTGTGTTCTTTAGAGGGTAGGAAGATCTTCACTTCAGTCAACATCCAGGAACAGTCTGAGCATCCCATTTACAAATTAAACTCTAAAAGTGATTTTGGACACAAAAGCTGAGTAATATGCAGTCTATTATTACCTTAAGTATTTTGCTACTTGAAAGTTGAGGAATTCACAAATGCTTTTACAGTTACATTTTTAACACCCATAATATTCTTAATAGTTCATCAAACTTTGCAAGGAAAAAATCTCTGAAACTCTGTCCTAAAGTAGGTGGAATTAATTGCCTAGATTTCTGAGTGGTTAGTACATTTAATGGGAAATTAGTGTTGTAGAATTGGGGCATGTTAAAGTTATATCAACTAGTTTTCATCCCAATTATAGCTTGGCTAGGGAAAGAAATTAAAAAGTCATTTGATGACAGCTGTATCTTAATAATAGGGATTTGGATTTATTTTAGAGTACATTTGATGTCTTTCTTTATGTTATATCTGATCATAGATTACATTTGGTACCTTATTTGACAGATCAACAAATTGCTTGCATTCTGCAATATTCTTCAGTAATAGAATAACCATCATCAATAACTGGCATGAGACTTTTAATCATTACCACTCTATTTCAGAACATTTGTTTATATACAAATCAATCCTACATATAGGTGATTAGCAATGAAATGAACTATGTGAGAAATTGCCTTTTGCTAATTAAACAAAACAAACTGTGTTGGCCTTAAAAACAAGCGTTACAATATAAAATATACCCTATCAAAAATTTCAAAGGAAATGAAAAATAGCTTAAATAAATACTGATCTTTTTATCATCTAATTCTAGGTTGAATTGTTTGCATGCATGAACCATCACAATATAGAAAGTTTCAATTACACAGATAAACTAGAAATCATGGGTCATTTACCAAAGGAGCAAAACTCAATAAGAGGTCTTATTGAACACCTAAGGGGATAAGATGTAAGTTGCCTTGGATGATTCTAGTGACACATACACAGATAGACTTTATATAAAGAAATACAAAACTTTGTCAGAAAGCTATTGTATTATCCTTGCAAGAGTGAAAAAACCATAACTCTAAGACACTACTTTGATTATCACAACATTGATAAATTGTGAATCCAGGCTAATGAATTCACCAAGGGGCTGGAGTTTATACCTGATCTGTTGGACATTAATTTGTACCATAAGACTCTGACTAAGAATACTCCTTAAGTTAGGAGTCTGTGTGTTAAGCTTAACTATAGTAGCTCAGTGAATTGGAAGTGGAATTTTGGTTTAACAGTACAAATAATTAACTGATCCACAGTTCAAGATTAATAAATTATCTAAAAGAAAATATGCCTATTAATGTCTGTTTTTGAGACAGTTGTATCTAATGACTTTAATTTGAATGTGTACTTTTATTTTCCATAATCTAATACTTAGTACATTTTAGTATGATATAGTAAGGCAAAAGAACCATGCAGGCACATTATCAGAGAGGTACATTTCTTTGTATTAAATAGAGTAACTTAATAGTTAATATTTCCCCAAGTTAGTTGCTTTATCTTTTTAAACTTTAGTGCATTTTAATCTGCTATTCTAAAATTTAGGTAAAATCCTTAAAACTGAATGATATTTTGTGATCTTTTCAATCAAAATACTGTAGAGGAATAGGAACTAATGGTATCTAATAGTCTTCTAGAGTGAATTAATGTCCTAAAAGATTTTAGGTAAGTGCACTATTGTGGTTACAACATGGCATGTGAAATCTCAAAGTGAACACAAGATGTTGAAACATTCACGTGATGGCTGTTCACTCAGCAAGCAGGCAGATAATAGAGCAATATTCCCACTTATGTAATAGAACACCTGGCTTAGAGACCTGTCAGCACACCTGAGGTCAGTCATCTGATCCAACACAGCTTCGGGGCTTAGTTTCTGCCTCCACCTACAGTGCTGCTCTCAGAAGAAAGGCTCAGTAGTCCTTCATATTTTATAGATCTGGTGTCCTTTCTTCTCTTCCACACCTTAATCCACAACTTTTCTGGTTTCTATCTCTCTACTTACTGAGACTATGAAGACTTAAGAGCTCATTCTGATTCTGTTCTATAATGATGAGATTGAATGGCTCTTTAGAAAAACTTAATTAGACTCTTTCCTTAACAACAACCAAAAGAACTGTTTGCCCTCCCTTGAAGATTAGGAATACCAGTCATTAATTAGAAGATGGTCAGTCTCTTCTCTTTGGAGAAGAGAGACTCTGTTCCTTTCTAGCAAATTATTTGCTGTCATCCTTACCATTACAGTCCTCCTCCACCCCAGTATAGGGAAAAAGGCTTCCTCCTCTAGTAGGAATAAAAACCATGTCTGCGCCTACCAGCATTTATCTGCATCATATTTTGATGAGGTCCTGGGACCTCTCTATTATCTAAATACCTGCTTCCCTCCACAAAGCTCCTTATATTTATGAAACTGAATTCAAACACTTCACCGAATCTCTTGTCAAGTCCTAACACCATTGCTTATTTATCCCTTAGCCTCAGTCATCTGGAAAAATTCCAGTTTTTGATTAATCCAGTTGTAGGCTTTTCGACCCACTGAACGTTTTGAGAAAATGCCACACACTTGGGAGTAATTGTGTAGAAGTCCATGGACTCCAACACAGACTGGGTCCTTGGCCTTGTCCAGAAAGGCAATCCTGAGTTGACTCATTCTATTGCCCATAATAACTATTTCAAACCTTTATAGTTTTGATAAAGGCATGCCCCCTCAGTACGTCCTTACTTTCTCTTTTCGCTTGATTTTAGCTACACCTCAGAGAGTAAAAGGGGCTCTCTCTGTTGCTCACTTCACTCCCATCCCACTGGCCTCCTTTCTCTTCCACCCCTTGAAACAGAATCTGCTCAGATGTTTTTTCCTCAATAGGGGGAAACTTGTGCTACTTTCCCTAAAACTGCAAACTCCCCATCTTTGATTTTCGATCTCCCTCTCTTAATTCTGTATTTCGCCATAGTACTCATCACCTTGTAACACACTGTATAATTTACTTAATTATGATATTTATTATTCTTTTCTGTCCACATGAATGCGTCACAAAGACTGGGATTTATTTGTTTGCTTTGTGCACTGAGTACTCTAAAACTACAACATAATAAACATTCAA
This sequence comes from Lontra canadensis, assembly GCF_010015895.1. NCBI lineage: Eukaryota > Metazoa > Chordata > Mammalia > Carnivora > Mustelidae > Lontra > Lontra canadensis. The sequence continues at coordinate 2,686,779 of NW_022631042.1, forward strand.
AAAGTATTTGTGAAATAGATAAACAGATAGTTTTAAAGTCCATATAGAAATAAAGTGCTTCTAAGAAGCTTAGCTTTTTTGTTAAAGAGGAAGCTATAAAAAGAAATTATAAATTTTAAAATACTGATTAAAAATGACCAAGAAAAGACTATATCCCAACTGTGAAACATAACTAAATACTCAGAGTAACATTTACAATTTTATAAAATTATGTCAAAACAGAAAATTTACAATTAAAAAAACCTCTTAGGCATTTAGTAATCTGTAATCTAAGTAATTTTACAGGTGAGTTTTACTAAACACTTATTGGAAAGATAATCTCTAACATATTCATGAAAGGAAGTTGATGTAACACATTTTATCAATCTAGTTTAATTCTGATTCCAACACCATAAAAAAAGACTTTCAAAAAAGATTTTAAGGGCTCCTGGGTGACTCATTTGGTTAAGCGTTTGCCTTCAGTTCAGGTCATGATCTCAGGGTCCTGGGATTGAGCCCTGCCTTGGACTCCTGCTCCCTTGAGGAGTCTGCTTTCCCTCTCCCTCCTCCCCTCCACTCATGCTCTCTCTCACTTGCTCTAACTCTCTTTCTGAAATAAATTTTAAAAATCTTAAAAAAATATTTAAAATTTTTCATTTGTGGCTGTAAGTATGGAAATCCTAAGTAATACATTTAGTAACTGGATCCAATAATATATTAAAACAATGCAGTATTTCCAAGTGGGGTTTTCCCATTAGCAGAAGTATTTTTTATAACATTATTTTTTAATGTTTTGATGTAATTTATCACATTAATAGACTAAATGAAGGAAAAAGGACAGTTGATAAACTTCAAAACCCATTTATGTTTAAAAACATATTAGGAGGATTGGAATATAAGGCAACTGCCTTAACTTCTAGAAAACATTACATTAAATGAAGAAACTTTAGAGTCATTCTTATTATATTGAGGAACTGAACAACTATGTTAATACTTAGTATGGTATTATAATTTCTTGTTTATATTATGAGGGAACAATAGGTTTATGGATTAGAAGGGAGAAATAGTACTGTCATTATTATTGTATATTTACAGAAACAGAAATACCTTCCCGTATGTATTTAATAAGCATACCCAGAAATGACCAATACCAAAACAACTTTTAAAAATTCATTACTTCTATATTAGCAATGACATAAGTGAGATTATAATAATAACAAAGATACATTCACAATGGCACTTTTAGGTGGAACTTTTAGGTGTTTAGGAATCACAACCTATTAGTGCAGAAAATCATTATACCTTAAATGTTGAAGAATGGTAAACTTTTTAGAGAAGTGATAATACCAAATGTTAGCAAGGATTTATGGACGACACTTGGAAGTATTTTGCAAAATTATGTGTGGATACCCAGGGATCCAAGGATCCAATGCTTTCAGTTTATACCCCTCAGTTAATAGACTAGCTTATCCTCTGCACTTATAGACTGGGTTGTCCTCTGTTAATAAACACTCTCAAAATCTGAGTTTCTTAAACCAACACCGATTTATTCTCACATCACATGTCCATTATGGATCTCGTGGAGACTCTTCTCAGTGTTGTCTTCGTGTCTGGACACACACTGACAGAGAATTACCATCTGGGATATTGCTGGTCAATGTGATAAGATAGGGTGAGTGTTTTGGGGGGAGTATTACATCAACATTTCAATGGTTGGACCAGAATTGACCTATGTCACCTCTGTCACATTGTCGCATGCTTTCATTTGCCCAAAAGGCAGAGAGCCAGAAATACCTCATGAGAGGTATTAAAGGTAACCACAGTTTGCCCTTCAGGTCGTTTAGCACACTCTCCCTTCCACCAGCAAACTGCACTCAGTCTAGAAATCTTACAAGGTTATGGGCACCAACCTCAGAGTGTAGGACCTCTGGATACTGTGTGGTAGTCTCTTACATCAGGTCCGGATATGTCTCTTCTTGATTAAGAGACATAAAAGACCACGGACCTCCCGCACTGCCAATATACCATCATGGAACAGGGACAGCCATACCAAGTGCTCCGCTTCACAAAAGTGGAGGAATGAAGCATACGTTGCCCTCATTAGTCCACCGCAATTCTGAAATATATATGGCAAACACATTGGGAGCTAACGTGTTCTCAAAATGATGGGAAATTTCTCACATGGTTTCATATGGGGATTTACAGTAAGGTGATTAAGGCAACATTTGTGGTTGTCAGAGTTGAAAGTATCTAGAAGAAATGACTGGGGAGATGGAAAAGCAAAATATAGTAGATGTGTAATACTATGGAATACAACACTAGAATAAAGTAAGAAATGAAATACTGAACAGCATCATAAACCTATCTCATAATGAGTGTTAAAGAGTGAATAAGATAGAAAACCCTTTAACATAAGTTTAAGAAAATCATAAAAATTATTAAGTATTTTCCAATAATTTGATAATTGTTAACATATAGCAAAGATATCAAAGAAAATGCTCATATAGGAGGTAGAATAAGATGGATCCAGGGGACCCCTGGGTGGCTCAGTTGGTTTAAGCATCTGCCTTCAGTTCATGTCAGGATCTCAGAGTACAAAGATTGAATCCCACATTGGGCTCCTTGCTCAGCAGGGAGCCTGCTTCTCCCTCTTTTTGCTGTTCCCCCTGCTTGTGTACATGCATGCTCTCTCTCTGACAAATAAATAAATAAAATCTTTGGGAAAAAAAAAGGAGGGGGGTATCTGGGAGAAAAGAAAAAATAAAATGAGGTAAAGTGGAATTAAAGCAACCGTATATTGATTGCTAATGGCAATGCCCAGTGAACTGCAACGCTAGTTTACGTCTACTCTTAGCAGCAAAAGGTGGTAATAAGTAAAAGTTCACAAGGAACATATGAACAGTATATTGGCCTATAATAGGAGATCGCAATTAGCTCACAGCCAAGACCACAGCATATTTTGAATAGATGTTGTGAGTTACATATGCCAATTATTTGTGTAACGCACTGAGATGAAATGTTCTGTAGGGAATTTTCCTTACATCTTTGTGAAAACTCGATGCAAGAATAGACACTTTTTGTCAAATAGTCTTCACTGTACTTTTATATTCAATATTGGATGATGGTGTTCTGGATTTCCTCTCCCAAAAGTGAGTCCTATAATTCGGTTCACTCATTGCTTTAGGCATGCAGCCTATATTGGGTTTTCTTATTTTTCAAGTTTTGGGGTTTGTTTTATTTTGTTTTCCTCAAAAAAGCAAAGTGACTTCCATGACTTGGCCAGCCTGCTGGATGGTTTTAATATAGATTTGCTTCTCGAATGAAAGCCTAACCTCATTGACCAGGTCAAGTCCCATGAAACAAGAGGCATTTAAAGAAGGTAGAACTTAATTATACACAAGAGAACTTGGTTTCAGTGCTGTGGTCATAAGTGTCTGCTGGAAAATCTGAGACTGTAATATGAGAGTAGAGAGAGAGTAAGAGAGTCCACCTTTATGTGGACAGTGTATGCCTGATTATTTATATTTACAACTCATCTCTTCCTCGCTCCCTCCCCCACCCCAATCTTTCATTTGCACTTAAGTGATAATAGCCTGTAGAAGTCAGTATCTGTCTAAGTATCACTAGAAGTTTACCTTTAGATAAAACTGAGCTCCTTAAAAGTTTATAAATCAATGTGAATAACAGATTTTGGCCATTTTGCAGCCAATCAAAGCTACTTGAGATTGAAGCATAGATAAGTAAATACTGGGGAATTTTTTTTACAAGCAGAATTTTCTGGTATTATAAGAAAAGATAATAGTCTTATTTTGGTAAAATACTATCTACAATGTATACTCTTTTCATAAGAGTTCATAAGAATATAAGGTAGGTGTATATAAAATTCATTTCTAGTATATAAATTAGAGCAATATGCCAATTAATCTAATACTCACAAAACCATGCCATTATGTGGTTAGGAAGCTATGTAAGCTGAGTAAAGTTATAAAAAAAAGTTCCCCAAAATTAACACTGACTTTTTAAAAGCAAAATATTTCCTTCAGCAAACCACTGTATTATATGTCAACTTTGTTTGTTTATTTATTTATTAAAAGATTTTTATTTATTTGACAGAGAGAGTACAAGTTGAGCAGCAGGTAGAGGGAGAGGGAGAAGCAGACCCTCCACTGAGCAGGGAGCCCCATCTGGGGCTCGATCCCAGGACCCTGGGATCATGACCTAAGTCGAAGGCAGCTGCTTGACTGACTGAGCCAGCCAGGTGCCCCGATTATACCTGTTTGTGTGTGTTTTAAGATTTTATTTATTTATTTGACAGAGATCACAAGTAGGCAGAGAGGCAGGCAGAGAGAGAGGAGGACACAGGCTCCCTGCTGAGCAGAGACCCTGATGAGGGGCTTGATCCCAGGACCCTGAGATCATGACTCGAGCTGAAGGCAGAGGCTTTAACCCACTGAGCCACCCACGCACCCCTATACCTGTTTTAAAAAGAGTCCATAAACAGACTGATACTAAAAAACTCCAAGATATATTGTTAAGAGAAAAATAAAAATCAATGTTTAAGACAAATATGCATAGTACATTTTGTGTAAAAAGAGATAAGAATATATGTTTGTTCTTCATATATGCTTAAAGAAACTCAGGAAGGTTGAAGAAGACTTTTATATAAGAAGAATTTTATATAAGAAATTAATTAATATCCCTTAAGAATGGGAGTGGGGTGGTTAATGTCTAGATGGGGACTGGTATGAATGGAAAACTTTTCACTGTACATCTTTTTGCAGCTTTATTTTTCATTTGTTGTAAGCTATTATTCCAAAAGCTCATATTTTCAAAGGCAAACATTTTGCCAGATAATGCAGTTATGGAAAGATCATCTTTAAAGAGAATATACAGTCATTCAGGGAACTTGTTGTAAACTTTGCATTTTGATCTGTTTTCTTCTCCCCGAAATTCCATGGTAAGAAACTCAGTTTATTCACTTCTTAATAAATGCATTACTTGAACTTTACTGTAAGATTGATTTTCCATGTGATATTAATTTCTCAGCTTTTAGGTTCAGTGGGAAAACCAAAATACAGATCTGAATCACAAACTCCCAAGTTGTTTTCCTGGCAGGAAAGACAAGGTGCACCACTTTCTAAAAACAGAAAGACAGAGTTTACTTTAAAATGATTCATTCTTTTCTGTTGTTTTTGTCCTTTTGAGTAGTTTGGATGGCTCACCAAATGAGATCACAGTTGGACTTTGGAGGCTTACCACACAGTATTGTCAATTTACTATATTGGGACCGTGGATCAAAAAATAAATGGGGAACTCCCTCCCTGACTCTCTCTCTCTCTGTCTCTCTCTCTCTCACACACACAGACACACACACACACACACACACACACACACACATCATACAATGATGATACTGGTCCATACACACTTATCTTGAATTGCAAAAGAAAGAACTAAATAAAATGTATACAGTTATTGCTATAATGGAACATAAGCATCTATATAAAGCTACTTTAATATGGAGATCACACATAAGTGAGTTTAGGTGATCTGGAAATGATTAAATAGGGTTGTGATTCAAAACCAATGAAACAGGGACACTTGGGTGGCTCAGTTGGTTAAGTGGCTGCCTTTGGCTCACGTCATGATCTGAAGGTTCTGGAATGGAGTCCCACATTGGGCTCCTTGATCAGCAGGGAGCCTGTTTCTTTCTCTGCCTACTCTGCTTGCCACTCCCCCTGCTTGTGCTCTCTCTCTCTGACAAAAAAATAAATAAAATCTTTAAGAAAAAAATTAAAATAAATAAAACCAATTAAACAAAACAAAGCAAAACAAAGATGGAAAAAATTTGCTGAAATCAATGAAATTTCAAGTTTAAAACATTACTTCCAACAGAAAATGAGTTGGTGAAATAAAATAACTCTAATTTCTATCTATATACCATACACTTAATAAAAGAAGTAGAGTTTATTCTTTTTTAACTAAAATACCAAATTTAATTATTAACAATAAAGGGGTGTACTAAAACTTTGCTCTTTAATTACAAAGGCAAAGATTGAACTATGCTTACGTTTTGCAAAAATAGAATAATCTTTAGACAAGTTACCATTAACTGATGTCATTCTAACAGTTTATTTGTATTTAAGAGACATCAACAGGAAGAAGCAGCTATTAATTCTACCAAAGCTAACATTTATTTCAGTCAAAAATGCACAGAACTGGATTTCTAAGCCCCTTCTATGTGCAAAATATCAAGTGCCTGCTAGTCATCTTTACTGGGAAAAATCAGATTTTTAAAAATATTTTTATTTATTTATTTGAGAGAGAGAGAGGGAGGGAGAGAGGGAGCACAAAGGGAGAGCGAGGAGGAGAAGCACACATCCCGCTGAGCAGAGAGCCGATGTGGGCCTCCATCCCAGGATCCTGAGATCATGACCTGAGCTAGGGGCAGAGGCTTAACTGACGAGCCACCCAGAGCCCTGAAAAATCAGATATTTTTTTCCTGAAGAAACACAAAAAGAAGATTATTCCTAAAAAACCCAGGTTACCACATAGTGTTTGAAAATAATAATATATATATGTTCTTTGCTAACTGTTGTCATTCCCTGATCCTTTTCTTTTTCCTTTCTCTATTCCAACTACTGTACTTAAAAATGAAATAACTGAGAAGATCTTCTTAACTGCTTTTTGCTGCGATCCAATAGATCCCAGTCTTGTTTGTGGCAATAGTGGTCCTGGGTAAAAACAACCCATTCCCCAAACTCTCTTGTATCTAGCAGTTAGGAAATGACATAGTTTTGGCCCATGAGATACAGAAATCTACTGGGTGGTATTTCTGAGAGAAGTATCTTCTGTAAGTTTGTAGTAAAAGATGAGAAGGTTGCTTGTTTTGTTTCTCTGTCTCGAGACCTTTGCATGAATTGGTTTGAGTCCAATAGCTCTTTTTAACCATTTTCTAACGTAATAGAGCAGTGAGCTAGAAAGACATAGGAATCATCCCATTAGCCCTGTCCTGCCTAATTCTAGTCTTCTTAACATAAGACATCTATTTTATCTTACGTAGTAGCGTGTTGTTTTCTGTCAAATATGGCTAAATCTGATACTAAATACAGTGTTCTTGTGCTCTTCCACGATGCCCACACATTTATCACTAGATTTCTCAGTATTAAAATTGCTGATTGGTGTAATTAGGCCAGGTCTTTTAATTTCATGGAATATTATTGTTTCTTTAATAAATGAAGCAATTAAAAATTCTAATATCAATTCTACTCCTAATATCATTTCATAAGTGAAATGAAAAGTATTTTAACACCAAAAAGGTGGGAATGACAATATTAAAAAAAAGAGAGAGAGAGAGAATTTGGCTTTTTAAAAAAAGTTTTTATTTGCTTGTTTTTTTAAGATTTTATTTTTAAGTGATGTCTACACCCAACATGGGCCTCCAATTTACAATCTGGAGATCAAGAGTCACATGTTCTACTGACTGAGCCAGCCAGATGCTCCCAAGAATTTGGTTTTATAAACACTTGCGACATTGTCTCCCCAGAGTGCTTAAACTTTTTTGTAAATCAGCATGCACCTTTCTGCATATCATTTTTTGGGAATCATTGCACTGAATTATACATTTCTTTGGGAAAACCCACTATATTTTTCTCCTGAGCATAGCATCTGACACTGTTCAAGAAACATTTGCTGGATGATTGACTCATCCAAACAAATTTTCATACCCAAAGAGAAAAATGGTAAAGAGAAAGACAAAAAAATGTTCTCTCTTTTCCTTTACCAGCATCATGTGAAAATAATTTAAAGTGTTCTGTGGTGATCAGTGCAAAAATGAAAATGATGACTCATCCCTTGGAGTTTTGGTAAAATCTTGTCACTCTGAGAAGGAAAGCCTATCTTCTGGTAATCTAGTCCCACCTCTAGGTGCTTTCAGAGGCAGAGACCTTGGAGCAAAATCCGCAGGTTCCAGGCCTCTACCTACAGTATAACCTTCCACATATAACCTTCCACACAGACTCTCCTGCTGTGGCCTTGAATTTTCTCCTCTCTGAAAGAGTGGGGATTGTACCAGATGATTTTACAGTATTTTTTGCTCTGGCCTGCTATGATTATTATATATTAAATATATATGACGCAGTCCTCTTAGATGGGGTTTAAGGGTCCTTTCTTTTTCAGCCTCAGGGCAGATGGGGATCACCATCTCCGTGCTTGAAAATCACTGAAAACCATTACTAAGTGTATACTTCCATAGGCCTTGGCAATCTGAATAACTTAATTTCCTCTGTTTTTTTCTCCTGCTCCTTTAACTGTAGAGCTTAAATTGAAAAAAATGACTTAAATTATGAATAATACACTGGAAGGTGGGGAGGGGTGATTCCTATATTTGACACATGCTAGTGCTCTGCTCACGGGTGATAGGGATAGTAGAGAGAATTAGTAGTCACTTTTAAAATTGGTCCCATACATAGGAAAGAATGCTGAAATACAGTTATTAAGAGGAATTTTAACTGTTTACTTTTATACTCTCTATTAAACTGTAGAAATAGTGCCATGTGTGTATTTCCATCATTTATCTTGAAAGAGTGAAAATGCTACATGCGGACGGCTGCAATGCTGTTCTCTAATTCTGCTTTAAAAAAAAAAAAGTTTAACCTTCTAAAAGCATTAGGGAATAAGATCTGTGGAAGTCTTGAACAATATGAAAAGGGGATGGGGAAAGAGAAAGAGCAAACGGTTCAAGAACAAAGATTAGCCTAGTTTCTTTAGGCTCTCGCCTCATTTCTAGCACAGGAATTGTAGAAGCATTGTTTACTTATTTTCAAGCTTTTAGACAAAGACTCTCAGAACTGAACAATAAGATCTCAAAATACGAAGGTAATTAATCTAACTAAAACTCATTTAGAAATATCAGCGACATCAGAGAACAATAGCAAACTCATTGTGGGTGAAGAAACGCCTTGCAGATGGAGAGCTCTTTGTCATATCTCGGATCTACGGAGGAAGATCCAAGATACTCATATTAATGAATCCAAAATAGATCAAGTCCTCAGAATACATGTTTCTCTGGGGCTGTTTTCCTGGTTGGTGGTGAGTCTTTCTCGTGTTTACCTAAACATAGCCACTGAGAGCTCTGAATTCAGCCACCCTGGTGTCTTTTCCCTCAGGCTCCCTCCCTAGATCAAAGGACAACACCCTGGTTAAAAGGGAGAATAAATTCTTTTCAAGGCAGAGAAAAGGGTAGTGCTGGTCTATACCTGCCAAATTGTTGCTCAACAGTCCAATTCCATCACCCCTAACGCACTAAATCTTCTCCCAACAAACATTTGGATTTGAGATTATCAGGATCTTGTACAGTGCCAGGACCAAGAAGGCTCGATGACTCATTTGTGTTATGATCTCTAGCATTGCACGTGTGCAAAATTAGCACAGAGCAGAAGTGAAGGTAGTCTAAAACCGTTAATAGAAGCTTCCTTTTCTACATCTGTAAAATGGGTATAATATGACCCCCTATTTTAGTTAGTTGCTGACAGAAATAACTGAACCCACGTAAAACAGCTTAGTATCTATCTCATCTGAAGGATTGTTCTGTGGGTTGAAATGACAGCCTGTTTGTAAAGCGCCCATAGTGTGTGGTATAACCATGTTTGCTAAATAAAACAGTCAGCATTCAACAAATATTACCTAATAGTCTTATGACACTGCTGCCACTGATGTTGTTTTTCATGTTGATGACTGCCGATACTTTTAAGAAGTCTTTGTCTAGTGTAGAGTAGTACAAACAGACCTCCAGATCATTTTAAAATGACCTAATACAAGGAATACACAGGGCATTAGGAATGCCCCACACAGGTGCGCTCATATGTTTGACTAGCTCTGGGCTTATTTTTAAAAAAAGAAGCCAGAAAAGAGTCTATTTGTTGAACTATGTAGTCAGTCTTGCATCTTTCTGCATTTTTTTGTCCTGAAACGCCGAAACATAAACTCGTAAAAGCAGCTAGAGTTTATGAGGGGAGCACAATATTGGCTGTGTCCTAAGAAACCCAAAAAAGGCAGTGGTGGTAGTGTAGCTGTCAAGAGATTATAAGCAAGAGGAACACGAGGCTTTGGTAATAGAAATTCGTGCACTTGTATTGCCTTAGGCAAAGGAAGGAGGCATATTTAACCCTTTGACTGAAAGAGAAACTGAGTTGGAACATAGAGAAGCAAGACTACTTTTTATGAACGCAGATGGTGTTATCCTTGAAGTTACATATTTTCAAGTCTGGCTTGCTTCTCAAGACACTTTTCTTCTAAAATGGCCGGGCCTTTACTGGGACTCAGGATCAGCAAAACTGAGAGATCTACATGGCCTCAGCAATTGGAATATGGTAGTGTGAGCCCTTGCTGTAGGTCAGGGTCTCTTTGAAAATGTTCATCATGGTACCAAGGTCCCCTACCTTCTCTGTGGTTCCTCTACAGGTAGATCAATTCCAGACAACACTGGAATAAAAATCGCACTTCTGAGTCCTTCCTTAGGCACACAAATAAGATCTGTTAGGAAATATGCATGCGATCTGGAAATGTGTAATTTTTTTAAAGATTTTATTTCTTTATTTGACAGACAGAGATGACAAGCAGGCAGAGAGCAGGCAGAGAGAGAGAAGGGAAGCAGGCTCCCCACCGAGCAGAGAGCCTGATGCGGGGCTCGATCCCAGGACCCTGGGATCATGACCTGAGCTGAAGGCAAGGCTTTAACTCACTGAGCCGCCCAGGCGCCCCTGGAAATCTGTATTTTTAAAAAGTTCCTACAGGTAATTTTGATGCTTTGACAAATCTTGCCAAAATGCCAGATTCATACTCTGTAGTCCATTACTACCTCTCTGATACACTAAAAATAGTAAATGTGAAGGGCAGCCAGAAAGTGATAGTGACTTATTAACCTAAATTTTGAGAGAAAAAAAAAGTTTGTGAAATTAAAAAGCGCTTTAAAAAATCACTTTGAAATACCAATTAAAACTCTTCCAATTACAAGGAAATCAGTAAATGTATAAATCCCACTTAACCTCATTATAAAGAGTTTTAGGTATGAAAATAATATCAAGAAAAGAAAAATCCACACAAATGACTTCTTTATAACAAATTAATCTTTAGTTGTAGACTATCCATTTAATACTGTAAGCACATTAAGCAATGTCAGATGTAAGAGAATCTCTCTGGGCTGCATTTCCCTTAATGGGTTTTGGTGGAAAGCCATAGAGTAATTCTAATTCATATTTAATTCCCGAAGACACAGATAGCCCAGAGAGTTATCAAGTTAAATGCAAGTGATCCTAAAATACTTTTAGTATTTGAAACTGATGTGATATTCAAATTTGGATCTTAATTCAAAGGACTTGTTTAAATTGCTTATCAACCATTTGCTGTTTGTTCCCTAAATGTCAAATACCAATGAAGGTGAGTATATATTTCTACATATGTGTGTGTGTGTTTGTGTGTGTGTGTGTGTGTGTGTGTGTGTGTATAAATGTATGGATATATATGTATATACACTTATGCTACCCTGTATTTCAGAATACCTTTTGGATAAATTATCATGATGACATTAAATTAATCAAACCCCGTTTAGTGATCTTTCATATCAAGAATTAAGCAGTTGTTACAATTTGTAGGTATCAGTGCTGCTCAATATAATTGAATTCTGTTTCTAATATCCAAAATATACAATATTTAAGGCAATGGCCACATACGTTTTTACCCTTATTTAAGTTAGTTTTTGACAGTATTTTGACAGTTAAAAAAAAAATAGTGTTTGGGGGCACCAGGCTGGTTCAGTTGGTGGAGTATGCAACTCTTGACCTCAAGGTCATGAGTTTAAGCCCTGCATCAGACATAGAGATTACTTAAAAAAAAAAAAAAAAAAAAGTGTTCATTAATTCACAGAGCAATACTCATATATTCTCTGTTAAACTCATTCTTGGAGAGATTTCTAACAATGTCACCTATAACCTACACCAGTGTTTCTGAGTGTGGTGCCAGATCAGCAGTATCAATTATCAAGGAACTTGTAAGTAATGTACATTGTTGAACTCCTCTCAGACTTACTCAATCAGAAATTCTGCATTCCAGTGATCTGTAGCAACACTAGTAGACGTGCTAAATGCTCATAATGGTTGGGGCGCCTGGGTGGCCCAGTTGGTTCAGTGTCTGACTTCGGCTCAGGTCATGATCTTGGGGTCCTGGGATTGAGCCCCACATTAGGCTCCCTGCTCAGTGGGATGTCTGCTTTTCCTTCTCTGTCTGCCCCTCCCCCCTGCCCATGCTCTCTTTCTCAAATAAAGAAATAAAATCTCTAGACCAAGCCCCTGTTTGGTTCTGCACTCAGCATGGAGTCTGCTTGAGTTTCTCTCTCCCTCTGCCCCCTCCCCGGCACCTCTCTAAAATAAATAAATAAATAAAAATAGTTTTGTGTCTGTTTTTCCTTATTCTCACTAACAATAGTAAACAAAATATTAGTAACAAAATAGTAAACAAAACAAAATAGTATGCAAAAAATAGTAATTTCTGCCTCAATATGCTGACTGTAAAATAAAATTATTTTACTATTTTGTATTACCCTAATTATATGGCAGGTGAATATCTTCGTAGTTTATTGGCTACTCAGTAATCTGACAGGTAATTTCTGGGTTTTTTGTTTTGTTTTGTTTTAGTTCTTGGATATAGTTTTTAATCTTACCATTAGGGTTTTAATTGCATGTGGCTTTCCTTTGAATTTTTTTTAAACACTTTTTTTTTTTTTAATAGCTAGAGAAAGAGAATCTCAAGCAGACTCCCGACTAAGATTGGAGCCCCATGTAGGGCTCCATTTCATGTTCTGATGAGATCATGACCTGAGCTGAAGTCAGACACTTAACCGTGCCACCCAGGCACCCCAACCGTTATGAGCATTTAGCTTAACTGACTGAGCCACCCAGGTGCCCTAAAACTCTGCTTTTATATAATTTTACTTTCACATTTTTTTAATCTATTTATGGATGGTTTGAGGTAATGACCTAAATTTTTTTCATATGATGGCCAGTTGTTAAAGATTCATGCTTCTCTGCTGGTCGGGAAGTTATCTTTGTCATATTCAGTTTTCCTGTTGTCATGGTTCTATTTCTAAATTTTCTTTTCTTTTTCATAAGTCTATGGCCTTTTGATTATTATAACACTGTAACAAACTTATTATCTGGAATGATGTGTTTTACCATTTTTCTTTATATTAAATATAGTTAATTTTGGACCTTTTCTATTTCATGTGGATTTAAGAATGACTTGTTAGTTTCTCTGAAAATTACCATAAGGTTTAGATAAGAATTCCATTATGTCTTCGTGGATCAGTATGGAGAGAATTTACATGCTTTTCACACTGAATATCCCATCAAGAATACGGCTTACATGTCTTCATCTATTTAAGTCTTTGTCCTTATCAGCAAAGGTTAACCCCACCAGCCTGCATTTTATTAAGTGGATGTTGTAGTTGAGTACCTGTGTTGTCTTAGCTGTGTGTGTTTATAAGTCTGTGAGTTGCTGAGGCATACTAGTAGCTGTGTGCAAAACTGAGGTGCAGAGTGAGAAAGACAGGCCAGTCAGCGCTCCTTCCAGCCCATGTATGTGTGTATATATGTATGTATGTATGTATGAATAATGTCTCTAGTTTCTTTCAATATTAGGCCTCTCTGACATGACCAGGAATCTTATAAAAAAATTTTCAGGGCATATCTAAGCATGACTATTCTTCACTTTGGGTATTGCTGCCACAAATCACCTCTTTTTCTTACCATCGAGGTGGACTTTCTCCGGGATTTCCTTTTGTAGGAAAAGTCACATTGAAAACTGGGCAGAATTTGGAGGCAGGTTAGGTAAGGGATGACAATACCATGTAGATCACCACTTTCTGTGACCTACAAAATTGGAAATCTTGAAGTTAGAGCAGACTTTTCTATCAAATTAATTATATGTTGTAAATCTACCCCTTATAAAGATTAAAAACAAGACAAAGAAACAAATGAAACCTCCATGCCTCCTAGCCATAAATACTATTTACAAGGAACACAGGTAGACAATAAAGAAAAAGCACTCTGCAGAAACACACAGTGGGAGGGAGATTGCTAGACATGGAATTGTTTAGCTCTAGCTTTCTGTTTTCACTCAGCAGCTCCTGGCACAGAAGCGAGGTGAATGATATTCTCTCAGGAAGCTAAGATAGAGTCCACTCAAGTTCCCAGAACTTCACTGCCCATGCCTCCCTCTTCCTCGGCACCCTAAAACACTGTATTTGTACAAGGAAATTTCTCAACTCAGTTCGTTAAATTTACAGGATATATTTCTCATTAAAAATACCTTAGTCACGTATTGCTAAGTAACAGCTTACATAGCTCTAGACTGGACAGGGAAACTAAAAAAAATTTCCTCACCCATTTCTTTTTTCTCTGATTATTAGTAATTTGCAGCCTTTGCACTTGTAGCCCTCACATTAAGAAACACTGGGATAACTATTTGCTTGGCAGTTAACTAAAGAAAAATGCTCAGTTTCTAAAATATTTACTTCAAATCTCCAAAAATTGAATTATGTCAGCAACTACATGAATACATCAAAACAGAAGAAAGATGTATTACTATTTCCCCCAATATAGTCTTCTAGAGTTGGACTGACCAACCCAAAGACTGGCTGAAGATGAAATTGAAAACAACTCCATATTTAAATAACATCTTAGTCTGTTTTTCATTTTTTTACAAGATGAATCAAGAATTATTTATTTAATTTTAAATAAAGAAAAAAAATGCCAATGGAAGTACAATGCCAATATTAGAAGTACATCAAAACAATACTTCACAAAGCTTTGAAATCACTGATCTAATTAGTCAGTATAATCACGTACTTAAGGATATAGCTGCATTTTCATTTTCACACTGGACAAGCCTTTATTAGACATAAAGGTAAGTATTTTGTCCTGTAATGAAACATCGTATCCCTGTTCTTTACACTAGGTGGAAGTATGTTAATTTTCTTGGCCTCTTTTAGTCATCACTAATATTTAAAAGGAAATATTCCATTTAATATTTTTGTAGGTAGTCTTCCTTGTATTTCACACACTTGGAAAATAAAAACAGGATATTATTTTTACAAATATTGCTGAAAACATAGACATACATATCCAAGGAGCTGATCCCAAAAGGTGTGTTAAGTAACTTTCTAAAGTAGTCACAGAAGAACAAAATCAAAAACTTTTGTATACAGGGCACCTGGGTGGCTCAGTCAGTTAAGCATCTGCCTTCAGCTCAGGTCATGATCCCAGAGTCCTGGGATTGAGTCCTGCAAAGGGCTCCCTGCTCCGTGGGGAGTCTGCTTCTCCCTCTCCCTCTGCCTTTCCCTTGCATGTGCCAGTGCTCTCTCTCTGTCGTTCAAATAAATAAAATCTTAAAAGAAAAGTTTTGTATGCAATTAAAGTAATAAATTTAAATGAAGCTATTGATCTTTCATCTATACAACCAGATGGGCTGTTCTAGAATCTCTCTGTAGTGTGCATATTGGAGGCAGGAAGTAAAAGTACATAAAGATAAAGAAAATGTAAATGTATAGTGGTTTAAAAACATTTCCCCAGATTCTTTGACAATCCTTTCATCATGAAGTACAGCTTCTGTTCCCTCCCCTTCAAACCATGTGGGGCTTTATACTTGTCTTGACCAATAGGATGTAACACAGGTGACTTGCCTTGACTGCTAAGGCCACATTAGGAAAAGCCAGGTAGCTTCTGCTGACATCTCTTGAGACATTTACTCTGGGAGCCATCACTGTGCCATGTGCAAAGACAACACAGGCAGGTCCCATCAAAGGGAGGAGAGAGATGCCCACAGAACTCTGGCTCTTGGCATCTTCCCAGGTCAGATAACAGATAGAGATGTGAGTGAAGAACCCCTGAGTTAAGCCTCACCACTCCCTGACTGCAATCCATTGAGAGACCCTGAGCCAGAACTGCCTGTCTGAACCCAGATTCGCAAACAGAATAAATGGTTGTTATTCTTTGAAGACACTGTTTAAGATTGTTACACAGCATTAGAAAAGAATCAGTGTATGATAAAACTAGCATTCACAATGTATGCACTCGGGAAATACTATTTTCTCATAGTGCTTAATAGTATTGCCATATAAACTCATATAAATTATATGCCAGCCTAATACTGAAAACATCTTGGAGGTAGATGCTGACATATGATTTTCCAATGGTGGAAAAATTATAGCTTTCCTTATGTTATTACTATCAATAATTGCTTTGATTTCAGGAAGACCTTTTCTCGATTTCTGTGACACATTATTAGAATAGCACTACTACTTGAGATCAGAATGCAGAATGCAAGAATATGGTTTATTCTTTTTCTTATGAAAACAAGTTTGTCCTTATTAATCTGTCAGATTCTTTCCTAAGAAAATTGTGTATGTTCCCTCATTATAATTTCCATTAACTTACTCTATTGCATTCTAACTTGTTCTTTCTCCATTGGGTTATTGCTTTAAAATGTCTCAAACTTTTTTAAATGACTGCTGGTTTCCATGATCGTAGTTCTATTTTCCTAAATTAGATGCAGTGTAAAAATAGGATTTGGCTTTATTATGTTTCTTTTTTTTTTTTTTTCATTTTTTTCACTATAAAAATTCACTGTCATACTCCTTTAGTTTTATATATAGTGAATCCTTATTTCTAACTCCAGTGAAATGCAAACTAAAAATCCAGATGCTGTATTGCTATTCTTCTGATATTATACGTTTTCTCTCATTTGTTTCTTATTTGCATAATTTAAGATTTTAACGTTTTTACTGGTTTCCATGCACTGAGCTGTTCAGATGCATATTTGATTCTCAGGATCTGAAATCAACTAGGGACGGTTAAATCTTGTAGCGATTAGCTTTTTTTGAGTAACGAACCACTTCATCAATTAGAGGCTTAAAACAACAACCTTTTATTTAACTCAGATTCTGCAGTGGGGTATTTTGGATTGCCTGTGTTGTGTAGTTCTTTTGGTCTAGGCTGGTTTCTCAGACATGCATGCCAGGAGAAGTACATGTTTTATATAAAACTGATACTTTACCAAATACCTAATTCCTTTTAATTTTAACAGTTTTCAATTTCCACTTCATGAAAGGGAGAAGACAAAGAAATCTTCGTAGTTAAGGTGAATTGATGACTTAAGTTTTTCGGATAAACCCAATAATCCATTCAAAACACCATCTTGTTAATGAAGGAAATACTCATTGATGAATCATCCACCGTCTGCAACCCCTCTTTTCACCGCCGATAAAAAAGTACACTAAAGGGGCGCCTGGGTGGCTCAGTGGGTTAAGCCTCTGCCACCGGCTCAGGTCATGATCCCAGGGTCCTGGGATTGAGCCCCGCAACGGACTCTCTGCTCAACAGGGTCCTGCTCCCCGCCCCCCTCTCTGCCTGCCTCTCTGACTACTTGTGATCTCTGTCAAATAAATAAATAAAATCTTAAAAAAAAAAAAAGTATGCTAAACAGAAACAAGAAAAAATTGCATTGCTGCCTTAAGAATGATGAAGTAAATGAATTTTGGAGAGAGTGGTGCTTCTTTTAGGATACTTTCCTCTATCCTGTAAAACTTTTCCACAAATGCCTTCTTCCGTGGTGCTTACTGCCAATTTATGTTTTACAGAGAGGTTCTACTGTGATTTGGCCATAAAGAAAGAATTCCTCATTAGTTCAGATTTATTCCATGCTAAGGAACTTGCTTTCATAATGTGTTTTGGTTTCGGAAGCAGCAAAACTCATTGGAAAGAGATCTGTGTAAGAAGTTCAATAAACCTAAAATGATGTTCCTCTTTAGAAAATCAAAATTTTTTCTGCTCCAATTTTTCATTACTTTGAAGAAAAGAATAACATGTTTCAATGTCACATATGCATTAGGGTTAAAAAGCAGAGAACCATCATGCCAAATTTCACTTATTCATACACCATTTTATGAGGATCAGCTCTACTAAACACAGTATTTTGCTGTAAGTTGACTCATGTCTTAAAATCAAATCCCACATTATTCTCATCCTAAATAGTAATGTTTATGAAGTCACAAGCTGTATTCATTACTCTTTTCTAATAAACATGAACATTAACAGAAAACAATTATTCTATAAATTGTCTGAGGTCACTGTACATAAGACCCTTAGTAGCCATTATCTTGTATTTTGAAATTTTCACAATTGTTTGAGAATTAAGACCAAGAGTAACTATTTTCCTTTCCCTGGTGGTACCTTGTAAGAAAAATTGTGCTTATAACAGTGGATATTTAACACGAATTCATGGCAGCGGAGGTAATGTGGAGTAATTAGTTTTGTTCTTTGTGTCGTATTTTTAAGGCATCATGGATAAACTAGAGAATGTTTCTAATCAGAATAAGAAAATTTAGACCAGTTCAGGGCTACAGATTTTCCCAAGACTAAAGGTACTCAGACAGAGATGGAATGAGTAATTGCCAAAAAGGTGCGCATGGACTATATTTCACCAATAAATAAGTTCTAGGATCCCTTATAAGGTTTGTAGTCTTTATTATCCCAGTGCTTTGGTCCACTATAAAATACTTGTGATTTTTAATGTAGTCATTATTAAAACCCATTGTTTGATCTATTTATAGGGAAGAAGTTTTCAGGACTCTATTGTGGTTCTTCTTTAAAATTTAGTAGTAAAATAATTATAAGAATTCCCTAAAGTAGAGTTTTCAATGACCGTTCATCCTGTCTTATATGCTGGATCCTTTCTTATATGCCTGAAAGTAAGCTAGAGAAAAGAAAATGTTATTAAAATCTTAAGAAAGAGAAAATGCATTTATAAGTACTATATTGTCCTTATCATTATCATAAATTTATGTCATCAACTTGTAAGATGAGCCATGTCAGTACATATGTCAATACTGCCTTTATGACATGAAACACTGTAGATGTGACGTGTATTACTAACAGAAAGTCGAAAATGGAAAGGTAAAGTGAAGAAGAAATTCATATTTATTTATCGGTATAAGGATTTCATGCATTGATAACGAAGAAACAGTAATACGATTGCTTTACGGTGGCCTAATGTAATTGATGATAGCTTCATTGTAGCCTAGGCTATACTAATAAATGAATCTAATACTATTATACGGTCATGTAATTTTTTGAAAGCGAAGTCATAAAACAGCAAGAAAATGAACACATTATTAATTTTGTTTTGTTTTAAATATCACTCACCTCATGCCTATGTAAAAACGGGCTGTCCATGTTCGTATTTAAGTCTTGTGCACAGTGTTCTGCATGGTGAGTACTTAGGCAATGATAATGATGATGACACAGAAACGTCTCACACAGTTCTTGTTGTACAGTTATTAGATTTTCACACAAAAACACACACATACACACCAGGTAAGTTTAACTGTATGGTGCGATGATTATTTAGTCTTCATTAACTAGAAGTGGCTAATAATGAGGGTCTTCATCCTCATCATCCTTGCATTGAGTAGGCTGAGGGGGAGAAGATGGTGGGGGGGGCATTGGTCTTGCTGTCTCAAGGTGGCAGAGGCCAAGGAGGTAGAGCAGGTGGAAGAGAAGGCAGGGGAGCCAGGCACATAGGGTATAACTTTATAGAAAGACACTGTAATTTCTGTCTTTTTGTTTTTTCATTTCTCTAAAAATGTTTCTATATGGTACCAATCCTTCTTCTGCCATCTGCTTTAGTTTCATTGCCCATGTCAGAAAGGGTCCATGTCATAAAAGAATCAAAAGCAGCCTTGAATAACTGGAACTCTTTCTGCTAGACTGTCTAATGTCAATTTGTTTTTGCACTGCTTCTTCTATGTCTTCTTTCTCATTGTCTGGCACTTATATGAGAGCACTCATCTCCATCAAGTTGTCTTCTGTTAATTCTCTGTTAGTTCTTGAATTTCTCCAAGATCCAAGATCCATATATTGAAATTCTTCATCCCCTGCTCTTCCCCCCACCCTCCCATGTCTACAATCTCTTTCATGATTTCTTTGATTGGCTTTGTCATAAATCCTGTGAAGTCATGCACAACATCTGGACACAGTTTTTTTCCAGCAGGGATTTATTATTTTGGGCTCGATGGCCTTCACAGCTTTTTCTGTAACAACGATGGTTCTCCAATGATGTAATCCTTCCAGACTTTCATGATGTTCTGTCTATTGGGGTTGTCTTCCATGATGTTGACAGTCCTTTCCATAGCGTACCATGTGTAATGAACCTTAGAGATCCTTGAGATCCCCTGATCTAGAGGCAGAATAAGAAACATTATGTTTCGAGCAAGTAGACCACTTTGACACCTTTGGTGTTGAGCTCAGGGATGCTGGGTGGCCAGGGATTGTCTAATATCAAAAGGTGTTTAAAAGGCAGTCCCTTACTGGCAAGGTGTTTCCTGACTTCAGGGACAAAAAGCTTCCATGGAACCAATCCAGAAGAAGCGCTTTTGTTAACCAGGCCTTGTTGTTATACAATCAAAATACTGGCAGCTGGTATTCAACTTTTCCCTTTGAAGGCTCAGGGGTGAGCAGCTTTACTGTTATGGGCAGTCCTGATCGTAAACCTGACTGTATTTGTACAAAACAGTAGAGTTAGTCTACCCTTTCCTGTCTTAATCCTGCTGCTCACTTCTCTTCCTTAACTATAATGTCCTTCGTAGCATTTCTTTTCTAGAATAGGGTGTTTTCATCTGAATGAAAAAGCTGTTCAGAAAGATAGCCTTTTTCCTCAATGATTTTGTTAACAGTGTTCCGGAACTTGTCTGCCTCTTGGTCCTCAGATGTTTCTCCTGTTATCTTGATGTTTTTTTAAGCCAAATCTCTTTGTAAATTATCAAACCATCCTTTGCTGGCATTAAATTCTCAAGCTTTAGATCCTTTATCTTTTGCTTTTGACCTCAATTTTTCTCGAATCACAGTCTACATAACACCATTCTTATAGCAGTCTGGCCTCCATGTAAAAGCTGCATTTTCAATCCGAGATAAAAAAGGAATTTTGCAAAAAAGTCCAAGGTTTTGTGCCTGCTGGGGTAGTTCCAGCTACAGCTTCATGAATTTGTTTCCTTTTTTACATTGGTCTTTATCTGGAATCCTTAACTTGAAATTAAAATGGCAGGTAACTGTAGTTGCAGATGTCAATCTACAGTACACATCAAGTCATTCAACTTTTTCTTGTACCGTCGTGACTTTTTTCTACTTCTTGAGAGCCCTTCTGGCATCACTAGTGGCCCTTCCTGTGGGGCTCGTGGTGTTATTCAGAGTTTATGGTATTGCACTAGACACGTGAGAACCTGGAGAGATCACTTTTTACTGTGATGTGTGATTCCAGGAGAGACAAACTACTTAAACGCAAAAAGGTGATTAGCATCGCAGGGTGTTTTAAGCAGGTAACCGAAACACTTCAGCCTCCTGCAATAGCAACAGGAGGTGGCTATAAAATTCTTACAGTAGAATAGTATATACTACAGTTAATTGTATGTGGTTATGATTTAACAGTGCATCTTTTTATTTGCTTACATTTCTCTCCACTGCAGATTATACTATGTATCTTCTACAAGTGTTTGTTTTGATAAATTTTAACTTTTTATAATTGATTTGTACATATTTTATGTAAATGATAAACAGTATCTACGTATATTTTATGCATGAATGACATATCTAGGTTTTCCTTAATTTTTTCAATATGCTAGGCTGTGCAGTACATCTGCAGGTTTTTTTTTCCCCCCAAATTATTGCTGACTCCAAAACATTTTCCATTATATTTATTGAAGAAAATCCATGTACAGGTGGGCCTGCCCAGTCCAAATCCATGTTGTTCAAGCATCAACTGTGTACAAATTTTGGGGAAATTTTTTCATATTTTAAATCTAAATTTTTGAATAAAATGAATTAGATCGCACATTTATTTATACTACATACTTTTTTTGTTAATCCATTCCTTGTTTTTTTATTTATTAGACAGAGATCACAAGTAGGCAGAGAGACAGGCAGAGAGAGAGGGAGAAGCAGGCTCCCTGCTGAGCAGAGAGCCGGACTTGGGGCTTGATCCCAGGACCCTGAGATCATCACCAGAGCCAAAGGCAGAGGATTTAATCTACTGGGCCACCCAGGTGCCCTGGTTAATCCATTCTTGCTGAAAAGCCAGATGTTAGACTACAGAAGTCTTATAAAATCATTTTGACAGTCCAGCAGAGGAATTTTTATGAAGCATTAGATGAGTCACTACACCCCTATGCAAATGATAGTTATGAGTCTTCTCGTTCAATAAAATGTGATTTGAATGATGTGTGATTTCATTCTATTTCATGAGAATGAAACACTAAAAGACAATTCAAATCTCAAAAATTTCACATTTCAAATTTTCATTATCAAGTTCACATTATTTTTGAATTATACCAAAGTGCCAATTTGAATGAAAGCACAATTCAGCTTCTGTCTTCCTCCAAACTTGTATCCTGTACTTCATGTCTCAAAAAAAGAAGGAGGGAGATCATAAAAGATTTATGTTAATGTGTTAAATTGATGTAACATAGGTGTAATTCTCAAATTTGTATTGGACCATAGAAGTAAAATGTATCTACAGCAAGCTTATATTACTTACTTTTTATATCAGATCAAATCAAAATGGATTACTTGAGTATTGTATATGTCTATGTGTGTGTGTGTATGAAACTTGTGCTTTCTACCAGTAAAATTTTAAGTTACACTTGTTTAAACTTGAAAATATCTAAGTTAAGTCAGAATAACCTACAAAAGGAAACTTTTGAATTTTGAATATGAATATGTTGTGAATATTTTAATTAATCAGTAGAAAACTCTGATCATTAAATAGACTGTGCTCTTAGTTCTAAAGTGAACTTGGTATTATTTTGTATATCCCATAATAAAGAATTAATTTCCCTAAAAATAAACAAAATTTAGGCCTGTAGGAAATGTATTATAATTATTGTTACCTTGCTCTATTCCATTCTTATCAAAAGGGGCACTGAATGTTACTAAAGTTGGAAAACCGTTTCTTTTAAGTCCATCCATCTAGCTAGCATTAATTCAAAGGAGAATAAATTTCAAGTTACAGGCAATTTGTAATTGTTTCTAAACATGCCAGGTAATTCATAACAAAGTTTTTAGGTAATCATCCCAAAGTATGATTCAAGTATTTCTTCTAACTTTCAAGGTATTTAAATTTCAGGTGTTTATAATATGTGTTATAATGTCCTTCAATAAATACATCTTTAAGTGTTCTAAAATTAGATTGAGGTGATGGTCATAAATTCTTTATATATACTAAAAACCATTCAATTTGATACTTTTTAAATGGGTAAATTGTAGGGTGTGTGAATCACATCTCAAAAACTTTTTTTAAATGTATCATTTAAAAAAAAAAATATTTGACGTACATACCAAACTGTGTTTCTCCCCCTTGCTATTTCTCATACCTACATCTTTGTCAATTCTGCTCACTTAAGGACCCCACTTTGTACATATCTCTATCAGGAATGACCATATAGATTTTGTATAATCATCTGCTTATTCCTTACTAAAGTGTTATGTGGTCATTTGGCAGTAGAACTTGTGGTTTATTTTTCTCTTAATGCTTAACATGGTAAATAATACATAAAAATAAATATTGAACCAGTTAATTAACTCATGTGGTAAGGTAATAAGAACAGAAAATAAAAATTATTATCTGATAATTCTAAAAATGGAAATATGAAGTTATTACATATACTACCAAAAAGATGCCAAATGTTGAATATATGGATAGGCTTCAAGTTATGTGGATATAAACTTAAAAATTCTAGAGTAAGATGATTCAAAATTTCAACATACTTCTCCCCAACCTTACCCCAAAATAATACCACATCAGTTTTCTGTGGAATGCTTTTTCTTGCTGTATTAAAAATCTGGAAAAAAATTATAGCAATCAAATTTACATTCAGAGCCCTGCTAACTTACTTTTGGTTTGAGAAACTCTTCATGGTAATGTTGATAATTTCTCAAAATCATTAAATTTTGGCAGATTGTTGGATAAGCAGTAACATACCTGAAAGTCCAAATCCAAAAAAAAAAAAAAAAATTAGTGAAGCTGGAAAACAAAATAAA
This sequence comes from Lontra canadensis, assembly GCF_010015895.1. NCBI lineage: Eukaryota > Metazoa > Chordata > Mammalia > Carnivora > Mustelidae > Lontra > Lontra canadensis. The sequence continues at coordinate 2,710,895 of NW_022631042.1, forward strand.
TGGTCTAATATTTTGTTAGTAAGGTAACAGTTGAATAAAAATCCCCCCTTTTCTTTCTAATGAGACATGTTAAATATTTAATATGCAGTAAGGACTGTATATTATAGGATATTTGATACTCATGAAGTTATGTTCATGATAATATGTTTCACTGAAACATACCAATGTAAGTGGTCAAAGTGGTCAAAAAAACTTAAGTTCTTTTGAAAGAAAATGCATTGAATTTTAAATTTAGTACTTTTTGAAAAATCGTTAATTTGTACTACTGCAGTTCAAGAAATTTGAAAAATTTTTATTTAACCTGGCAGATTTATAGATCTCTTAAAAAAAAAATGAAATGCCACTTTTTTCCACTTAAAATGTAGCCATGCCTTAAATGAGTAGTGGAAACAAACCTAGTGTAGACTAGCTGTAAAACAGTGGAAGCCAGTTATATTATAACTCGTTGTTAAACAGACTGTATAATTCAAAATACTGTACAAAACATGGTTATATGCACTAAAACTTATTCTTCCATGATTGTGATTCATGATTTACTACTATATAACATTACTTTTCTAAAACTCTAGGATTACATGTGTTTCCTACTATATTATGATCATGGTAAAGAAACTCAGGCCCTCAGTAGAGTCTCAATTTGATGAAAGAAAAACGCATTTTGTTAGTGATCAATTATAAATTAAAAAAAAACTTAAGTATATAAAAACTGCTTTCTAGTCACTTGGAAAACCAACTGCTTGACACTGATATAATTAGGTAGACTTTAATACACTGCTGTAACACTTTTACTGATACCAACATAGAAAATCAATGCATTCATAAAAATTTTGTATTAAAAAAATCCAAGAGTTCCTAAATGCTTACTAACATTTTAGTTTATCAGTATTTTTAAAAAGTGAATGGAAAAAAGTCAGAGAAACTCATTTCTTTTTAACCATTATATATTCCACATTAAGTGTTATTACTTAAAATGCCTCATTGAATCCTTTTCAATAAAAATACAATACAAAATTTACATAACCTTTTCCATTTCATCAGCAGAAATGAGATTCTCTGCAAACACTTTGCTTGTCCGGGGTCTTGTGACTGAATCATTGGCAGGTGCTAATTGGCAAAAGAGAAGGCAGTTTGCAGTAAACACCTTTCTCCATGGAGAAAGTGCTGGGCTGCGAAACCCCAGTTCTTTGAACTTTATTGGCTGTTCAACAAATAGGCTTTTCATGGTAACAAATGCTTAGCGTTACATCATCACTGAACAAACTTATTTGTAACTCTGAGTATGTGGCAAGTTTCACTGGCTTAGTTTCACGATTAGTTTTATTACTTATTAAAAAAATAATCTAAACAGTCTGATAACATGGAACAGTTAAAAGTTTTTGTTTGGACAGTTATCCCTCCCACTGAACTACAGAAAGACCCAAGGTACAGGTACAGTTTTATATTTATTCTGCAGTGAAAAACTGCAGCGTGTGTAGAATTACAAGGCTCTAATTTCATTGAAAGTTTCTGTAATGTCATAAACCAAAAGACTGAAAAATAGAATCTTTTAAATCCTGATAGGAAAAGTGAAAGACTCATATTACCTCAATATGTTCTGTAATCTAATCTGTGTATCATTTGTTTCTTAAATGACCCATTTCCTACTCCCATATCAAAATTTGGAAATTATAAGATATTCAGAAAAAGTTAATATCTCGTTTAACATTCAATAATAACCAATTTAAAAACTCATTTCAGAAGGAAATTAACTATTTTCTTGCCCTAGAAATAAGACCAAATCATATTAAAATTTATGATATCAGTGAAAACATCTATTAAATTGCACATATAATTTGGAACAATTTAATCAGGATCTACCTTTTGCAAAATATTAGGCAATCATGATGGCAATAAATCCCAGAGTGACTTCAAGGGAGTAAGAATGTCTCTGTAAACCTTCCTGTGTATCTTGGGGTATTTTACAGTCTATAGCTTCTTCTAAACAAATATTGCTACCATTTCCTATTAGTTGCGGCTCAAACTTAAGTATGCAGATTGGCTTCGTGAATTTAATTTTTACCAGGAACAGAGTGCCTTTGGCTCAGGGAGGCTTCATTATCAATGGATAGCGGTATCCCAGGAAGCAATATTGTGAATAAACCATGCTAATCTTCATAAGAGTTTGTATCTTATTCCAAGCTGCCCATAGACTTGCAAATGTACTTTAAGGGCAGTAGAGGTACAAATAAAAGTTTCAAGAGTTATTTTCAAACAAAAATCAATGTGAGATATCTGGAAGCTGAAGGGAAGCAGATTTTGGCATTTTAAAGTTATCTTGTGCTAAAGGCAATCAAATCCCAGCAGATTCTGAGAAAGTTCTTTACCTCCCCTTTAACTGCCTCAATTTACTTTGGAAAGGGGATCTCTGCCAAGAAGAGAGCTATTACCAGAGATGCCTTTTTACCTGAGAAACTCATCTGCATAACAGGGCGACCTTTGATTTCCAGACTTCTCCTTTGCCTTCCTGTGAGTTGCCTTCCTTCCCTTTTATATACCCAGACCCCTGCCCCTTCCTTTAGCTCAGGATGTTATATAAGCATCAGTAACCTGGCTGCTCTTTGGGTCTCATATTTTTATGAGGTCCTGTATGTAAGAAATTGAGGGTTTTTTTTTCTGTTAATCTGTTTTATATAAATTTAATTCTGAGACCAACCAAAAAACCAAGAAGGGGAAATGTTTCCACTCTTATAAAGCTTATCGTAAAGGCCTAAGTCTTAGCCTCCTGATGTGATGAATAACGAATGCAGTGTGGCTTTGGCGTTTAGATGTCACAGCACAGCATTATTAGAGCACACACTGCAGTGGGTTTCCTCCGTGTGCTTCCTCTGCGTGTTTCCTTGTAATTAGCGCCCCATCTGAAACGACAGCACAGTGGTGGCGCTTGGGCAATTGAATCCAAAGCAACATGAGGCTGGAACTGCAGTGGAAACCACAAGCCCAAACACTAGCCCCTTGTTCACAGTGAGTGGATGCTTAGTGGCATGGTTGAGAAAGGCCAGCTTTAAATGTGCAGGCATAAGACACCCCACAGGGATACTTGGGGGAAAAAAGTGGAAGAAATCTTAAGGGATAAGAGGTTTCCTAGAAGTGGATGGGGAAGAAATATGGGGGAAATGTGTTGATTACATATGATCTGCAATGACACAATGTATGGACATATATCAGAGGTACTAAAGTTCTGGTTCCAGACCACTACAGTAGAGTGAATAATGCAATTACGTGAGTTGGATGAATGTTTTGATTTCCGAGGGCATATAAAAGTTATGTTTATGCTATCATGTAGTCTGTTAAATCTAAAATAGTATTATGTCTAAAAACCAATGTGCATACCTTAATTAAAAAAGACTTGTTAAAAAATGCTAACCGTCATCTGAGTTTTCACGGAGTCATCATCTTTTCACTGGTGGGAGCTCTGGCCTTGATGTTGATGGCTGCTGACTGATAGGGTGGTGTTTGCTAAAGGTTAGGGTGGCTGTGGCCATTTCTTAAAATAAAACAACAGGGAAGTTTGCCAAATGGCTTGCCAAATCCTGCTACTGCTTTATCCACTGAGTTTATGTAAAATTCATAGTATCCTCACCAGGAATAGATTCCCTCTCGAGAAACCACTTCCCTTCTTCATCCATGGAAGCAACTAATCATCTGTTCAAGTTTTATTATGAGATTGCAACAATTCAATCCCATCTTTAGGCTCTACTTCCAGTTCTAGTTCTCATGCTATTCCCACCCCATTTGTAGTTACTTCCTCCATTGAAGTCTTGAATCTCTCAAGGTCATCCATATGGGAGGGAATCAATTTCTTCCAAACTCCTGTTTCTGCTAATATTTTGACTTCTTTCATGAGTCACTCTCGTTCTGGGTGGCATCGAGAATGGTGAATCCTTTCCGGAAGGTTTTCAGTTGACTTTGCCTGGATGCATCTGAGGAATGGCACCTATGGCAGCTATAGCCTTATGAAATGTATTTCTTCAGTATTAAGACTTGAAAGTCAAAACGACTTCTTGACCTATGGGCTTCAGAGTGGTTGTTACATTAACAGGCATGAAAACGACATTAATCTTGTACAGCTCTCAGAGCTCTTGAGTGACCAGATGCATGAGCAGTAATATTTGAAAGGAATCTTTATTTCTGAGCAGTGGATCTCAAAGTAGGCTTCAAATAGTAAACCATGTTGTAAACAGATATGCTGTCTTCGGGGCTTTGCTCTCCCATTTATTGAGCTCAGGAAAAGTCAATCTCACAAAGCAATTAAGGGCTCTAAGGTTTTTGGAATGGTAAGTGAGCATTGACTTTAACTTAAAGTCACCAGCTGCAGTAGCCCCTAAAAAAAGAGTCAACCTGTCCTTTGAAGCTTCAAAACTGAGCATTGACTTCTCCTCTCCAGCTATAAAAGAAATAGATGGCATTTTCTTCCAGTAGAAGACTGTTTCTTCTACACTGAAAATCTGTTGTGTAGTGTAGGCACCATTATTAATGATCTTAGCTAGATTTCTTGAATAACTTGCTGCAGCTTCTACACTAGCGTTTCTACTGTTTCTACTTCCCCTGGCACTTTGATGCTGTGGAGGTGACTTTGTTCCTTAAACGTTATGAAACAATCTCTGCTGTCTTCAAACTTTTCACCTACAGCTTCCTCAATGTCTCTCAGCCTTCATAGAGTTCGAGAGGATTAGAGGCTTCCTCTGGATTAGATTTTGACCTCAGGGAGTATGGCTGGTTTGATCTACCCAGACCCTTAACTTGTCTCTATATCAGCAATAAGGTTGTTTCACTTTCTTACCATTCTTGTGTTCACCAGAGTTGTGCTTTTAGTTTTTTTCAAGAACTTTTCCTTTGCATTCACTAAGTGGCTCACTGTTTAGCGTAAGAGGCCTAGATTTCAGCCTACTGTGGTTTTTGACATGGCTTCCTCACTAAGCTTAATCATTTTTAGTTTTCAATTTAAAGTGAACGACACACGACTCTTCTTTAACTTGAACACTCAGAGGCCATTATGGGATTATGAACCAACCTAATTTCAATATTGTTGTATCTCAAGAGGGAGGCCCGAGGAGAGGGGGAGAAATGGGTCAGTGACCACTCACTAGAGTAGTTGAACATACACAACATTTATCGATTATGTTCGCCGTCTTATGGGTGCAGTCCATGGCGCCCTAAAACAATTATAATAATACCATCAAAGATCACTGATCACAGACCACTGTAACAAATGTAATAAAAATGAAAAAGTTTGAAATATTGTGAGAAATACCACAGTGTGCCGCAGAGACACAAAGTGAACAAATGCTGTTGGAAGAATGTACATTTACTGGTAGACTTGCTCCACACAGGGTAACCATGAACTTTCAATATGTAAAAAAGGCAGTTTCTGCAAAGTGTAATAACACAAGGTATGCCTATAAACTATGGACTTGCTGCCATTCTTCATTTAATAGCACTAACAGAACTCATTACCGCAAATGAAAATACTCTGGAAATACGCTGTGAACTTTGGAAAACTTTTGTACCTAGTGTAATGGGCAATGAGACACTCAGTCATGGAATGATTTTTGCCATATTGTTTTTAAATAGTTAAAATCAGATATTTACAGATATATGTAAGACAGTCTTATCCTGGATAATATGTATGTATGTATACATATATATATATATATATATATATAAAATAACTTTATGTAAATAAGATCATAAGCTCTTTACTCTTTTATAGTAGTCTTTCATTTTTCTGTTACTTGACTCTGTCTTTTCTCTTTCCCATACTTCTCAAGCAACATGCCTCCCATGACCTATGGTAGCACCTCATGTGAGTATCTTGTGCCTATATTTTGAATACCACTGCTTCATTTTTTTATGGAATTAATGTCTAGAAGTTAGACAATGCCTAGATTTCTCTGTTAAAAGTTAAAAAAATAGATGACTAGATGCTAGATAGAGCAATGATAGGTAGGTTGACAAGTAGATAATAGATTATCTTTCAGATGTATTTATTCAAAGATATTACCACATCATCTTTTAAAGAATGTAATTTACTCTTTTACACTGAATCTTCCACTGTGACAAGCATCCTAACTTGTTTGAATATTTGCTAATATTTGAGCATTTCCCTTCTCACCAGTTGGGTTTGAAAACTTTCCAGTTTATCAACTCTTCAGATTTACCTTTGTTTTTCTTTGTGTTTTCTGTTCATAGCCTTTGCCCATCATTCTCTTTTTGAGCTCTTTGAGCCTTGGCAGAATATAGTGGATATTCATATGAAACTGTTGGAATATCCATGACATATTGTTAATTAAAACTAAGCAAGTGCAGAGTAAGCTGTGCAATATAATTACATATTTGTTTCAAAAGTCAAGTAATCAAATACCTCTCTAGGTGTGCATTTATGCCCATGGACATTGAGTTAGTTAGGAGAAGAGTGTTGAAGAGTGTCACAGCCGGCTTTTCCCATGGGTTACAACTGGGGTGTTAGAGTGGAGGGGGACGTGGGGGGGGATGTTCATTGTGCATACATGCATTCTTCTAATGTATTGTTTTGTTTATATCATGAAGTACATTACTATGTTTGCCATTTATAATACTAATTTTAAATTTAATGAAATGAATTTAATTAATAATTGAATTGAATTGAATTGAATGAATTTAATGAATTTTAAATATAATGAAAGGTACTGTGACTTAAGTGGTAAAAGTAGGACTGCTTGGAAGAGGAAAAGTATATACTCCATTTCTCATAAAAGTACTCACTGAGCCTTCATGGCTCAGTCAGTTGAGCATATGACTCTTGATTTCTGCCCAGGTCATGATCTCAGGGTCCTGAGTATGAGCCCCCTGTTGGGCTCCATTCTGGGTGTGGACCTGCTCAAGATTCTCTCTCTCCCCCTGCCCCTCCTCCCTTTGCTCTCTCTTACTCTCAGTCTCTCTCTCTCTCTCTCTCTCATTCTCTCTCTTAAAAAATAATAAATAATAAGTTGTTTTAAAAATAATCATTGTAGGGACACCTGGGTGGCTCAGTCTGTTAAGCATCTGCCTTCATCTCAGATCATGATCTCAGGGTCCTGGGATCAAGTCCTGCATCAGGTTTCTTGCTCAGTGGGAGCCTGCTTCTCCCTCTGCCTGCCGCTCCCCCTGCTTGTGCACTCTTTCCCTCTCTCTCTCTGACAAATAAATAAATAAAATACTTGTTAGTAAATAAGTAAATAAAATAATCATTGTAACCATTCTATTTTGTTTTTTTAGATCTATTTATTTATTTATTTGACAGAGAGATCTCAAATAGGCAGAGAGGCTGGCAGAGGGGAGGGGGGGAAGCAGGCTCCCTGCTGAGCAGAGAGCCAGATGCAGGGCTCAATCCCAGGACCCTGAGACCATGACCTGAGCCGAAGGCAGAGGCTTTAACCACTGAGCCACCCAGGCACCCCTCATTGTAACCATTCTAAAGGCAAATTCAGAAAGAGAGAGAATAATCTCCTATTCTACTCTTATAAATTTAATGAATATTTTTGTAGCATTTTGAAATCATCTTTTTTAGTAACAGAACACTTGTTGGAATATATTTTTACTTTGACCAGTGAGTCTTTAGGACTATGGAAATTAGTGGGAAATGATGATATATGGAAAAAAGTCAATCAAATTTGATTAAAAGCCAAAAAATTTCATGAACCAGCCTTATCTGCCTACAACCACAGCTTGGAAAGTAGCTCTAAAGAGCTAATACTTGCATTAACTCATGAGACTGTTCCACCATTACTTATTAGATGAATATATTCTGTGAGATTCAAAGTCTATTTTTATGCTGCTAATGTAGGATTAAGACTATTTTAGAGTAAATATGATTTTCAAGAAGAAATCTCTGAAAAGGGAAATGTATATAAAGTAACAAAATTTGCCAGAACTTGTAAGTAATTTGGGGGCTCTAGAAAGATAATCAGTTAAAGGGAAGACTGAGTAATTCCCTAGTCGTTGCATAAAATTATATTTGATAATCTTATATTCATGATGAATATCTTAATGATGAACCTGTTCTTAAAATATAAAATCTACCAAGTGAAATCAGTCATTTAACATGAGATGCATGAACTATAATGTTGATATAATCTAATAATATTTTAGCATTAAGAAATGAAAAAAAAAAAGTAAACTTCCAGGCAACGTTTCCTCATCTGAAGAATGCAGTAATTCTTTTGCCCTTACCATACTTATAAGCTTTCTAGGTATAAATTAAATAGCTTTTTCATGTGTTTGAGTTCTCATTTAAAAAAAAAAAAAGGGATTTTCAGCTACAAATCACTGCATTGAAATACTAAACATGTGAAAATCAGGCTGCAAACTATAAATGTCAGATTGTAACATCTTTGTATTAGCAGAGACCTTAACTCAGCTTAAATTTATGAGAAATACCTTTAATGTGAAGACAACTAGAGATTATGGAAAATTGGAACAGAATATGGTGAAGTAACTTATCACTTATTTGGTCCAATTTGAAAGAGGTAAAGACATGCCCCCTTGCCAAGGGATCCTGCTGAGGGGCCTGAATTCTGACATTAATGCTCCTTTGAGAGTGTGGAGTTGTTACAAAGAAAGTATTATCTGGCCTACCCTTAACCCAGTAGTTCAAATTTCTTGAAACCATTCATTATCCAGTCTCCCAGCAGTGCACTGAGGTAATGAAATTCAAGATGGGTTGATTTTACATTACTAGGGGACTGGAAAGAATGTGGAGGGACGCATATTGACCGGAAGGATTAGGCACGTGAGAGGCAATGTGGCAGGTATTTAGGGGAAAAGGCAGTGATTTCCAGTGACCTGGAGCTGGGGCCAGGTGGAGTCGCTTGAAACGCTTCTCTCTGGGTTTCCTGTACTTTTCAGTCCCCTACACAGCTCTTCATAACAAAATCATTTGTCATCGTTTGTTATTGCCTAGGATTCTATCCACCATCTTCTCATGTTCTCCCTCTTAAGTAGTGTTTGAGTAATGTCTATAGCATTTCCCCCACTACTGTAAGGGATATATGTCAGTCTGTTCTCATTGATCCAGAAAGAAATGACCTTTGGTGATACCTCAGTTCACATTTTGTGCTTGCATTTTTGAATACCAATGCTTTCAGCCTAGAGCTAGTTTAATAAAGAAAAATGCAAGATAAAAATTCAAAGGGAATATATATCAATAGGACTGAATGGAAGTTGACTATATAAAAACCAATATTTGTAAAACATCTGGACCAACTAAATGAATCATAAAATGGTATTGAAATTCCAGTGAACTATTTTATGGGACAGCCTTAAAAGAGAATATCCTGTAGCCATTACGAAGAATAGAGCAGAAATAATAAAGGATAATTCTCAATATAAATTATTAAAGGAAAAAGCAAAACATATTTGCCACAAATGTTTTATTGATTTCCAAAATGTCTGCATCTTTTCCCATCATATATAATTCTAATGTCAAATCTGGTATCTTTTTTTTTTTTTCTTAAAGATTTTACTTATTTATTTGACAGAGAGAGAGCACAAGCAGGTAGAGCAGCAGGCAGGGGGAGAGGGAGAAGCAGGCTCTCTGTGGAGGAGAGAGCCCGATGCGGGACTCGATCCCGGGAACCTGGGATCATAACCTGAGCCGAACGCAGATGCCCAACTGACTGAGCCACCCACGTGCCCTCAAATCTGGTATCTTGTTTGCAGTTACTTTTTCAAGTATAGCAAGTCTTGCGTTTACCACATTTGAAGATAAATATTCATGTGGATGTATGTAAACATTTAAAAACATGGTGCAGTGTAGACTGTATATTACTCTATCATTGGCATAATCTTTTTCAAAGGGTTTAATATACACTTAGAGCCTTCTGAGGTTGAAATGTTTTCAGAAAGCAAAAAATTGAAATAGTTTCTAAGGAGGGGAATTGGGGGTCTGATGGTCAGGAGTGCAAAGAGGTTTATTTGGATAATAGACTGTATGCTACTGTTTCTTTTAGCTTTTTAACCAAATGCAGGTATTACTTCTTCAAAAACAATTTCATTTTTAAAAATTATGATCCTATAATGTTTACATGTATTTACCACTTTATCTCTCTACCTATACCATTAAAGGATGTTATTCCTTTAAATATTACTTAAAAAGTTTAAAATCCATGATATAAGAAGATTTAAATAGTACAATAGCTTATAGCATTAGAGAGCAGATCATCGGATCAGCTGATAAATATCATCATTGTGTTTCAGGATTTCTTTTCCTTTAGTGCCCAAGACTCTTGGTCACTCTGCCTCAAAGAAGGAAGAGGTAGACCAGAGAAAGGGTGGTGGGCAGCAAGAGTATAAAGCTCCCAGAAAGGGAGGGGACCCGAGAGGGTTGCCATTGGAGTTTCTAAGTCTACGTGTCTTTATCGGATTGTTGGCAGATGCTTTAATCTGATTAACCCTCCATGCATCTGTCACCCAATCACGTTTTTGTCCACACGCTCATCATCTACCTATCAGGTACTTGTTCATGTGGAAAGGGTGGAGGGCTCCTTTCAGGGTGGTGTAGAATAACAGGATGGGATCTTTTTCCTTTTAAGAGTAGCTTCCTCTTAGGACAGGGTTCCTTGCACCTACCTGCCTTTCTTCTGACTATCTCCAGAAGAGTGGCCCTGGTGGGTGACCACAGAGTGGTGTACAATGCTAAAGTGAGTGTTCATAAAAATAGGGACTTCCAGTTTCTTCACACCCTTGCCAACACTTACTATTTTCTGTCTTTCTAATTATATCCATTCCAGTGTACATGAAGCGATAATTTCATTGTGGCTTTAATGTGTATTTCTCTAATGAAGAATGACTCTGAGGATTTTTCATGTGCTTGTTGGCAATGTGTCTTTCTTCTTTGGACAAATGTCTCTGCAGATCCTTTTATAGAATGGTGTAGCCCTTTGTCAGCCTGGCGTTCTTCAAAATGTTAAGCACAGGGGCATCTGGGTGGCTCAGTCAGTTAAGCTTCTGACTTGAGCTCAGATCATGATTTTGGGGTTCTGGGATCGAGTTCACTGTCTGGCTCCAAGCTCAGGGGAGAGTCTGCTTGAGATTCTCTCTCTCCCTCTTCCTCTTCCCCTCACCCCCCCTCAAATAAATAGATAAATCTTTTAAAAAATGGGAAGCATAAAGTTTCCATTAGATCCAGCAGTACCACCTCTAGCTATGCAAGTACCCAAGAAAAATAAAAACACATGAGCATTCATTGTAACAACATGTCTCATAATAGCCAAAGGTAGAGACAATCCAAATGTCCATCAAATGATGCATGGATAAATAAAATATGGTATGTCCATATAATAGTAAATTGTTAGGCCATAAAAATGTCATGAATTACTGACACATGATACAAACATGGATGAACTTTGGAAACATTGTTCTACATGAAAAAACAACCATGAAAGATTGCATATTATATGATTCCACTCATAAGAAATTTCCAAATTAGGCATGTCAATAGAGACAGAAGATAGACTGGTGATTTTCTAGGGCTGAGAAGATGGAGGCAAATGGAGAATGACTGCTAGTGAGGGTTTCTTTTCTTTTTCTTTTTTTTTTTTTTTTTTTTAGATTTTATTTATTTATTTGACAGAGATCACAAGTAGGCAGAGAGGCAGGCAGAGAGAGAGAGGGAAGCAGATTCCCTGCCGAGTGGAGAGCCCGATGCAGGGCTCAATCCCAGGACCCTGAGATCATGACCTGAACCGAAGGCAGAGGCTTAACCCACTGAACCACCCAGGTGTTCCTAGTGAGGCTTTCTTTAGGGAGTGATGAGAATCTTCTAGAATTTTGATGGTGATACAACTCTGTATATGCTAAAAACCATTGAACTGTTTACTTTGAATGGGTGAATTGTATCAGATATGAGTTGTATCTCAATAAAGTTTTTTTTTTTAAAGAGAGGATAGAGTCCATTGTCTTCAAAAATCTTACAATCTGTATATTTCCAAATTATTAATGTTGTTGTTGCTATAAGCCTACTATGGGTACTGGGGAAACAAGGAAATAATCATGGTCAAGTATGAATCCTTGTTCGTATGTTGATATATTATTCCGCAAATGTTTCCGAGGGGTTTGCCATAGAACGATTAATACAAAACAGGATTAGAGATACAAAGTTGAATTACAAAATATCTGGATGGTGGGTAGAGAGACAAGAAGAGTGCTAGGTGTATGGCACTAAATTCTGTGACTTTATCCCCAGATATGGGAATAGTGGTAGAGGTGGAAAGATTTAACCAGAAAAGATGACACCAAAATTGGTTTCATAGAAAGTAAGCCAAGTAAAGGTTACCATATATTCTGAGACTCACCCTCCCTTCCCCACACCTTCCACCAGGGATTTGCCTTGACAGGCATATTGTTATTATTTGATCCTCTCTGCTAGCCACAATTGACTAGACCATAAATAAACCCTTGACCCAAACTGCTCCAGGTGTTCTCTCCTAGGAATTAGGAATTTGGACTTGATCAGTCCGTATGGTTGTAACTTGAACTGAAGGATGTCAATGCAGGAATTATAGGTCTGCCATTGTCTGTTATCTCTATAAAGAAACCAGGAAAGCCAGGCTGGGGAGATGGATAAAAGACCTTGAGAGAAGCAAACATAAGAAATAAAAAGCAAGTACTACTGGGTTACTGATAATTTGCTCATTTCTTCTTCCAGGCCCAGGAGCGCTTTTTTTGTTAGAGACTCCAGTACTTCTAATAAAATCACCCTTTTGGCTTTAGAAGAAAAAAATAAAAATGAGGGATAGTAAGGGTATGAAAGAAGTAGGAATTGATGTCCCATCTGAGGAGCTGGCATGTTCCAGGACACAAAACTGTGGCATTGGGCCATAAATTTATTTGAATATAAATTTGTGTATTTCATATTACATTATTTGTTTATCACAGTATTGGGGTTGTGTACAATCATTATCAAGCATGTATCCTTATTAGAGAAAATCTGGCAAAATCACTCTATTCATAGTAATGATACAGCAGTCTCCAAATATCAAAGAGCATAATGAGAATTCTCAATGGAAGGAAAGATCTGGTCCCACTGGAAGCTCTTATTCCTGCTCCTTCCCTAAAAATCCAAGCTATTTCATGTTTTTTTTTTTTCTTTCTGAAATTGTTATGTCACAGACGATATATTTGTAATTAGAAAGAAGTAAAATATAATAGCAGAACTTAAGCCTTCTAGATTAGAAATGTAAACCAAAAATACATCTAAATTTAAGATTCAGAGTGGTTTTTCCAAAGTATAAAGCAAAGAATGAACTTAATACTTAACTCACTTACATACATTAGAAGTTTAAATTTAAAAGGATTCAGAAACGAGAACTAGTAAAGAAATAGTCCAGTGAAATACTGAGGTAAAACAAGGATTAAAAGTACAAAAGTCATAAAAAATGTTCACATCCTGAATTAGGTAAAATGAATGAAAAGAAATAGAAAGTCACTAATAACTTTCTTACAGTTTATCATTCTCTGTGGACTTTTAGCCAAGAATGACAATCTCCAAGTTTATTTTGTTCATCTGACTCTTTCTCTAGCATCTCTTTGCGTGGATTGATCTGTATGCGTTTCACTATGTAGCAATCTCTTCCTATTATCATACAGAAGAATTTAGCAAAAGACATGATTTTTTCAGTGTCCCATCCAGACATTGTTCCCCCAGACCCTTATTATAAGGCAGCCTCACTTAGTATGGACAATGCCATTATAACCAGTGTAGTTCCAACAGTTAGCATATTGCATTTAAAAAAAAAAAAAAGAGGATGGCATTTTAAATTCTTAAGCCAAACCATTTATGCTTTACGTATATAATTCATGCACAATTTTAAGTAATGTTTTAGGAGGATTAAATGTGTCAACCAAGTTATGTCTCCAAATAGGAACATTTCATTGGTTCAGGCAAGGCTGGTGGATGCTTGAGGTTTTCTTCTTAATTTCTGCCTCATATAGCTGCTTTAGATCATTACAGGTGTAACTGAAATAATGCTAATGTCAGCTCACTCTTCTATAAATAACTCTATTGAAAATAATTTCGTATTCTGTATAGCAACATGATTCTACATATCAGACTCGATTACAGATGTTCCTGCCAATAAAGTTATGGAGTTCTTTATGATAAAAACTTTGTGTTGAACTGGATGTTATTTAGGAGAGCATTATACGTTTCAAGCGTTAACAGGAAACACCGACTGACAAAATCACATAGAGTAAACCAGTGTAATCTATTTCCCTACTATTCGCTCTGTATCCTCTAAAGAGCCCTTTCCCTACCCTACCTAAATTCTTTAGTTAGAATCTATGTCCTGTTCATCCTTTCATCTCCAGAGTCTGGCACAGTGCCTTTATACTATAGACGATCATTTCTTTAGTCCATTCAATTAATAGGAAGTTATTGTGTCCCATTCATTGCCAGGCTTTATTCTAAGTAATGGGTTAGAGCAATGTAATAATCCCTACCCTTATGGGGCTTGCATTCTAGAATAGGGAAACTTAAAATAAAAGGTAAAAATAGAAGATAGAGTACATTAGACATTAGTAAATGCTGTAGGAAGAAATATATCTTTGAGCAAGAATAGTAAATGATAGGGTAGAGAATGTTACAATTTCAAGAGAGGTAGTCGCGTGTGTTCTTGGTGAGGTTATTTCTGAGTGAAGACCCAAAACTGTGAGCCAAGCAGCCATGTGGAAATACAGAGGGGGAGCACTGCAGGCAGAGGGGAGAGCAGGTGCAAGAAACCCAGCAAAAGGCTGCCTAATGTGTTCAAAAAAAGCAATGATATCAGTGTACCTACTGTATGATGAGCAAAGGGGAAATTAGAAGCCAGAAAGCTAACAGGGACATCTAGGTCATTCTAGAAACTGGAGATTTTAGATTTAATGAGTTGGGAAACATTGAAGGATTACAGCAGAAGCATGACGTAATCTGCTTTGTGTATTTTACAAGATCCCTCTAGTCCCTCTGTTGAGACTGAGAAGAGAAAGGGCTGAAGCAGGGAGAACATGGCCATGTAAGGGGTGAAGAGACACCTGCAGCAGCAGGTGCACACATTTAAAAAAAAAGAATGGGAGATGCAAACAAAGTAGACCGGGAGGCGGGGAGAGAACTGCCTGCAAAAAGAAAATGGTAGAGTGTGATTTGCTGAGCTCCCAGTGTGTCACAGAGAGAAAAGGGTCAGGAGAAGTTGCTATTTGCTTGTTTGGCCTCCCACAGGTATGTGCTTGGGAAAAGGAGAAATCACATTTTTTAGATAATAATAGATATTCTTCTTTGTCACTATACTACAGCTCAGTAAACTATAGTCTCTTAAAGGTTAATTGCAAAAGAAATCTGAATCCATATCAGTAAACATTTTGCACTATTGCAATGAAGTTCATTGGCCTGTCTTGCACTTTTTAAAAAAAGATTTTGTTTATTTGGGAGAGAGAGAGAGCACAGAAGGAGAGTGAGATGGAGAAGTAGACTGCCTGCTGAGCTGAGAGCCCAGTGTGGGGCTTGATCCCAGGACCCTGAGATCATGACCTGAAGCGAAGGCAGATGCTTAACTGACTGAGCCACCCAGATTCCCCCGTCTTGTAATTTGATTGGGCTTTTTATTCATGCATGGTTTTATAACATCGTGTTTTGGTCATTTGGTAAATAACAGCTCACTGAGTTATGTATATATTCCACATGTTCACATATTTTATTATACAATATTTTTAAATATCATTTTCATTTATATCATGCCCATTTCAGTAAAAAAAAAAAAATACACACTTAAGTATTAGGAAGCAGAAGGTGGCAAATACAAATTGTCCATAATCATAATTTTCATTTGAAAGCTCAAAATTTATCCCTGGCAACAAATTGTGTTAGTTGTTTTCCTTGAAATGACTCATTTTCTTCATTTGTGAGGAAATGTCTGCCAAATACGCAGTCAGGAATTGCAATAATTTGTCTGTCAGTTGTTCTTTCAAATAAAAATGGTATTTCATGAAAAAAGCATATGTCGTTTTTCTAGGGACAACTTTTGTACGTTAGTATGCAGCAGAAGTGTTTTGTGTCACACAGAATGTTAAAAAGACATTCATGGAAGTGATGTGAATATTTTTACTGCTTCCTCTAGGACATTCTTAAATGAAAGTGACTTTTTTTTTTTTTTTTTTTTTTTTAACTCCAGGTGCCTGTTTGTGGCTTCTATTGTGGTTGGTGCCAGAACCTTGACCATGTGACGATAACAACAAATTTTATCCTCTGTTGCTTTTGTACCTTTGGAGCTAAGGTCAACATGGAGAAACAGGCAGACAACATGTAAATGCTAATATGAAAATAATTTTGATTTCATAGGCCCCCAAAAAAGATCATGGATATTTACAGGAGGCTGTGGATCAAACTTCGGAAACTGCTGGTTCAGGAGACTAGGAGAGTGAGTGTTCTGGGAAGATTATATAATCATCAGGTCGCATCCAGGTTCTTGGTATGAGCTTAACATGAAAACTGGAAGTCTGGTTGTGTGTTTCTTCCTAACCTTGTTCATCCATGTGGATATTGGCTAGGACTAGATAAAAGGTAGAATTAAACTAGGATTATAGCTTGGCTGAGCAAATATAAGGAAGGGAAAGCATCAAGAGAACTGAGCGTGCATGCCAAAGAGTGATAAGGATTGAGTCTGAAGTTCAAGCTGTAAGGTGAGGAAAGTTAGACATGATGGAGTGGGGAATAATAACCAGTAGGATTAGTGAATGCTATGTCAGAGTGGGGCCAAAGGATTGTTTTATTTGGTTCTAATTTGGAGCTAGAATGTTGGGAGATGACAGTTGGAGTGTGAAATATTTGAAAATGAGATTAAGGATATTTAAAATTACGAAAAGTGTTTTAAGTATGACGAGGGAGTGAGCAGCTGCAGTAGGGTCAAAAGTAGAATTTTTGGAGGAGAGAGAGTTAAGAACTGACAAATCATCTACCCACTAATATATCAGAGTGAAAAAGAGCATGCACTTTGGAGCTTTACTGCCAGAACTCAAATCAGGTAGACTTCTAGCTGTATAATTTGCTCAGTTCTCCTGGGTCTCAATTCTCTACATGGTTGATACTGTCAGTGATTATATTTATCTAATTCATGGTGTTGTTATAAGACTTAAATGAATTAATAGATATAAAGCACATAGAACAGTGCCTGGAATGCAGTAAAAAAATAACAACAACAAAAAACAAACAAACAAACAAAACCCAACCTTGTATCAATGGTAAATGTCATTAAATCTATTCAAGTCATCTGGAATTATGGCAAGAGGAATAATGAGAGAGAAAGCCTCAGTAAACCAAAAGTTAAACTGTTCATTATTGGAGAGATTATAACCCAGGGGTTATGACAAGGAGGAGAAATTGGTGACACAATGTGACGACAATTGAGATTCAAAACTGAGGGTTGTCAGAAGGAGGGAGGTAATGTGGTCTGGAAGTGACAATTAAGACCAGTTAGGATCAGTAAGGGCTCAGCAGTATGAGGAGTACTTGTGAGCACTAAGGGCAACGATGTCTTCAGGCAAAGGTTAGAATTAATCTTCCAGATTCTCCTCTACATTCAAGTAGCAATTTTTAATTATTTGTCATTGATACCTAAAATCGTAAAACTAAAGTTAACTCCTTCCTCCCAAGTGTCCACTTGCTCTCTACAAGTCACCATATCCTCTTGAATTTATCTCTGCACAGACTTTCATTGGTTTTGATTTTCCCCCTTTGTTTTAATTCTCAGTGCCACCAGCCAAGATCAGGCCAAATTACTCTGTGCCTGGCTATATATTATTATCCTAGCTGTTGGCTTTAACTCAAGTCTGTCACACATTTTTTTTCCCTTTTAGGCATTTCATCCTGAAGTAAATCTCTGTCTGATTCCTTTGCTTTCTCAAAAAAGAGAAGTGATAAAATTTTGTTAATATTTGCAGAAATCTCTTTGGCCTAGTTTCCAAGGTCTTCCTTTTAGCCACCAGCCCAAATAGCCTCTGAGCTTTACCTCCCACTGTGAGTTACCGAACATTCCCAGTATATTTTCCATTACTGTTCAAGAGAACTCTCTTCCTCCCTCTTCCTACCACACCCCAAGCAAATCAAGAGCTAAAGTAGGAGGCTCTTACTACTCATTTGATTCCAATGTGATGAAGACGGCAACATGTGGGCTCCACTTACCTGTTGTGCTCTTGTGGTTTGTACTTTACAAACAGTTGTTGGTGTTGGCCAAACCCAATGCTTATCCCTAGATAGCTGAAAACTTTAAGTGGGCTTGGCATTTCCTGACTTGTGACCTCAGGGAATTCTTATGGAGATTTGCCCTTATGAGGAAAATAACTCAGAATATACACAATTCTTCTTTTTCAGCTAAGAAGATAGACAGTGGATAAAAATGATATTGGAACCCTAACATTGAGGAATGTGTCTTTCAGGAAGCCCCTGTAGGGAAGATCTAATCCACCCTTGTAGATTCTTGGCTGAGAAACAACACTTGCCCTCACACCCCAGTATTAGAAGACAGATTAACCAGAGACAAACAAACAAGTCTAATAACATGTGTACCCCCTGTATACACAGTTGAGTAACTTACTGAAATGACTCAAGCCATGACCTAAAATATGACCTCCAGCTAAAGATAGAAGAAAGATGTTGGGAGTAAGGGAAGGGCATTTAAAGGAGATTACCAGAAAAAGCACAGTAAACAAGGTTATGGTTGTTATATGGATTTAAGACTGTGCCTTCTCCATTGATAAGAGTTTCTAGAGATTTAGTTATCCTTCCTGATACAGAGAGGGAGACACTCTTACAAATGGAGGTTTCCCTTATAAATGTAAATGTCTTTAGCAAAAGTGTAACTTTTACCTTCTTAATTGATGTTTCAGGATTTTTAGAGCTTCTTCTGTCTGCAGTTTCTTAAAAATAACAAGCGTAGATGGGCACAGTGGCTCGCGCCTATAGTACCAGCTACTCAGGAGGCTGAGGCAGAAGGATGGTTTGAGCCCAGGAGTTCTGGGCTGTAGGGTGCTATGCCGATTGGGTGTCAGCACAAAGTTCGGCATCAATATGGTGACCTCCCGGGAGTGAGGGACCACCAGGTTGCCTAAGGAGAGATGAACTGGCCCAGGTCGGAAAGGGAGCAGGTCAAAACTCCTGTGCTGATCAGTAGTGGGATTGCACTCCAGCCTGGGCAACATAGCGAGACCCCGCCTCTTATAAAAATAAATAAATAAATAAGCCTAAAATAATCCTTATAGCAAAGAGGTATATTTTGGGGTGGCAAATTCTGTTCCCCTTTACCCCACATTCTTCTGCAATTAGATTTGTCAGAAGAAAATTTTTTAGACCAAGTAAGACCTTCCAGAGGCATCCATTAAATATGGAAAAAGGGGATGGGATTCAACTGTATATAGAAGAAGTCTCTAGATGGGTTAATTAGAAATGGAGCCCTCTAATGAGTGGGGGTTATGTGACTGGGAAAAAATTTATTTATTTTTTTTCTTTTTTCAGGAAGAGGGGCAGGCAGAGGGAGAAGCAGGCTCCCTGCTAAGCAGGAAGCCTGATGTGACCCTCGATCCCAGGACACTGGGATCATGACTCTAGCCAAAGGCAGACACCCAACCAACTGAGCCATCCAGGTAAGGGACAAAATTTATTAACATGTACATTATAATTCTATTTTTTCCACTTCTGCAGTAACAAGACTATAATTTTTATAATGATTCTGCTGTACCTCTTTCCTCTTCTATGGTTTTGTCAACCGATTCCAGAATTTTTTACAATTCAGAATGTGGAGAGTGATGGAAATACACTGGAGTTTAGAGAGAGTAGGGAAGGATTTAGCATAAAAGATTAAGAGAAAAGGGGGGGGACGGGGAGTACAGAAGCTTTGTTCTTTGCGATGAACTGAATCTCTTCATTTTTGTTTAGAAAATTGAATTAGATATTGGAATTTTATTTATTCCTTATTTCTGGATTTATTCCCATGCTAGTCTATAGATAGACTGGACCATGTAGGCCTTGCTTTTGTTATTTTATTTTTATTTTTTTAAAGATTTTTATTTATTTGACAGACAGATCACAAGCAGCCAGAGAGGCAGGCAGAGAGAGAGAAGAGGAGGCAGGCTCCCTGCTAAGCAGAGAGCCCGACTTGAGGCCCGATCCCAGGACCCCGGGACCATGACCTGAGCTGAAGGCAGAGGCTTTAACCACTGAGCCACCCAGGCGCCCTGTAGGCCTTGCTTTTATAAGGATTTTAGTTTTACATGTTGCTCACAGTGTAAGAAAACTTCTTTGCCATTTCCTGAATATACATTACTATAATCATGGTTCCCAAATTTTGAACCAGCATGCGGTGGTATGCTGTAATAAACTCTCAAAGGCACTGCCAGATATTTTAAATATTCAAAGAAAATACACTAGTATTTGTTGTATACTGTATGAACTACTGAAGTAATTTGTTGGGATTTATACTACTTAGTAAGTGGATATGTTGTTGACTTTAAAAATATAATAACCAGTATTTTACTAGCAAAATGAACTTATTTGGAAATGTCAGAGGAATTGCAATTTGGGGCAAGCAAACTTTGGGGAACAGTTGGTAAGTATGGAGAATGAAAGAGAGGGACTTGTTTTATCCAGGAAAGAAGGAAATTTGGGAGAGTTATTTTGAACAAAAGTTTATTGGAGAAGGGTAAGGATTTGAGGTTGTGATGGTTTCTCATTGGCTTCGAACAGTGCTTAGTGTGCTGTTGCTTGGGCAGGAAGAAATCTTCCCTCTTTTTGTTAAAAGCAGATGAAATTCCTATGTGAAAAATGTCCTCCCTTGTCAAGATAATTCTTACCTTCTTTCTGCTGGTGGTGCAGGCTGCAGTGAGTGGTTCATTTATGAGAGCTCCTCCTTCAGGGATTTCTGAGTCCATTTTGAATGAGATTTCCTTTATTTATTTTCACATGGTCAAGTATTTTATTTTATCTTATTTTTTTGGTTTAAGATTGTTATGAAAGAAATACTGAGATACTAAGTCTCATGATAGAAAGTTCTATAACCTTTCCAAATTCCACACCTTCTCTTACTGCTTTCATTTGACCCAGAATGGTTTATTCCCCTATTTTTATTTGAAAAAAAATTATTCTCTACTAATTTTCATAATTGGTTTCAAAGGCTGCCTCCTCTAGGACTTCTTTTGTACCTAGTGACCTCTCTGCCACCATCCTCTGAACTTTTTTGGTCTGTTTTAAAGAGAAACAGAATTTGCCACCCTAGAATGTGCCTCTTTGACATAAAATTTTTTTAGGCTGACTATTTTTAGGAAACAGCAGACACAGGAGAAGCTCTGAAAACAAAGTAGGTTACCCTTTTGTAAGAGACACTTTAAAAGAAACCTCCATTTGTGAAGGTGTCTTCCTCTCTGTACCAGGAACAGGAAAATGACTAAATCTCTAGAAACTTTTATCAATGAAGAAGGCACAGTCTTAAATTTACCTAACAACCCTACCCTGTTTACTGTGCTTTTTCTAGCAACCTTCCATAACTGGCCTTCCCCTACCCCCAAAATTTTTCTTTTGTCTTTAGCCAGAGAAGGTATTTAAAGTGGTGACTTGGGCCATGTCAGGGAGTTACTCAATTTTCCTGGGTCTCTCCCAGATGTTCAGGGGGTATACATGTTATTAAACTTCTGTTTGTTTTTCCTCTGGTTAATCTGTCTTTACTACAGGGATGGGGTGTCTCAGCCAAGAACCTGGAAGGGTGGAAGGAAAATTATTTTTCCTCCCTTACAATTAAAACACTTGTAATGTTCTCTACTATCCTCTCCTATAACACTATACATTTCTCTGAGAGCAGAAACCACATCTCATTTATAGATTGAGATTTTTAAAGATGACAAGAACTTCAGAGATTATTTACTCCACACCATCTTTTTCACAAATGAGTTCAGGGAAGTAGGAAAAGAATAGTTAATTGATTAGAAAGCAGCCCAGTAATTTAGCGGCAGAACTGAGGAGTCCTATTATCTTCTCATTCTTGATAGCATTCCTTTCTGCAGAGAATCCCAAATGATAGATGTCTAAAATTATTTGATGACTGTATTATTAAAGTGATGATGGAATTAAATTGACTTTCTTTTAATAATCAGGATAATATAAATTTTCAAGAAATGCTCTCCTAAGAAAAAATTAAATTTAATTCACCATTTATTTTTCTTTGACATTGACCTTCAGATAATTAAGGGGTAATTTCTATTTACATTTATTTTCTGAGTGAAAAATCTGGGATTTAGGAATTTCCTTTACATTTCTACTTTAATGTGTCAGAAGTGTGACAATAAATACCCAATTCATTATATTTACTTGAAAAAATTATACATCTATAGAACATATGATGGTGTGAAATTTTGCAGCTCCCTGGAAATTGGTAATTTTATGTTGTAGTTAGAAATTATGCTGTTATTCATCCCTTCCTGATCAAAACTCTTCAAAGTGTAGGGATAGAGGGCACATACCTCAATATTATCAAAGCCATCTATGAAAAACCCATCGCAAATATCATTCTCAATGGAGAAAAACTGAAAGCATTTCCGCTAAGGTCAGGAACACGGCAGGGATGTCCGTTATCACCACTGCTATTCAACATAGTACTAGAAGTCCTAGCCTCAGCAATCAGACAACAAAAAGAAATTAAAGGCATCCAAATTGGCAAAGAAGAAGTCAAACTATCACTCTTCGCAGATGATATGATATTATATGTGGAAAACCCAAAAGACTCCACTCCAAAACTGCTAGAACTGGTACAGGAATTCAGTAAAGTGTCAGGGTATAAAATCAATGCACAGAAATCAGCTGCATTTCTCTACACCAACAACAAGACAGAAGAAAGAGAAATTAAGGAGTCCATCCCATTTACAATTGCACCCAAAACTATAAGATACCTAGGAATAAACCTAACCAAAGAGACTAAGAATCTATACACAGAAAACTATAAAGTACTCATGAAAGAAATTGAGGAAGACACAAAGAAATGGAAAAATGTTCCATGTTCCTGGATTGGAAGAATAAATATTGTGAAAATGTCTATGCTACCTAAAGCAATCTACACATTTAATGCAATTCCTATCAAAGTACCATCCATTTTTTTCAAAGAAATGGAACAAATAATCCTAAAATTTATATGGAACCAGAAAAGACCGCGAATAGCCAAAGGAATATTGAAAAAGAAAGCCAAAGTTGGTGGCATCACAATTCCGGACTTCAAGCTCTACTACAAAGCCGTCATCATCAAGACAGCATGGTACTGGCACAAAAACAGACACATAGATCAATGGAACAGAATAGAGAGCCCAGAAATAGACCCTCAACTCTATGGTCAACTAATCTTCGACAAAGCAGGAAAGAATGTCCAATGGAAAAAAGACAGCCTCTTCAATAAATGGTGTTGGGAAAATTGGATAGCCACATGCAGAAAAATGAAATTGGATCATTTCCTTACACCACACACGAAAATAGACTCAAAATGGATGAAGGACCTCAATGTGAGAAAGGAATCCATCAACATCCTTGAGGAGAACACAGGCAGCAACCTCTTCGACCTCAGCCGCAGCAACATCTTCCTAGGAACATCGCCAAAGGCAAGGGAAGCAAGGGCAAAAATGAACTATTGGGATTTTATCAAGATCAAAAGCTTTTGCACAGCAAAGGAAACAGTTAACAAAACCCAAAGACAACTGACAGAATGGGAGAAGATATTTGCAAACGACATATCAGATAAAGGGCTAGTGTCCAGAATCTATAAAGAACTTAGCAAACTCAACACCCAAAGAACAAAGAATCCAATCAAGAAATGGGCAGAAGACATGAACAGACATTTCTGCAAAGAAGACATCCAGATGGCCAACAGACACATGAAAAAGTGCTCCATATCACTCGGCATCAGGGAAATACAAATCAAAACCACAATGAGATACCACCTCACACCAGTCAGAATGGCTAAAATTAACAAGTGCGGAAATGACAGATGCTGGCGAGGATGCGGAGAAAGGGGAACCCTCCTACACTGTTGGTGGGAATGCAAGCTGGTGCAACCACTCTGGAAAACAGCATGGAGGTTCCTCAAAATGTTGAAAATAGAACTTCCCTATGACCCAGCAATTGCACTACTGGGTATTTACCCTAAAGATACAAACGTAGTGATCCGAAGGGGCACATGCACCCGAATGTTTATAGCAGCAATGTCTACAATAGCCAAACTATGGAAAGAACCTAGATGTCCATCAACAGACGAATGGATAAAGAAGATGTGGTATATATACACAATGGAATACTATGCAGCCATCAAAAGAAATGAAATCTTGCCATTTGCCACGACGTGGATGGAACTAGAGGGTATCATGCTTAGCGAAATAAGTCAATCAGAGAAAGACAAATATCATATGATCTCCCTCATATGAGGGAGAGGAGATGCAACATGGGGGTTAAGGGGGTAGGAGAAGAGTAAATGAAGCAAGATGGGATTGGGAGGGAGATAAACCATAAGTGACTCTTAATCTCACAAAACAAACTGAGGCTTGCTGGGGGGAGGGGGGTTGGGAGAGGGGGGGTGGGGTTATTATGGACATTGGGGAGGGTATGTGCTATGGTGAGTGCGGTGAAGTGGGTAAACCTGGCGATTCACAGACCTGTACCCCTGGGGAAAAATATATATGTTTATAAAAAATAAAATTTAAAAAAAAGAAAAAAAAAGAAAAAAAAAGAAATTATGCTGTTATTGCCTGCTCTGTGATTTTTTTGCCATATATAATTTTAGCTTACAGTTAATGAGTTTAGGACATTTTGTAAAATAATAGAATTATTCTTTTTATACTATCTACAATTAATTTTTCATAATAATCAGATAGTTTTCTTTATTTCCTTTGGAAAAGGAAAAAAATTTTCCTTTGGAAAATTATTTTGTGAAATAATAGAATTATTTTTATACTATCTACAATTAATTTTTCATAATAATCAGATAGTTTTCTTTATTTCCTTTGGAAATTTCCTTTCCTATTTATTTCTTTATTTCCTTTTATTTCCTTTATTTCTTTGGAAAAGAATATGTTAAAGGTTGTTGCTTTAAGAAATAGCATAAAGCAAAACCTAGTTTTACCTGATTTTAATAAAGCATAAAACTGATTTTCAAACTTAATGTGTAATGATTCTAATCACGTATTTATAATTTTATTTAATTTTAATGCCATATCTTTTCTATATAGTAAGGACTTTTTTTTTTTTTGTAGATTAAATGGACCCGAGTGACCAAATCTAATCATGAACTCTGAAAGTGGTTGTATATAAACCAAATGTACAACTGAATTCTCTTTAGAACACACATGCACACACCCATGTAAATATATATTATATAAATTTAGTTGTCTCTCCAGTCATAGAACTACCAGTTTTCTTGGGAAAGTCTATTTATAGACTTTTAATAAGTTACATTTATTTCTAGAATTCCATAGTAAACACTGTCACAGAATCAGAGTAAAGAAAATTTGAGTTTTAGGCTAGATTGCTCTATAATGCAGTAGCTTGTTTAAGACAATTATTTCAACTGTGAGGGAGAGAGAGAGAGATCTCTTTTTAAGCATGATTTAAGTTAATTTTATTCTTGATCTCAAGTATTTTCATATATGGCACCTTTCCCTTTCTTTTTTTCCCTTACTCATAGATTTTTCAAGTATTAAAGTGTCATATTAAGGGATCATGTTTTTATGGAAGAATCCATTACATGAGTTAGGTATTCAGGGTAAGACTGATTTCTCTTCTACACTAAATAAATGTCATAAAAATTTCAGTAAGATTTTGTTAATATCATATTAATTTGCGAATACTTCAACCGACGATGACCTGATTTTATTGTAAGCTTTGCATCTGAGGGCATTTCACAATTTACCTTCCAGTTAGCACTCTAGCATGGCAAGGTAGAGGAATTCAGATAACACATGCCACGCATATTTCAGCCCTTGGATTTCTGTTTGGATGATACTGGAATTGTAGACTTTCAGGCAACCAAATTATTTGCTCTAATGAAGAGGAATTGAGACTATTTTTACAACATAGCAAAAATTTCATCCTTTGAACCCCAGTTCTGCCTAACATGAAACACACCACTCATCATCTCTCGTACTCCTGAATGGTTCTTCAAAATGTTTATTTTAGGTAGAGAAAGCTTCTTAAATATTTCTGGAACTAACCATTTAAACAAAGAGTATACACAATACACTTTGGAATGAATATTACAGACAGAGAATCGTCATTACAACAAGCAGGCAAGCACAAAGTAAAGGCTGACCGATTTTTTTTTTTTAACCCAACACTAAAGCTGAGAAGTAAACTATCAGGAGATAAAGAGCAATCAAGATAAAAAGATCAAAATGGCTTACTCAAGTAGATTTCTAAAAGCCTTTCTCTATTATACTTGCTCCATAACATTGAACAGGACTGAATAGATTTAATCCCTGTGTGAATCTGATTTATCTGAGGATATTTTGTGATTAAAAACTCTACCTGCTTTTAGAATATCTGCCTTTGATTAAAAATAAAACAACCTCTTTGATTGTTTAGCATATACTAAGTAGTTTTAGTCTACTATGCTGATTATTCTAAAGCTTCTATAGCTTTATATTTTAAAAGTACTCCCTCGTATTACTTTTAGCTAGTTTGAACTGAACTCTGCAGTTCTGTGCAGCTGGTTTTCTAAGTAACCTTGGGGAAGTCACATAATATACTTCTGCGATTCCATTTCTTTCAACTGTTTAAAGAGGAAAAAATAACCCATGTGTCTCAGAAAATAATGGCTCTATAAAATATTAAGATTTACGCGATGGAAGATATTTAATAGATGCGCCTTTTTTATAAAACAAGAGTACAGGTTTCCCTCACTATCTGAAAGTAGAGTGCTCCTATGAAATCTTGTAAGTCAAAATGGCATAAAGCAAAGAAGCAATTACTATTAATTTAAATGGGAAAAATTTCAAGTTTCTCAGACCCAACAAAATAGCCTCTCTTAGGCTTTTCTGATCTGATTTTCTGATATTCTGGATCTTCTAATACATCTGCTAATGGATGCAGAAAATAAATACAGATAAAGCACAGGTGCTCACAGACACTGTCAGAGCTGTGATTTGGTGCCGAGTGTAGTTCCTGAGGAAGGAGCTTGGCGGTGCCATTCTCACCGCTTGGGGTGCAGGTTGCTTCTATGATGTGTGGCTGCACAATAAACACTGAGTGCTATTTTTTCTTTTTTTTTTTTTTTTGTAAAAGTGAAAATCCTCTTTAGCTTTCTTTCAGCTACTGAAAACAGGTACTAATGTAGGTCTTTCATTAAAATGAAATGTTGTAACGCAAACTTTCCAAAACGGGGTACTTGCATAATCTTCTTTAGCATTCCCTCAAATCCCCCATCAAATTTAAGGAAAAAAAAATCTTACCCATCATTAATAATCTTGATACATACTTTGGGCTCTTAGGGGAAAGGGCTCATCTGTTAAAGAATTAGTGACCCTCCCTCTCCTCCCAAGAAAAACCCTCTCACCTAAATGAATAAATAAGAGTGGAACAGGGAATGTTATTTTATTTAAGAAATCAGGGAGCTGGAGTGGGAGAAAAGTAGCAGGTTAGAGCAACTCACCCATCCTAGGCTTGGTAGGAGAAAGGGTAAGGAACAGAATTGACCTCAAACCTTCTGCTTTTAGGTTGAACAAGTACTAGGAGAAGTACAACGATGTAACTGTCTTCCCTCCTGTGCTATATAGGTGGTGAGCGCCAATGATGTTTGTACTGAGATGAATTGATGATGTTCAGTAAACAGAATAAAGCACAGTGATTTAAGAAAAAAAAATATTTTGCTAATGAATAGAACCACCTCAGACCTAATTTTAGTCCTCTGTTTACTAACTTTTTTACCTTGGGCACCTGAACAATCCTATGCTCTCTTTTCTTCATCTTTACATAGGCACGAGAACCTAAACTGCTGTGCTTTTTTTCTTTCTTCTTGTGGGCGAATGAAAATGCATTTAAAGCACAAAGCATGGTGTCTGATAAAAGGTCATTTTAAAATTCGGTTGATCTTGAAAGAACACGGGTTTGAATGGCGTGGGTCTATTTGCATATGAATTTTTTCTGATAAATACAGTATGTAGTATAGAACGTAGTATTTAATACAACATATAATACATATACAAAATATGTCTTAGGTGACTGTTTATATTATCAATAACAGTCAACAGTAGGCTCTTAGTAGTTAAGTTTCTGGAAGTCAAAAGTTATACACAGATTTTCAACTGCGGGGGAGGGGAGGAGAGGCACTCCTACCCCCAGCATGCTCAGGGATCAACTATAGTTGTTTTAAGACATTTGTATGAATGAGACATTTTTAAGTTGATGCCAGTTACAATTATAAAATAATTAGGTTGATTTGATAGCTTTAGACTATTAAAATTCTGCAGGATCACTCACTCACATCATGTGAAAAAAGAGGGAGAACCAAATTCCTATCTGCTCAGAAGGACGGCAACTCCTAGCTCTTCATTGTCACCCTGCCTGTTTCCAGAGTAGGGAGCCTGGGGGGCGGGGGCGGAGGCGGGGGACTGCTCTGCGCATGTCTCTCTGCTAATTGCCCTGTGAGAAGCCCAGGGCCCAGAATTATAGTTTAGGTTTTAACATTCTCGGAACCTGTCTACAGAGTGGGAAACATTGTTACTGTCAGAATATATTCTTGCAAACTATTTAATCTCAGCCATGTTAAAAGATACATTCATAGAAAAAAAATCACTGAAAGTTCAACAAAATGTTTACTAAAATTATGATGAATCATGATTTTTTAACGTTTTATAAAATTACAATGTTTTTTGATTAAAAACTGTCAAAACAGGCACTCGCATTGCCTTGGATGTAACAATTCTATTTCTTAGAATTTATCTTCAGGGACTATTCAGAGAAGTGTATAAAGGTGCCTACTGAAACATTGTAAACCATAACAGGAAGAAGCAGGTTAAATGTTCATCAGTAGATTATGTTGTTGAAATTATTAATACATAATGTCGATCAGCATTAAGATGATTTCTTACATGATATATATACATACAAATGTACATGCAGTAAAATATACAGCCATTAAAAATTAGGAAAACTAATACAGTCATTAAAAATATCCACAGTAGGGACGCCTGGGTGGCTCAGTGGGTTAAAGCCTCTGCCTTCGGTTCAGGTCATGGTCTCAGAGTCCTGGGATCGAGCCCCACATCGGGCTCTCTGCTCAGCAGGGAGCCTGCTTCCCCCTCTCTCTCTGCCTGCCTCTCTGCCTACTTGTGATCTCTCTCTCTGTCAAATAAATAAAAAAATAAAATCTTTTAAAAAAAATATATCCACAGTAGAGGGGAACCTGGGTGGCTCAGTCAGTTAAGTATCTGCCTTTGACTCGGGTCATAATCCTAGCATCCTGGAATCGAGCCCCACATCAGGCTCATTGCTGAGCAGGGAGTCTGCTTCTCCCTTTGCCTCTCCCCCTGCTTGTCCTCTCTCTCTCAAATATATAAATAAAATCTTAAGAAAAAAATCCAGAGTATATTTTAAGATGAAAAATTGATAATGAAACAGTATGAATAGTATAATCCCTATTTATTATATATCCATATCTATATATCTATATATCTAAAATTTGTACATGCTAACACAAGTGTATTATAGATTTCTCAGGGTGATGAATTTATAGGTTTTCTTAATTTGTAAATAGTTCTCTGATTCCTTTTTTTTTTCCATTGAGGATAAATGATTTTATACTTGATAAAATGAAAAACAAAACAAAATGAGTATTTGTAAGTCATACAATGCTTATAATATTTAAAACAGATCAACCCTTGTAATTTTAAAAATCAAAAACTTGAGATAATACGATTTTAAAACTGGCGATAACAGTCCAAATTCTCTATTTTTTTCAGCTAAAACAACTGAAACCCAAAGAGGTAAAATTACCTCCCAAGTTAGGCAGTGTATTATTGCTAAGTACCCAGTGTGTGCCAATCCTGTGTTTTTGTCATGGTTTTGTTTGCTTTCTTCATCCCATACAGTTAGGTAGATGTTACACGTGCGTCAGGTGTGTACGACATTTCAGACTGCACCACGGTTTTGTGCAACACCATCTTCTGGGTCAAAGATCTGGCCTGTGCCAAATCTAGAGATAGGCTTTTAGATAGTATGTTCTTGTACCTCCTCCTCTACTCCTTAATTTGTTGTCTGCTTGGTTTTATTTAAAAAAATATGTTTAAATAATGCCAAGATCATGTGATCCCTGAGGTTGTGGTAGTGTGGTCTTCACTTTGATTTATGGGGAAACCTGGGACTCTCTCCCAGGGAGCCTGAATACCTGCCACTGGCGGGGGACTTCCGAATGGTAAAGAGCTCCCCGTGGCTTCACAGCCCTAGGTAAAGTGGACCATCCACATTCCATCCATTCCTCCCAAGGAGGGAGCTTGTCAAGCCTGCCTTACAGAGCACAGCTGTGGACACCCCTGAGAAAATTCCCACAGCCCTAGGCCTTATCAGTTCAGAAACCTCCACTAGGCTTCCACCCCTGGAGCCCGCCTCCCACACCTGCGCCTCCTACGCAGCCTCCTTCCCTTCCGTGGGTCAGATGGAAACTCAGGGAACTTTGTGACCGTGTTTCTCAGTTACTCAAGCAAACAAGTATTCCCTACCCCATTTCTCATTATTTCAGCTGTGTCAAACTTCCAGAAATTCGAAACCCAGAAAATAGCAATAGAGTCAGAATTGTGGCAAAAAGTGTGATTTCCTGGAACTCTTAAAGAACTCCTTGAGATTTTATAAAAACAGCCACTGACTCACACTATGAATGGAAAGTAGATAGAATTTTAAACAATTTGGCAACAAAGATCAGCTTAATTTTTCCTTGGGAAAGTATACAAATGGGCAAATATTCCCACCAAATCTATTTAAAATGCATAGATGAGCATATCCCTACATTCCACAGACTGTGAAAAAATGTAAAACTTCTTTGAAGAAATAAGATTCCTTAGTTCAGTGACTTACATGGCTGCAATATTAAATAATTTTACAAGAACAGAACAGGGTTTGGGTACACAAAGACATGTAGTGTAATTAGGTACTTCGCAGTTCTGAACGATGACCCCAAAATGCTCGTAAAAGAATAAAGCTGTGAAATAATTAGAGTTTCTGAATCTTTCACCGAATACCAAGAATCTGGGCTAAAAGAACCGCCTTAGTGTTGTATTTTTCCTTTTTCCTTGAAGATATGTACTTGTCTTGGGTTTGCTATTTATTAAAAATGATGGGGAGGAGCTGCATATTCTTGAGGGCCTTAAAAAGGAAATTAATGGTATGTCTGTACAGCTCTTACTAAGTAACATGTTCCAAGACTTGCAGACCCCTGGGCTTTCTCTCAGTCTCCCCTGCTAGTTTCTGAGCCCAAGAAGGCTGAATTTTGAGCTGGAAGTTTTCCTAATAGCAACCATAGAGATAAATCATATTTGAAAGATTTTGGTGTCTTCATGATGTTCGTCAGGGTGTAACTAATAATCACCTCCTCAGATTGTAAAATCAAGTCGAAAAATTATTGAGGGAAGTAATGGCAGCTGCACGGACTTGTTTATTTCTAAGTCAGTACAAATTGTAGAACCACACATAATCATAATCATAGTTTTAAAGGAGCAGAAACACAAATCACTAGCCTGCCTTTTGTATGTAAGTGGTGAAAATTATTTTGTAATGTCTTTATGCATTGTGCATTAATCAACAAACCAACAACTAAGAACACAGACTAGTATTTTGCTCTTCTAATAGTTGAAGTTACAGAGAATGGTTCTACACATAATTTTGTATAAATTGTTTTATTTTTTTTAAGATTTTATCTATTTATTTGAGAGACAGAATGAGAGAGAGAGAGAGCATCAGAGAGAGGAGGGCCAGAGGGAGAAGCAGACTCCCCACTGAGCAGGGAGCCTGATGCAGGACTCAATCCCGGGACTCCAGGATCATGACCTGAGGTGAAGCAGTCGCTTCACCAACTAAGCCACCCAGGCACTCCGTAATTGTTGTTTCTAAGAATATTATAGGTCCATACAAAGTGATAAGAAACGAATATATGACATATACAACTTTAAATTAGTTTGGACATCAAGTTCCATAGCTTTGGTTGTCAAACCTCTGAGAAGAAGAGGAGGGGTTGTGAGCCTCCCAGCACAGAACCCAGAGAGCCTTCTCCAGAATAGATCAAGGTGATGATTATTAGGGGAAATTTGGAAATTCAAGGGAGTCTCAGCTTTTTTTTTTTTTTTTTAATATTTTATTTATTTATTTGACAGAGAGAGAATGAAAGATCACAAACAGGCAGGCGGGGCGGGGGGTGGGGGGCAAGCTCCCTGTCGAGCAGAGAGCCCAATGCAGGGCTGGATCCCAGGACTCTGAGATCGTGACCTGAGCTGAAGGCAGAGCCTTAACCCTCTGAGACATCCAGGTGCCCAAGCCTCAGCTTTTTATTCCTTCTTCAAGCAACCATGATTTAGCATCTGGTCTGCAGACGGTGACTGCATCATGAAGCAAACCAATCCCTCCCCTGATTGCTGGACCAAGGGTCTAGTTGTACTTAGAGTTTGTATTTACAAAGTGAGATACTACTCCCTTCTTGAAATTCTCTCTCCTCCCTTGGATCTTGTATGCTACATCTTGGGTTTGTAGTTTCTTTATTCCTCACAGGCTTTTTTCCCCTGTCAGACAGTGAAGTGTTACTGTTCTCTTGAGTTATTTCCTCAGCCAACTTCTGTTCTTGAATTTTCTCCTGCTGAATATTCACATCCAGTCTCACAGCTCCAGTCTCAGGTTTTCTCTGGAACCCACAAGCTGGTGACTGCCAAACAACAACCCCAGTCCATCAGCTCCTGACCTCTTCTCACACGTCCCGTCTGCTGCCTTACATCTCCATGGGATCTTCTACAGGAACTTCACATTCAGCTTGTCCAGAATTTAATGCAACATTTAGTATTTACTGCTGTGTTTTCAGTCTTATTTTTGGTTCCAGCGAGTACCCTGCAATCCAGGCAAGAAAACCAAGAGATGACTCCTCCTTATTTACTCACCTCCAAATAATGACCCCGACCTACTGATGACATGTTTATACATATGTTCCCTTTTCCCAGTCACAGTTGCCAATCCCCTGAAAATCATACGTTCTTTTTCCTGGATCATTGCCGTAACCTTCCAATCCCAAATTTCTCCTTCTCAAATAGATCCTCCTCAGAGCTGCCAAAGTGATGTATATAAAACACAAATACATACATATCATATCTCTGCTTCAGCTCATCAAAAGCCTCCCATTACAAAAGGGATTAAGTTAAAGCTTTTTGGCACACCCTCCAAGGCCTCCCTAATCTTACCTTTTCCTAGATCCCCAGCCTCATCCCTCCCCATTTCCCCCTCCACTCCCAACCCCTGCCTGCCTTCTTTGCTCATCCCATTTCCTTGCCCCTACCTCCAGCCTTTCATCTTTTAGAAAGTCCCTACTTGTCTTTTAGGTTCAGGAAATTTCTTACTTCCTCTTAGCAACTTCTGATCCCTCCCCCACTTCTTTCCCAGCAGGGATTGATACCCTTAGCAATCAAGAAAATGTACTACTATCTGTCACGTTATTACAGGAAACATCTTCACTTTCTGACTTTCAGTTCATGCCTACCAAAATCTGACTTTTACTATTCTATCCCATTGAAACTAGAAGGAAAAGCCAGTCACAATTTTGAGACTTTAGCAATGATCTCTGAGGCATTGCACCGTGTTGGCACTTTAGCCATATATTTGCAGCACATGTGAGTCTCAGTTTAGTCTCTTTCTCATTATGCAGTCTTTAGCAAGTTATTTGACCTCTCTCTGTCTTGCGTTCCTTATCTACAAAATGAGTATAATAGTGTCTTCTATCTCAAAGTTTATATGATGTGTAAACACATGGAAACTGCTTAGCACAATCTCTAGTCCATCATCACCGATATCAGTATTACTGTTATTATTCAGGGTTGATGTACATAGTAAATGTGTCTGTGTAGGTATGCAAGTTTTCCTATAAGCAATAAATAAGTCTTTTCTTAAACAATGACTTTGATGGAGATATAATAGATTTGTTTGAAAGCTAGATATAAATTTTTCACTTATTAAGTTAAGATGCCTTCCAAAGAATGACAATATAATAGTTTCAGAATATAATACAATAATATAGGTAAATATATTAGATGTTTCAAGTATCATATTTAGGCACAAGGAAATCTTCCCATTTAAAATATATATTTTCTTGCCCATCTTAAATCATTTTATTTTAGAAGATAAAATAATAGTAACTCTGAATTAACATTCTTATACATAGTTTATAGAAGTTTCTTGGCCTTTATACTGCATTCCTAATTCATAAAATTAAACCTGTCTGTTGTTGTTCTTGCTAAGAAAAATATTTTTTCCTAAATTTAAAAAAAGCAATTATATTGTCCCAGAAATGCAAATCATTGAATCTCAATTTATACTTTTACTGTTGTAGGTATTGTATAATTATTTTGCTTTCCTCAGAAAATAAAAAACAGGAACAAGATCTTAATTATGTAGTGAAAAGGCTATTTTAATCAAAAGCATACTACCAAGTGTCAATCTGTGGCTAATTGTTAAAGTGGAAAAGTTGTCTTTCTTTTCATTTCCTAAATGAGTCTTCTAATAGAAGCAGAGTGCCAATATACTGTCCCTTTGTCACCTCACCTAGACCCATCTCCCGTAGGCTGACTCCTTTCATCAAGATCTTTTCCTCCCCATATTGTTCATATTGTCTGATCAATGCTTATTCTCTCCATGATCTTTTCTGCATTTTGACTAGATAATGTAAAATAACTTCTGAGTCAATATCTTAAACCTCAAAAGTAACCTATAGATTTTATAGTACAGGTTTTTGAACATAAAATGAAACAACACAATGGTAATATTTCAATGGTTTGGGAAGCTGAGCTCTCTGGCATCTTAAATTTGAGTATATCTAGAGGTGACAGTTCAACTCCCTCATCCTCCCAAGGTAACAGTATTTCTGTTAACACAAGATGTTGTATTATTCTTTATAATAAAAAAAAGATTAAAATTCTTCGACATCTTACCAAAAACTCTTAAATACTAGTTTACATGAGTAACCTCTAATTTTATAGAGGAATATTTCTAGAACCTATGTAATCAGATAGATGGCCACAACATAGAGAATACATACTGCTATTCCAACATGCTTCCGTCATTGCTAAGATGGTAGGGTGGTGAGAAGTAAAGTAATTTTGAAAGTAAGAGAATAATAAAGGAGTAAAATATTAGCCAATAATATATAGCCATGATTATCTTAAAAGTGCCTACTGATCATACAAGTACTATTTTACAGTTTATTAACATTGTAAAAAAAGGTTTTGGAGGTCACCGACACTTTTTTTTTTTTAAGATTTTGTTTATTTATTTGACAGATCACAAGTAGGCAAAGAGGCAGGCAGAGAGAGAGAGAGAGGAGGAAGCAGGCTCCCCGCTGAGCGAGAGCCCGATGCAGGGCTCGATCCCAGGACCCTGAGATCATGACCTGAGCTGAAGGCAGAGGCCCTAACCCCCTGAGCCACCCAGGTGCCCCACTTTTTTTTTTTTTTTAAGATTTTGTTTATTCATTCGATAGAAAGAGCATAAGCGGGGGGGTGGGGGGGATGGGGAGTAGCAGAGGGAGAGGGAGAAGCAGGCTCCTACCTCCCAGCAGGGAGCCCAACATGAGGTTTGATCCCAGGACCCTGGGATCATGACCTGAGCCTAAGGCAGTTGCTTAACCGACTGAGCCACCCAGCTGGCCCTCACCCACAATTTTTGTGATGAAAATGTATATTTTTCCTCAAAAGCTTGTAAATGGAACATGCAGATGTTTACAAAAAAAGAAGTCACCTTCCTGAAGAATGGTAGTACCAGGTATTTTCCCAACTTTACAAGGAATTATGGTAAATGTCAAAGTGTGGGAAATTTATCATATAGAATTTTTATGTACACTGCCAATGCCCCATTTACTTATGAGACATCTGGAAATAACAATTATTTGTATAATCAAAATTGCAACTAATGACGGTCTTCTATTTTAATAAAATACATTAAAATGTAACTTTATCATAATCTCCTTTTTAAGAATTGGTAAAATGGGGGGCGCCTGGGTGGCTCAGTGGGTTAAGCCTCTGCCTTCGGCTCAGGTCATGGTCTCAGGGTCCTGGGATCGAGCCCCGCATCGGGCTCTCTGCTCAGCGGGGAGCCTGCTTCCCTTCCTCTCTCTCTCTGCCTGCCTCTCTGCCTACTTGTGATCTCTCTCTGTCAAATAAATAAATAAAATCTTAAAAAAAAAAAAGAATTGGTAAAATGGTTTCATAAGAGTTTGCCAATAATTAGATTAATATTAAGATTTTAAATTTTGTGGGTGTGCTCCATCCATTTCAAAAGTAATGAGAAGAATTAATAATGAACCTTCAAGTCTCTATAATAATACATCTTACTTCATTTTTAATCCTTTTATGATGCACTGACTTCTGTCCCAGAATATGTGTTTTGACTACTAATGTGGACAATCTATTTTAGTCCAGGAATTCTCAAATTTATCTCATATAGCTGAATCTTATAAGTACTCAAATGTTAAGGGTTAGGAACTTTAATTTTTAGATAATTAGAAAATCATTTAGTCCTAAATCATTATAAGGAATTTAGGTTATCCGACGCTAATATGGGAATAGAATATATATGTATCCCAGGAACCGGCCTCCCATAGGGAGGGACTCTGGCTAGGGAATGTCGTAACCAATTTTTGACTTAAGGGAACCATAGTTTATGTCAATTACATTAGTCTCTTGTCCAGGATTGACGCTGCACTCTACAGCCCCTTGAGCGCCTCCAGTCCTTGACCCTACCATCCCTACACTGTCCCTCCTGGCCTACTTTGGTTTTATCGCTCTTACTTAGCCTAATTACATCCTGTTGGTCAATCTGATCAATCTGCCTGCCCTTTCAACTTGTAAATCTTCCTTCATCATATTTGCTTAAGAAGATACCTAACCTGTGATATCCACTACTTTATACATGTTGGCTAATCAATCCACACTTCCATGCCTGGGTCTGACTCAGCTGTTGACCTCATACCTCATAGTCCGTTGATAAGCAAATCCCATCAGTTCCACTTAGAAAATATGTCCAGAATCCAAATAATTTCCCTGCACCTTCAGTATTGTGTCTCTGGACCACACGAAATTCATCATGTTCCTGAAATCTCCTAACAGCAATTTCAGGTTGACCACTCCTCCCTCTCATGCACCCAGTCAGTTCTCAATATAAAAGCCAGAATAATCCTTTTAAAAACATGATGTAGATTATGTCTTTCCTCTGCTTCAAATGCTACAGCTTCTGTTGTTATTGGAGTAGAAGCCTCCCCTTTCTGCCTCATCAACTCTTAGGTCCTATCTCCCATTCTGTATTCTCTTGTGCTTCACTGCAGCTGGCCCCCTCCTGGTCCCCAGGTTTCCTGAGCTATTCCCAGATCAGCCTAGAAGTGCTCCCTGGTGCCTCAGAGCCTTTGAACTCACCCTTTTGGCCTAGAATGCTCTTTCCCCTGGATGTTAGGTTGGACTGAAGATGGAGAAGGGCTTGTTTACTCACCTCCTTCAGGTCTTTAATTATCTTTAATTATCACCTTCTCAGGAAATCAGTCCTGACCACAGGATTTAAATTTTAACATCTCCACAACCTACTACCCTTTCTTGATTTTTTTTTTTTTGCCTCTATTGCATTTACCATCTACCACAATGCAATCTGTTTTTGTTTCTTTATTATTTATTGTCTTTTTCCCCTCAGAAAGCTCCATTAGGTCATTTGTCTATTTTATTCATTGTTGATTTTTTTGTTGTTGTTTTTTAGTCCCTAGAGCAGTGCTTGAATATAGGTTTTGCTTAACATAGGCTTGTTACATAGATTATGACTGTTCTACAGTTATTAGGCTTCTTTTTTCTTAAAACTTTATTTATTTATTCAGGGGAAAAATCAGTTTTTAACCATCATAATTAGTAAGCATTTAGCCTCTGGAATCTTGTGTTCTCTTTTTGGGTGCACTTATTGCCAGTTGCATGATGGTAGAGAAAATAACAATATCCACTTCACAGAGTGGTTGTAATACATTAGGCATGTAGAGTGTTTTCCAGAGTTCCTGGCCAGAGTAAACACTGGTCATGGTTATCCAGTGCTTTTATTAAAATGGGTTAGGTGGGCAGGTAGGTGCTACTGTATATCCTGCGTGCTGTAGCTCATGAAATCTGCTGACCATTGTGACACAATTACTATTGTGTTCGGAAACTCCAGAAATATCTGGACTCTTCCAGACTGCCAGGCCGGGAGGGTTAGTATTTTCTCTGGCCTTGTCTCATGTCATGTGTATACTATGGATATCTTAATTTATTCTGCAATGACTCACACTCACCAGTATTTAGTAGAAGTGTAAATAAACCCACAAATTAATGGTAAAAATGATAGGGAACTATAAGAAAAATTTAAAGTAACAAGAAATTGTCTCTGACACCCAGACCAGTGCAGACACAGCCGTGAGTCCCACAGGGCGTTCCAGGCTCTAGGGATCCCCGAAAGCCCCCCAGGGTTTGCCTTTTCCTTCTGGGTGTGGGCCTGTGACTCAGGCTGAATCACTACCACATAAACAGTCCAGCTGTTTCCATTTTCAGAGCTGGGAGCACTTCCTTGGCCTCCAGGTTGTCAAAGGTAGTCATTTGCAGTGCATTTAAAACTGTTGAAGTGATTTCGGCCTTAGAAAACCAAAAAATAAATCTGCCCTGTTTTTAGACTTATGAACCCACCTGGGAGCCCAATCCTAAATTATAAAAAGGAAAAAGTTACTCAGCTCTCCATTTAGAAAGCTCTCTTGCACCCGGACTCTTTTGCTTTAACAGCACATTCTAACATGGAGGAAAAAGAAAAGAAGAGAAACATCAAACGCTTTAAGAATGGCAACTTCAAAAAAAAAAAAAAATCATTGGTCACAATTTAGGACTTCAGGGACGAAAGGAACTAGAATTCATCTAACTGAGTAGCAGGGGATTGTTAGTATATACATTTATATGAAAATACACTTATTTTGGAAAAACACTTTGTTACTGTTTGCGGAAGATTTTGCAAGGTAGTACGTGGTAAAGTATTTAAAGCTATAAGTACTAAAGATGAGTTAGATCAGCCTCTGGCTTATTTCCCAGAAAATATAATATTCTATAAAGGAAAGCATTATAATCAGTTTCTTATGCTATTCATTCAGGTGTCTCATGTTTTACTGAAATTTAAACCAGATCTTCAAAGAGAAACCTACTTAAAATGTAAAGCAGTAAGACCAGATACCAGTAGGAGGTGAATGGTTTTTCTGTGTATGTATGAGAATTTAAGATGCATGAAATTTATAACTTTCATAGAATTAGTAGAAATAAAGTGTAACGCAATATTGATAAATTTATAAAATTAGTACAGACTTATGAAGGAAAAAGGGGCTCAGTTTCACTCTCATAGATAACATAATCAGATAATCCTATTCAGTTTCAGAAGCTAAAACAGATTAAGGAAATGCTAATCACTGCTCTAGGCACAGGCCTGTGCTTGGTGGATGTTGAACCAATAAATGAAGAAAATCAGCTGTCAGCCAACTGAGCGTGAGACAGGTAAACACCGAGAGGCTAAGAAATGCCTGGAATGAATTGCACAGGTAGTTATTAAGGATAGTCAAATGATATATAATGGCATCCAATTATTTCTGTTTTTATTAATTTTTTTTCAACATCCAGCTCCAATTTATTTTCCTTTTTCTCTTTTGGGAAGTCCAAGGGAGAAAAACACAAAACACGAGAAGGCCTCCA
Organism: Lontra canadensis; assembly: GCF_010015895.1. NCBI lineage: Eukaryota > Metazoa > Chordata > Mammalia > Carnivora > Mustelidae > Lontra > Lontra canadensis. The sequence continues at coordinate 2,750,885 of NW_022631042.1, forward strand.
GTTTGGGTAGGGCACAATGACACTGGAATGGGTGGGTGGTCATGCCTGCCCGTTGTTGTGGATGACATTGGCAGTCCCCCTTTGCGTCTGACTTTGGTGCTATTCTCTCAGCTCTGGGTTCCACTGCTTCATCTGCTCTGAGAACTAACTGCCGGCCTGACTAGATGAGACTGGCCAGGTTGTTCTGCAAGGAACTGGTGCCAGAGTCCCCAAGGGGTTGTGGCCACCTGAAGTCATCTCGGACCCGAGCTGTTGAACTTGGGAGATGGCTCCTGAGGTTTGGTGCCCTATTCATGGAGTGCCGATTGTGCAGCATGCTGGCGAAGTCCGAGCTGCCAGCACCTCCCGTGGGGTTTGGCACCTGTCCCAGCTTCCTTCTCTGTCTTCGAGTTCAGCTTGCCCGTCTAATGCTGGGATCCAGCTTGGAGGCCCACTTGCAGTAAGCTGTGGCCACCGCCAAGTGCCTTGAGCACCTGCCGGCAGCTTCACTGCAGGACAGGTCTGTGTACCAGGTGGCCCGCGGTCCTCCCTGCCCCTGTCGTGCCAGGTTCATACAGGGCCGCAGCTATGTTAGAACTGAGGCGTTGGCTGCAATGGAGTGCAATGGCTTTCCTGTAGAAGTGCACCCAGCTTCAAGTTTTCTACTCTCATCTGCTCGTTTCTTCCTTCCGTTTTGAGGCGTTCAGGCTCGGCTCAGTCTTCTGAAGGGGCTTCACTTGGGGCTCTTCAGTTCCCGTGGCATCTCCTAGCCGGCTTCTGCCGCTTTAGATATTTCCAGAATAGTCCGAGGCGGTGCGCATTGGCTGTCCTCCACCGTCACACTGAAAGTAGTCTCCTGGCACTGGATTGGAATACATGGGAGGTACAAGAATGTATATTCTCTTGCTTTTGAAGTTACTTGAAAAAGGTTTATAACTTAAGTAGCCAGGAGAAGCTCAATGCTAGAAGAATTGAAGTAATGTACCCTGGAAAACTGTTTTATCGCTATTACTTAATTCTGTTCCTTTGCTCTGTAGTGTAGCTTCTTAAAATCGGTTTTGTACCAGCAGGGGACATTTACAATGATTTTCACAGTGACTGAGGGACACTAGCAGCGTCTGGCAGCTGGCAACTGGGGATGCTAACCATACTGCGATACAAGAACCGTTTGGCACAAGGACAGATCTCCCAGAACTTTGAAATATCTTGCTTAACATTCATATCATTGAAATACTTATTTATAATGATCTGAACCTAGAATCTTGTTTTTTACATATGAACACCTAAGTACTCAGGGCATGTTTTTAACTATACCAGATTTTCTAAGAATACAACTACAGTGTAAATGGAAGTGTTAAGGTGACATGTTTATTTATTTTTGTTTATTACCAGGGCTGTAATTGCAAAATACTGTGGGAATATCTCCTATCCTTCTATTTAAGGCCTAGACTAGAAGTGGCCCTCAGTGGCCTTTTTCCTGATGGTGTTCCTTAGAGCATCCTTCCCTATTAACAAGGGATGAGGAATTTTGACCTGAGTAAAAGACTATTTTTCAGTAAGGTTTAGAGAAGAGCCGCTGTAAACTGGCCACCCCAGGCATCCTTTCCCTGGTGTTGCTAAATCTTACAGGGACAAAGGACCTCCCAAGAAGAGGTAATCACAAGCTCATCCTCACCCTACCAGCCTAAGGGAAAAGGAAGCAATTTAGAAAGAGGAGAATCCAAACAGAGAGCACTCCACAGAGCAGAGCTTGTAACCCCTTAGTTCCTCCCTGGGAAAGCTCCTCCAACACAATGGCCTACTTTATCCCTCTATCAACACCGAGAAAGAGAGGCTTAGTGCTACTCCTACAGTATATAGCCAATACTTAAAACAATAATTCACTAGAGCTATTTTAAACTATTTTAAAAATCACAGGCTGCCTTAGCCTGGGGGCTATAATTTGATGACCTCTATTCTACAAAACAGTAATCTTCCATAAGGTGATTTATTTATTTATTTATTTTTATGTAGAAGTAATGGAAGATTTGAGAGGCAAAATGTAGAATTGCAATAGAGTGGATCTGGTCTCAAACACCTACAAATCATATTGAAGACAATAATAAAAGACAATAAAATCATCATGAAAGGAGAAGAAAATGTCCTTTATTGGGTATGTAATACATGCTTGTAGAATATGTTGGAAATTATAAAGGGGAAGGTTAAAATTATGGAAACAATTTCCTTCAGAGTGAAACACAGCTAAACTCTATTTAGCAAGATATTTTTGTTTACGTAAAAGTGTGACTTTATATACAACTTTATATTCTAATTTTCCCACCTAATATTATTTCATAAACTTTGGATGTGTTATTAAATGGGCTTCCAAAAACATGATTTTAAATGGCAACCTAAAATTCCAACATAAGGCTGTGTCACATTTTATTAGGTCCTGGTATCTTGACACACCAGTAGAAAACACAGTAAGGATAAGTGAAAGTTCAGAGGATGAGTAATGATTACTCAGTTTAACACGTTAAACCTAAAAAAAGAACGGCTGCAGGCATACCTAATTATAGATTTCAGAAGATGAATAGGGCATCATTTGAAGAAGTACCTCAAGGGAGGGTGGGTACCTTTATATTTGAAGGGGAGGGAGACACCTGGATGTATTTTTTCATTGTAAAGTTAATAGCTGTTTAGAAAAGCATTTTTAAAAATGGCCATAAGGTGTTTGAAAAGTCTTAATTCTTCCAGATATGTTCCTGAAATATAAAATAGAGGTTTTACACATCTAGACAGAAGAGAACACTTTGAAACCTACTGTAATCATAATTCAAGACAGTAAGGAGTTACTGAGCTGCTGCTAAGATGTTCCTTGTACATTGCCTGCATGGAAAAAACGAAAAGTAAATAGTATGAATAGGGTGGTTCCTCCTGCTTGAGAGTAACAAAAGTCTTTGCAGCAATGTTAAGACAGAGCTGATACGTCAAATACCAAACCGCCAAAATGAATTTTGCAGTTGAGTTGGCCTCTTGCAAAAAATTTTATCATTTGCAATTCTGACTTTCCCTCACTTGGTGTTATGAGTAAAAAATATCACACCAACATTTCTTATTATTAGAAAAGTAATTTATTGTCTTCTGACATGCAGATGAAAAAAACCAGACTAGATTAATTAAAATTTAATCATTTTTAAATTGTCTAAATTCCAAAAATGTAATTATTCTACAGAGTTAACAAATTACAGGCATTTGTTTTAATCTAACTAGGTATAAGCATTTCTCCAAAGCTTTCCTTAAATTTCCTGAGTTTATCGAGAGACTGTGTGTGTGTGCATGCATACACGTATATCATTTGTTGCTTAATGTAAAGCTATTCCATGGGATTTTTTTCTGTGAAAATTGCCTTATGGAAACATATTTTAATATAAGATCCCTCAGTAACAGCATCAAGCCTACACTCCACAATGGTGTTCAGGTACAGTTACGAATATTTTATGAGTGTCTTTTTTTTTTAAAGTGGCATTTTATTTATAAAAACAGGAAATTATTAGGTCAGATGTAACTTTGGTCACAACTTGGTTAGAGTCTGACCACAGAGCACAACAGCAAACTGTCCTAGCTTGAATAGAGATAGTCTCAAAAAATTATACAAATAGCCAAAGTAGATATAACCAAACTATTTTTTGCATATATAGATCTTAAAATTACTTTTTTATATCTTCTTTTTTCAAAAGGTTACTGATAGCTTATTAGAAGCCTTTCAAAATGCAAAGTGCCTCTCAAATAATAAATTATTGCAAAACAGCTGTTTAAAGAATAGGATGAACGTCAAACAGGAGGTGAATCATGTAATATGAAATGGGCTTTTATGTGCCTGTCTTGACCCAGGGCGCATTTCTCTCTCATCACTGCCTTATGGAATAAGGCAATAGAATATGGCAAAGGTGAAGGGGTGTACATGTTGATACGTATTGATTGTGTGACTGTGATATGAGACTGCACTGCCCGTCCTGTTGGAGTCTCTTTATCCGTTGCTCACTTTGAGGAAGGTGGTGACTCTGCTGAGGATTCCCACATGATGAGATTTTTGGGGGGCCTTCTAGGATTTTGGACAACCTTTAGGGGCCACCTGTAAGAAACAGAAGCCCTTGGTCCTACAGTCATAAGTTGCTGAATTCTACCAAAAACCTGGGTTAATTTGGAAGTGAATCCTTCCCTTATAGTGTCTAGGATGAGACCTCAGCTCTGGCCGAAACTAGGATTGCTGCCTTGTGAAACCCTAAGCAGAGGACCCAGTTAAGCCATGCCTGACTACTCCCATAGAGAGTATAAGGTAATAAATGTGTCCTCAACCCTTGAGTTTGTGGTAATATTATTCCTCAGCAATAGATAATATACTTACCTAGAAAAAAAACGTGGTTGGGGCGCCTGGGTAGCTCAGTCATTGTGTCTGCCTTCGGCTCAGGTCGTGATCCCAGGGTCCTGGGATAGAGCCCTGCATCAGGCTCCCTGCTTGGCTGGAAGCCTGCTTCTCCTTCTCCCACTCCCCCTGCTTGTATTCCCTCTCTTGCTGTCTCTCCCATTGTCAAAGAAATAAATAAAATTTAAAAAACAAAAACAAAACAAAAACATGATTGGTGTGTCAAGATTTTAAGGTTGTTGTGAAAAGAATTTTGAATATTTTTTAAAATATGCTCAAAGCATTCTTCTGCTGAGGATTAAATGTTTGTAAATTAGGCAATTGAAATGAAGTGGATCTTTAAATCAAGAAGGAAATGGTCATAAGACAGGTTGAATCTTGATATGTGTTGCATGCTCTTGATTTCTTCATTTTTGTTTTTGCTTGTTTTTTTTTATTTTTTAAATTTTATTTATTTATTTTTTTAATGAGAGCTGACAAATTAGTCATTTAGTGACATGGAGAACATCATTCACCTGTTTTGGTGATGGGTGGGTGGGGGGTGTGGGGGGTAGATTACACATTTGAGAAGAAAATTTTTGCAAGAAAGTACTGAGAGGAGCCATGAGTTAATCAGTAAAACTGATTCTAAAGAGGATAAAGAGCCCATCTGACTTAGTGTTTGCATCTTTAAAGTAACATCCTTCCTCCCTGCCATGACTTCCTGCAGCAATGCCTAGCTACTTTAGGTTTGGTCATGGAGAAAACAGGTAATCCAGTTAATCCAAGGTTGGAGTTTTGCCAGATGGTTGAGGAATAAAAGAGAAGTGTAGGAGTTTAGTTTATCGGCAAAGCGTCATTAGAATAGGGGAAATCTTAGAATCAAAGCAGGATAAAGAAGGACGTAAAGACAGAAGGCTGACAAATTGGAAGAAAGTCAAAAGGCAAGTAATCTAAAGGTCCAAATAAGATATATAACAGAGGTTGTAGACGTCAACCCACTGTTGGGCTGGTCCAGTTTTTCTACAGCCTGAAGCTGGAAAAAAAAAAAAAAAAGTATTTTACATTGTTAAATGGTCAAAAAAAAAATCAAAGGTGTGTATAATATTTTGAGACATGTAAAAATTGTAAGAAATTCAAGCTTCAGGTCCAAAAAATTTTTGTTTTGAACACAGCCATGCCCATTTGTTTACATACTGTGTACAGCTGTTATCACACTATCATGGCAGAGTTGAGTGGTTGCGACAAAGAGTGTATGCATACAAAACCTGAAATACTTGCTGTCTGGTCCCTGAGATAGAAATGGAAGGATTAAAAGGATTAGAAATCAAAGAAGTGAAAAATTAAACTTGTAGCAGGTGAGTTTTACTCAGAGGTTGGCTGCAGAATTAATGCTTTTAGAAATAGAGCCAATTTATAGTAAAAATGTTCAAATTATAACTATGAGATTGAAACCTAGAGAGACGTTCATTGTTGATGATTAGAAGGTCAAGGAATTGAAAGTGTTGTTGGGCAAATCAGTTATTTGACTACTGAAATTGTTTAGAATTCATGAGATAGGTGCCTTAGTCTTTGATGAAAAATGAGAGGTAATTAAAAGGTGGTAGGCAGAGAGTGGTTGGTTCAAAAAGTTTAAATTCCAAAATCACAGAGCTTTTTAAAAGGAGAATGAGTAGTTGCCTTTGAGAAAGATGGGTATTGAACTTAATGCCCTCTGTGCCTGCTTTCTCCCCTCCGGTAGACCAGAGCGGTGGGAAACCCACAGTGTCCTTTTGTGAGGAGGAGAAGATGAACTTGGAAGCCCTGTTCTCAATAAAACAAGGTCTTGGTCACTACTAAAAGGAATAAAAGTTTATTTTTAGACAAAATTTTCAGGAGTGTATATTAGTACCAAAATAGTTTTAAATGATCATCTTACTTATATTCAGCACACAGCATGATGATTTAAGATATTTTTCTTTTCAAAATTTCCTCTAGACTAGGTTTATCTTGAATTGAATATATTCTAAAAAAAATTATGTTAAAAAATGTATGCATAGTATATATATTATTGTTTCAGCTGCTTTATTAAGGTATAATTGACAATAAAAGAGACATACTTAAGATGTACACTTTGATAAATTTTGACAAATGTACACATATACTTGTAAAATGATCACTATGAATCCGAATGGCAAAGACATCCATCACCCCTGAAAGTCTTCATGTTTAGTCATCTATTTCTACTACTAGTAAGATTTTTTACCTAATTTTAACTTGAAGTATCTGGTATACTTCCTTTCATTCATTTGTTCTTTCATTCTTCAGTAATGAGTAAATGAGTACATTGAGATGAATGCATTGAGATGAGTATATATGCTCAGGCTTTAAATGGTAATGCCCCATAAACTGAGAGTATAAACATTATCAGAAACAAATATCATTATCCCAACATGTAAGTAATAGATATTTTTTAATCTCCTGGTAAGTCTATTTTTAATAAAGAAACAAATCCCTCAACTAAATGAAATTACTGTAAGGCACAGATTTTGTAAAATATTTTGTTCTGCAAATTTAGTTTTTCAGCCTAGTTTTCAAAAGCATTTTATACTCCTTTAAATTCTGACCTTGTCGTAAACATGTTAAAGAGTATTCCTATATTGATTGTAGAATATTAGCTCTATTTTATTCTGAGAGGCTGGATTGTCTTTCTGCAAAGGTCATTCATTTCATTAATGGGAATGGAGAGGCATTGGGTTGCCTACTACCTGTATCTCTTCCACAATACACAGGAGAGATCCCATATCTACAGCAATGCCTCTGAATATATAGAACATTAGGAATAACAGAAGAGCCAAGTTATTTAAATCTTGAAAAATCAATTACCCTTTTTGTAATGTTAGTTCCAGAAGTACCTAATAAGAGGTAGTTCTTAAGAGAAAAAAAAAAAAAAGTTTTAGCTCATTGTTTAAATGGTAGCAGGTTTTTTTTTTTTAATTTTTAATTTTTTTTAGATTTTATTTATTTATTTGACGGAGACAACGAGAGAGCACAAGCAGTGGGAGCAGCAGAGGGAGAGGGCGAAGCAGGCTCTCCTCTGAGCAGGGAGCCTAGTGTGGGGCTTGATCCTAGGACCCTGGGGTCATGACCTGAGCCAAAGGCAGATGATTAACCATCTGAGCCGCCCCGGCACGCCAAATAGTAGCAGTTTAAAAAAAAAAAGGTGTATTTAGAGGCTTCATGCAGAGGTTTCCATACCCCCCAAAATTGAAATGGAACTTATTTAATATCTTAACATGCTAATGTTAATACAAAAACAATATAGAAAATTCTATAAATTTTTATATTAAAGCTTTGAATATAAATGTATCAATTTCAAAATATTTATTCTGCTTAAGTGCACTCATTGTATTTGTCTCCATTACAGATGCTAGAAAATAATGCTCAGAGAAAGGTAATTAAGGGCACTCAGCTACATAGGATTAACTCAGGATTCAAAATATGCCTTTTTACTCTAAATATTATTCTAAAAAAATTCTTCCATGTAAAAACATCACATCATGATATTTATAGATGGTTGAGATATAAGAAACTAGGGTTTGACGTTATGAATTATAATGATGTTTAGTTTTTACCTTCTTAGTAATTACATCTTTTTAACTTTTTGACTTATAATAAAAATATAGAGTTATTATGATGTATGAGTTGGAGTTTTAAGGGAAGAGCTTAATAGGCAGAGGAAATACAGGTGTAAAGGCTCTGAAATGAGCATGTACCTGGTCAGGCTGAGAACTGTCAAAACAGTCAGTGTGATTCCAGTGGGGTGAGAGAGAAGAAAAATAGTTAAGGTCAAAGACATAGCAGGGGCCAGATCAAGAAGAACCTCATAGACCCCTTTAGGTATTTGACTTTTTATTCTAATTGATATGGATTGGAAAGGCATTGGTGGGAAGATACCAAGACATTTCCATTGCCTGAGATGGGAGTAGTAGGTTTACAGATTGAAGGGCAAAGAACAAGTCAGAGACCAAAAGTTCTGCTTTGAACTATTTATTAAACATCCATGTGGACATATATAGAAGGCAATTAAATATCCAAATCTGTTTGAGTATAGTCAAGGGGTTGAATTTTTTGATGTGAATTTGGGATCGTGAGTACACAGATTTTATGAAAAGCCCGGTCGTAGATTAGGTTAGTAGAGTGTATACCAGTAAGGGTTCAATGGAAGAAGGAGAACCTTCAGGAGATATGTGTGGATTTGTTACAGGGGTTTGACTATACACGTTTGTGGAAGGTTGATAATAGGTAAGGCTGGGGTCTTTGTGTCTGATGCTCGAAGTTGAAGTGCATAGAGAGGCAGTTAGAAGAGAGGAAGGGTGTAATGTTACAGGGGATGGGAGGGGGATAACAAGCTGGAACCCGTAAGTAAGAACTTGAATCCAATAAAGACAGAACTGAACTCAGTGTCAGCTCATGTTGCTTCTGACCTTCATGATGTGGGTGTGGAGGAGAAGCCAAGCTCCTGTTTGGCCCAGCCTAACTGGAAAGAGATAAGAAAGGGAATTCTGGGGAAGGTAGTTCACGCTTAGCCAAATCCTCAAATTGCAAATCCACTATAGGAGGTAGGTAGAGATGGAGAGGAGATGAGGGCATAGGTCTGAATCCTGTGGGACTCAAAAATTCAAAGGTCAAGAATATGAGGGTTTCTAGGAAGTAACCTTAAATGTAGAGATCATATCCTTCTTCATTAATTCCCAGTTATTTTTTGGCTGCAAAGAGGATGTGTTAGCTGGAGCTTGGACTCGGAAATGGAGGCCACCTACTGAGGACAGATAAGCAAGAAGATCAAAAATGCTCTTGTTTGTTATTTATTAGTTAGCTAGTTCATTGTAGTGCCACACCAGCCCTGGACATATTCCTGGACTGTGTTTATAAGAGAAGTCAGATTTGTCATATTTAAACCACTTTTATTTGGGGTTTTCTATTACCTGCAACAAAACCCAATTCTAATTTATAGAGTGGACTCAAGAGAAAATGAGAGGTGAACACATAAAGACACTATAGATAATATTTTGACAGAATTACCTATAAATTGGAACTCAGAAATCAGCCTCTAGCTAAGGATGAGGGAGGGCAAGGACATTTATTTTTTTTATTTTTTTTTTAAGATTTTTTAAAAAATATTTTATTTATTTATTTGACAGACAGAGATCACAAGTAGGCAGAGAGGCAGGAAAAGAGAGAGGGGGAATTAGGCTCCCTGCTGAGCAGAGAGCTTGATGCGGGACTTGATCCCAGGACCCTGAGATCATGACCTGAGCAGAGGCTTGACCCACTAGCCACCCAGGCTCCCCAGATTTATTTTTATGATGGGAAATGTTACATTTTTTTATGAGGTTGAGGATTATCCAATAGAGAGGAATTACTTAATCCTCTAGAAAAGAATTAACTCGATGCAAGGAATTATGAACTGAATAATAGAAGTAACAGAAAATCCCAAGAGAAACATGTAGTTTACTTGATTACTTATTCAGATTGGTGAAACTTACATTCACATTGTTCTCTTATTATATAGATATTAATATTTTTGTAGTTAAAGACAGCATTCTGGGAATTTAAGCAAAGTAGCATAATTTTTAATCAGGTAATCAGAAAGAGATGATATATCATTTTTTAAAAAGATTTTATTTATTTATTTGAGAGAGAGAGAGCATGCACACTCAGGAAGGAGGAGAGGCAGAGGGGAGGAAAGGGAAGGAGAAAGAATCCCAAGCAGACTCCGTTCCAAGTGTGGAGCCCAACACAGGGCTTGATCTCTTGATCTAAGCTGCAACCAAGTCAGACACTTAAGCAGCTGAGCCACCCGGGCGGCCCAGATATGTCACGTTCTTAATGCCATAAAAATTACTTCATTGAAAATAATTGTTAAAGCAGACTTTTTGTTTTAAAACTTACATTACTCAGGGAATCCTAATTCACTTTTCACCTTTATTTGTAACACACATTGTCATTTCTTGTATTTTAGTCCTGGATAAAGTTTATCAGATTTATTGTAGGAATATGATGCACCAATTAGCTTTTCATGCTTAGCTATGAAAATTTCATTCAAAGTGTGCGATTTTATTAACATTCCACTTTTATACCTTTCCTTACAATGGTAAGTGGTCCATCTTCAGATCATTAAGCAGTTTATTAAAATTCTCCTGCAATTAACTTTAGGCATAGTTAATTTTAGGCATCGCTATTGCACATACACTAATTTATCCTTGGAAACATTCTTAATTTCTTAGTCATATCTAATATAGTTAAAAATATTCTTTCTGGGAAGGACAGTTTTGTTTTTTGTTTGTTTTGGTCAGCAAGTATAGTGGGGTTGGTGTTCAGAACAATAGATATTTTCTGTTATTATTTTTGCATAATTTATGATGTATTATACACATAGGATTATAAAAAGAAAATGGAGTTATATGCAATTATATTATTATCCCAGAGTTATTGTAATATTAGAGGTGCTTTAGGTATGAGATACAATAATCATAACATCAGGGATGATTAAATTTAGTTCTAAAAACTATCACATTTTCAACTGAAGTTGCTAAAGTTCAGTCAACATGTTTTCACAAGACATATTTTCCTATTTATTCCCTTTGTTTCTGACAACATATATGGTCATCCCTTCAAAATGCAAAAGCCTTTTCATAAGAAATGTTTTCTGAACAGAAATCTTAATGTTCTTAAATGTTCTCCAAGAACATTTAAATTATTTTCCCTTAACTGGCAAGACCCATTTTATAGGTCATGCATAGTGGCCATGCTTGGAATATGAAGTGTGACATCACTGGATCAAGCACATTCTTTATTTTGTAATAGGAAACCAGTTGTGAGCAGGAGCAGGTTTGTGGTTTCGTTGATATATGAAAACCTGTAGTCCCAGTCACGGCCTCCACGTGGTGCTAGTGTTATGTACTGGACCCAAACTACCCAGTAATGCAAAATAACCACTCAGACTACCCATCAAAAATAATCACAGTAGTGAAACAACTGATTCAAATAAAAAGGCACCAAACCTGAAATTTTGCCTTATGCAAAATTTGGCTTGTGCACAATAATAATTTTGCCAAGTCATTTGTAGAAATTATAGTGAAGCTAAATAAAAGATGACAGGAAATAATGAGTTTAGAGATTCTTGTTTCATCTTGGGGATCTCACCAATGGGTTCAATATCACTTTTTGTTTTTATCTATGTATTCTTTTCTCTCTTCTGTAGATGGTTATTTGGAATGGTGTTAAGGAAAGGAAATCCTTGGAAAAGAGACTTCATAGGATTTCTGCCAGGTTTTTTTCTTTTGTCATTACGATTCCTTTGAACTCTAAAATTCACTTTCATAGCCAAAATCTGATTTATTTTTAATATTTTGATTTTCTGTCAGATTCTTCACAACTTTAGTGTTTTGTTTCCATTTATTTTAATGTGAAACAGGTATATTCATTGAGTTGATGGCAGCTTTATGTGATATATAAAATTTTATATCCATTTGCCAACTGTATGACAATTGAAGATACTATAAAATATTATAAAATATTTGGCCTTCTTGCTCAGTTTCTTGCCAGCTGACTAATGGATAATTGCACTGGCCTTATCTAATTCCTTCCTTTTCTTCTTTCATAATGGGACACAACTGTTTTTCTTCACTCTAGGCTTACACATTGGCCTTTCAAGACAAAGTGAACAATGAAATAAATTATTCAAATAATTAACAGAAATTATTTGGTCTCTAAATTTCTTAAGCCATACAGAGTGTATTTTACCTCTTTTTTCCCACACATTTAAGTATTTACTGAATAAATTACTCCATGTCAACTGGTTTGGTTCTGGCCTTAGCAGTGGTAGTTGAAAAACAGTGTGTGCAGCTTGCAGAGAAAATGAAAGAGGACTCAAGACTTGAATAAAGAAAATATTTTTTAAAATTATATTGAATTATCAATTCAATTACATTGAATTATTATTCCTGTCACTTACCTCCCTCCTTCTTTTCCCTTCCCTCCATTTTTTTTTTTTTTTAAGTAAATAATCCAGAAACTGACCTTGAAAAAATAAGATCACTTCGTGCCTGGAAGACAACAAACATAAGTGGTCTTAAATTCTAGAATGAGATTAAAGATGCCAGTTGGAGGGATAACTTCTTTACTGTAGTTTGTGGCACTTACTATTGGTCTTGTCCTGAGTTCATTTCTTAAGTGGACTGAGTATAAAGTGTTGTCTTTGGTTTAGGTACATTAGTGGTAATGTTCTTTGAAAATGTTGGACTCTTTTGGACAAAATCATATAAACATCAGAAACTATTCCTAAGTGATTTATTACCCTTAAATCCTTTCTTGGAAATGTCTTTCTTCTCCTGTAACTGTTTCTAGAAGTGAGTGTGTGTGTGTGTGTGTGTATGCACTTATATGTATATATATTTCCACCAATAACTATTGTTGCCTGACAATTTAAAAAATACCTATTTATTACACAACTATCAATATAGAATAAAGATATTTAGGGAAAAACTATTTGCTTAATTCCTTTGCAGATTTATTTTTTAATTATTTTGCCTACTGTGTTTAGCTCCAAGGTGTGCGGGATTACCAAGGTAAGAAGACAAAGCTAACAGCCTACAAGGGCCAAATCAAGTTAACTAAACAAATCACTAAAACCTGTGCAGTAGACACTTAACCTGAAGTGGGAAGAACAGAGTGTGTTCTGCCATCTGCCACCACCTCAGACAGAGGATTTTATCTGGTGGGTTCAGTCACAGAGGCTGTTGTCAACTGGATTACCAACTGCCTTGAGTTTTTATTCTAAAACTATATATATATAGCTCACTGTTAGAATTTATTAAAGGTAAGTTCCTGTTAGTATAGTAGTTCAGAAGGATCCCTGTGCAGTCTTATCTAAATAATACTTTCCGAGAAGACATATGTAACGGTTGGAGCAAAGGCCCTAGAGTATGGGTTTAAAATGGCAATTCTGTCACTCAGCAGTGTTTCACCTCAGGCAAGCTGCTTGGCATCTGTGTCCAGATTCTTCTTATGTGTAAAGACAATAAAAATGGTTTCTATTGCATGGGGCTATTCTCTGAGTTAAATTGGATTATATATGAATATGCCTTACGAGATGCCTAGCATATATGGAACACAACAAATTAACCTTATTATTAAATTATATTACATTACATTATATTCGTATTTTTATTCCATTAATGGAATCAGTTTGAAGTGCAGTGCTAGATGTTGCAGATGTGAGTCACACATTACTAACAATTCACCATTGGCGCCACCAATAACTCACAAATATATATTCCAACAGACATAAACCAATAAATTACAATGTATTATGGAAGTTTCTATTACATTTTTTATAGCAAGTGATTGGAACTCTGCCTTTTTTAGGAATTCTCTACAACTCATAAGGAAGAGTATAGGGAAACCTCTCAGGACCTACAAATTATTTTCAAATTAATAACACACAATAATTTTGTTTTGCCATAAAGAGGGCATGAGAGGCATCCCTACACTTTGCTTAAAATCAGTTAAAGCTGATACTTGAAGAAAGAAAAACATTTCCTGCTTTTCTTCATTGTCAAGGACCTAAAACAAAATTAGAATAAACCTAGTGTAAGTCAGAAACAAAGAATTCAAAATTTTATAAAATACAGGTTTTGCTCAAATTTTGAGGTTTTTCTTTTTGTTTTTTTTTTTAAATTGTTTTGTTTTTTAAGAATTGCTGGTCAAAATAGAAAAAAAATGAAAAAATCATTCTATTGAATTGTTAGCTCTCTAAATGGTGACGTAAGAATGGCGTCAAGCAAACCTCTTTTAGCAAGTGATGGGAATGTATCTCTGTGGTTCTTATTGATCGGATGCCATTCTTTGGACCGCTCTTGATAACACGCAAAAGGAAATTAGTTGTCAGTTTCTTCTCATCTACGTGAATCACGGAATGTGGGAAACGGCCAGTCCAGACTTGGGGAACTCTCAGCACGTCTATAGTATAAGGCCTTTGCACTGAGCAGCCAGTAAGTGCATCTGCAGTCTCGGCGTGTAAAGCCCGGTCGTAATGATGGCAGCAGGTGCAGCAGTGGCAGGTCCTATTGGTGGGACATTTGAGATGCTTTCACAGACCTGAAATGCCACGACCGACCACCGGAGAGAAAGTTTATCTTCAGTTCCTAAAAGGATCATCATCATTGCTGTTGCAATACTTTGATGTATTAATGGTTTTAATCCTAATTGTTCTTAAGATGTACTACTATCTATTCACCTCCCTTTACTGCTTATGACATCATTTTTGGGTACAGCATTCAGTTGGGAAAATGAAGGGCATGTCCCATTTTATTCTAAAAGTGAGGTAGGGATTCTCTGTATCTCTTAGCCCTCGGTTTCCACATCTCTTGCTGGCTTATGAGTAAGTTCTGCTGAAGTAAGTCTTAGTGACAGTTAGGAAGGAATTGCGATATTAGTGACTTACTGTGCTGTGCTTGTCCCAGAGCATGTTTCCCAGGTAAAGTGTGTGCATATAGTTACGAGAGGCTATGCCATGCTGTTGTAACAAATCAGGCAGTTCCTGTTCATGTAAAATGTACTGCGGGTCCAGAGAAGCTTTCAGGCCAGCTGACCCCAGTGTGGTGATTCAGTGATCTAAGATGCTTCAGTCTTACAATGTTACCATTTCAGTGTGAGTCCTCCTCTTCTTCTGCAAGCTGCTTCTCCTTTTCTGCTAGAAAAAAACTTAAGACAGAATTGTGTGGGAGCATTTCACTGCCTCGGCCCAGACGTGACACATTTATTTGGTGGTCAGAATTTGTCAGATGGCGTCATGTGACTGCTAAGGGGCTGAGAAATACGCTCTCTCATATATTTCTTTCCTGCCTGTCTTCCTGGGTAGGAAGGAAAGAAAGGATGGATATTCTTGGGAGCATTTGTAAGTGCTGTGTCCCATAGTAAGTGGGAACACTTTAAGTCATGCAGAGGTAAACTCTTACAATTTTTGTTGGTTTTCACATCTTTGAAAAATATCAGTAGCACATCAAGCCTATGAGGTAGTGATTTCATTTTATATAAATTTTTTTAATGGTTTTATTTATTTATTTGACAGACCGAGATCACAAGTAGGCAGAGAGGCAGGCAGAGAGAGAGAGAGGAAGCAGGCTCACTGCAGAGCAGAGAGCCCGACTTGGGGCTTGATCCCAAGACCCTGGGATCATGACCCGAGCCGAAAGCAGAGGCTTTAACCCACTGAGCCACCCAGACGCCCCTCATTTTATATAAATTTTAATTGCATACTATGTTATTTAATGTAATAACATTACATGGTGAGAATAGCAAACGGATGTCTAATGTTTTAACAAGACTGAGCTAAAGGAACCACTGTAAAACTCAGATTTTAGTATGTATAACTTTAGGCATGCTGGGAATATCAGGTGGGGCATATTTAGCAAATACCCGGTGTGATTCAGCAGCAGATTGTCTGGGATCACATACTGGGAGGGATTATTTCAGAGGCCAGTTGTTGTTCTGCTATTAAGCAGAGAACCAGTGACAGAATCCACCATAGGGAAGCCTGGGAATCCTGATGAGTACTCCATTCCCCCAGCCCCGTTTTTTCTCTCACTACCATGGTGTGACCCAGCAACAAATGGTTAAGATTTTAGAGTACAACATTTGATCTGGCAAGCAATACCTTCAGAATTGACATTTGCGCCTGGGTAGCTCAGTTGGTTAAGCATCTGACTGACTTTTGGCTCAGGTCGTGATCTCCTGGGTGATGAGACTGAGCCCTGTGTTGGGCTCCTAGCTCAGTGGGGAGTCTGCTGGAAGATTCTCTCCCTCTGCCCATCCCCCCACTCATGTGCACTCTCTTCTCTCTCTCAAATAAAGAAATCTAAAAAAAAAAAAAAAATTGCCATTTCCCTTCTTACCTGGTTTTCCATGTTGTCTAATGCTGTTCCGATTGGCAGTCTAGCTCCTCTGAAATCAAATATGATAATACCAGTAGGTACTGTTGCTAGTCCCAGAACTCTTCAGTTCATTGAAGCTATTCCTTCAACATTGGTGGCAGGTCAGTTTTTTCTCAGTTTGTTTTTTTGTTTGTTTGTTTGTTTTCTATTTCCATGTTTCCCAAAGGTACCTAGAAATTTCTTCATGAAGGTTAACATGTCATGATGTCCTGATTTGTCTATAATATTCTTGGCTTATATGTGGTTATTAATAGAAGACTCTTTTACTCTTAAAACATACCTTGTTTAGATGATACATTATGTGGTGACCCTGCTCCTGAGGGTCCTTCTTGTTTTATTTTATGATGCAAATGACCAATTTGGTCTCACAGACTATCGATCATTCCATCCATAGTGGCTGAAACCGCATGGGGACAGCTGTGGCTTTGGGTAGTTTGATTATTTTAGTATTTTTGATAATTTTTTTTTCTTTTGACATCATCTTTAGGTTATAGACTAGAGAGGAAGGTAGAAAGATATATGGAGGAATAAAAGGGAATAAGCAAAGGCATTGGTAACTGAAGGATAAACCAAAACACATTTTGAGAAACCCAACAAGCTCATTATTCTGGCGTGTACTTTAAAGTGCTATAATCAAATTTGAAGGATGACACGGAACACCGAAGATGAATCTTGGTATGTAGCTTGTAAACAGGTAACTGACATCCATAATATTCATTGTCTCACGGACAGTAATGGTTGAATTTTTTTTCCTAATGAATATGGATTTTGTATCCTAAATGAATAATCCTAATGAATCCTCAGGTCCATAATAGAGTTAGAGCAAGCACTGCACCATCTTAAGTGGAATTTCAGTTGTATGAGCCAGGCCATATATTTGTAATAAAAGTTATATGCCCAACGTTTACATTTCCTGGAATCCTATTAGATAACACATATAAAGGCTGCTATTTACTTGGTAGTTACTTCATTTCTGGAAGAGAACAAAAGAGGATTCCAAAGGTACATTATATCACACTTAGAGCAACCTTTAGGTCTGTAGCTCATCAGACTGGCTTTTAAAATATGCAAGCGCCTACAGAGACCACCCCAGGTTAAAAGTCTCTAAATACTTCATGTTGCTCCACTGTTAAATAATGTTTAGAGTTTGTTATCTTTTGTAGACCTTGGAAATCTAATTATTTATAATATCCAGTGACATTACATTTTACTAAAATATACTCTGCCTGTAATAGAACGTATCATGCTTAGGAAAATGGATAGATAATGCATGGCCCTACGTTTGCTTATATATAAAATGCAAAATATCAGGATAACCTGCGCCATCTTTTTGTTAGAATCATACGATTTTAAACATAGAATTCTCAAGAAGTGCCCTTAACAGTAACATTTAAAAACAGTAAGAAAAGTTAACAGCTGAAATCATTTGTTTACCATTTAACTCTCGACTATCAAATCACCTACCTATTCAAGTTTATTGGTATCTTAAAATAGTGACATCCATTTCCATGCCAACAGCTACAGAGTGTTTGGTTTAGTTTTTGAGATTGATGGAAAGTAGATTGTAAAGTTGACCTGTTGTGTTAAGCTTATTTACACAAACATAGTGTCTTGGAAAATAAACTCTGAAAGTGCATAGTGGGAGAATTTCACATCCTGACTCTTCTAATACCTGCTTTACTGGAATCTGTCAAAGAGAGAACCTCAACTTTTCCATAGGTACCTTATGTGGGAGAAAACTACTTCGAAATGTATTCTTAAACTTCGGCTGAAATTTATGACTAGCTTTAAGAAAAAAAAAAAAGAAGGATTTGCTTTAAATTGGTTTGAAGAATTTGCTTAAGTAAAATAAGTTTTTAGTATTAACACATTTATGAAACAATCACAGGTGACTTTTTTTTAATCAGGCTCTTGAAACATATGTTCCTTCCGAGAGTTGAAAATAACATTTCTAAGATGTAATCAATTAAAAAAAATAACCATAAATGTGAAAAAAAATACAATTTCAGTGGAAACAAACAAAAAAAAAACCCACTGTGGGTGCTGGATGGTGACAAATAGATTATTTAAAGTGATTTTGCATTTATTTAAGGGTTAATCTTGGTGAGTGAGCATTTAAAAGCCCCTTCCTGAGGCTCCATCCTCTTATGTTGTATAAACCTCAGTAATCAGCCTATTATATAGATCATTCTCCCTCCTGATCCGCCCTCCCCATCAAAGCATGGACTTGTCTCCTGTGCTGAGTGACGTGGGGCCAGTAATACTGGGAGGGCGGGTGGGAGCAGGGCACGTGGACCAGAAACACTTCCTAGAAACAGCTCAACCCTGCCTGAACTTTCCCTGTAAACACAGCTCGCTGACAGAACGGCATCCCTGCTGGGTGGATCCTGCAACTCCTGGAGGGAATGGCACTTCTTGTTTTTAATTAGCAAGGTGAAAGGTGAATTAAAACTAGCTGTTTGGCAAGTCAGTGCAAAGACTGACCGGAGAGTCAGAAGAGAAAAGAGCTCCACGGGGAAGGCAGTGCGTGTGCTCTGGGATTGTTTTTTTTTTTTTTTTTTTTTTTTTTTTTCCCCCTTTTCTGAATGAAGCGCTTGCCGAAGTGACTTAAAAAAAAGAAATACAATTTTCTCCTGAGTCTATCCGAATAGTTGCTGAAGAGAGCTCTGGACAGGACATGGCTCTGAAGGCTCACTCCTTGGAATGTCCTCTTGCTCCCGGCTTATAAACAACTGTCCTCAGGGAAGAAAGGTTTTGCATATTCCGAATACAGCCTGACAAATGGCACTTTGGGACTGTGCTTTCTGATGACAACGCGTTCATTCGATTTCTGACAAAGCCTCTCACGCACTGCCCCTGGAGGGGAGTCCTAAGTAAAACTCAGACCCACCTTAAAGTGAGGATCGGAGGGACGCCCGGTGAGCCCGGGGAGCACGGAGCACGGCAGCATGGCATCAGCTGCGAACCTTGTCACCTGGCTCCTGTGGGGTTACTTACTGGAGCTCTGGATAGGAGGGCACACGGCTGATACCCCTCACCCCCGCTTACGTCTGTCACATAAAGGTAGGTCACCTCTTTAGATCCTTTCGTTAAAAAAAAAAAGAGAGAGGTAGAAATTAAATTCTTTTAACACAGATCTCTGTTCTTCACAGAGCCTGAAAATGCAGCTGAAAAAAATGATTGCAAAACTGACCTAAGATTCTAAGTACCTCTAATTAGCATGTCAGTACTTAACCACACCTGAGAATAGTGCAAAACCGCATGCCAACTTAGAGATGTTATTTTTATCTTGTAAATATTAGGTTGTATTAATAAGAAGTCCATTCTCTAGCAGAGAAAACAGAAGAGGGCAGGACGCAGGTTGTGAATTGCCTTGAGGGGCTGAATCCCCCAAGTTAGCAGTTAGGTATTTAAATACCGATTTATGCATTTGGGGAAGCAAGGATGTGGGAGAAGGGCTTTAGAAACAGAAGTGGAGTTGATTATGGTTCTGTGTTGTCTGTAATGGGGATGAGGGGAGGGAAAAAGAAGCAAAAGGATTTCTTATCCAGGATAACAGAGTCATCACCATGTAATTAGAATGACTAACGAGTAGTTTTTTAGTAGAGTTATTAGAATTTCTTTTATGTCCAGCGAAAATATATTCAGAGTTTATTAGCAGTCCTTGTAAACTGATTTATACTGATTAAAGTATTAAGATACTATTCACTAGCATCTAGTCTTTTAATGTAAATTCATACTGCTTCACTGAATTTCTGTCTGTCAGAAAGTGCTTAAATATTTTATTCTGCAGCTATGTCTTGGAAAGCAGCATTTGCTCATAAATAAATTATCAAAAGATAGCTTTTGCATCAGGACCAGTAAAAGCCAGTTGTGAATAGGCTTGGTGATTCTTCCTATAAACAAACAAACAAACAAACAAAACCTGCATGTAGAGAGAAGGTGACTGCTGACCTAAAAGTAATTTGGAATACATTTTCAGAAAGAAGTATTTATTATCACTAATCATTGAGACAAATAACAGTTGCATAACAAGAATTCCATAAGAACCATTTTTCAATTGTGTGAGCTTTAATATTGTCCCTATTGTAGAATGAACAGAAACCTGTATTTTTGAAGCGTAGGTGTAATCTTTACCAGAGGGAGAAACAAAACAGGAAGCCTCAATCGCATATGACATGATTGACCTTTTTTTTTTTGGTTTTATTATAATCATCAGTTGATATTGACTATAGAAATTTCTTATTTTTAGAATAGTTAAAAATCTATGAAATACCTTTTTCATTTATATTGTTTTCCTATAGCACTCTCCAGGAGATAACATAAGTTTAAGAGACACATTGACACTAAATTTGTAAGAATTTGAAATAGAGTACCTAGCATTGACACTGATCATTTGAATTGGGAAGGAGTATCGTGGTATGTATCAAAATGCATATTTCTAAGAAGTTTGATCAAATATATCAAAATTTGGTGTGATGAATTATGGACAAAGAAAGATGTCAGAAGACGAACATAATAAATTGATTGTTTTTCTTAGGCAGACAAGCAGATAAGCTGCCAGTTTTGGCGAGTTACCATTCTGCTACACCTGACATTAGCCTTTTATACCTCATTATTAGGGTACTTGTTCTCAGTAGTTCAGTATTAGGGTATTTTCAGAGATACCTTCTTTCAGTATTTCATTAGCTTGTAGTATGGTCAGAGCATACCAAAATTCTCTAATGCATCTAAATGCTATGCATAATACTGTGATCAGACTTATCTCCATTACATCCTTCTTGTTTTTTTCATTCCATCTCTCTGTAATTGATTTTATGGGTTGTGTTCTTTGATGTGGGAATAGAACTGCTAGTCTCTGTGTGTACACTGGACTGGAAACTACCACCAAATTTCCCTTTGGTTTTTCTTAACCTTTTCATTTAATGGCACTGGCTGAAATGCTCACTGTTGGGCTTTTATTCAAAGACAGTGTATAGTTACCTGAAAATAGAATGTTCTCACTTGTGCAGTTTAGCTAGCTAGCAAAATCAGCTGAAAGATCACACAAGAGATGTAACCTAAGGCAGCAAACGCCTACCACAGGTGCCTCGGTGAAAGCAGAGGACTGGCAGAGCAGAAGTGTGCAGCCCCATCAGTCCACTGTAAGCCGCCCCCACTTACTCTTTACCCTTTGGAATTCAGTGGACCTTTTGGGGGGTATCCAAAAACTATGGGGGTTGTATTTCAGAGTATAATCTCTTACTATCTGGTCACATTTTAGTAATGGGTCAGTTAGTTGATTGATATTATACATGAGTACGTGATCCTTCAAAATAAGGAGCACTGGATATAAATAATGTAACACCTCTGAACTGCTGCCTAACCCTTAGGATATAAATCCAGTAGGGCTCCCTGGAGGTGGTCTCCTCCATTATCAGGATGGCACTTGAGACCACAAGCCTAGTGTCTCTTCCCAAAAAGGAGGCAAAAGTTTCAGTGTCATACACAAAGTTTGAGCTAAATTATGTGAAAATACCCATGGCATGCCCTTTCCTCTCTCTTCCATCCTTCTCTATTTCTGGAAGTGGCATGTTCTAAAAACAGAGCTTAAGAGCAGGGGAGACCAATAGAGCTAAAAGGGAAAAAAAGGCAGAGAAGGAGGGAAGACAAGGTAGAAAGTTGGTATCAGATATAGAGCATCCTCTTGCGTATTTCCCACTACCCTCCACCTGCAGTGGGATAAAACGGAATTCCTCCCTCATCTTACTGAATATCCACTGCACTCCAGTGTTA
Organism: Lontra canadensis; assembly: GCF_010015895.1. Lineage (NCBI taxonomy): Eukaryota > Metazoa > Chordata > Mammalia > Carnivora > Mustelidae > Lontra > Lontra canadensis. The sequence goes on from NW_022631042.1 coordinate 2,773,001, forward strand.
AGCAAATATGCTGAGAGCAAGCCTAGTGGATAAAGCTATGAGACATTTACTCTTGTTGAGGCAAAGAACATATCTTTTAATGTATTTTTTAGGTCTAAGATAAATTGGGCGAACAAATAAAAACTCAGCAAGGTGGTATCCTGCTTTGTAAGACTTTTCAGTCAAGATTTGAGTTGACATTAGTGGTACCAGAAAGATACTTAAGGGTTTATGGATAGTTAAGAATTACAGCCAACTTTATAGCCAGTAACCTAAAAAGGATGTTATTGGTGTGATTAATTCAGATTTATAATGTTCTACCCAAGGATTTCCTTAAAAAATAGCTGAGATCCTCATGACAGAAGTGAAGGAGAAAGAGAGGAACGGGAGTAGAGCCCTACTCGTCAGCCACTTCTCTCTGTTGATGTCTGTTCTCTCCTTCTCTCTCACTATCCTGCATTAATGAGGTTACAGGGAAGGCAAAAATAACTCTCTTGATAATAGAGCTCAGAGAAGAAAAAACAAATGAGCAAAGCCCCGTGTCAAAGAAGAAATCCCAATATACATGGAGAGCCCCAGAAATTCGGTCAAGGGAGTTTGGCAGATGAGGTAGGTAATCAAAGACCCAATAAAGAATGACAATCACAGGGGATGCCGGGGTGGCTCAGTGGGTTAAGGCCTCTGCCTTCGGCTCAGGTCATGATCCCGGGATCCTGGGATTCCTGGGATTGAGCCCCACATCGGGCTCTCTGCTCAGCGGGGAGCCTGCTTCCCCCTCTTTCTCTCTGCCTGCCTCTCTGCCTACTTGTGATCTCTCTCTCTGTCAAATAAATAAAAAAATCTAAAAAAAAAAAAAAAAAGAATGACAATCACAGAAGCCAGGGAGAGTAGTTGTGTAATCAGGGGATGTTTGGTGAAGAGATAGCGAAGTAAAGGCATAAATATGGCAGAAGATCTTTCCTAAAATATGTTGACATTATGAATGTAGATTCGAGCATTGTATATATACACATAAAATTGGGATATACAGTATTAATTAGTCTATATTTAGTTATAACCAATTAAGAACAGACTTCTCTTAGTTCAGAGTGTTCAGGATTTACAGTCTGAGGTCTCCACTCCAGCTCTAGTCCTTCCACTTATACTAATAGTAATTGTGACTCAGTTTCCTTAATTTGAAAATAGGGATAATAATGGTGCTTTTTGAGAGAATCAAATGAAATGGCAAAACTGTGAAAATACTTTATAAGCAAAAATTATTTTATTAATATTTCCTGAAGACTGATATAAATTGAGAAGTTTAGAAGGAAATGTGTCCTAAAGAGAAAAGTCTTTAGGAATGGCATGAGTTTGGATATCAATAAATGCTGGGATAATGTTAATAGAGAAGACAGAAGAAGTTGGTCTTAATTAGAATAAAATGTCTGTTTTTTTCTGATAGGTGGCATTCACTTGAAATCCCATCTTCCATACCTTTGGCTTCTGGATGTAATAATTTAGAAGATGATTGAATCATCAGTATATTTTTCTAAGATTCACGGACAATAGTTTTGCTTTAATAGTATGTGTAATATATCAATTAATTTACATTTTCATTTTATACTACAACATTCAATTTTTTTCCAGTTTTTATGAAAGAAAATTGAGGTAGAATTCTAGGAGAACACAGTAAAAGCGGAAAGTTTTAAGTGATCGATCATCCTGGAATCTATGGTATTCATTTCATATCCAGAGCAAATAAAAGAGAGGCAGTGACTAAGCCAAGTTTTTCCTGATGGAGCTCATAGCTCAGCGAGTAACTAGGTATTATCAGTAGTGATTCCCCGAGTGAATATGCATTATTTAGTCCTTATCTGGAGTTTGGGTATTACAGTGTAAAAACCTTTGTCCTTTATATAGCAATAGGGTGAGGGGAGGTCAGAGCTAGCAAAAACAGTAAATGGAATTTAAAATGAACTGGGCCAATTTTAGACTGAAGAATAATTTAGTTGCATAAAACCATTTCTTACAAGTTTTTCTGAAGAGCGTGTCCTGTCCATAATATAGAACCAATACTTGTTCTTGACTATTAAATATATGCAGTAGTCATGTTGTCACAGTGGAGTATTCTTTCAAACATTTGTTGCCCTATCATTACTTTGCTGTCTGTGTTAGATTTGTCGTGTAGCCTGAGGTGACTTCATAGAGGGGTTCTCTCTGGGTTTGGATCAACTTGGTGGCCTCAGTTCTATGACCACATAATAAAGAACCAAACGTCAAATTGGTCATTGGTGGTAGAAATTACTATTAGCAGTCTGCAAAGTCAGTGTTATTTCTTCAAAGATATCTACTGGAATCATCATCGGGAGTTCTTAGTGGGAGAGTGTGCAAGGATTTGCTCCTTTATCTTTGTGCGTAAAACTCTTCTGTGGTTTAGTAGAGGAATTTCGTCTGCAGGAATCCAGAAATGGTACTTTGCATACATGCATGCCCCTTTATCCATAGCCACCGCAGTGTTAAAGTAGTCTTGTAAGGTCAGTCTTAGAGAACTGAAAACAAAACAAAAGTGAAATCATACCATTAAAACATTTTCCAGAAGGTGTGGAGTGAAGTTTTAGATTATTTTCTTAGTTTCAAGATGCAGGGCTAAATGCTGGTTCTAGTCTTCTAGCACGACATCTGACACTTCGGAATATTATATAAATTCTACAAAGGATGATGGTTATTTTAATAATGATTTTCTCTCAGCATGGTTTTAAATAACATTTGAAGCATAAGAGACACTATCAATGTCACTAGTTATTTCTTGGAATTAGGCAAGCATTATTCTTTGTACTCATGATAAGGATGACAATGACAAGATTGAATATGACATAGGCTGGGTTTTCTGGACTCTGAATGAAAAGGATGTGTGAATGCCACAGTTGAACCCAGTATTATAGTCTCTGAAGAATGTGCTGATTTCAAGAACAGAGATGTCTTTGGAATTGATGACTTGACTTCATAGGATGGCTAAGGCAGCTGGTAACTCAAGAAATGTTCAGCCTCCATTAGTACTAATGGCTGGTTCAGGGTATTCCCACTATATGGCCCTCTTGCTCTGGTAATCTTGCCTCTACAAGTGTGGAAAAGGGAAAGAGAAATCCAGGACTTTCTGATTTCTGGGGCTTAGAAATGTATTTCCACTTCCATTCCTGGTAATAAACTCTCAGCCTTTATTGCTCTCTGTTCAAGGACTTAGCTTAAGGCTTTGGCACAGTACACACAGAAGGATAGCGTAGGCCCAGGAATTACAGAGCACTCTTACATTGTATTTTCATGGGCCTAAAGACTCTAGACTTTGGATGAGACATACTGAATGTGAATCTTGCTTCTGGCTATATGATCCTGAGGTCCTTATCTTTTCTGATTATGAATGTTCTCATCTATAAAATGGGGTAATATGTAACTTGCAGTAAGCTGAAAGAATTACACAAGACAAAGCAAATTATTTGACAAATACTTTAGCGTGGGAAGCTTTTTAGAGGTTATTCAATGAATCAGAAGCTCAGAGAGAACTAGTCTCCCCTGGTTCCCTTTTTTTTTTAATTCTAAAAGCCATCATGATTTAATCATTAACTTAGAACTGAAAATAAGGGAGGATCCTTAATCAGTATGGTTTTTTACTTGAAAGCAAAGATTTTTCTTTCATGAAATCTGGCACTCACTGTAGTAGGTGACGAGAAGGAACAAGGAATATTGGGGTCTGTCATGTTTGTAAGTCACTGTGGAATTATCATTATTATTATTATTATTATTATTATTTTTGGTAGTGAAGGAATTAAATTTTCCTTAATTGGAAAGTTAAAACTTAAAGAAAGAGGAAAGTTGGAACTTCGTCTGATGGCACCTGGGAGATAGCAGACCAAAGCCACAAAATAAACCAAAGTTACTAACAAAGGTTATTGTAGACCCAGCTTTATAAAGCACATAGAACTATTATTACTAAGACCAGACCACACTGTCAAAAGTTAAACAAAACAGTATCTTAGAAGCAGCTATCAATCTAGCATGTACTGCTTGCTTTGAAAGCAAAAGAAAGCTTTCCATTCTACCTTCCCCTGGACAAACAGGTAGGATAGCCTGTGTGGGCCGCAATTCCCCCCCTCTTTGTAGGTGTTTGATAATGCTCATTGAGTGGCTAGATACATGAAACAAAATGATTTAGAGCCCTGCTTTTGAAATGACAGTGTGATGGGGGATGGGGTGAGGAGTACCAAGGAAACTAAGGAATCCTGAAGAACTATTTATGGCTCCTTTGGTAAGACATGCATGAGGAGAGAGGCAGAGGGGTTAGGGCTCTCCCTGTTCCCCTCCATTCCTCTCAGGGCTATATGGTAGTGGAGTGACCAGAGCCTCTGGACATCCTCCAGACCTTGTTAGCCATATTCACACATTTATAATCAAGGTTCTTCTTCTTCTCCTTCTTACCTTTGGCTGCATTTGTATTTCCTGAGGGATTACCACACCCCTCCCATTTTTTTCTCTTATCACTTCATTCTTTGATTACCACACTGTGTTGCTGTCACCATCCTTTGTTTTGTCCTCTTCTGCTTTTTTTCCAGAGAGGTATTTTTATTTCTTCCCGACCTTAGGCCAGAAGTGGAATGAAAACATATTTGTAGCAAATGGTGTATATTTCTTGGCCCTCGGTTTATCTTCAGTATTTGTTTCGTTTTTGTGGTCTAATTCAGTGAATAGACAGGACCTTTGAGTTAAAAATCAAAGTTTAATTACACTCCTTTGGCATTCAAAATTTGTTGAAATTCATGACTTAAGAAATAATGAAATATGATACTGTGGCAAATCCTTTAGTATTTGCATAATAGCCACCTGGACAACTTGTCCTCTTTGTCTAGCCTGTGTTTCTAATGGGACCCTTGTGACTCTTAGGGAATGGACTGGGAAGGAATTAGGGTACCCAACAGGAGTGGATATTCCTGCCCCCCACTCTCTGTCTCAACTTGGGTTAAGTGTAAGTTAGCATATTCTATGTAAGTCTGTCTCTTTCTAGTCCATTTTGGTTTATTTTTTCTGAGTTTTAAGTTTTAATTCATTGAAACCAGAATAAAAAAGAGGTTTTTATTCACAGGGTAGAACAGAAGAGCAGCATCCCAGAGGATAAATCTTAGTGGTGATGTTAGATAGCTAGACTAACTCCAGAACCAGAAAGGAATAGCAGCAAAGAGATTGGGGATAAAAGAAGGGGAAAATAGAGGTCAGCTAGGGACACTGACCTTTTCCTTTCTGGCCAATTCCCTCCCAGGAAATGATGGGAAATGAGGAGGGCTTTAAATTCAAAGCTCAAGATGCACTGGGGAACTAAGCCAAAGAGGAATGTACTGACAGCATTGCATATAGCTATTCACGCCTCCTGATTGCTTTTTTCCTAACCCCGAGTCCAAGAGTTTATTATGGACCATGGGATTTCTCAGATCCTTTCCAATTCTAGAATTGTAGGACTCTGTTCCTTCCCTTATGAGACCTCCCAGTGTGTATAATTTCTCCAAAAGACATTTTAAAATTGTTATTAGGAAACAGTATGTTCTAGTGGCAAGAGTAAGTATGGACTCAGAATTTTAAAATCCTGGGTTTGAATCTACAGTGCGTATGTCCTATTCGATGCTGTATTATTCTTGCTAAATCATTGAACTTCTGAGGCTTACTTTTCTCACAAGTGTAAAGGGGCTAATGAACACAGTCAATCTCATGATTATTGTAGAAAACTTAAATGTATCATGGAAGTGGATATTGTGTTGTAATGACTTACAGTGTTCCCTAGTTTATGTGATTGTCTATAAACATTTTAAGATTTTTGAGGGCAAGGGGTATTTTTATTTTATTATTTTATTTATTTTATCTACCCTTGTGAATAGAATAAAACGACTTACTCAGATCTTTCCTAAAGCCAGTAATTAAAAGCTGGGTGTTTAGTATCTAGTGTATAAAAACCAAACAAAACTTTTTATTGTTGTTGTTGGCTTCTGTGTTACAGCCCAAATGACAAAATGATAAAAACTTACCTAATTTTTTTGAGAGGTAGAGCCACTTCTAAAAAATTCACCTGACAGAAGGCTTAGTTGAATTTCATTGCAAAGGAGATGAAGTTACTGGGGATTTTCTTTCGTTCCCTTTCCGAACTAGGGTCTCAGAGGGGATTCGCACTGGGGTGCTACGCAGAGTGTTAGAGACTGGCAACATCAGCATCCCTGGGGAGCTTCTGCAGCAATAATCCTGGAGCTTTCGGAAGCTGTGTTTTAACAAGCCCTGCAGGTGACTCAGTGATGGTGCTTCAGGGGAGCCTCACTTTCAAGTTACCTTTTTCATTTTTTTCCTCCTTTTAGGTCCATCACCTAGGTTAAGGGTGTCACTTATTCAGATTTCCAAATCACTCCCTTGGTCTTGATAAATATACTTACATTCATAATATCTATTATACCATTCTCTACCCACTTTTTTTTTACTAGATGATATATATAGGTAATTTAGCATGTACATTGTATCTGTTGTGAATGATCATCGATGATAGAAATTATGAATGGTGTCATTGAGTTCAGACAAGAAAACATCAAATATTGATGAGTTGTGGAATAGCATTTTATAATATTCTAGAACTCCTTCATCTCTCAGGGGAATGTTTTCTGGGAGTCAGAAATTAGGTCCACTTCATTTTTCTTTTGGTTATGCATCCTGATCGTTCCCTTCAGGGATTCAGAAGCTTCTGTACCTTTTTAAGAAATATTTATTCAGCCATTCACTTATTCCATGATTATTCTGTTGCACTTCTCCCAAGCTTTAGATATTGACTATCATGCTAGGGATCTAGGAATAAAAAGCACAGTTTTGTTAAATGTGATGCATTTCCTGAATGGGACCCTGGGACCGCAATAGTTAAAAACATAAGGAAATCTGAATAAAGTCTGAGTTTTAGTCAGTAATAATGGGTCAGTATTGGTTTATTAATTGTGACAAGTGTACCCATATTAATGTAAGCTGTTCATAGGGGAAATTGAGTGTAGATATATGGGAACTATCTGTACTGTCTTTACAACTTTTCTGTAAATCTAAAACTATTCTAAAATAAGAAGTTTAATAAAACACACACACACACACACACACACACGCACACACAGCATCTCTACTCAAAAACACTATTTCTGAGAAGCTTAAAGCCTAGTTCTAAGAAGAGACAACTCATGATGGAGCAGGATTTTTTTTCTATTTGGAAAGTTAACAAAGAGATCTTATGGAAGCATGGGGTTGGGAAGAACAACCAGAGGACAGTCTTGGAGATGAATAGGGTCAGAAGTGAGGAGCAAGGCATCTGTGTGTAATCCTATCTTGCCACCATTCTTCACCATCCAACTGCCTATAATGTGCTGTGTCCTCCTAGAAATACAGTTACCCTTGAATATCTAGGTCACTGAGTTCTACTATGTTCATAGTTTCCACACACGATAGTATCACAAATGTTTTGTGTTCATGCTCAATTAAATTGTCCCCATTTCTATATGACTTTAAGCAATTCTCCACTTTTTTTTTGCATGAGTAATATGACTAATGTAAACACAGGTAAATTTTGAAATTTTGGAAGACAAATTTATTATTTTATTGTTTGAACCCTTAGAATCTAATGCACTTTGGCTACTTAATGAATTTATTTCGTCAATTGCATTTAATATACAGAATGTAATTGTTAACATTTCTTCACATTAATGTCACCAATCTGACTTCTTTTGTAGCATGCCACATCTAAGTAGTTTCCTAATATAAGTGGCACAAAATAAGGTGTGGTAGGGCTTGCTGGGGGAGCATTCAAAACTCAGGAAAATGGATGAGAATACTTCTCTTCTGCTCCTGCTCCAAAATGTTAGGCTCTACTTTGGCTTCAGGTCTTCTGTTATGAAAGTTTTGAAGAGAAATCCAGAACTGCTTTAAAATTATTCAGGAAATATCTGTATATTATTGGAAGGCACAGTTTAGGCCTTTGGCAGAGAGTGGTTTGAATTCATCTGGGCCATTACGTGATCAATGTCACATTTCCAGCATCTTTTCTTCCCATTTGCTTTAAGTCATGATCTCCAGTGTCCAGTGTAGCCTTGCATTCATTTCTAGAGTGATGAACTATGAAGAGAGACAAAGAGCTAATGAATGAAATCAGAAACAAAGCCAAAAACAAAGGCCAGACCTTAAAAGAGTAATAACTTACTCAACACCTTCCTTTCTGGAGAATATTCGAAATGAACAAAAGCAAGGATATATGTTTTGTTTTTATCACTTTATCCCTGTGCAAAGGTTGGTTTATGAATAGTTTGACTATGGTGCCTTTGTTTTGTGGATTTATTATTTTAAAAGCATGGCTGTGGGCAATAATATAGTGAGAAGAATAAACAAGGTATATAAGTTTTATAATTAGAGTTAGTTTATGCAAGGTATTTTCAATTTATTTCCCAACTCAAGTTAATTGAGAAAAACAATAAAGAATTTATCTTAAGATTTTATCTAATAAAAATTGGCAGTGTATTTTGAAATAGTTGTATCCTTCAGGTTTTTTTTTAGTACCATACTAATTACTCAAATATAATAACCTAATATGAAAGAAGAAATTGATCGACAGAAATGGAATGGTGAAAAGTGAAGTTAACTCAGGAGAAAGCACACATTTGTCACTGTCCCTTTCTCCTAAAAGGAGTAAATAAATATGGAAACAAGAAGCACCTGATTATTTTATTTTTAGAAACTAAAGTTGTCAAAGTAAACACATAGGGAATAGGGTCATTTTGGTCATTTTGAGTAAGGTCAAAATAATATATTTTTAGAAGAAAATGTGGAAAGTAATGGAAATAAAATGATTTCTTTTGAAATAGCTCTGTCATTACTCATGAAACTGATAGAGCTTATTTTTCCTTATGAGAAGAAGAAAAAGGAAAGAAATTTCAAGTTTGACATTATCATGATACATGAATGTTATACATATTTCTGGTCAGATGAATGATAATATAATAGATACTTTATAATTGCTTAGAACTGGTACTGGAATATTGAGCTTGCTGACAGTTTAAGGGTGTGCTTAAACTTGAGTTAAACATATGGTGTATTCTTAGAATAGCCATACTACCCATGTTTAAAATTTAAACAGAAAAAAAATCTTTTTTCAAAGTCGAATGTTATCATTTTAATTGATGTACTCAGTTAGCCATATAACTATACCTTCTTATTAATAAGGGGATACAAAATATTTCCTTTTAATTGTCCAGAATGAAGAGAAGAGAGAAGCTAGGACTATGAAATACTACAATGGATATTATGAGCCATCAAAAAATATCAATTCCTATCTTGTTGTAATTATGAGAAGTTAATATGTTTGAACTTCAACACATTAATATGTTTTGATTTTCTAATAATTCCCCAATGCAAAATCCGCTTGTAATATTTAGATTACCACAGTAAGAAGAACAATATTACAGTTAAGTCAATTACACTTATAATTAAAAGAATGTAATTATATCTTTGTCATTATATTTCTCAGAAATAAGATAAAAGTTACGTACTGGGCGCTGCTTTTGACAGATTTTTTTGCCAAATGTTTTTTACTTGCTCCAAAATATGAATGCCCAAACTGAAGTCTGATGTATTTTAAGATTGTAGAAGAATTTTCCATATCTGAAGAACAAAAAAGAGAAGTCTCTAAGGCTTAAAATCAATAAAATTAGGCAAGAATAAAAATAAAAGGTTAGAAAATTACAAACAGTGGTAAAGTCTACGTGCATATAAAGCAGTAGGAACACATTAGATGCCTTTTATAATATTCTTCTCAAGGGATGCAAAATACATAGAATACAGGATTTTGGGGGGAATGCAGTTATATTTTGGAATATATAATTATGTTTACTAGGCATTTACATGCCTATATGAGCGAATATATAATAATAGGAATATATTTGTTCAGATTAGAATGCCATTTGTCCCATTAGCCTGCTAATATATACCCACTGCATTGTTAGCACAGATCTTGATATTACTTTAGTTTTGAATGTCCAAAATACTGGTCATACAAGGAAATGTACATACAACTGATCACTACTAAGTTTTGCTGTCTTGGAATAAAACTTGCCTGCAAAGGTCCTGCTGTAGGGAGTGCTGCCCCTGCGGAAGTTTGTGGAATACTGCAATTGTGTTACCTCCAGCTTGGGTGCACTTCCCTTCTCGGGTTCCCTAGCCAGGCTCCCAAGTTTCCATTCACACTGCTCCCAGCGCAGTTTCCCTTTGTCTTCACTGACTATTTTTTTCCTCTTAACAAATAGGCCCAGCTGCTCCTGCAGCCGGTTGCCCACACTCCCCCATGCTGCTCTTGCTGAGGACGGCAGCCAGAGCAAAACATAACAGCTGGGATTGGCTTACTTTGGCATCTAAATAATTTTGGGTGGGTCCATTCCTAACTTTATTATTTCATTTAATTTGTATAATCTTTCCTTCTGCTGAACTTTAAAAAAAAAATAGGTAAATGATATTGTTTCCCAAATGCTGTCTTTATCTGGCTGTGACTTTTTTTTTTAAAGATTTTATTTATTTATTTATTTAACGTAGAGAGTGACAGTGAGAGAGGGAACTCAAGCAGGGCGAGTGGGAGAGGGAGAAGCAGGCCTCCCTCTGAGCAGGGAGCCTGATGTGGGGCTCCATCCCAGGGTCCTGGGATCATGACCTGAGCCAAGGGCAGATGCTTAACTGAACCCCCTCCAGGTTCCCCCTGGCTGTGACTCTTACACCTGCCTGCTCAAGACAGATTAGTTCATTTTGCACACTTACTTTTTCCACTTTGAAAAAGTGGACAACAAACATTGCAGAAACAAATTTATTTATGTGATACTGGACACTGTACTTACCCTTTCTCTGACTCAAATAAGATGGAAAAAAATTGCCCCTCTGCCATGGATTGTGATAAGGATTAAATGAAGAAACGTTTGAATTCTTTTAGAAGAGTGCCTGATGCATAGTAAATGCTCAGTAAGTGTTTGATAGATGGAAAGTCAAAAGGAGAGAGGGGGCGGGAAGGAGCAATGGAGAGCACTGGAGAGTGGGAGTGGAGCAAGAGAGAGGAGGGAAAATGGAGAGTGGGTGACAAGGAGAAAGAAGAGAGGGTGAGAGAGAAGGAGAGATGAGGAAATAACTGCTGGAATATGGAAAACCAGTAAGTACGCTTGTATAGTTAAGACCAATGTTGCACATGTAGGATTTTTTTTTTTAAAGATTTATTTATTTATTTGAAAGAGTGCGTGCCTATGCATGAAATAATGGGGGGGGGGGCAGAAGGAGAGAATCATTTTATTTATTTATTTATTTATTTGAGAGAAAGAGTGTGAGAGAGAGCATGAGAAGAGAGAAGGTCAGAGGAAGCTTACTCCCCGAGGAGCTGGAAGCCGGATGGGGGACTCGATCCCAGGATTCTGGGATCATGACCTGAGAGGAAGGCAGATGCCCAACTGACTAAGCCATCCAGGTGCCTAGAAGGAGAAAATCTTAAGCAGACTCAGAATCTTAAGTGCAGAGCCTGATGCAGGACAGGATCTCAGGACCCTGAGATCATGACCTGAGCGGAAACCAAGAGTCAGATGCTCAACTGACTGAGTCACCCAGGCACCCCTCACAGAGGATTTCATTTATCTTATTACAACCAAAATAAAAATCAACAGTTAGAAAAGGACTGAAGTTTAGAAAAGCTTGTGGAATTTTACCCAAATCAGTGAATTTTCTCGAAGGTAGGAATTTTAGTGATTTAATCACATGCATGCCAGACAGGTAGTCAGACATGTTTATCATTTTGAATTTGTACACTCTTGTGAAAAGGGCATTCAGTACCAGATAAGGAAGTCCATTCCATTTTTAAAATTTTTGTTTTAGGGGCGCCTGGGTGGCTCAATGGGTTAAGGCCTCTGCCTTCCTTTGGCTCAGGTCATGATCCCAGAGTCCTGGGATTGAGCCCCACATCTTGCTCTCTGCTCAGCATGGAGCCTGTTTCCTCATCTCTCTCTGCCTGTCTCTCTGCCTACTTGTGATCTCTGTCTGTCAAATAAATAAATAAAATCTTTAAAATAAAAAAAATAAAAATAAAAAAAATTTTTTTTGTTTTAATTTTAAGAAATCTCAGCATCCAGCATGGGGCTTGAACTCAAGAGATGAAGAGTTGCATGCTCAACCGGCTGAGCCAGCCAGGCCCTGCCAAGTCCATTATATTTTTTAATGTTCTGAGGAGGTATTGCATACCTGATCCCGAATCTGACTGACTCTATCTTTTGATTTTTAGTTGTAGTTCTTTTCTCTAATACCATAAGGTTATAAGTCATGACAGAGGTCCACACGCTTAAGAGAGTCATCATGCCCTTTTGTGGCGATGGGTAGACATTTCTCCTGCCGTGGTTATCCTGACCATGCCACCAGGGTGCCCATCATGCTCCTCTTTGTCACTGTCCCTACCCCCCACAATGGAGCACCACAGTCAATACTCAAGAGATGCCTGCCTTGTCCTCACAATAGTGGTGCTGTCAACTAGTGACTTTTATTTATTAAAGCCACCTGAGTTTACAGCAGCTCATTTGGCAAATATGCCAACCTATTGGTTTATGTGGAGATTGCATTGCTGTTAGATTTTTCACATAGACTCTAAGGCAGCACGTTCCTTTATTTCACATGTGTGGTTTATTTGTTGAAGTGAAGGAAAACCCTCTCTTGCTCTCTCTAATGTAGAATGTGAATCATAAGCATAATAATGGCATTTGGTGTCCTGGAAAAGGACGTGAGCTCCAGAGTGAGACATTCTGAAATTTAAAGACTGTTTTTGCTATTGTGTTTAATTTTTCTTAACATCAGTTTTCACATTTATTATCTTTAGAAACTAGCTAGTTAGAAATGGTAAAACTTATGTTTATTTTAGAAATTCCTTTAAAGTTTTTTTTTTTAATTTAAAATACACATTGCATGGGCTTTCTCTAGAATGTCAGTAGTTGGAAGAAGTTTAACGCACATTTAAGACAATTTTTAAATTAACATATATGAAATATATGCTTTTGGCTTTCGGGAAGGATGTAGACCAATAAATGTCATTGCTGATTTTCTTCATAAACATTCCTAAGATAATTTATATAATTACAGTAAATTAAAGGTTAGTTTGAAATTCTTTAATATAAAGAAATAAAACACAACCTTTCTTCACAGCTCAAATAAACAGAAGACTTTTTAAATGTCTTAACAATTTTTATTTAAAAAGAATCTGGAATGGTCACCACAACAGAATGGCGGAATTAAAATACCACCATAGCTGTGATTGCTTAATTTTGTAACTTTAATTTGCTGTCATTTTGTAGATTTGCCAGTCTCTCTGGGTATTTGTAGAAAGTACTGAAATCTTAAAAAAAAAAAAAAAAGACATATGATTTTTCAGAATAATTTTTTTCATTAACTCCTTGTAAGTCAGATAGTAAGCTCTAGAAAAATAATTCACTGAGAACTTTATATGTTAAAAATATGTCATTAAAATTAAATTTTTAAAAAATCTGGTTTTTAATCAAACTTATTTGTGGTGTCTGTTCTGTTCTTGTTATAGGATTAACTTCATCAAGTGCTTTTTTCCTGTATACTGGTTTATGAGCTACTTACGCTTTTTTGGAATTTTGAATGTAGAGGAAAAATGACTCTAAAAATAATATTGAATCAGGTGGTCATCAAGTCCGAAGAACACTACATATCCATTGTTTCTTAAATCAATTTATAGCTTTCTGGTCTCACTAATGTAGTTATGGTCCATCTGCTTTATTACAATAAATTTATTACTCCTGACTAACATCTTACTGTCAGTCCAATTTACTCATCATACTACAAAGTGATCATTAAAAATGCAAATCTTACTCATTTCATTCCCCAAAATAAATCTTTAATGGAAGAATACCCATGGCTTTTTAGAGAAAATGCCTACTTCTTGGCTTGGTACACTTGGCGTATTGTGATCAGAGCCCCGTTTACTTTTACCCTTCTTTCTTGTTATATATCTTATTTTGAGTTCCAGTCTCCAGTGATTCTGAACTCCATGACATTCTGGACATCTGTCAAGCCTTTTCTTGCCTCCAAGCTTTTGTACTTTGCCTCTGCTTCCTAGGATGGCTTTTTTTTTTTTTTTTTCCTTTGTCTCCATCCTCCCTTTCTCTTCTGCTTACTCTTAATGTCTGCTCATTTTTTAGGACTTGATTTAGACACGGTATGCCTTTGCCAGTCTTCCATTAACCCTCACAGCAGTTACATTGTATTTCAGTTGTCGATTTATGTGTTAAGTTCACTAGGATTAACTTGTTGGGAATAGAGACAGTATTTTATTCATTACCATATCACAAGTATATATCTTAGTACCTAGCAGAGAGTAAGAACTCAATAAATAAATGGATGAATGTGTTGTGCTATGGCCAACTGGTCTTTTCTGGGTGTTCATTCTATACAAGAAATGTGGGAAAAGCTATACTTCATTGGCACAAAGAATCTTTCTCTAACTTAAGAGAGCCATAAATAGCCTGTTCACAGATAATTCCAAAACTACTCATAAATAAGTTTCCCAAAATCTTAATCATTGTTAGATTGATAAAATTTTCTTAGTGTCGTGAAAGAATACTTTTTTAGTACTACTCTTACTTTGTACAAATTCCAGATCAGCATCTTTGGTAACATCTAGTATATGAAACAGCCTTTTAAAAAGCCCATCAAACAGTGATTTACAATTTCCTCCTTCATAAAATCACTTAGTTACCCATGTAGCCAAATTATAAATTCTAGTAAAGGAAGTAGAAGCTCTTTATACTCTGTGACACAGTTATGGAAAAATATTTGGTGGGGTTAGTTTCATTCCTTTATAGTTAACCTCCTTAGAGCATTTATTAGCCCTTATATATGAAATGGAAATTGATCATTCTCAAAGGAGAAATTATATCTAAATACGGCTACAAAATGAAGATCATGTAGGGACATAAAACAGTAAAAATAAAAGTTAATGCTGAAAAGGAATTTGTTGACCACAAAAATACTTAAAATTATGCTAAGATTTGTTTTATACTTTGTATTTTTTATTTAAAACAATAATTCTTAACATATGTTTTAGAATTTTAACCAAATTAGTTATTTAAAATGGAGATAGAGTATGAATTGGAATCTTTGAAGAATGTTTCTTGGCAGATGTGGGATCTCATCTGGGACTTGAAGGATGGGTAGGACTTTAGTAAAGGGAGAACAAGGACGAAGACATAGCAGACTGATGCAGAAAGTCAAGACTGGTAAGGGAATTTTAGGGAATTTTTAGGAGAAAGCTGAACTTTGGAAATAGAGCAGGTAGTAGCACTGAGTATGTATACTGGGGACTGTTTGCTAGGTACATCCTTTTTCTTAGAAGGTGTTCAAGTGTAGCATATTGTGATTTTTGTAAACAGAAAAATTCAAGTGTAATTCCTTTTCCTATTCTGGCAAAATGTCCCATCTCAGAGCTAGTTATCTCTAACATGAGATAATGTGGTATTTCTATTTGCTCTAGAATGTACTTGTGCCAGAAGTAGGAAATGTAAAAAAGAGGGTTTTTTTCTTATGTTTAAAAGGTCATAACATGAGTGCTAATTGCCCTAGCTACTTAGATCAAGTTTTGTAATAATCCAGGTATTTCTATCTTGTTTATCAGATGCCATTGTTCAAAATGCTTTTTTTCTTTGTTTGCAGTCTGTATACCCCACTTGTCAAAAGATTAAGAAAATAGACTCACACACAATTCACAGCTGAATTTACCCCCAACTGAACATAATTATTGAAAAAAGAAAAGCATAGATGTGGAAGGAACCCCAAAGGTATCTAGTTCATGGTTTAATCTATTCAAGGGCAAAGATTGACCCTGCCACAGCACAGGTACTTACTGAAGACGTGGTTTTCTTTTCTTTTCTTAATCAACTTAATCCATTTTACTACCTCTAGGCAGGATTGTTTAAAACCTTTCCTGATGAAAAAATTCCATTTAATAAATAAAGCTTTCAGGAGAGAGATTCCACAACAGCTCCCAGTATTGAGCAAAACTCAGTGTCTAGAAAGCCGACTGAAAACATGTTCTTTATTATATCTCAAAGAGCTCATTCAGGCTACTTCCATTTAAGACCATCCTCTCTAGTGTTGTGCAGTTCACGTAAGATAGTAAAATTGCTTTATAGTTGCTAGAATCTGCCTTCTGGTGGGAAGGTGTGGGTGTCTGTGTGCAAACCTCTCTCCTCTAGTGGGAAAAACAATGATGGAACTATATAAAGTGTGGCATTGTTAATGTTAGTCTTTTTATGACCTGAGAAGGTTCATGTAGTTTTAACCTTTCTTTAAAAACAGAAATTTTTTAAATTCCTTCTTTAAAAGAAACTGCCTTTCTTTAAAAACAGAAATATTCCACCCCTGCCAGCTTCTAGGAGCCCCCGCCTTCACCCATGTGGTTGCCCATGTTATGGCACAACCCATCTGGGCCTGGTTTTTTGTTTTGTTTTGTTTTGTTTTTCCCCCCCTCCCCTCTGAGCCATAGTCTGAGCTTTCAAATTTTCTATAAATTTTCATCATCATTATTTTATTCCGTCTCCGGGTCCCTCACTGCCACACTATGTGCAAGGAGGGAGTAGAAAAACAACATGATAGTGAATTAAATGCCGTGTCTAACATGATGTCTACAGGCATTTTAGAACAGTTTAGAGGCATCAAATCACAAAGTAAGGATAACAGTGGTGGTCATTTCAGGTTACTTGTAGGGATAAAACGTAAGTCGTGCTACAGAAACGCTTACAAAAGTGCTGGGTGCAGAAAAGGTGCACAGTTAGTATTAGCTGTTGTTATTTGCTCTGATGAAGGTGGCATTGGTAGTAGTGTCTAAATACATTGCAGCGGGATCTGTGTCGTACTTGTTTCTATCTTCTGCAGGGAATAGAGTGCTTTGTCCTATTCATCAGTATGTTCAGTACATGTATGCATACATATATTCAATAAGCAAGTCTTGATTCAACCCAACAAAATTCTTTATTTAAGAACAATAGGTAGGAGGTGCATGGGTGACTTAGTTAATGAAGCATCTGCCTTCAGCTCAAGTCATGATCCCAGGGTCTGGGGATCGAGTTCCGCATCAGGTTCCCTGATCAGTGGGGAGTCTGCTTCTCCCTCTATCCCGCTTGTGATCTCTCTCTCTCTCAAATAAATAAATAAAATCTTAAAAAAAAAAAAGAACAATAGATAGGATGTTACTTAAGCATTTAAACTGTTGTGAGGTACTACTTGAGCTGTTTATTAATCTTTTAATTCTTCATTGGATACCTGATAGAATTGCACAGTCCTCCCTCCCCTTGGAAGTTAGCATGGCTTGTGACTTGATTTGGCCAATTAAATGAGGTCAGCATTGACAAATGGCACTTTTGTGCAGAAACTGTTATCCATGAGGCCGAGGGTGTGATTTGTCACATGTCCTCTTCCTGCCTCAGCAGTCACAAATCCACTTGCCAAGATGGAGCCTCAGTTACCCAGATGTCAGTGTTCTTTGCTAAGCTGGATCCCACATGACAACCTGCTTTGGATATGTAAACTGAGTCTGAGATTTCCAGGGTTGGTTTTGTTGTTGTTGTAGAGTAACCTGTCCTTTCTTAACTGACAATTGGCAATGCATTTATTTGCGAAGCAAACATTTTTGCTACTAGACATGACGAAGCAAACTATTTTCTCCACACACATAAATTACCTTCAGGTGTCATTCCGCGTAACTGAACACGCTGTGCCAACTTTCTCTACACTAAATGTGGTGAAATTCTTTCCTTACAAGGAAGAAACACAGCATCTGTTGTATTTGAACAGGAAAACTGCTTCTGGCTGGCTGTCCACAGTGCTGAATTGGAAATGAAATCTGGCTGGCTGTTTATCTCCCGATTTTTAGTACTTTGGAGCGATGACTTTGAGGAGCTAGACTTACCTATGTCATTGTATCTCACACTCGCTCTTCTGTCATCTTGCGCAATGCTAAGTGGAGAGTGTAGTGACTTAATTTGTGACAGGTACAACTGTTAAATAATCACTTGGGATTATTCGGGCCAACAGATCAACTCTTCTCTCAGTCGTAGCAAGAAAGACTGGAAGGTGGAGAAAATAATCCTCATCGCCATTCTTCTACACCACATATTGGTTTTTCACTGAGATATTCAGCAGTATTTCTGGAATTCCTGTTTCTTTGCTCTTATATATGAATCTTGCTTTGTATTTTAAATGCTTAAAACGATGTTACATCTTCAGAAGTCATCTTGGGTGTCTTTTTTCAGTAAATGATTATAAAGAAAATTACATTGCTTATTCTCTAATGGGAATGAGTAAGGAATTAAGATGAAAGACATAGTGATATTGGAAACTGAAAAAAATGTTATTTTGAAAGAACTGTCTTTTAAAATTTGTTTGCACCATCCTCAAGAATTTATCCTTAAGCTGTTGAGTTTATCCTTAATTTTTCACATTAGTTTACCATCTTAGTATTAAGAATTAAAAATTATGATATTATGGGGGTGCCTGGATGACTTAGTTAAGTATTTGGCTCTTGATTTTGGTTCAGGTCTGGATCTCAGGACCCTGAGGTAGAGCCTGAGATTGGGAATCCACACTCCACAGGGGGTCTGTTGGAGGTTCTCTCTCTCCTCTCCCTCTGCCCCTCCCCCTGCTGTTGTGTGCATGCTTGTGCTTGCCTTTGAGTAAATAAATAATCTGAACAAAAATTATTTCAAATTTGAAGTATGGATTGTAAAACAAAAAGAATATTAAATGCAGAAAAACACAAATAATCTTGATTCTAAAGCTTTGTTAATCATACTCATGTGGGATATTTTTAGGCCTGAATTCCTGGCCTCATGCTAGGGTAAGCCTATTTCTCTATGTAAATAGTAAATAGAACTCCTTGTTTGTTCAATTTTAGATGAAATGAGTAAAGAAAGAGTACTTTCTGAGAACAGTAGTCATTTCATATTGTTTTGTGGTTTACAGTGCTCCATTAAAAACAGCATGCTATTGTTGGGTCTATTTTAAACACTCATACAGTCTCATTCACAAAGGAGAATTGATAATTCCTTCCCATGGATTTTTTTTTTATTCTGTGTATTTTAGATTTAATTCTATATATTATTTACTTACTGATGGGAGGATGGTGAGAAGGGCAGGATAGGTTAAATGGATTAATTGACAGACACTAAAAAGGCAGTCTCCTTTGCTTTCATGTTGTAGGACAGTTATGATGTTAGGATGCTTCTCCCAGTGAATAAAAGTTACAATTTTTAAGTATCTACTTTGTGTTCCATGATGTAGATGCACTATCTCAAATCTTCCAGTTAACTTTATATTATTATTCCTATTTCACGCATAAGCTAAAAGAAGCTCAGTCATTTAGGTACCTTGCCCATATAAAGCCATGTAGCTGTTTAGTGACAAAACTGGATTCGAACCTGGTGTCTGTTCTTTCTGAACAAAACAAGCTGAATTATGAGTATAATTTTGAAAGATTATTTTCACTTAGGATATCACATTGTCTTTCCCTGTGATACATAGATTAGTCTTCACTGTGTTTTTCTATGTAAAATATTGATTTTTATCATACTAATGTTTTAAAGTTGGATAAATCTTGTTGAAGCATTACAGTATGAACTCTAAAACATGGCTTCCAAAGAACTCATTCCTCATGGTAAGAGGACACCTATCCCAGAAATAGACATTGATGTGTTTTACCTCGTCCCTGGTGAGAATGGAGCACTCTGTTCTTTGAAATCCAGGGATAAAATTAGACAAGGCAGGCCTAGAATGCACAAACCATACAATTACCAAAATATACTCTTGGCATTAGGAAGGCACTGGGGAGTCGGCAGGTATTTTGTTTGCTTATTTTTCTCATCAGCTGAGAACACAGTCAAATTTGGGCTATGTGACCTTGGGTATTTTGCTACCTAGGACTCAGTCCTTCATCTATAAAAATATACCAGCCTCCTGCCTAAGGTTACTTTCTGGATTAATTTGAATGTCATATATGAAGTTTAAATCACAGTGCCTATCATAGTAAAACCTTGAAATTATAAGTATTTACAGAAAACGTGAGAACATACATTAAGAAAGAAATTGTGTCACCATCTCTGTATTTACCTCTGAGGGATGAATATATATATGTATACGTATATGCATTAGTTATTGAGTGATACTCTGAATAAAAATAAAGCAGCTTACGGAGGATAGAATGTACTAGGGCTTCTTTTTTACATAGGGTGGTCAGAGAAAGCATCTATGACAGATGATATTAGAGATCTGAAGGAATATGGGAAGTTGGGGGAAAACATTATGGATAGAGAGACTCGCAAGTACAAAGGCACTGAAGCTGGAGCATCATCTCCTTTTGAACAGTGAAGTGAGCAGGAAGAACAGTGAGAGAGGAAATCCGTGAAGTGATCTATTGGTCTTGTCTGCGATACTGAAGACGATTTAGGCTATATGAATGGGAATCTGTTGGGGAGTTTTGAATGAAAAGGCTTTGTCTGACTTTCGGGTTGAAGAGGTTACTGACTTCTGCTTAAACAATGATAGACTTTAGGGACCAGGATTGAAACAGGGAAACCAATTTGGAGCCTTTCTTAATAGTTCAGGTAAAGAGACTTTGGTAGCATGGGTGAGAGTGGTATTGATGGAGGCAGAAAGAAAAGGTATCGTGGATATTAAGGTAGAGCTAACACAATTTGCTGATAGATTGTATCAGGATATAAGAGCTAGAAAGAAGCCAAGGATGAATCCAAGGGTTTTGTCCTGAACAACTGGGACAGTGTCATTGTTGCTTCTTCGTGGGGAAGGTTGCTGGAGAAGCAAGTGTGGTAATGCCGAGAACAGTGTGGTCGCTGGATGGTCTTAGGTCAAGGAAAATGACGGTTATTGGTGGGTGATCTGCAGCATGATTGCCTGGTGGTGGAATGATCTGGTGAGAAGAAACACTGGTGATGTACAAGTGGGACTGACGTCCTTGAGGAGAGCAGTGATAGGATTGACTAAAGCAGAGCACAGGCCAGGCTGCTGCAGCTACGCAGGACTGCATGGGATAGGAGTATTGACGAAGGTGATCAGCAGAATCGACAACAGGTGGGAGACCTTGGGATTTTTCTCTTGATAATTTCTAGTTTCTCGGTTGTATGTGAAGCAAGTGTCTCCACTGTGGGAGGAGCCGGAGGAAGGTGGTTGTATTAGTGGGCTTGAGTTGCCATAACAAAGTAGTACAGACTGGGTGGCTCAAGCAACTGAAATATATTTTCTCGCAATTCTGGAGACTAAAATTCTGAGATCAAGGTGTCAGCAGAGTTGGTTTCTTCTCAGGGCTCTCTCCTTGACCTATAGATAGCCATCTTCACCCTGTCTCTTACACAGTCACATCCTAACCTCCTCTTATATGGACATCAGTCATATTAACATAGGGCTCACCCTAATGACCTAAGGACTTCATTTTAACTTAAACTCCTCATGAAAGGACTTTTCTCCATATACGGTCACATTCAGATGTGCTGGGGACTAGAGTTTCAACCTGTGAATTTTGAGGGCCACAGTTCAGCCCATAAAAAGATGGCTGAGTTTGAGGAAATGGTCTGGAATGGGCTAGGGAAATTTAGGAAATTTCCCTAGGGAAATTAGCCAAAATTAGGAAATTTCAGTTGATGCTATAAACTGTTCAGTCACAGTTCCCATCGTTGTAATATCTATAACATTAAAAAAAACAGGGAGGGGTGTCTGGGTGGCTCAGTGGGTTAAGCCTCTACCTTCAGCTCTGCTCGGGTCATGATCTCAGGGTCCTGGGATCAAGCCCCGCACCGGGCTCTCTGCTTGGCAGGGAGCCTGCTTCCCCCTCTCCCTCTGCCTGCCTCTCTGCCTTATGATCTTTCACTCTGTCAAATAAATAAATAAAATCTTTAAAACAAACAAACAAACAAACAGATGAAAAAACAGGGATGGGGTGCCTGGGTGCAACAGTTGGTTGAGCAGCTGACTCTTGGTTCCTGCTCAGGTGGTAACCTCAGGGTCCTGGGATCAAACCTCTCTAGCGGTGGGCTCCAAGATCAGTGGGGGGCTCTGCTTGAAAGATTTTCCTTCTCCTTCTGCCCCTCCTCCCCACATTTGCATGTGCTCTTTCTTGCTCAAATAAATAAATAAATCTTTAAAAAAGAAAATTTAAGGGTAATTAAAGTTTTAATAACTCTATTCATGCCAATTCAATTCAATAAATGTTTTCTGTACCTATATTTGGTATTCAATAATATAGAAGATAAAATAGAAATTAAGAACAGTAGCTCTCTAGATTTCTTCAGTATACATCTGTGTGTTCCAGGTATTTTTGCCAAGTGCTTTACACTTGTTATTTCATTAATTATACCTGCAAAGGGTTAAGATTAGAAAAGTGGAAAAAGAGAGAGATTGGTAAATTGAGCTTTCATCCTATGACCTTCAGATTAAAGTCCTGTTTCTGCCACTTCCTCATACAATCTTACATTCTTTCTGAAAAGTCTCTGTGCATTACTTGCTTCAGGTATTTAATATATAACATTTTTGTTCATATTTTGTTTGTAGTTTGTCCTTAAATCAAGATTTAGTATTTTCCATAAATATTTTGATTTCATTTTACAGTTTACTGTAACGTGTATTTATGCTTTCTATCCAAATGGAGGGGAGTCTCTTTGATCTTTAAAAATTTGTTGTCTGTAATCGTTCAGTGGGCAGTATTTAATTTTATTGTGATAAAATGTAATGGAAAATTAAAAAATATAACACATTATATAAGTAGGAAACTAACATACATGATCTCAGGATACCATTTTTTGTATCACTGATGGAGCCTTTTTGGGCTTCATCGTTACGCTACATGATCAAATGTATAGCAGTGGTGAAAATTATTCAAAAAATGTTTAAAGAGAGATAAAATGTCTGTTTAAAAGTAAATTATAGGGCATAATGTTTAAATTATCTTTTTCAATACATAGTAATTTGCCAGACATTTCTCTATACTTTCTCAATACTTAGAAATTTGTCAAATGGTTTTTCTCTTAGTTCTTACAGTCATCCTTTTAATTCTTAAAATGAATGAAATTTTATGCTACAAATTATACCTTGGTCTACTTTTCTTTACTGAGCTCTCTGAAGCAATGAGACTTGGGTTTTTTACCACCTATGAAAGCTTAAATGTGCTCATAACAATTTTGGATCACATGCCATTTTAAAACCTGAAGAATACTGTGGATTCTCAAGAAAAATTCAAAACTTTGCATGTGCACTCAGAATGTTGTATGCAATTATAAGGGTAAAGAATGTGCTCTGTGGGCAGAGAAGATATTTACATTTCTAGTTTATGTCTTGAGAATCAGACTGATAACACAATCCTAAAACACCCAGTGATGTTCATACATTCAGAGAAAGTCGATTAAGTTGAAAAAAAGAGTTAAATGTGTCATTTATTATTATGTGGATACAAAAGCTAACTGATTGAATCTGTCCTTTTTTAAAGTTATGTGAGTACTGCCTGAGGTCATTTCATACTGGGGGATTCAAAAGGAAAGGCAAATTAGCTCAGTGGGAGCTAATCTGAGCATCATGTCAGTGGTTGGAGCACTTCTCAGTGCTCATTTAGAAGTTCAATATTCCTGAATTATTTCCAGTTGTACCAATCAGAGAGTGTTGGTACAGCTTGACATAGTACCATTCCTGTGGATTTAACATTTAAGGAATGGGAGTATATCTCATATCCTGAGTAAATAGCCCAAGTACAGCACAAAGATTGTGAAATGACACTATTTTTTTAAAAAAAATTAATTTTTTTTATAAACATATAATGTATTATTAGCCCCAGGGGTACAGGTCTGTGAATCACCATGTTTACATACTTCACAGCACTCACCATAGCACATACCCTCCCCAATGTCCCCACCACCCTCTCCATACCCCTTCCCCCCATCAACCCTCAGTTTGTTTTGTGAGATTAAGAGTCTCTTAGGGTTTGTCTCCCTCCCGATCCCATCTTGTTTCATTTATTCTTTTCCTACCCCCAAACCCCCCACGTTGTATCTCCACTTCTTCATATCAGGGAGATCATATGATAGTTGGGAAATGACATTATTTTTAGATTTAATTTCAAATATTTCTTGGAAACATCACCTTACTAGATCTTATTCTGTATTTTAATATTAGTCACAATATAATGTGGAGGCCGAGAAAAATCAAGGCCATCCCACCTCAGGTTTAGCCTTAGCATAAGTACAGCCATCTCAGACCCCTGTGCCCAAGGGCTGAACTTTCCCCTACTTTACTTTAGTTCTAAGGACCCCACCCTTCTTTAGTTCCAGGAAACCCCACCCTACTTTAGTTCTAAGGATGCCCACCCTACTTTGGTTCCAGAGACCCCCACCCTGCTTTAGTAACAGGAACCCATAAATACCCCTGCCTTAACTAAGCTCGGGGTCCAAGTCCCTACTCCGCTGTGTCGGTTATATTTGGGCCCAAGCTTAAGCTTGTCGAATAAACATTCGTGTGATTGCATAGGTGCTTGGCTCCTTGGTGGTCTCTCGGACGCGAAAACTCGGGCACAACAATAATACGCAAATAGGAAAATACATGTATTTGTTTAAAATAATAATATCTAACCTGATTAAAAAAAACAAATCTCGTTGAGATTGCCCAGGAAATGGATCAACTGCTAACATATTAAGGTTCACAAATTATCAGTCCAATGGCTTTTTCTAGATCACACTGACAGGAAAAAACATTAACCACTCTGTCTCTTTATTCTGTAAATCAAGACTTTCAAAGATTTTTCAGCTTGGGATGCATGGAAGGTAGCAATATTGCAAGTTCTCAATTTTCTCATCACATACAGTTACCTCAAGCTGCTGAATGCCAACCAGAGAGATAATGATTGCAGTTCACTGAAGTGTAATTAGGATTCTGGGTCTTAAAATATTTAATAAAATATTTGAGATATCAAACTTTTATTATTTGTTTCATCTGCTTTTAATTTTAAAATTGTATCTCCTTACATACTTAAAGGTTCATGTAATAACAGATTTCGATGCATCTCTAAAATAGTAAGAGAAAACCATTTAGGTTTAAAATCAAATCCAGAAAATTTAACACTTCTGCTTGAATTCGATCTAAGAGCCCTAACAGCCAGGCACTTTTTCACAAATTGTAGACAGCCTGATTCAGAGTATACACATAGGACTTAAATGGAACAAAATATCTGAAGAGAGGAGCTGCCCTTCTCTGCACATGCTTATTACTTATTAAACTAATTTCACTACACTTTTCAGGGGCGGGATGAAATTTCTTTGTCCTCCTTCAGTTGGTTTGCTTTGCAAATGCACTAATACACCTTATTCCAACAAGGAAGCTCTAGATGAGTTGTTAGAACCGTTTTTGCTTTCCAGAAATGTGGTTATCCTCAGGTCCATTAGGTGAACCACACAATTAGGGATATGAATCTTTATTCCCTGCGCCTGAAGACATTTTTGGCAGAGGATGATTTGGAAAGATAAACACATTTAACTTCCTATTCAGTTTCTTAGCACGTCAATTTTCTGCTTGTAGCCTTTAAAAAATATTCACATGGGCAAGAGGAGTAACCAAAGAAAAGTGTATGCAAGTGTTTGTATTATTACTCATTACAAGTACGGTGGTGTTGCCATAGATGACTACGACGATTAAATGGCTCTCTTTTCATGTAATATTTTAGAAGAATGCAAAGGTCTACAGCAGACAAAAATAAAATTGTGGCTTAAGAGATTAGAAGATATTTGCATTGTGAGAAAATCATTGTTTTTGGTCTTTTCCTTTATACTTTAAATAGAATTGTACCCATCTTACTGCTGGTATTAAAGTTAATTAAACCAGTATATTTAGTTAAACCATTATATTTAAACTAACATTGGGTAGACTATCTCCTGATCTCCTTAACAGAAT
Organism: Lontra canadensis; assembly: GCF_010015895.1. Lineage (NCBI taxonomy): Eukaryota > Metazoa > Chordata > Mammalia > Carnivora > Mustelidae > Lontra > Lontra canadensis. Next base: position 2,799,014 of record NW_022631042.1, read on the forward strand.
GCCTACAGCATCATCTAGTTTTATTCTGACAAGATATGCCATTTTTCTATATGAGTAGTTATCAAAATAGTATTAGCACTTAAGTCATAAGAATACAAAACTTTAGGGGCACCTGGGTGGCTCAGTGGGTTAAGCCTCTTCCTTCAGCTCGGGTCATGATCTCAGTGTTCTGGAATCGAGCCCCGCAGCGGGCTCTCTGCTCAGCGGGGAGCCTGCTTCCCCCTCTCTCTCTGCCTGCCTCTCTGCCTACTTGTAATCTCTCTCTCTATGTCAAATAAATAAATAAAGTCTTTAAGAAAAAAAAAAGAATACAAAACTTTGCTACTTCTTTCTTGTAGTAACTTACAGATATCTTCATCTTGTGAGTAACTTACAGATACTCTTCATCTTGTGAGCAAGAAAGGATCAGCTGCAAGCTTTCATGTTTTTACTCCCTTTTCTATGTTTCATCTCCCTAACACAGTCAACAAGAACTGAAATAGCCCAATGCTCATATTAACACATGAACTTCAGGGATTTCTTTGGGTGAGAGCTAATGATGTACCCATTCGTACCACTTTGAAATGCTTTATTACACCCAGAAGTAGAGGTCTTTGACCAGCGAGTTAATGGTGTTTCGTGGAGAAATACAGCATTGGGTTAAAAGCTCATTGGAGAAATATTATATAATGTAACGAGTTTTTTCTTGGACGTGTACATAAAACAATACAAAATTGCACAGTGTGGGTGGGCTAAATTTCAATTTCAGTTTTACTTAAATATTATTGAGGAACTACTCTGTGCAAGTTGTGATACTTAAGAGGGATCAGTGTACTTTTAGCTATTAAGGGAATTATAACAGGAATAATGATACATGCAAACAAATGTGAATGGTATGGGTAAAACGGAGCAGCAGAGGGACATTATAAACGAAAGGTGGGAGGAATCATAGCAGGAAAAATGAAACTGATGTTTAAGAGTCCTTAATGTTTAAGGTAAGTTGGGACAACCAATTTTAATCGCTTTACATTTTGAGATTCAAGTTGATAGAGTCAAGAGCATTTTCCTTTGGTTCTAATGTCTTAGTTGGCTCCTGGATGCACCTGCAAATGATATTATTAGTCCTGGTGCACTTTGAATTATATCATGAGATTTAGAATCTGTTAAACTTAAGCACTCATCTGGAAAAAGAAAATGTACTTCTAAGTGTCAGGTGCTTTAGACCTCTGAAGGTAAGATGAGGGCACATCTTTTTTGGGAGGGAGAGGAGCCGTGGAGAAGGGCATGTTCATTGGAAATTATTGAATATTTGCTGTGTGAAAACAGATTTTTAGATATAATATCAAGAAGGGTTGTATGAAGGCAGTGGTAGCTCATATGGTAACAGTGACTCATGATTTGTGACCATCTCAACACTTCAGAGAATATGGTTTGTTTTTCTCACATTTTCTACTTCATCACATTGCTGTTACCGACTTTATTGTGTCTCCGGATGATTAAGCAGGGATGGAAAAAAACAAAAAACAAACAAAAAAAAAAAACCTACATTGCCCCTACCCTGAAACAGAATTAAAGAGACAAAATTCTCAGCCACCCTATTCCCAATGTAACCCAGAGCATATTGGAATCCTCCCTACTATTCAGAGTTAATAAAAATGTTCTTTTTTTTTTTTTTTTAAAGATTTTGTTTATTTATTTGACAGACAGAGAGAGATCACAAGTAGGCAGAGAAGCAGGCAGAGAGGTGGGGGGGAAAGCAGGCTTCCTGCTGAGCAGAGAGCCCGATGCTCGATCCCAGGACCCTGAGATCATGACCTGGGCCAAAGGCAGAGGCTTAACCCACTGAGCCACCCAGGTGCCCCAATAAAAATATTATTCTTCTTCCTCCCTCCTCTATCTCCCTCTCCCCTTGTTTCTCCTTCCTTTTTATAGTGGTGCTAATGGAAGTATACAAGCTTAGTCACCATTTATTGAACTCTTAGTATAAAAAAATTATGCTAAGAACATTAATTACATTATGTTTTATTCTTAACAGCTCTGCTTCAAGGTATATTTTGTGTCTGATTTTTTCAAGTAAAAGAAAATAGCATGTACTATATTAACCAAACAGGTTGGATTTATTATAAGGGACAGTTCATGATCCAAAGTACTACATATAACCACGCCTCAGGAAAGGAGAAGAATCAGGACCTAACAATATATTAGGAACTCAGGAAGGAAGCTCTCTTTTATCTTTGGTTTTAACTATATATCTGTAGCTTGGTTTTCTCTCTTTCTGTATACACAGGACAAGAGAAAGGTGGTCACTCTACAGGTTCCAGAGACTAGCCAACATTAATGACTATCTGTCAAGCCCTAGGCCAAATTCTTAGAAAAAGAAAAATTTGACTTTCCTAAGAGCTTGACTTAGCTATCCAAAACTGATGCAAAGACCTTTAGCTGGAGAGTTAGGTTTACTTGGATTAAAGATGGGTAAAGAGTGTGCAGAAAAACCATCTTGTGTGCATTCCCTAGGATGAGGATAAATCAAAGAGGGTAACTAGTTTATCCAAATTGACATAGTAAATAAATGGCAAGATGGGATTTCAGAACACAGATTTTTGAGTTTAAAGTCCAACTAGCTTTTGTTGAATTATGTTGGTTTTGTCTTGGTATCCTCTTAATACTATAATAGATTATTATAAATTTGGTCTTCTTAAACAACACAATTTTATTATCTGAACAGTTTGGGAGGTCAGAAGACTTAAATATGTTGGAAGGATCTATCTTCCTTCTAGAGGCCTTTGGAGAAATCTATTTCCTTACCTTTTATACTTTGAAGAGACCTCCTCCTTGCACCCTTCCCTCTGTTTTTCTCATCTTACAACTTTCTCTCACTGTGATCCTCCTACCTCCCTCTTAAGAGGACCCTTGTGACTGCATTGGATCTACCCATGTAATCCAGGATCATCTCCCCATCTCAAAATGCTTAACTTCTTTACATTGTTAAAGTCCTTTTTGACATGTAAAGTAACATATTCACAAATTCCAGGATTTAGGGTGAGAACATCTTTGGGAAGGCCATTATTCAGCCGACCACAACTCTCTAGATTCTACTCCATGCCTACTTAGTGCTGCCATTGGAATTACTGCTTAATCTTCTTTTTACAATCTCATTTTCTACACATTTTTAGTTCTTCTAGTTCTCTAAGATTATGACCTTGTTTGACATAAAAAGCACTATTTTTATTTGTTTCACCGTCATATTGGTTGAGATTCTTCCATTCTTCCAATAGTGAATATTTCTTGGTCTTGGCAATTCCTGGATCCTTAATTTCTAAAGTAATTCATCCATTTTTTGAGATGGACTTTGACACAGAGTTTTAATTTTGACAGGCAGAGATGAAAGCAAAGGGAGGGCATTTCCCAGAGATGGGAACAAAGGGAAGGATTTTAATGAACAAAGGCCCAGAAGAAGATATATATGGTATAGCCACAGAAAATAGTCTGTTACCTAGTCTGTAGGTAACATTTGATGGAAGGATGAAAGAGGGAATATGGATTGGAAGCTATATTTTGATAGTTTTAAAATTAATCAGAGTGTACTTATTTGATATGATTGATAGGCAAATGATTATTATCTAAAAATTAAGTTTTCTATAAATCTATTACTTTTAACATGTGTTTATTTATATGGAAAATGCTTGTATTTAAAAAGCCTGCCATTCTTTACATACACATAGGTTCTATCTTTAAAATTCCATAAAGGTCTTTCAAGAACAATTACATGATCTATTGTTTAGAAACAGATACACATACACACACATACATACCCCACACAAAGCCACCCACACATTAGCAGGACCTCAGGCCATGCTGGAGGTAAATAGCACTGGAACCCTATAGACATATAACTTTGAACTGGGATTTTTTATTCCACTTATCTCATTCTGTAGTTCTAATAGTTTCTAATTGAATGGTTTTCTGAATGTGGAAATTAAGTTTATATATAACTGTTAGGTAGTAAGTACCCAAATGGACTATATATGTACTCATTTCTATTGTATTCATCTTGGGTAGAACTATTTGTGTTGATGTTAACAAAAGCCAACTTAATTGTACAGTCATTAAGGACCAACTATGAAAGTTTTTAATAGCTATAAATCAGCCCTGGAGCAAAAGTGAGTTATTGAATTTAAGCTCACAGTATAAATGAACTATTTTGTCACCCATTAGATTAAAATGATTAAATTGCTTCTCTCCTGTGTCTCATATTCACATAGGATGTTTTGTACTTTTGCTTAACCACAAAATACCCTCTAGAAGGGAAAAAAAATAATCCCATAGCTTTTTAATGAAAGGGACATTGTGTATGTGTAACTTAATGTTTCCTCTAGATTTGCTATTTTAGAAAGGCCTAGAAGTGGAAAATATTAGACACTAGTGGCTTACAATGACATCATTCTGTATTTAATTAAAATGTGTCCTTAATGCTTCACTAAGGCTTTCAAAACCAGAGAGATTTATCTAATTATATTTTTTTCTTTTTTAAAAACTAGAATTCTTCTAATTTTCATATTTAACATTAATTTTCTAAAGGATGATAAGTGATAAACCCAAACATTTAAGTCTAGTTAACTCAGAACTGTTTTGCCTATGAAAATTTTCCTAGTGTCTGTGCTTATAAAGAAAAATTTCCTAATATTTACTGCTTATCCACTTATTTAGTTAATGTCTACTAAGAGCCACATATTTAGTGATACAGTCCTTTAGAAACAGGAAGTTTTAGAGATATAAAAATGCATAACATATAGATTTTGTTCTAAGGAAGTAAAACAGATGTAGAGTTAAGTGTATAGCATGTAATGGGTTAAGTGTTAGTAAAGACATAGAGAGATTTTAGGGAGCACCAAGTAGTGTCATGATAGGCTTTCTGGAGGTAATTTGTGTCATGATTATGTCCTAGGAGCCTTGTTGATTCTGAGTATTTGGTCCCTTTAAGAGAAGATTGGAATTCTCCCAGCTTAAGCTCTGCAAATGCTCAGAACAGCAAACTGCCAGCATTATTAATGCAGTGTATTTCCAAAGGGAGGACTCTAGCCTGTATAATAGCATCGACTCACCATTGATTTTTATATATAAACACTGACTCAGTTATCTATATGGGCAAAGAATGGATAACGAAGACCCAAGATCAATGTATAAAAGCCACTAGTATTCAAAACTTTGTATTATTTAATTATTTCAATGTGTTCCCTCACTAACCCATTTACTAAAGTTGACCAATAGAACATAATGACAACATTTATCATGGTGCCATTCTTATTGTCTTAAAGGCTTTCTAAAACAATCATATTTGATACTGTGAAAACTTGAAGTATACAGAAAGATACTGAAGAAATGCTGGATCTAAGATCTTACTGAATTTAAGTTTTGGCACAGCCCTTGGGCCACCTGGATAATCCATCCTAACACCTGCCACCACAGGTGGGTCTAGCTCACCTCTGCTCTGGCATTCACAGTTTCCGTGGAGCCAACTGGCATTAAACTCCATATTCATGAAAGAAAATAATATATGTGAGAGCCTTTTGGAAACCACAAGTGACACATTACTATGAGTCTTGATAATAATAGTACGAAGTTGGGTGCGGTGCCTTCCAAATACTCTTTCTCCTCTCAGTTTCCAGAGACGCATCACCGGAAATGTACCTGACCATTTTTTAATGTATATCATTTCTAAATTTCTCTCGTATATATTCCTCTGTACCTATACATATATATTTTTTCCATCAGGATGATTAAGTTCTTCCTTTATATCAAGTTGTGTTGTATTAGTTCTATTAGAACAGTGGGGGGTAGTGGTGGGGCATTAGAATTGGGTTTGATGACAGATTATAACAACTTGAACCTATATTATCTAGAGAGTGAATATTTCATAAATTCATACTATTTTACTGCAAAAATAACCAAGAAAAGTATAGTTGCATATTATTGTCTTAGATATGTTTAACCTATGTTTGGACAAAGTTGCATGTAGTATGGTGAAATGTAACATCACTTACTGATGGGAAGTGGGCAGGAGAATTAGAAAGCTTGCTAAATTATAACAATGTAATGAACATGTTCAAAGGACACTTTCTAATAGGTTTCATGAAAACCACAACCAATGAGTGAAAGCTGGTATCATAGGAACACGTGTTGAGTAAAACACAGTCAAGATAGTAAAACGCGTGAGCACGTAGAACTGAGTGCTAAGACTAAATATCACTAAAGGTTTTTTGGGCAGTGATACATTTCAGTTAGCAAAAATAACTATCGTAAAAAATACCAAGGTTTTTTTTTTTTTGTTTGTTTGTTTGTTTTTTCTGGCATGAGGTCTGAGTTGTACACTGACCTGATACTTCCATGACCACCAAGGTTTTGGTGGGCTTAGATCATAATTTCAAGTGTGTGTGTGTGTGTGTGTGTGTGTATGTTTCCTAGTCGACGTCTAGTCTAACATACTGGCCGTAAGATTTTGTGAATCACAATGTTAGTGTCAGAAGAGATACGTAGATGTATCTCTTGCCAGGAGTATAAAGTACATAAGGGCTATCCATAATATCCATAAAAGAGATGATTATACTGATGGTTCTATAAAGGTGAGTATTAGTGTTCTTTCTAGAAGTGTCAGGCAATCACCTGCCCAGTTGGTCTAGTCATCATTCCATAGATTTATTGAGACTAGTGTGGTCATGGTTTTGAGGTTTAAGTGGGCAAGCTGTAATTGGGCTAAATCAAAGGACCATTAATGGAACTGTCAGGTATGAGAGCTTTCTAAAGCCCTGCCTTAGGAAGTTATCACTTTCAGTTAGATTATAATATTGGTTTCTCTGTCATATAAGTTCTTATAAATACAGAAAAGCCCAAGATGCATCATGAGATCAGAGGGCACAGGAAAGGTGTAGGAAGGAGACTGGGTCACCAATAGCAAAAGATCCCATGTCAAGTAGAAGGACAAATAAGAATGGGAAACAGTACCTAGAGGCTGGCAAGCAACATCTCCTGCCCAGGGAGTAGAAAAGCAGGTGAAGGAAGAAGGTTGGAGAGTAAAGATTAACAGACTAGTCTCATGGCTTATTAAAATATATGTACAGATAGGGGCGCCTGGGTGGCTCAGTGGATTAAAGCCTCTGCCTTCGGCTCAGGTCATGATCCCAGGGTCGTGGGATCAAGTCCCGCATCAGGCTCTCTGCTTGCTAGGGAGCCTGCTTCCTCCTCCTCCTCTCTCTCTCTCTCTCTTTCTCTCTGCCTGCCTCTCTGCCTACTTGTGATCTCTCTCTGTCAAACAAATAAATCTTTAAAAAAAATATATGTACAGATAGATATGGAAGTAAAGTAGTCTGTGTTTAGTTATATATTTATTATATAATTAAACTACAACACTTACACATGCATGTGTTAATATATATACATATAGCTCTTGTCTTTATCCACTGAGAAAACCAAGAAGCAGTGACCCTCAGGCAGCAACAAGCATGTCCAGCATATAGCATTCTCTGCTAAAAGGAACCAGGGTTCCTTGGAGAAGTGGGCAGACCAGAGCAGGGAAGTACAAGATGAACTTGGAGCATTAATGTGCCATAAAGAAAAGGAAGAGAAGGGGTGCCTGGGTGGCTCAGTGGGTTAAGCCTCTGCATTCGGCTCAGGTCATGATCCCAGGGTCCTGGGATCAAGCCCCACATCGGGCTCTCTGCTCAGCAGGGAGCCTGCTTCCTCCTCTCTCTCTGCCTGCCTCTCTGGCTACTTGTGATTTGTCAAATAAATAAATAAAATCTTTAAAAAAATAAAAGGAAGAGAAGAGAAAGAACAAAGGGATGACAGACAGAAGGATGGAAGGAAGGGAAAAGATGGGTGGGGTGTTAAAAGGACACAGGAGCCAACCTGAAAGAGCTCACCAAGGCCAATGCTGGAACAGTTTGAACAACAAGTAAATTATGACATAGTGGATTATGACCAAAATATCAGTAGAAGATCTGTGAGTCCAAACTAACAAATAAATTACTAAATAAGTAAATGTGAGAAGGGACAAATGTTTCTTATAGAAGATTCTAATTAAAAGAAGTAATATTAATTATTTATTAATTACTTATTACTATTATTAAATAGTAATATTACTATTAGTAGTAATAACCATTGCAAGCAAGACACAATGATAGATACTGCAATTAGTGGACAGAAGTTTAAGGAGAAACAGAATGTTTGCATAGTCAAAAAGTATGCCTTCCTAAAGTAGCTTAATTACAAAGAAAAAAGATAGTAACTTTGCAGTGGGGAAATATGGCAAACATCATCTTAACCAAGTGTTCAGGGTAAACAGCCCCAGACTTAACCAAATTATAACCACCCCGGGCTCCCTGCCATGTGATGCACTAAGATGAGATGCACCTCTGTAGTGTCCTTCCTAACAATTCTTGACCTCAGTCTAATTTTGGGAAAACATCAGACAAATCCAAATTGAATGACATTGCATGAAATAGCTAACTAGTGCTCTTTAAGGGTGTCAGGGTCATGAAAGACCAGGAATGAATGAACAAATACCACAGAATGGAAGAAAACAAGAAGAAAAGACAACACTTACAATCTGGGATCCTGAGACAAAAACAGCATGAGTGGAAAAACTGGTAAAATCAGAATGAAGTCTGTAATTTACTTAACAGCACTGTACCAGTGTTAATTTCTTAGTTTTGGTAACTGTACCACAGTCAGATTTTAACATTAGGGAAACCCAGGTGAACAGTGTAATAACTCCATGCTGTTTTTGCAACTCTCTAAATCCAAAATCATCTCAAAATTAAGAAAAAAGAAATATAAGACTTGTCAGGAAAACAGCAGTCATTTTATAGGTCATGGAATTGTGAAAAGCTGCCGTTGAAGCAAGCACACTGCAATTAGGATGCTTTTGGTTGCAAGGAATGGAGAAACCAACTTAATTGTCTTAAGTAATTGCTTATTTAACTGAAGAAATGATGGAAGCAAGTGGGTACAGGATCAAGATGTTCACCTGAGACTCTGTCTTCTTTTGATTTAGATTCTCTTTACTTTAGCTTTACTTTACAAGCCAACTTTATCCTCACCCTAACGAGAGAGCTGCAGTTCTAGGCTGATTGCTGGTGTCCAGAGTGAGACACCTGCCGATTGCAGTGGCTTTCTTAAAAAAGTGTAAGGGTCTGCTCTCCTCGAAATTCCCAGGAAGCTTCATCCTCCAAAGATCTAACTGGAATATGGGGTGGATGCTCAGTACTGACCCAATGGCAGGTGCAAAGGGGATCACTTAGACCATTTGTCATGGACCTGGTTTCTAAAAGCAGTCACTGGCCAGGGGATTTGAACTATTCTGCCCACCCTGGAGCTGAGGATGGGGTGTTGAGCTGCATGGAGCTGTGTAAGTAGATGAACTAAACTCAGGATCTCAGGAAGGACAAATGATGGCTAAGAAGGAAAGAAACAGCCTGATATAATGTATTTTTCGAAATAGAAACTGTATGCTTGATTTGGGACTAATAAATCGATATTCCAATATGGAAACTATAGAAAAGAATATGGGGAATTCACACCCTCCTCCAAAAACTGGGAAGGTCTGCCCTCATCTCTCTATGGCCTTGGTATAATTATTTTCAGCAGTAAACCAATAGGTTTACTTATTAGGCCTTTAGATTCCATCACTTCCTAATCTGATCCATTTCCACTCATTTCAGTCAGCATCTTGGAAATGGTTCTTTTGTTTACATACATTTGGCGCATTTCCCATCCCTAATTTGATCACCTGCACCTGGAAAAATGGGTAATTTCATTTGAAGTTTCAGGTGCCCTCATTAAGGAACAAAGCATTACGTAAGCTTCCTGCTGGCTGAACACATTTAAATTGTTCTCACATAAGCGCCTCACCTTCTTACACACAAAATGTTATAGGAGAAGCAAAACAAAAGAGTGTCTTTTGATAGAGAAGGTAAAAATATTCCGTTGTCTCTAGAGAGAAAGAATCTTTAATTGGAGTAAGCTGGCAATGCTCTCTATATCGGCGCTGTTCACTCTATGGAAAACTCGCAGCCATAATGACACTAGTGAGTGTATTGTATAAAGAAAGGGCACAACTGGTCTGTGTCCCTCCAAACATTCACATAACTTTTTCTTTCTTTTTTTTTAGAGAATTTTTATTTATTTATTTGATAGAGAGAGAGCGAGAGCACAAGCATGCAGCGTAGCAGGCAGAGGTAAAGGGAGAAGCAGGCTCCCAGCTAAGCAGGGAGCCCGACGTAGGGCTCAGGATCCTGGACTGTAGGATCATGACCCAAGCTGAAGGCAGACGCTTAACCATCTGAGCCACCCAGGCGCCCCACATAACTTTTAATAAATGTGAAATAGAGCCTTTTCCACTTTTTAACAATTTTAGTTTTAAAAATTATCATCCATACGTAATTAGAGTTTTGCTGATGCCATCGTGGGAACTAGTTTAAGCTTTCTGTGTTTTCTTACATATTTCCATAGTGTATTTTAAAATATTAAAAATTATACTGATAAATTACCCTTGCACTGAGGCTCAATTGGATCCACAGCTATAGATCTGAACTCTTCTTTATCTCAAGATAAAGTATCTCCCTGTTTGATGGTTTTCTCAATGCGGAGAAGAAACCTTGACATCTTAGTCTGTTCAAAAGAGAATTCATTATAACACGGTCTGAACCTGTCCTTCCCACAACATGTTCACTTTCAGCTGAGAGCCGCTGGGAGGTGATAGCCCTGGTGGAGACCTTGGCCTTTAACTGGGGCTGCCATCTTTAATTCCTCCCACCTGCTTTTTGGCCTCCACTTACAATTACTAAGTACTCTTGATTTTACAGCTAAGTGTTTTTGTTTGTTTGTTTGTTTGTTTGTTTAAATCTGTGCTTTCTTTTCTAGTCCCACAATGGCCATCTTGTTACAACAGACTGTATATTTTCTACCTGGCCTCAGATTGTCTTCCTATCCCAGCAACTCCCCTCCCCCAACACCCACAAACACACACCCCCACTCACACAAACAGCTTTCAGGGAGAATACTACCTAGATTTGATTTCATGATTTTGTCATTCCCTGCTTCAAAATTTTTGATGGCTGTCTAATAACTAAAGTCTAATAAACAAGGCTGTCGATAATCTGGCCACCATCTGCCTTAGTAGTCTACTATAGTGAATCCTTTAGGTCTCAGCCTAATTGACTTTATTTGTGTCCTCCTTTTAAAAAACCCTTGCTTCTGTTATCTGTCATTCTCCAAGACCCCTTTCTCTCCTGTTTCCTCTCCTCTCCCTGTCTTAGTTGTGGCTGTTATATCAAAGAACCATAGCCTGGATGGCATGGAAACAGTAGGAGATTCTGTTGTTTTGGAGGCTGGAAGTCTGAGATCAGGATGCTAGCATGGTCAGGTTCTGGTGAGGGCCCTCTTTGGTGCTGTAGGCTGCTGAATTTTTGTTGTATCTCCACATGGCTTCCAGAGGGGCAACAAAGTTCTCCGGGATCCCAATTATAAGGGTGCAGATTCCATTCACAGGGATTATACCCTCATGACCTATTACTTCTCAAAGACCCATCTCCTAAGACCATTATCACCTTGGAGATTAGGATTTCTATCACCTTGGGGTTTAGGATTTCAACACAGGAATTTGGAAGGGACACAACATTTGATCCATTGCACTCCCTCACTAGGTTTTCTTCAGCTATTTGATCCACTCCCTATATTTTAACTAGCACCTCCATGGGAATTACTCCCAAGTTCAGTACTTTTAGCTGAAATACTTTCCTGACTCAGAACTGCGTATCAACTGCCTACTACTTTATATATCCCCCAGAGAACAGATTGAACCTATCACTTTCTTCTCCCCAGTCACTGTGTCCCTGTATATTCAATCATCAACTGTTGATAATTCTGCCTCCTAAACAGTACTGCGATCTGAGAAAAGTTCCAAGCTTTTTGGTGTAATGGGAATATTGACTATTGGTGGTGGGAGGGGGAGATAGAAAAAAATATAAATTTAATGATCTCAGGGTCCTGGAATCAAACCCTGCATCAGAGTCTGTGCTCACCACAGAGGCAGCTTGTCCCTCTCCCTCTGCTACTCCCCACCACTCTCCCTCCCTCTCTCTTCCATAAATAAATAAATAAATAAATAAATAAATAAATATCTTTAAAATTACAAGAACCAGAGAAAATGCTAAAAATATAGGATAGACTCAAATAGTACTTTAAAACCTGGAAATACTTAATGCTTTATAAACATAGCAAGCAAAGTATTACCCCCAATATATCCATTAGCCTAACCCTAAGTATATATTTATTTATTTTATTTAGCTTCTATACACACTTAGCACAAAGCCTAAGTTTGATATTGAATAATGATCTTCATTAAGAGCTGCAGAATAATTTAGAAGTCCCAATTTCATCCTTTTACATGTAAACAATATTTTAAAAATAGAAGCATCACCATATACAGTATTTCTAGAGTTTATGGCAAAATTTTTTTTCATTACATTCTCTATAAACTCTGTTAAAAATATGAAGCAAAATATGAACAGCATGGATTGTTAACATACAAATACTTTTTGTTTTATTCCCATAATTAGAACAGAACATTATATTTATAAAGCAGTATTGTGGTTGCATTTTTTTGTATGACTGTACTTACAAGACAGAATAATGTTACAAATGGATCAAACAATGTTGGATTTAGAATTACATAGGATACATTAGCGTACATCAACAAAAAATCTTCACCTAACCCCTATCCCATTTGCTATAATACAGTTGTTTTATCAAGGAGAGCTCTAGTTCTGGTTTCTTTTTTTCCTTTTTTTTTTTTTAAATTTTATTTATTTATTTGACAGAGAGGGAAAGATCACAAGTAGGCAGAGAGAGAGGAGGAAGCAGGCTCCCCGCCGAGGAGAGAGCCCGATATGGGGCTCTATCTCAGGACCCTGGGATCATGACCTGAGCCAAAGGCAGAGGTTCAACCTACTGAGCCACCCAGGCGCCCCTAGTTCTGGTTTCTTTAAGTGAAATGAACATTCTGCACTTATATGCTCATTATAAAAAGAAAAAGAAAAACAACTTTGAAATACAAAACAATACCAATTTTTTGTATCTTCTGGAAAAGTTTCAGCTGTTTATTTGAATTCAACTTATGTAAAGTCCCCAGTGTTTGATCATTTATATGGTTTGATTCCATCCCACTAAATCTGCCCAAACTATTTGCTTAATTTCTACATTTAAGAACTGTACATTAAGTAGGAATGTTGAAGGGATATTTGAATTCAGCTTTACCAAATGGTGGTTAAAACTATTGTTATTAGTATTATATTACATGTAATGAATATGAATGGATTCCTAATATAATAGACATTTTTATATTAACAGCTTCTTTAACTTGGTGTACGGAACACTAGACACACTCCTTAAATGATACACAGAGTGTAGTAATCAAATCTTCCTGTGTAGGAAGAAAATCACCACACTATAAGACAGCAACTACAACTTGCTACTGACAGGAGGTCCCATGATATCCTGTAATCCAATAAAGATTTGCACACATACAAAAACATTCTAAAATAAACAGTTCTGATGGTGTGTCTACATTCTGCTTATCTAAATTGTGTCAGTTTTATTTCTACTGGCAGTAAAACTAAACATTTATTTATCTATTCTTTGGAGAATTACTCTTTCTTTGCAAGTAACTTTAAGATAAAGTTATAGTGTATGGATGACATATGAAAATAAATGGACAGAAAATGAATAACTTCCTCATCAAGAGCTGGTGGCTTAAATTCTCATTTCACCAAAAAAAACAATTTCTTTTTCATTTTGATTAAAGTTTATAAAACATTTTTTGATGTTTTCATAAATGAAGATGCTTTAAGTTTCATGTAACAAAGCACAGCTGACTCTGGGTTGACATTGAGAAGGTTATCATGTCACATCCCAGGAAGATCCCAGTTCTTCAGTGCTATCAAAGATCCTGTTTATCATTTCATCTGCCAACTCCTGATATTTTCACTTCTCCCCTTAACCTGATTCCCTTCAGGGCCCTAACATGAGTTCTGTCAAAACAGGCATCGCAGGTGGACAGCAAGGTCCAGGAGAGAAAGAAGACTGTTCCCGTTTGTGAAGCTGTTATTACGAACAAGAAAACCCCTTCCTTATTTTTTAGACAAAATTATATCACATACCTCTGGCAAAGTCAGTCATGGCTAGGAAAAGGGAATTACCTAATAGACTAGCCAATATCCCATTTTTTAGTACTTCTCTGCACACATGGTAAAGGTGATAGTGGACGAGCAGAAAAAACAGGGGCTCTGATGGCAAGAAATGCCCTTGTTAGGCAACGTAACACTTCTGATAGTCACCAGACGTGTTTGTATGTTAGCCCTTGCTTATAAATTATTCGTCCTCATTTAAGAGAAGAAAATGTACATAAAATGTTTTAAACAAATTTGGGTATTTAATACCTTTTTCTAAAAACTCTCCTTGATATAGAAAGGTGTCTAGAATGATACACAGTGAACCTCTGGTAACTCCAGGGAACAAAATAGGGAATATGAGGGGAAAACACTTTTTAATTTAGTGCTTCTATGGTAATTGATTTGTTAATCTATTAGCTTAAAAATGAAAATAGGTTTTCATAGCTATGCAGTAAATTACAAAAATGATTGTATTCAGAGAAATATTTTTTCTATAATTTTAAAAAGGCAGTAGGGTGTGAATGCTGCTGGGTCGCATGCTGTTATGTATTTATCTGAGGAACCCATTTTTCAAGCTGTGAGGAGTCTATCATTGGACACGGTATACAGAAGGTATTTAAGGAAAGTATTAAAATGAAACAGGTTGTTAGAGCAAGCTTGAACTGTTAAGTCACCTTGAAACCTGGCATTTCAGGAGTGTTCAGATCTCCAGCATCCAGTAACACAGCCAGTAACTACACAGGGTTGTTAACCGCTGGAAGCATTGCTAGTCGGAATTAGGATCGCTGTAAGTGTAGAATACATACTCGCTTCCAATAAATATAAAATATCGCTATGAATTTTACATTGATTATATATTAAATGACATTTTGAATGTATTAGGCTAATGAAATATATTAAAATTGTTTTCATCTGATTCTTATTTACTATTTTAAGAAATGTATCTCATAAAAGATGTCAGGTTACATATGGGGCTCACATTTGTGGCTCACGTTACGTTTCCATTGCACAGCACTGTCTCGGTGTCTCCCAAGGAGGGCTGGTTAGAATTCTGTTGTGGGAGAGCTCTGCAGCCTCGTTGAAAGCAGCAGCTGGGCAGGCTACATTTGAAGTGAAATTACCAAACTCAAATCTTTATATCAGGGACAATAGCACTGCTTAATCTTATAGTTAATTGTAATCTAGATGTATATCATCTAGGCAGAATCTATATAAATAATAATCTTGGGTGGAGAAGAACCTTACTCTGAAGAAACTAGAGGAGGATACACCGAATAAGGAATGATGACTTGCTAAAGTCTGAGGATATGAGTAGTGTGGAGAGTAACAGAAGATCCTGTCAATCTGATAACTTCTGGACTAGTCGGAATGAAGACGGGGTAATATTACGGTGATTTCAAGAAAATGATAGTTGACCAAGTCAATGAAGTACCCCAAGAGCTGAGGACACACTTGATTCTGACTCGGGAATGGACCTGAACGTGACAGTGAAGAGGATTTCCGCCGCTTTCCGATACATGCATCTCAGTTTGGTGAGCCAGTGAAGATGAGAAGTGGGGGAGGCGTCTTCTGGAAAGTCCACGGGATGTCACCACAGAGACGGGCTCACCAGCGTCTCTTGGAAATCCCATGAGAAGCAGGATGCTGAGGTTGAAGAATGCCCCAGGAGCTCTAGGAAGTAGCCATAGGGACAAAATTTCCAGAGATTACAGTAATGGGGCTGTGGCTGAGATCGCACGTTGCACTGTTTTCTTTTTTGTTTTTATTATCATGAACTTCATCTACGTGTCATGCTAATATGCTGTGAGGCAAATGTGGACTACAATTTAGAACATTCAGGAACAAGATTAAGGCATTTAAAGACCACTAAAATAGAAAAAGGTTTAACACTTTTAAGCTTAGAGGTCTTAGCAAATCCATCTATAATAATGTGTGACTTTTGTCATCTGCTTCACTAGCTGGGAGTATTAATAGATGACATTGATTTAATATTCAAATTAATTTCTAGACACTCTTCACATTAGCTGGGCCTACCCTTTTTCTTGATCTCTCCACCTAGACAGAGAAATTCCTCACTGCTTTTAAATGTCCATCTGCCCCAACATTCAACTACAGAGGTTTTCACAATTCTAACTTTTTATTCTTTAAATAAGCAGGGATTTGGCTCTTTAAGCATATGAGAATCAATTATATGCAGTTTTAAAACTGAGGGACTTTTAACATTAAAAGCTCTCGGCTCAGTGGAGAGACTGCTTACCCCACCCTCTCTCTGCCTGCCTCTATGTGTGCTTGATCTCTGTCTGTCAAATAAATAAATAAAATCTTAAAAAATAAAAAGAAAAAATTAAAGAAAAGCTACTAAATAACTATGTATTTACTATTTTTATCCCAATCAAATCTAATTAAATTATATATATGAAAATCAAATTAACCTAGTGATAGCTGAAGTATAAAATGTTATGAAAATATAGAAGTTACTGCTTAGAGTAGCATTTAAATATTTTAATTACATATGTAATGCTCAAATACCTGTGTGGGTTAAAAAAATCATATAACAGATGCATATTTGATAAGCCATAGTTATTTCCATTCCTTTTATACAATCATTATCTTTAAAATTTTTGTAGTGTACTTTTAAACATTTTCCTATATAAGCTCATACATTTATAGATGTGCTATTTGATTTTTTTGTGCATGTATGTGTATTTACATGACCATATAGGCATGTTTTCACATATGTATATATTTTTATCTGTTTTCTATATAAATGAACTCACATTATATAATAATAGAATATTTGGGAATTGGATTTTCAGTCAACAATACATCCAAGATTCTTGGGGCGCTTGGCTGGCTCAGTCAGTAGGGAATGCGACTCTTGATCTCAGGGTCATGAGCTTGAGCTCCACAGAGAGTATAGAGATTACTCATTTAAAAAAAAAAAAAAAAAGCAGTGTATCTGAGATTCTTGCCATAGCTGAACATTTAGATCTACCATATTTTCATAGTATGGATAAAACACAGTAAGGTTGAAGAAAGCAAGTTGCTTTTCCGTTTTGTCTAGTGCTTTGTTGGCAAACTGTAATGAGAGAATAAACTATATTTTTTGGTCTAGAGTAGATGAGCCTCCAGGGGTTTCAGATGTAAGAGGTTAGCCAGTATCATCATGTCTGTTTACATACAAAGAAAATGTATCCAGAAAACATCAGAAACTTACCAAGGTCAAATAGTAAGCTGTGTGGTGCTGTCTGAGTGTAGATGGCAGCCTCCCATTTATGCCAGTGATGTGAGAACAGATTGTACTGGATTAAGGATTGTGTAAAAGGATGGATTTCTGAACTGAATACATAGTTGTGATAAAGCAGTATTTCTAAGGGGGGAAAAAAACCCAAATACCCAATAGATTTTATGGACTATAGGTTGTATTAAAAAGAAATTGATTCCCAAAACTCTGAGTGACTATGACAGCATGGCAGCAAATATCCAACACATGTGCGGATACATTGCTTAGGTGAGTTGGCATTTTAGTGGCAAAATAATATTATCTCTTTATATCAAAATTTATTTAAGTGAGCTACATTCCTTTTGCAAAGGATTGAACTCACTGAATTTCTACTGAGAATTATAGTGAATTCTTCTTAATACCCTAGGATTAATATCTGAAGACACAGTTTAGAACTCTGCAACACCTCCCGCCACCAATAAGTAGCATATGTATATCCACAGTTCTTTACCTTCTTGCCTGCTAAAAAGAATTCTGAGTCTGCCAGCTTGGCTCCTGGTCCTCTGCTAAGCTTCATCAGGGTAATGGGTAGGAAAAAAGGAGATGCCAGAAATACTAGGCTAAATTGGAAAGGATAGCTTTATTTCTGGAAGAGAAAAGTAATATATTCATGAAAGGAAGGAAAGGAGAAAAGTTTTTAAACATTTGGAGAAAAAACAGATTTTTGTGGACAGTTTCTGTGTGAATGTGAATTTACATTATAAATGGGATCTCTTTTTGCCATTTAAGAAAAACTTAGTAAATATTGTAGTAAACTTGTTATTATTTTTCAGTAAGATTGAAGTGGTTAAAGAAAGTAATTTGAAAAAAATAGACTTCCTTTGACAAAAAACTTTTAGCATGCTACATAAAGGTTACCATTAGGTGTGTAAAATTGAGCAAAACAACTGGAACAAAAAATTTTTTTTAATATTTAAAAAAAAAATAAAATAGCAAGGCTAGAGATAGAAAGTATTGGAAGGGAAAATACAAGTATGATACATGGTTGGTCAAGATTTAAAATACATAGGCTGAAGAGAGCTGAGAATAATGATGTCTTAAAATATTTCAGTATGAAAGAAATAGAACATCTAATGAAAACAGAATAATAAAAAAGGTGAATCTTTTAGATCTTTTTTTTTTTTAAAGATTTTATTTATTTATTTGACAGACAGTGATCACAAGTAGACAGAGAGACAGGCAGAGAGAGAGAGGGGGAAGCAGGCTCCCCGCCAAGCAGAGAGCCCGATGTGGGGCTCGATCCCAGGACCCTGGGATCATGACCTGAGCCGAAGGCAGAGGCTTTAACCTGCTGAACCACCCAGGCGCCCCTAGATCTTTTAGATCTTAAGATGCAAGATACAAGTAACTGAAGAGAAACAAGCTGTATTGAAATGTACTAATGCAAAGCAGGTGTGATTAAATAATAACGAGTTAACTATTTCCTACAGATAGGATTAAAAACATTTTAACCCAACAGGTGACAGGCACATAATTGAATTTCTGGCCTAACTCCAATTTATTCCTGTAAGAAATATTAAATGGAAAGTGGAATTAGTAGTATCTCTTGTATATTTTTTAATTAGATAGCCTAAATATCTGAAAGTTAAATACAAGAATGAATGATCAACATGTATATTTCCTAACAGCCTCAATGCCGTGATACTGATATATGGAATAACCTTTGAGCATTAGACTCAGGAAAGTGTTTATTAATTAAAAAAAAAAAAAAACTTTTTAAATAACACTTTGAATAACATTGTAGCCAGTACTTACTGGACACTTACTAAATTCCATGATTTTACTAAATTTAAAATAAGATACAGTATTAACTCATTTAATTCTCAAACAACTCTGAGAGCTAGTTATTATTATTACCTGCATTTTAGAGAAAAAGCTGAGATGTGCGTAAGTTAAGTCATTGCTAAGGTCACCCAACATAGAAGTGGTGGAAACAGGGGTGCCTGTGTGGCTCAGTCGTTAAGCATCTGCCTTTGGCTCAGGTCATGGTCCCAAGGTCCTGGGATTGAGCCGGATTGAGCCAGATCAAGCCCCACATCGGGCTCCCTGCTCTACGGGAGGCCTGCTTTCACTAGCCCTGCTGGTGTTCCCTTTCTTGCTGTGTCTCTCTCTGTCAAATAAACAAAATAAAATCTTTAAAAAAAAATGTGGTGGAAACAACCTAGAATCCAGGAAATCTGGGGCAAGAATATGCGCTCTTAACAATATTCACCATTGGCTCACTCAGCAGTTAATCCAGGCTATTTTTAAAAGCCACAGAAAAGTTCATTTTTAGGGAAAGGCAATCACTCTTCAAAGGCATAACTTTTAAAATCAATCCGATGACTCTTAAGTGGAAGACTTTTATCCCCCTAATTATTTCTGTGCTTTTCAAGTAATAAAGGGGCACTTACTGTGCATATGCCGTATAGAAAGAGCCATTACACCAGATCTACACCACCTTGTTCTAACCGAATAATTCATTTGCATTCCCTGTATTCTTTATATAAGTATAGTGAATAAAACAAAAACTATGTTTGCTCTAATTATCAAGAGACATTGCCTCATAATCCATAACATATTCTGAAGCCTCAAATAATTTAGAATTCTGTTAACTTGAATGAGTTAACACATATCATCTCGTTACAAGCAATCACTTGACATAGGATTTATTATTATGTTTGCACTTCTGACATTTCTTCACGTGATGCTATTCTGCAGCAGATTCTTCGGTTTCTGCTTACCAAACTTTAGAAAGGAATAAAAGAGAAGCAGTGAATTTTAAGAGCTTCACAGTATCCAATTTTTCAGATCCCTGTCCACTCTGACCTTTATTCTGTAACCTTCGGTGTACAAAATGTAGAAACATGGCTGTTCTCATAAGACTGACCTTGAAATTTCTTGCACTGAAAGAAATAAGGAAACCATGTATTTTTTATTTACTTTCTTTCCTCTGTCTTCATGCATACTATGACCCTTTAACTTGAATATAGCAATTTCCTAGCTCAAGGAAACCCGGAGTCTGTATTTATGCTGTTGACTATAGAGATTATTTCCTTCGCTGGAGCATGGTGGGTAATGACAGACCGAGCATGAGGAAGCGGAAACCTGTAGATTTTTATTATAATGTTTGGAGGAAGATAAGTTTACTTAAAACGACCTCTATTATAGTCCCTTCTTTGGCTTGTTGGTCTTCAAAGATAGGTTCTCACTGATTAAAATAGCATGCCAAATCTCTTTGGCTGCTTAAAGTGATATCAAACTGGAATATTATATTGATGGAACAGCTGAAAAGATCTTCAAGAGTCTCCAAACTTGAGATTATTACTCTTTTTTTGGCCACAAACCCATCTGAGATCTGATGGAAGCTCTACATGTTCTCCTTAGAAAGAGGTGTGTTTAACTATAACTGTGACATTTGCTTGATTGGCAGGGATTCAGGGGTCCTCCGGTCCCCCCCAAAGTCTCCTAGTATCAGATTCACAACTTTACTCTAGCCCAGTGCCACTGATTCATAGAGAATTAAAACAACTTGGTGATATGAAGATGACAACCTGAGGATGTGCATCCCGATGAATGCATTGATCTCTCCTTGCATATACATGTAGTTCCGTTTTTTATAATATAGTAAATTGAACTTAAGTGGTGACCCAGTTTCTGCCTCCCATTTTCACATGGCCTTCTCTTCCTCTCTCCTTGTGTCAGTTATACCAGGATACTTGTCATTGGATTTAAGGTCCACCAAAATGATTTTATTCTGAGATCCTTGATTATATCTGCAAAGACCTTTTTCCAAATAAGGAAAACTTATTTCCTAATAAGATTACATCCACATGTTCATGTTGTTAGGGTTACCATTCAACCCATTATAGTTAACCATTACTGATCATATGTTACGTACAGGGCATTTGATGTATTGTCCCTTTCGATCTTACCAAAATTCTGTGAAGTAGGGTACCCACCATAGATGAGGAGCTTCAGAACTACAGAAGTTAAATAACTTCCCAGACTTCACATGGTTTAGTCAGTGGTGGAGTTCTTGCTTGGCCTATATCCCCGCTATTCAAGGATTAAGGATTGTTAACTAGTTACCCAAAGTTAAGCAAAGCACAGGGAATTTCTTAAAGTCCTCTTGGACTTTGTGGTTTAATAAAATAGAAACTGTATGAACACAATTAAAGCTGAGATACAGAGTAGAAGATACATACAGTGAAGAGAAATCTGTATGAACTGTTCAGGGTTTTCAGAGGAAGCTGATTTTTCCAGCCACTTACCAATTTATGGTTTCTTAATACCCTAATATAACAAGGCTGATTATAAATGGCTTCTGTGATTTTCCCATTGCTTCAATACTCATTTTGCAAATCAACACTGTCTTACTTAGTGTGCATTCAATCATTTATTTATTCAGCTTATGTCAAGGACCAGAGAATGATGTTATACACTCAAGATGTAATGCTTAAGGGAAAAAAAAAAAAAAAAGGACAAATCTCCCCATCCCCGCCCCGTGTAC
This sequence comes from Lontra canadensis, assembly GCF_010015895.1. Taxonomy (NCBI): domain Eukaryota; kingdom Metazoa; phylum Chordata; class Mammalia; order Carnivora; family Mustelidae; genus Lontra; species Lontra canadensis. The sequence continues at coordinate 2,820,993 of NW_022631042.1, forward strand.
ATGTTAGTGAAGGAGATAAACAGCAACGAAATGAGAGGGCAAATACATAAAATGATCACTGTTTTCAGTGAGTGCTATGAAAGCAGTGAATTGGGGAGGGCATCCTAGTTTAAGTGGGGAGGGCCAGTCAGGAAAGACCTTTCTGTGAATGGGGTGTTGCTGTTGAAGTGTGAGCACAGAGAAGGATTTACCCATGAGAAGAGCAGTGAAAGGGCATTGCAGACTACGGAAACAGCTAGTACAAGTCATGGAAGACCAGAAAATGCTTAGCATCTTCAAATAACTGGAAACAATGGCTAGTGTGGGAATGCCACACACTGTGAAATAGGCAGGGGCTAGAGGATGAATGACTCTTGCTCAGGGTAGGGAGTGAGGCTATTTCCTGGGTGTATGGGGGAAATACCTGAAGGCTTAAGTAGGAAAATGATATAACTGAGTTCTTTTTGGGAAGATCGCTTTTGCTGTTCTCTGGAGCATGAACTGGAAGGTGGCAAGTATGGGGGAAGAGGGACAAATGAAGGGACTTTGAGAACTTAAAACTTACCTGTCAATATTCAAAGTTCATTTAAAGGATGGCCTGTCACTGACATACATGAAGAGTACACTGTACTTTTTAAAAAAAAATTTATATGTATAGTCAACAGTAGCTTATATTCATAGCAAATCAGTTATCTGGTACCAATTATCTTGTACTCCACAAATGTTGAATATATGATATATATGTGATGTAAGGTGGATATTGTTATGGGGTGATGTGTCATTGTTAATGTAAAAGAGAAATTCTATCTAAAAATAGTTTCTCTCAAGTAAGAGATGAGATGGCAATCTCATTTCTCCAGCATCTGGCCATCCAAAAGAAGTTAATTGATCAATGATAAATAGTGGGGATTTTTACCTGGTCTGTGTACTTCTCTGCAACTTTGTTTTCATCAACCATTGATTCTAGACATTTCACTTTTCCTTCATGAACACTTGACAGAAGTGGTCTACAGAGCAGAATTACTGCTGTTTTCAGACCTTCACTCAACCAAAGGAGAATGGAAGTATATAATTTATTGTCTAGATTTTCATGTATTTGGACTTGAACAGTCTAAAAATAAAGTTGCAATTTGTGTCTTAGGAAAACTCTGTTGCAGTTAGTTGCCAATTCTATTTTTCATTATCAGTACAAACTGCTGATCATATTTTTTTTTTTAAGATTTTATTCATTTGAGAGAAAGAGCCCCATAGGAGCTGGGTGGGGAGGTGGTACACAGAGGGGAGAGGGACGAGCAGATTTGGCACTGAGCCCCAAGCCAGGGCTAGATCCTGGATCCCTAAGATCATGACCTGAGGCAAAAGATGCTCAGTTAACTGAGCCACCCAGGTGCCCCCATTATTTTATTTTTTAGAAGTGAGATTATAGTCTTTCTTCCTTGGGGTGCCTGGGTGGCTCAGTCAGTTAAGAATCCAGCTCTTGATTTCTGCTCAGGTCAAGTTCTCTGGCTTGTGAGGTCCAGCCCAACCTCAGGATCCATGCTGGGCTTGGAGGTAGTTCAGGATTCTCTCGCCCTCTACCCCTCCCCCACCGCATGCATAAGCACTTTCTCTGTCTCTAAATTGAATGAATGAATGGATGAATGAGTGAACCCTTTCTTCCTTGTATGTATGAGAAAAATACTTGTATTTTTGACTGCAGTAGAAAGCAGATTTCTCTCCATGACTTGGATGTTAAGGAGTAGTATAGTTATGACCTTTCATTATGCTTGCTTTAATCAACTTTAGTTTTCTTATGATGTGTAATTCTATTTCTCCTCACAGCACATAAAGAGGAATAATGTTGGTATTTTGCAGTTAATTACTTTCCACTAGTAGAAACAGTGACAGGATTTCCTATTGCTAAGAAAAATCCCCCAACCACCACCCTTGATTGGCAGTGTAGACAAAACTTCTTGTGAATGAAATAAAAACATTCCCAATTCATTTCTACCTATATACTCTGACAGACTGTTTCACATAGAGTTTGAATCCTTTTTTTATTAACTCTGACTTCAGTAGCAGTTTAATGATTAGTTGGTCAGCTAATACCTTTCATCAAATTCCAGATTTTAGTTATCACTTGTAGTGATGAAAGTATGTCATCTGATGCCATATTTGTTTTTAGATTTAATCTACTGATGTTTGAAAACTTTCTTTTTCATAGTGCAAAATTTCATTTATTAAATTGAAAACATTAAAAAGTTCGGAATTTTTGTTTAAAGTTCTATGTAGGTTAAGTAAATAAACATTCCCTAAGAAAAACAAAATAAAATGGTATTTGTAGTTTAAAACCCAGTGGTATTATTATTCATTAGGGACAGGTCTTTCAGACAGGAAAATTGATAAAATTCAGTTCCCTTTTTTTATAATATAGAAGTTTAAGTTACAAGAAAAATAATTCATTGTTTGTGCCTGTAAATACTGCTGTGAGCAGTGCAGCGATATACTGCAATGGAGTATATATGGAACATTCTAAAACAGTTTGAAATCTTTAATGGTAAAATAATACATAATGGTAGGGGCTTAGAAAATATGTGTTGAATTTTATTTTTAAAGACACGTGAGAAGTGAAGGACCTCAGCCATGGTATGGATCCTTGAGCGATGTTGAATCTTACGAAGTTCTAAGTCTTAATTCCAGTTACCAGCATAAAATGACTTTAGCATTCTGATACTACTTTTCAAAGACGAGGTTAGTATATCAGTTTCAGAGTAGACATGGGCCAGGCTTAATTTATGAAACTTTAAACTACTTAAAATTAATTTAACTTTGTTCTTAAAACCCAAATTCATCATCTAGGGAATGTAACTATGCAATAATGAAGATCTGATATCATTTTGACGTGGCATTCAATGTATTAATAGGATCAAGGATTTTTTTTTTTAACTTTCGGCCCCTATATTCCTTAAACAGACATGCACAGTATTTAGCGCCTTGTATCTGCTTGGAGCAGGAGTTTAAAAAATAATACAGGCTTTGCCTTCAAGGCAAAAAGAAGAGGATTATATAAATTGACAATTATATATATATATATATATTTTAAAGATTTTATTTATTTACTTGACAGACAGAGATCACAAGTAGGCAGAGAGGCAGGCAGAGAGAGAGGAGGAAGCAGGCTTCCTGCTGAGCAGAGAGCCCGATGGCGGGGCTCGATCCTAGGACCCGGAGATCATGACCTGAGCTGAAGGCAGAGGCTTTAACCCACTGAGCCACCCAGGCACCCTGACAATTATATTTCAATGGCATGAATACTAAGATAGGATTAAGGAAACACAGAAATGAAATTTATCAGATTGAAAAGTTAAAGAAGGCCTCCCAGAGAAAATTCATTAAAATTAGCTGGGAAAGTGTACTCAGATAAGTGGAAAATCATTCATTTAGTAAAATACAACAAAGAGGGATTCCTGGGTGGCTCAGCTGGTTGAGTGGCTGCCTTTGGCTCAGGTCATGATCCTAAGATCTGGGATTGTGTCCTGAGTCCCGCATCAGGCTCCTTGCTCAGCGGGGAGCTGTCTCCAACTCCCCCTGCTTGTGCTCACTCTCTTTCTCTTTCTCTCCCCCACTCCTCTCTCTCTCCGATTAAAAAAAAAAAAAAAAAAGAAAAGATGCAATAAAGAAATGATCAAAGTCTAAGTAGAAGAAGGACCAATGTAGGTAAAGAGAAAGGGATACACATGATAGACATCATGTGGATAGAATATACAGGATTTCATGAGAAATTAGAAATAAGGGAGCTGATTGAAAGGAAGCATGGAGAATAACTTGAGTTGAGTCATTGATTTTAACTAAAATGAAGGTGGTAGTAAGGCTGAATTTACTTTTTTGACCACTTTACTTAGTACACAGAAGAAATGATTAGTGTAAGGAAAATGATTTTGAGAGTAATCAAGAAATTTCTTATTTTAAAAATAGGAAATAGAATATTCTGTCTGTTTGTAATTATTCTTGCTGTGTTTTAGGAAAAACGTTGGATAAAGACACTTAAGATGATACCAAGTTCATCCTCTTATTGAAGTCTAGATTTTTGTTGTTGTATGCATGATTTTTTTTTCTTTTTTTTATGGAATTGACTCATAGATTGGTTGTTTAGGCATAGAGTAGAGTGTGCTTTGGTAAACTAAATTGGTAAAAGCAAGAATCTTTATCATGTTTATAAGAACCTTTATCATGTTTTTAAAATTTTTATTTATTTATTTATTTATTTGAGAGAGAGCGTGGGAGGGTGGAGGGGCAGAAGGCGAAGGAGAAGCAGACGCCCCGCTGAGCAGGAAGCCCAATGATGCCAGGCTCCATTCCAGGACCCTGGTATCATGACCTGAGCCAAAGGCAGAAGCTTAACTGACTAAGCCACCTAGACACCCAAGAATGACTTGTTCTTTCAGTGAGTTCATTCATTGTTGGTCTTCCGAAAACAAATTTAACAAGGCAGTTTGGCCACTTTTTTAACTAGACCATCTTTTTCTTTTTTTAAGATTTTAATTATTTTAGAGAGAGAAAAAAGAGCATAATAGAAAGAGCAGGAGCGATAGAGGAGGGGCAGAGGGAAACGCAGACTCCCCAAAGAGCAGAGAGCCCAGCAGGGGTGGATCCCTAGACCCCAGGACCATGACCTGAGCTAAGTCAGATGCTTAGCCAACTGAGCCATCCAGGTGCCCCAGTAACTAGACCATCTTAAATTGGCTATGGGAAGTATGAATTAGGAAGGGAAAAAAAATAATAATTGTGGAAGTTGACATACTTGTTCCTAGTTTTTATTCAAATCCACATTGTATTTATTGTATTTATTTATTGTATTTATTGACTGGAAAATTACACAAAATATTTTGCATTGAACTAGGTTTCTATTAACCTTGTTTTCTTTTGCCTTATTTCTTAGCATGTAATGGTTGTATTCCTGGAGTTTTGTGTAGAAATATCTGCCAGTGTGGCAGGCCAGTTTTAATCATAATTTGATTTACTCTAATCCAAGTCAAAAATATACTAGACCCATTATGCAAATCTAAATTCTACTTTTTTGTCTATATTACAGATGATAAATTGAATTTTTAAAAGAGCTTTTTAAAAGATTTTTAAATTTCAATTTTAAAATTAAAAATTGGTTATAATTTTTAAAAAGAATACTTAAAATTGTTTTGCTCATCCAAAGTGAGATTATCACACTAGTCTAATCAAAATATATAAGTAGGTTACATTTATGTAGTTTATTACATAAGACACAGTTGATATATTAAAAAAAATAGCTATTAGTTTTTTTTTGAACCTCTGTCCTAATGGAGTTAAGGATAATTAAGTATGTCATTCAAATATCAAAAGTAAAGTCTAACAAAACTTCAATTCAGGATATACCTGCAAATAGTTGAGTTTTATAATGTAATAAATTATATCTTTTAGAATTTATCTTAATAAAGCATGGCCAAACTTAGCTCTTCATATATTCAGTACTTAAAATATGAGTAGTCATTAATTCAATTCCTATACATTTCTGATTAATTCAAATATTGGTACTAACTGACTCCATAACTTCTGTAACTTTTATTATTCAAGGTCTTAACAAAGCTCTTCAGGTCTATTTGAATAAGCTATCTTTTGTTATGTCTACATTTAATCAAATTTAGGCATAATACATTTTTATTCTGAAGTCATCTGCTTTTTATTATCCCGAGTCCTAGGTTTTCTCTTAGTTACAAGCGATTCTAGTGTAAGAGGGAGTTTGCCTTGAAATAGTTGTGGAAGACTATGTACTTTACCTGCATTTTAATAATTAGTCTTTCATTTGTTTTATGAATTGCCAGGAATGGTTAAAACATTTTTCTGGATTGGATGATACCTTTTGAATAGCCCAAGCTATGAATTCTATCTTTTATTGGCTTCAACAGTAGAAAAGGAATGTTAAACAATATAGCCATGAAACCAAATTAAATGTCAAAAGACTGAAGAAAACTTCTTTGGGGATGTGTTAAATATTTTTTGTTGTTTCTTTGAAGTACTTTCTTATGAGAGAGCTGTCCCAGTCATAACTGGATGCAAACATTGTTCTTTCACCAAAACTTTAGAAAGGTAGAAATTATGAGGTGATACCCCTTTCTTACATGTGCCAACATTGCGAGTTAATATTTAGATCTTTTTCAAAATTTGGCATCTGTTTAGCTTACATATTTTCCTCAAAAATCAATGTATTTCAGGTTAGTTTATTTAGAAGTAAAAAAGAATAATGTCAAAATTGAGATGGAATTTTATATGGAGACATTTTTTTCCATTTCCTTGTGATTTATTAAAATATAAATGCTCTAAGATTATTTATACTTATAATAAATATGAGAGAATAACACAGTATTACATTATTTCCAAACCTCCAAACTGAGATATATTTCTTTAGACTTTTAGAGCCAATTTTCATCTATTCTTGCTTTAAGCTGCCTGTCATCTAGCACATGCTTCATCTAGAATTAAAATAAGTGGATAATCTTACAACACTTTTAAAAATTTGTTTCAATTTTATCTAGTTTGCATTATTAGAAACTTATATAGTCAATGAATTTCATATCTATATATTACCTTACAGTGTAAAATAAATGCAGTACTAATTAAGTGGCTGCTTGCAAGACATACGTGAGTTTTTTAACTATTAGAATATGTCTTAGCTACTCTAATATTTTGAGAGTAACATCTTGAGCCTTGGCAAGTTACTGACATCCTATTGTTCAAATTCTGACTTAAGTTAAAATAGTCATGAGTATGGAAAAATACAAACTATACAACAAAGGGCTAGGGTACAACATACAGTTTTTAAAACTTTCTGCAATTTTGGTCCCATTGAGAAAAAGGAGCCCTGTATTCTTTTCATGTCAATTAATTTATTTTTTATCCTTTGAATTTCTTTTTTTCCCCCTTTTTTTAGATTTTATTTATTTACTTATTTGACACAGAGAGAGAGAGACACCGTGAGAGCAGGAACACAAGGGTGGGGGGGCGTGGGCATGGGAGAAGCAAGCCTCCCGCAGAGCAGGGAACCCGGTGTGGGGCTTGATCCTAGGACCCCAGGACCATGCCCTGAGCCGAAGGTAGACACTCAATGACTAAGACACCCAGGCACCCCTGTCCTTTGAATTTCTTGAGTTTTACATAAAATATGTCCCAACTCTCTTGTTAGGGCTAAGTAGTGCTATCCAATCAACCTGTTTCTCTGTATCTATAAATCAATCCATCTATCTATTTAATATTCTGTCCACATATATCCGTCATTCTGTTATGATCTACCTGTTTAAATGTAAATTTTAATGTAATTTTAAATTTAGGCCTAATTCTTTGGTGCTTTCGATAGGTAGTAAGTGGATAATACATTTAACTGAGGTGAATAGAAAACATATTGCATAAATGAGAGAATGCGAAATCCAACTTCATGGATTTTGAAATCATATAGAACACACATAACTTTCATGGAATTGTAGCGATGATAAAGACAGCTAAACATAGTTTGATCATCCTCTTGCTGCATAATACATTTTACACATTCATTGGGGGTACCCAAAACCACGCATTTGTATAACAAATCTACTTACGGAAAAAGAGCATTAATTAGAACTCCTTGGTAAATTTTAGCCATTTTGTGGTTATCTATTTTCTCTTCTACTTTAGAAACAGAACACCAATTTTTAGCTGGGATTAATGCTGGTTTAAAGTTTATATTTCCCATCCTTCTTTATAGTTTATATGCTATTTTCTTAACATTTGCATGTGTCTGAAATTTTCCAACTTAAGTTTTATATATTAACCATCATAATTCAATAGAGTGATAAACTTCTAAAGAATGAATGATCACGGTATTAGCATTTGCAAATAAAAATTTAAATTATTTTAATAAGTCCCTGGCTATAAGAAACACACTTTTAGTTGACTGTAGTGTATATAATATTCTTACAAAGAAATTTACTTTTCTCCATATCTTTCCAATCTCTTTATTTTTTTTTTTAAGATTTTATTTATTTATTTGACAGAGAGATAGATCACAAGTAGGCAGAGAGGCAGGCAGAGAGAGGCGGGGAGTGGGGGAAGCAGGCTCCCTGCTGAGCAGAGAACCCAATGCAGGGCTCCATCCCAGGACCCTGAGACCATGACCTGAGCTAAAGGCAGAGGCTTAACCCACTGAGCCACCCAGGCACCCCTCCAATTGCTTTATCCTGATATATATTCCAGTACATATTCTTTGATAGTCATGTGACACCATTCACTGGAATTCTCCTTTCTTTGTAAACTAATATAAGTGAATGCACTGTTGGAGGCTTGAAGCTATGCAACTGAATAAATATTTAACCACCCAAGTGCTTAACTCCGTGAATAAAGCTTTCTAAGTGGTGTTGTAAATAGATGAATTTATCTAGTTGTTCGTGGGTTTGATGAAATTATACTGTGAAGGTCAAAGCATGTAATCTTGTCCTTTTATTGAGGATTTCTAAGTTGGTACTTTCCCCAACAAATGCAAGGAAAAATGTTAAACTATCTTTCCTTTTTCAATTATTTGAAGGTTAGAAAAATCAAAGAGGGGAGATGATATAGATCTTTGATGTTCAGAAGGAAAATGACCTACAGCTTACAATAACATTTAATTATCACTGAGAGCAGACTGTGTTGCAGCTGTTCCAGATAATTATGAGCCCAAGGGCTGACATAAAAATAAAAGAAACCATATACTTTTGCATGAAAGTTTTGTTTCTTAAATCTCAAAAAGAGTAGAAAGCATAAATATGAGTAGAATATCAGGCACGTTGAACATGACTTTTCAGGGTGCTGAGTGGTGAGCGTTTGATTCTTGATTTCAGCTCAGGTCCTGGTCTCAGGGTTGTGAGGGTGAGCCCCATGTTGGGCTCTTATGCTAGGCGTGGAGACTGCTTAAGATTCTCTCTGTCCCTCTCTCTCTGCTGTTCCCCCTCTCCAAAAATAATGACTTTTCATAAATACTTGTTGAAATTATTGTGTAAACAAATAAAATTTGTCTCTGATAGCATATGTAAGTAAAATTAATCAATGATATTTGTATTATTAAGTCTTAGTGTATAGAATTATTCTTTTTTACTTTGTCACTAAATGATACATTGTGTTTAGGATATAGTTCATATAGTTATTGGAATATAATCCAAATCTTAACTGTGGTTTGATTCTACCTTGTACTGTGATCTGCTTTTATCCAAAGAACAATTTTAAGATACTCCATCTTTACTGCCACCTTTCTCCAACAAGGTGTAGGGGAAGAGTGGTGTGCTGTTATTTCTCGTCTTTTCAGCAAGGCTGTCTTTCAGCGTAAAAACAAACTTAAATTATGATGAATCAGACTTACTAAACAGATGCACATTTCGGAGGGAAGTGACATAATAACCTGTTTCAAAGCCAACAGCTGAAATGAACCACCAAATGGAGAATTTGTTTATTTTCTTCCTCAGCAAAAGCTGTTGCTCCCCTTATATTGTTCCTTATATCAGTTAGTTTTTGCTGTGTATCAAACCACCCCAAAACTGACTTACTTAAAAAACTCCAGTTTCTTTAGTTTGTGGTTCCGTGGTTGGAACGGACAGTACTTCTGGTTTGTGATAGGTTGGCTGATCTCAGCTGGGCTCTGTCATATGTCTGTTCAGCTGCCAGGTTGACTGGTCACTGGGTGATCTAGAATGGTATCACACGTGTCTGGCTGTTGGCAGAGGGTCAGCTAGTGGACTGTTGGCTGGCGCTCTTCACTTTTCCACGTGGGCCCTCATTCTCCACGTTAGCACAGGCCTGTTCACAAGTACAGTAAGAAGTAGGAAGTCTCAGGAGACAAACCCCAATGAAGTGACTACTTGAATAGTATTTGCTCTTATCCCATTGTCCAAAGAAAATCACATGGGTCAGTGTAGGCTTATGTGGAGGAGAATTACCCAAAGATGCAGATACAGGGAAGGCACTTATTCTGGCTAGCAGTCTACCTCACTCTCTCTTTCTCTCTCTCTCTCTTTTTAAAACAATTCTTTTTTTTCTTTTTTTTTTTTTTTTTTACTTTCTATTTTTTTTCCCCCTCAGAATATGGCCTTTCGGGGCACCTGTGTGGCACAGTTGGTTGGACATCCAACTCTTGGTTTCCATTTAGGTCATGATTTCAAGTTCATGAGATCAAATCCTGTGTTGGGCTCGTGCTCAGCACAGTCTTCTTAAGACTCTTTCTCTCTCCCTCGCCCTCTGGCTCTCCCACCCTGTGTTGTCACCTGTGAACACTCTTTCTCTCTCTCTCAAATGAATAAATCTTTTTTTAAAAAAAGATATGACCTCTTTGTCAGTGTATGTGTTATGGTCTTTGGAACACTTTTTCATGATAAAGATTTCTGTCCCGTGGCCGTACGCCTTTCCATTTTCTTTTCGAAAATTAATTTCATTTTCCCACTTCTAGTAAAGGTTTTTGACTACAAAAACACAATTATTTCCCTTTGTTTTTAAATTCTAAGTAATGCTGGGAACAAACTTGAGATGTTCTTCGGGCAGAGAGTGAGGCCTGAGCACTAAAAATTCTGCACAAAGATTTTTGTAATGCAAGTCTCTGAGGATTTGGTTTACATTTCTATTTAGTAAAGACCTGGGAGGAGAAGTCAAGGTTAATATTTGAAGATTAAGTTGCAGTCTTAGTATTTGCATATAAAACACAGCATTGATCAGAGGGAAGAGACATTATGGCTCTAAAATTTACAGTCATGGTCCATTTTTAAAGCCTTACTTAAAACGTTAAATTTTTTTTTTTTTTAAACAGGCTTCCAGGAGATAGTGACAAAACTGGTTTTAGTTATTTTGAAAATTAACTGTATCCTATAAAATCCTAAAGAAACAGTATTATACAAGACTAAAATATTTTAGTGATAAAAATAAGAACCTAAGAAGAGTGGAATATCTGATATATAATAAAGCAGCTATTTTTTTTAAGATTTTATTTATTTATTTGAGACAGAAGGAGAGAGATTGTGTGTGTATGAGAAAGGAGGAAGGGCAGAGGAAAAAGGAGACTCCCCGCTAAGCAGGGAGCCCAATGTGGGGCTTGATCCCAGGACCCCAGGATCCTGACCCAAGCTGAGGGCAGCCGCTTAACCAACTGAGCCATCCAGGTGCCCCATAATAAAGTAGCTATTTTTATTATCTCCAAAATTAAAAAGGATAAAATGAATGTATATATCTCTCTATTTATGATGAACTGCTTACCTTAAAGAGGTATTGTAAGGAAGCTTTTAAATAAATTGAATTCCCTAATTTTAAAGATTATAGTTAATTGCAGTGGTCATAGAACATTACAAACATATGCTCATTATTTATGCATAAATCAGAATGTCTCTCTCCTCCTGTTATTTTTATAACTGACCAGTTTCAAAATAGTGATAACAACAAACTAGATTGCCCCCCTCCATGTCAACTTTTGCCAGAAGATATCAATTTTCCTATGACAAAATTTGTCTTAAGACAAATTAAACATTTGCATTTATGTCCATACACTGATACATATGGTATGAATTTTAATTTTATTAAATATGATAGTATATATTTGATTAATTTAGGATAGTTAGAAAAGGATGCTTAAAGGAATGAATAAAAATTGACAATAACATTCTCCTTCAACATAAGTGTCCTTTAGAAACCAATTTTGAATAGTGTCTATAATTTTCAATGCTTCCAAAATTTAAAAAGCTAACATTTATTGAGTATATATTATATACTCAGGATATGTCATCCATAGTTCTGACAATATTGCCAATACTCCTTTACAATGAGATTGATAGGGAGAAATTAACTTGTCCAATATCAAATAACTATAAAGTCCAAAATGAAAAGATTCCAAAGTTCCTGTGCCACATTTTCTCTATAATTTTTTCTTGGATGGAAAAATAAGATTTCCATAAGCAAATTTTTAGGCAATGACTGTATGCATTTAGGTGTCAATATGCAAGATAACGAAGATGACTTATACAATGGTAAAGACCGAATAGGGGAAAGAAATTCTTCAAAACACATTAGAATTTAGAAAAGGTAAAGATGTTGGGACACATAGTCAACACTACTAGCTTACACTGGGAGATAGCCATGAAGGTATAACAGAATGATACTGTCTTGGACCTACGGGTTACACTGTGAAGTGAAATGAAGTGAAGCCAATACTACAGTATGACGTACTAGAACTTGTGTAAAAGGATGAGGCCAAGAGTTAGTAACACTGAAATAACAACCACACGTATGAAGTACAATTCAAATAAATGGAAGAAAGTCCAAAGAAGAATCAATTATTGAGTAAGGTTCCAAAGGTGGCATGTGAGAGAAATGAAATGAGTGGGGTGTTTTTAGCACCAAAGAGTGAAAACATTGAGTAAGGAAGTATAGAAATCATATACAACTTTAAATGTGTTAAAAAACTCACTGATGGTAAGATTTAAAATTCTCTGAAGGAGACTTTATTAAAAGAAACAAATTGTTATGAAGAAGCTATCTTGTGGGGGCAAAGGAGGAACTTCTTTATTGTCAGTGCAATAAAATTCAAGAATCCCAAAGAACGTCATAAAATTTCCACCTCTGTAAAGTGAGAAAAACGTGGACAGCTATGTGTTTTGTTTAGGCTGTAGCCTTGAGGCAAGGAAGCTGAGGCAGGAAACTTCTTATGATATAAAGTTTGGATATCAAATATATATTCTGGATACCAATATACAAATTGATAATGAATCACAAAACACATCACATCTTCATTGCACTTGCTTATCTATTCCCAAGAAATATTTTTCAGTTCGTAACAATTTCTAAGCCTATTATTACTTTCTCTTTTTAAAATATATATTTTTCTTTTTTTGTCAACCACATTATTGCATCTATTACATCTTTCCTCCAAATAGATACTGAACAGCAAGTATGAACCAGGCACTGAGTCAGGTGCCAAAGTTAAAAAGTTAAAAAAGATAATTTCCTCCCCTCAGGAGAGGACTGGGGGAAAATGATTAACAATTGTTAAACAGTAGTGACTAAAGAACAAAAACATTTACCAAGAATATTTTAGCCAAGTGGTATATTGATGGAAAACTTTTTAAAATATACTAATAAGAGTGCAATGTGGAGAACCCTGACCTTGAAACACCTGGACATGGCATTCCAGGAATGCAAATGAATGATTTTTTTTTTTTCAAATAATACTTAAAGTTCTTTTTTCTTTAATTCCTTGAAATGTGGTTTTCCCAAATTATGGTCCATTTTTTAAAAATGCCTCTCTCTGCAAAATATATTTAGAAAGACTATATAATGCAATGACTTCTTAGAGAAAGTGAACTACTGCCCACTGAAAAATAATATTTTAATTCTGTATTTTATTTTATTTCTAAGATTAGCTTATATATAGAATTCTAGGAAGTTTTACAGCTCTCATTTGGCCCTGTTTTCATACATGGTAGGTTTGAACTGATTGAAAAATGAAGGGAGAACTGGCCAATCTAGTTGAGTTGTTGTCATCTTGGGTTTAAAACTGGTTGATTATATTTCTTTTTTGGTGAGTTGAATTTTAGGCATCATTCCAGACAGATACCAAATAGGAGTTGATTAACAGCTTTGACTCCTGTGGTCAAAAGGAAGAATAATGTGAAAAGGTTTTGTTTAACTTAGAGAAAGGGAGGCTAAATGGGGATAGGAGAATCATTTTAAATAGTTACGTGTTCGTATTTCCTTATGACTCAAGTACTGAGGAAAAAATACGTAAAGAGTAGACTGACATATTTGGATTGAAAGCAAGGAGCAAGGATTGAAAGCAAAACCGATTCTCAGTTTTGGCGTGCATGAGAATATTGCTAAAACCCTGAGCACTGAGCCCCCACTTTTGAGTTTTTTGGTTAGGTCTGTGCTGGGACCCTAAAATTTATCTTTTTAATAAATTCCTAGATGCTGTTACAGCTGCTAGTCTGGGCACCATACCGGCATCAAGTATGCCTGGTTATGGGTGGTAGCCTTTGTGTATAAAAGTCGTCAGAACAATCAAAGCAAAAATAGTAATTAATAGTGGGGACAGAGGTATAGCCGTGGCAAGAGAAATAGTTACAGGCCAATTGTACTTTGTCTATAGCCTGTTCATAGAAGAATCTCTTTTTCCTGTCAAATGTATAAAATGACCACTACAGCCAGAGTCATATCTTAGAAAGGCACATTCTATCCAGACTATCCCTTGAGACTGGCAGACATCGGCAGCTAAATTCCAGAGGATCTTCCGTGTAGAACCCAGTTTGTCTGTCGTAAAACGAATTTGCTTAAACGGCTGACAGAAGTACCTTCTTCAACTTTTACAAGTGCCTATTATTGGCAACTGACTCTAGGGAAATAAGTCTATAGGTCCTAGCATGAGCTTTTTGGGAGCATGAAGCAGAGACATAACCAATCTCTCTCCAAAACAGAAAAGAGAGGGGAAAGTTATTCAGTAGATACTAGAAAACTGTAATAATCCAAGAAGAAGAAGCAGTAAGTAGAGCTAATTTTATGGACACAGGAAAGTCCATTGGAAGGAGAGGAGTTGCTCTCAAGGAAGATGTTACATACCTTCTCAGCTCTCTCAGCTATCTACTGACTTCTTTGATTCTTCGTGGTTTCCACTTCCTCGTGAATTTGGTGGAATCAGCTCCCTTCATAACTCTGTTGTTCGTTGTGGACAGGCAACCTTCTATACCTCAGTTCAGACTCATGAAATTCTTGGGACAGCTTGTGGGTTGAGTAGACTTGCAATCAGGGACAATGTGATAGATACAGTAATGAACAAAATAAATTCCTTCAAGGGAAACTCCTGGAGTTTACAGTGGTATGATTATCACTTGTGATAGGACATGGTCTTTTCAAGGTCATAGGACTGGGGAAAGGATTTTAAATCTTACCATCAGTCAGTTTTTGAACACATTTTAAAGTTGTATATCATTTCTATATTTCCTTACTCAATGTTTTCACTCTTTGGTGCTAAAAACACCCCACTTATTTAATTTCTCTCACATGCCACCTTTGGAAACTCACTCAATAATTGATTCTTCTTTGGACTTTCTTCCATTTTTTTGAATTGTACTTCATACGTGTGGTTGTTATTTCAGTGTTTCAGAGATTTTTAGAAAGTTCATTCTGGCTGCCACTACCTACAGCCCTGGATGTATCCCTGGGATTCAGAATGGTTCTTGGTAGAGAATATTTGGGAAAATCAGGCCCTTTTCAATTTAAAACGTTCAACCAAAAAAAAAAAAAAAAAAAAAACCTGTAAGAAATGATACCAAATGTAACCAGAAATCATCCTCCAAGAGTTTTCAGCTTTACGGTTAAGAAAACTCTGTGGTTTTTTAATTATTCTTTTAAAAATGCTCTTTTCAAATATTTCCTTTGAAAGATCTTCATTTCAAATATGCAGATTCAATTCTAACTAAAATGCTGAATGTGAGACTGATGAAGTATGAATAATATGCTTGGTTATCCATGCTTGGGTGGCTCAGCTGGGTAAGTGTCTGCCTTTGGCTCAGGTCATAACCCCAGGGTTCCTGGGATGGAGCCCTGTGTCAGGCTCCCTGGTTAGGCTTCCTGCTCTGGAGTCTGTTTTTCCCTCTCCCTCTGCCCCTCCCCCTGCTCATGGTCTCGCTCTCTCTCTTTCTCATGCTCTCTCCCTCTCTCTCAATTAAATAAGGAAAACTGGAAAAAAAAAAAAAAAGAGCCATGAACTACATGCCTCTTTCCCACCAGAGCTCAAGTCAATAGTGAACTTAGTGGGGATTTTCTCCATGGTTTTCTCTCAAGAGGGGTTCTGTGGCTCAAAACCGTTAGAAAATTCAGTCCTTAGGTACTAAATTAGTATGCTTTTCCACTTAGCTAAGCTAAAATGTCCTTTTTTTTTTCAGTTTTATTTACTCTAAAATCAGCGATGCCACGTACACAAGCAGTAGGTTATCATAAAATACCATTTGTGTTAGCATCTTGATAGAATACTTACCCCAAATGAATGGATGAACTTTGGGAATCCGTTTGTCATTATGCAGCTGCAGTAAGATTGGCACACAATTTCCAGAGTGAATTGAAAATGCTATCAGCTCGTTACCATGAGAGCTCATGAGACTGTAATAGGGTGCTCTCGCAAAGGGCATATGCTTAAAAAAAGCAGCTTAATTCAAAGCATCAATTGATTCCTTGAGGAACATGCTGTTAAGAAGGAAGTTGACTGCCAGAGGGAAGAATATGATCAGGGATTAGGAGGCAGGCGAGATTGAAAAACAGGAAAGGAAAAAAATGGAAGTGTTTGCAAAAACCTAAAAATTCTACTGTGAAATTATTTTAGAAGCTCAACAGAGAGGTAGGCCGTCAAAAATCTAAGGGAATCAGAGGAGAATGTTTTGTCATAAAGGAACAATAGAGGAATAAAGGATGTTTCCTTTGAATAAAACTTCTGGTTTACTTTGTGGAATATTAAAAGTCATTCAAAATGGATTGTTATTTTGAAGATCAACTTGAGTTCTCACTTCTGTCATGTTGAAAAGCATGGTTAACTCTCAGTTTATCCTGTATTTTCACATTGTCCACTTGGTACAATCGGGTAAATATAGATTCCTTGTTGGTTTTGTTAGGTCTGTGAGAATACCTGTGCTTTCTTAGCACATTTAATGGACACAAAAAGGACACAAAAATTCCCATATCATATATAAAGGACACAAAAATTCCCATACCATATATAGTAATTTCTTTAGGATTTTTTGATTAGTAATTTCCAATAAATTAAATCATAGTTTATCACATGTCTTGCTTTGGAAAACAGTACTATGTAATTGATAGTATTAGCTTACCTCAGTCCATATGCTTGAAACTCTCTTACATACTTCAAAAAAGATAGAGTGTGAATGTTAAAGATAAAGTAGAAACAGGTGCAGGGGGGTGGTTCATTTGGTTAAGTATCTGACTCTTGGTTTTGGCTCAGGTCATGATCTCACTCAGGGTCATGAGATTGAGTCCCCCCCACCCCCACCCCAATGGGCTCTGCACTCAAAGCTGAGTCTGCTTTGAGATTCTCTTTTTCCCTCTCCCTCTGCTCCCCCCGGCCAACTCTCTCTTTCAAATAAATACATAAATCTTTTTTAAAAAGATATAGGAACAAAGAATTAAAAGAGTTTTCTGAAAAAAGCCTTTTTGAATGTGCAAATTGCATTGGTATATAGATAAGGCGATTTGTTTAAAATGTAGAGCAGTTTTTAAAATTTATTTATTTATTTATTTATTTATTTTTAAATTTTATTTATTTGACAGAGAGAGAGAGGACAAGAAGGCAAAGCAGCAGGCAGAGGGAGAGGGAGAAGCAGGCTCTCCACTGAGCAGGGAGCCCAATGTGGCACTCCATCCCAGAACCCTGGGACCATGATCTGAGCTGAAGACATTGCTTAGCCAACTGAGCCACCCAGGCACCCAATGAAGAGAAGTTTTAAAGAATATTTTTTATAAAAGTTACAGTCTTCTTTCTTGTATAAATTAAATGAGTATGTATCAAAGATTATTTTAATTCATTAAAGAGAAACATAGTAAGACGTTATCTTACTAGTTGAAAAGAGAATTCTAAAAACCATACAATTACAGGGAATAAGGAACTTTAAAATGAATTTACAAAAAGATGCAAAGCATCTATCCGTAAGAGAATAATCAGTTGCATACCAACACATGTAATGAAATTGCACATCTTTAGACAAGAATCCTTTTGATGATTATCAGTTTTTTACCTAAAAGGCAATTAGGTGAGCTAAACATGACACCATGGTTTTTCCTACTTTTAAAGTAGGAGTGGAAAGGATTTTAAATCTTACCATCAGTCAGAGATTTTCTAGGGGTGCCTGGGTAGCTCAGTGGGTTAAAGCCTCTGCCTTCGGCTCAGGTCATGATCCCAGGGTCCTAGGATCGAGCCCCGCACTGCATCGGGAATCTCTGCTCAGCAGGGAGCCTGCTTTCCCCTCTCTGCCTGCCTCTCTGCCTACTTATGATCTCACTCTCTGTCAAATAAATAAGTAAAATCTTTAAATTACTCTTTTCTAAAAGTAATAATTGTTAGAATGTTAAAACAAATATGAAATAACTAAACCATTAAGACAGAATTTCCATTAATGATTACTTTTTTCCCAGCAAAATGCTAGTCTTTTATATATAAAAATATATATATGCATGTATATGTAAATATATATTATGTGTATTTATATATAAATGTATGTGTTTTATATATAAATATATATGTATATATATAAAATATACATAGTTTGTCTTCTAATTCTATCAAATACCATTAGAGGAAAGTATCATTTTAACAAAGAGGAAACCAAGACTCAAGAAGGTGACCTTCCCGTGCTACCATACCTAGTAACTAACTCTCTCAGGGAGGATTTGGACTTGTTCTCTTGTTCCAAGTCTCTTACTGTTTTTGCTACATTGAAATTGTTACGAAGAAGAGCAATAATTAGTGAAGCTTATTAAACACCAAAATGGGCTTCAGTTATCAACTGACCATGTAGCTGGTGAAATGTATACTTCATTTGAAACCTGTGAACCCAAATAAGGTAGACTAACCGTCACTTTTAAGTGATGAACTGCAAGTAACAACTCAAGGAAAGCCAAAAAGAGGGCCAAAATTGGAACATTATATTTGATTTATGTTGTATTTCTTTTTTTAATGAAAGAAAATACATTTCTTGAAAATTTGATTTTCGAGTGACATGACACATTATTAGTTATTACTAATAATTCTAAAGATAAGAATTTTAATCATCCAGTTTTAGAATGCTAAAATAGGAAGATTATTACCTCATTTTATTGTGGTTTGTCATACTAACATTGATTCTCAACCATATTTATATTAAAGTATATTCAAATATTGAGTTCAGTTCTGAAATATAGCCATAATTTAAAAACCCATCTGGAATACATCTCTGCTAATATTAGTGGCTCTGTTATTGTTTTCCAGCTTTATAATTTGACAACTGCAATTTTTGAAAAGTGGATAAATGTATATTTTTATAGCTATCTTTCCCTCCCCAAATGCCACATTTTATATTTTAAAGGGAAACTGCTGAAGAAATGCTCTTTAAACAGTGCTATATTTGTCTCTTGAAACCAAATACCAGTAGCAAAGACAACCACAAAAAAGTTATTCAGTAAAATCTTGGTACCAGCCCTATAAATTAAAACAATATGGAAAATATGTTGTTTTGAAAAATCAGGGCTGGCATTTTTTGAACTTTATTACCTGGGTTATTACTCATGGTAGAATAGGGCACCTTCGGTGATGTATTAGTCAGGGTACTTCAGAGAAGCAGAACCAATAGGATGGAGAGAGAGAGAGAGAAATTTATTATAAGGAATTGGCTCATGTGGTCGTGGAGGCTGAGAAGTCTCAGAATCTGCAGTTGGCAAGCTGGAGAGCAGGAGAGTGATGGTGTAGTTTCAGTCTGTAGATCGGCAGTCTGGAGACTCAAGAAGCACCAATTTTTCAGTTAAGTTCAAAGGCAAAAAACAAACATACCTTCAGCTCAGATCCCAGCTCAAGCAGAGAAATAGGTGGAGTCTCTCTTCCTCAGTGCCTTTGTTCTAGTTTTTAATTGATTGGCTGAGACCCACCCTCATTAGGGAGGGCAATCTGCCTCACCAGGCCTCTAGATTCACTGTTGATCTCGTCCCAAAAAAAGTACTCTCCCAGACACAGGCAGAATAATGTCTGACCAAATGTCTGTGCATTCCGTGGCCCAGTCAAGATGACACATAAAGTTTAATCATCACTGGTAATATCTTCAAATTATTGCCTTTTTCTTTTTTAATGGCTTGATTTATCCCAAGGGTTTCCCTCATCGTTTATTGAAGTTGTGTACTATCCGTTACATCTACTTTCCCAGGTTGCTAAATTACAAATACTATGAAAGTTATTATAAATATATTTTAGTTAACAAGTTAAATGGAGGGCGTATTTGGACGAGGACCTACAACTTCAGTGCACAGAAAAAATGTTTATTCCTCTAAATGATGTTGATACAGGAAAGCCATGTTACTGGTTTTAAAAACTTTATGTAGACATACAAATAAACCTAATTATTTTAGAATCCTATTTTATACATTTTGAATGAAGTGATAATGCTTTATTTCTTGGAATAAAACTAGAGTTTGCCTTCACACCTCCCTTCAAGAGTAATTTTTAATGAGGAAGATGGAGAATGGAGTAGTGTCCACTTAACCAGCTAAACTTTATTCTAAAGAGATACAGCCAGCTGCCACAATAATTTCATTGTTCAGAAGAGTAGGAGGAAATTGGAATATATTTCTTCCCAGCTGTCAGCATCTCTACTGACATAAATTATGGAATATAACTTGTTATTTTAATTTATAGAAACTCATGAAATAATTTCCTTGAATAATTTTTAAAATATTAACTAATGTTTGTTTAAAATAGCTATTTGAGGAGTGCTTGGGTGGCTCAGTTGTTAAGCATCTGCATTCAGCTCAGGTCATGATCCCAGGGTCCTGGGATGGAGCCCTGCATTGGGCTCCCTGCTCAGCGGGAAGCCTGCTTCTCCCTCTCCCACTCCACTGCTGTGTTTCCTCTCTTGCTGTGTTCCTTTCTGTCAAATAAAATAACTAAGATCTTAAAAAAAAAAAAAAAAAAGAGAGAGAACTTTACAAAATAACTATTTGAATCCCCTGAGAATTCTTAATTACTGACATTCATGATAATTAGTGAACACAGTTTAATATTTTTAAATTGGAAATTATGGGCATTGAAATGCTTATCATGTAAATGAGAGAGTATTAATTTTATTTTCCCATAATAAGAACACTGGTTATGATAAAATCCTATCATAATGTACTTTGTTAATTGATTAAACTGTATCAGCATAAGCTATTAATACTCATATGAAAAAATGTGCTGTAGTGATTATTTGATTTTATGTCCTGTTTATAGATGAAAACAAATTACTTATCTTTTACCTGCCCAGTGAAAATTAGGTAAATTAAAATTTATTTTAATTTAAATGCATATAATTGAAGAAACATTATAAATATAACTGTTACCTAAATTTATTAATAAAGAGTAAATAGGATTTGCTAACACATGGTAGGAGAAGTTAACATACCCAGGGGAAAAAAAAGAGAGAGAAGGCATCGTGAGGATGCAAAAGGAGATCCAGTTTCCTCATGTGCAAAATACATAAGCCAGAGTCTCTCTAGGGGTCTTTCCATCAGTAAAAGGTGTACAAGCTGATTCTTTCATTGATTTGCACTGAGACATGGGCAAATCGTGATCGTATTGTACATCAGTTTCTTACATGGGAAGTGTATTTGCCTCTAGTGAGAGAAATGAGTAGGTAAATAGCAAAAGTAATAGAAGTAATTCGGGATATGGATAATTTTAGCTGATAAAACTCATATGTTTGTGTCTCTAGTGGGAAAAAATGCTATGACTTTTACCATGTGCTTTGTTCTTTCAAACACATGTAAGTGGGAGGGGATAAAAGAGGAAATGTAACACACTCATCCACAAACATTTTGATGCAGAAAGCAAACTATCATTAGACAGATTTACTCCTGGGCTTAGTGTCAGAGCAGAATATTTTTTTTTGGTGAAATGAATTTCTAGTCCACAGTAAATGACAATAGGAAGAGTGATGTTTGCTTGACGATTCAAAGCTGCATCTGTTCTGTGAAAGAATGATTATTCCACTTACATTTAAATGTTTTCTATTGAATGGAATTGCTTCTATAAGAAATCCAGGGCTTTAAAATGTTTAAGAAAATGTTTATGCTTTTTATAAACCGAATGCTCTAAAATTATGCATTAAGCATAATGCATGAGAGACTGCTTTTACTTTAAGTGGCAAGATAATTGCATGTTATTATTACTGGATTAGCAAACTATTGACTTATTAAGCATTGTAACATGGATTTTTAAGTCCCAACGCCTTTCCTCTTCCATTTTTTCAAGTGTATCTACATTTCTAGAATTGCCCACAAAACTGGTTGAGCTCTATATAGATTTTGGAAGACTTACTAGTTGCTCATATCTATGCTTAAGGCCTGGAGAAGCATATGTGCTGCCTGATGTCAAGCAATTTGGTTAAAGCTTTTTTATGTGGATTTATCATTCAATTTCTTGTTAATCTGACAACCTTGATTTAAGATTACTATTAAAATTGAGAATAAATTATAAATTTTCACAATGCTTTTTATAGTAATTGTCATTTTTGTCATAAAATGCAAAAAAAATTGCTTTATACATACAAAATGCATGACTCTGGGTTGAAACCATGTCATAAAAGAGGTTTATTGGGTTCATTTCTTAATTTCTATTAACATAATGATTATATGATTATAACTATTGACATATTTAAGTGCTTTAAAAACTTGTATACTTAATATTCAGAGGGAAATACTTCTGATATATGGACTTTAGAAATAATTGAAAAAAAAATAAAATCAGAAAGAATAGGAAGAGCAATTTGGGCAAAATCATTAGACTTAAATCAAAAGTGCATGGGGATTCATAGTACTGTTTTTCTCAGCTCTTGTATGTTTGAGAATTTACATGATACAGTATAAAAGTCTTGACCTAAAAGAGACATTACCTGGTTTTTTGAAGATGAGTCATCAAGAGATTTTCTATTTAATTTATGGATTAGGATTCTGTAGATGAAGAAAAAAAGTCTTTTTCTTCCACTCTTTTAGATTCTCAGCTGTGGATCCATAACAAAAGACAGATTAACAAGAGGAAAGCATACAAATGTATTTAATATCACTTTTATGTGACACAGGAGCCTTCATAAGGAAATTAAGACTCAAAGAAGTGGTTAAACGGAGCGTTTTTGTTTTTGTTTTTTAAGATTTTTTATTTATTTATTTGACAGAGATCACAAGTAGGCAGTGAGGCAGGTGGAGAGAGAGAGGGAGGAAGCAGGCTCCCCACTGAGCAGAGAGCCTGATGCGGGGCTGGATCCCAGGACCCTGGGATCATGACCTGAGCCAAAGGCAGAGGCTTAACCCATTGAGCCACCCAGGCACCCCTAAACCCAAGCATTGATGAAAAGTGGGAAGTCCTGGGCAAAAGGATATGCATAAATGCAGTGAACCGGGGTGATACTTAGCAAGGCCTGCTTATTCAGATTCTCTTAGCATTCCTCATCTTCAGAGACCTGGATGCTCCTTCCCTCTGGGGTAGGAAGGGCACCTCTCATGTGAGCATCTTATAACCTGCTTCAGGAGAGAAGCCTCCTTGAGTCCTTCCAACACCTGCCATCCCCCAGTTCCTTCAGCTTAAGATATTCAATATGCCAAGGTACCGTAATTTGGGGTAGCATGTTCTAAACCCCATCAATTGGTAACCTTGTATAACTATAAACTTACAGACCATCATGAGAAATATTTAAATAAAAGTTAATTAATACTTAAATAAAAAATGTTAAAATCTGTTTAAGTTGCATTTTCAGTATTGAATAAATGGCAGAGATGATTCATTGTGGTGGCTTTTGTCAGCTGTTTTCAGAGTAAGCAAAGCCCTAAAATCACTTAATTCATTTAGTCATTCATACATTCAACAGGCATGTATTGATTACTTACTGAGGCCAGATACTAAGCTAAGCTTTGGAAATATAAAGATGAAGAAGACATGGTGCCAACTTTGAAGCAACTCACCTGAGGAAGCTGGAAATTCCCACTTGTGATAGGTAGTCTAGTGCTACACTGGAACACTGTCGGGGTCTGGATGGCCGTTACTTTGGTAGAGACAGAAGTCATTCTTGGTAGACAGAATGATGTGTGCAAGTTCATAAATGAGTGGAAGAGTATATGTATTTTTCAGAGTCAGAACTATGGTAGCATATCCAATTGCACAGTCATTATAGATTCTTTTGAGATGCCCTTCATATATAATACAAAGACACTGTGACCAATTTAAAACAGTGTCTAATAGAAAACACAATGTATGTGTGTGTAATAGTGGTAGCCCCAGGGTTTTTTAGTGTTCAACAGTTGGCTACAAGTGAGTTTGGCTTTGTTTCATGTGAATTCCACAC
Source organism: Lontra canadensis (assembly GCF_010015895.1). NCBI lineage: Eukaryota > Metazoa > Chordata > Mammalia > Carnivora > Mustelidae > Lontra > Lontra canadensis. Next base: position 2,845,070 of record NW_022631042.1, read on the forward strand.
AGTTTATCCCTATAAAACATTAGGTCTCAACCCACAGTGATTTTGCCAAGAGATATTTGGCAATATCAAGAGACATTTTTGTTGTTACGGTTGAGAGCTTGCTACTAGCATCTAGTGGGCAGAGACCAGGGAGGCTGCTAAACATTCTAGAATGCAAACAGCTCATAGCACAGAAAAATTAGCTGGCCCAAATGACAATAGTGCCAAACATAAGAAACCCTTCTCTGAGATTACTGTTGGCCATATTTTACGAAAAGCACACAAAAAACAAACCTCCGAGTTCTCCATCGTTAATGATATACATAAACGTTTTAGTATGAGTAAATTGTGTTACAAATTATAAAATATGTATACCTGTGAACCTGTTACCCACTTAAGATGTAAACCCTCTCCGTTTTATGTCATCTACCTGTGTACTCTTTCCCCAGCTCATCTTCGTAATTTATTCTGAGAGGTGGTTATTATCCTGAATTTTATGTTTTATTCTTACCCTTTAAAAATAATTATCCTTAAATAGTTTAATTTTGCTTGGTTTTGCACTTTATAAAAGCAGTATCATCATCTATGTGTTCTTCTGTTATGTATTTTTATTTTACCCAGTATTATGTGATAAGGAATCTAACTTTTTTTCCCTTTTTTTAAAATATTTTATTTATCTATTTGACAGAGAGAGATCGCAAGTAGGTAGAGAGGCAGGCAGAGAGAGGGGGAAGCAGCCTCCCTGCTGAGCAGAGGGCCCGATGCAGGCCTTGATCCTAGGACCCTGAAACCATGACCTAAGCTGAAGGCAGAGGCTTAACCCACTGAGCCACCCAGGCGCCCAGGAATCTAACATTTTTGAGAAAGCCATTCTTTCACTTTTGCTGCTGGATATACCTTATATAATTTATACAGCCATCATTTTTGACAGACATTTGGGCTATTTTTTTTAATTTTTTTGGTGCTTTAAAATGATTTTAAAAATGTTGTCATATGCCTCCTAATGGATCTATACAACAGTTTTTTAGGATTTATACTTAGAAGTGGAATTGCTAGATCCCAGAGTATGTGAACAAACATTTACATAATGCTGTATCGTTTATACCAATTTATAGTCCTACCGCCATGGGTGTATAAGTGTTCTTTTTGATTCCCATTTTTATCAACTCTTAGTATTATCTTATTTATTTTGGTTCCATCTGATGAGTCTAATATGAGAGCTCACTAAACTCTTAATTCTGTGATTATCACTAAGAAGATTGAAAATTTTTCATATGCATATTGACATTTATATTTCCTCTTTTATGAAAGTCCAAACATATTTTATGCTGTTTTACTGTTAGGATGTATCCATTTTTTTCTGCTGTTGATTTGTGAGTCTTTGGATGTATTTTCCAGTCCTCTTATGGAATGTCAAGAATTATAGCGGTAGGACTATAAATTGGTATAAACGATACAGCATTGTTGGAGTTTCTCCTAATCAGCTTATCAGAACTACTTGATTAAAACATGAATCTTCTGATGGATACATGATGAAAGAATGTTAAGAAAAGGAATTTGCAGGGGCGCCTGGGTGGCTCAGTGGGTTAAGCCTCTGCCTTCGGCTTAGGTCATGATCTCAAGGTCCTAGGATCGAGCCCTGCATCGGGCTCTCTGCTCAGCGGAGAGCCTGCCTCCCCCTCTCTCTCTGCCGGGCTCTCTGCCTACTTGTGATCTCTCTCTCTATCAAATAAATAAATAAAATCTTAAAAAAAAAAAAAAGGAAAAGGAATTTACATTTTGAAGTATTTTATTTTTGCCCTCTTAACTATTTATTTGCTTTTTAGAATCTCTCACAATTTAGTAACAGTGAGATATGGAAACTGGTGGCTAGTCTATAAACATGAAAAAAAATCCTGAAAAGATCATGTTTCAGGGCACCTGGATGGCTCAGTGGGTTGAAGCCTCTGCCTTCGGCTCAGGTCATGATCCCAGGGTCCTGGGTTCGAGCCCCACATTGGGCTCCCTGCTCAGCAGGGAGCCTGCTTCCCTCTCTCTCTCTTCCTGCCTCTCTTCCTACACGTGATCTCTCTCTGTCAAGGAAATAAATAAAAAATCTTTAAAAAAGAATTTTAAAAAAGATCATGTTTCCCAAATAAATGAATAGAATGTTAAATAGTAACTTCTTGTTTACACTTAGAATGTGTTTACCTACTGACAAAGGTATGTCACAACTTATAAAGAATCAACAAAAGGGGAGGAACAAAGAGCAATAACTCTATTTCCCCCTGTTTGGAAAGGAGAAATATAAAATGCTGAATTGAGGTATTGCCTGCTTATGAATATGTATATATTATATATATAATGTATATATTACATATATGTATGTATGTATATATGTATGTACACACACACACGTATATGTATATATAAAACATATGCATAGGAATTCAGAAGTTAGCCTGTGGGAATTGAATAGAATAACCATTTTAAGATACTAACAATATGATCAGTCTTTCAAAGCAGTAATTTCAGATTAACACAAAGCATCATCTGTCTTACACAATTGTGAATGTGGGTGTTGCCCCTTCTCCAAGTGATAGGTGACCTTCATATTCAAGACCATATGTATTTAATATTGAAGGGGGATTTAGACAAATGAAGACAGTTGATTTCCTTGGCTCTGGATATTTCTTTAACATATTTTCTGTGGATTGACTTGTGTAACCTCAAGCAGTGTGAATAAAACTGTGGTCTTTACTTTGCAAAAATAATGGACTAGAATAAATCTCTGCAGAATAGGGAAAGGGTATTCAAACATGCCAATGTTAATAGTGTGGATGATGGAGTTTGTTTGGATTAAACTAAAAAAGACTTACTGATTTTGAATATGAAAAGTCCTAAATGGGATTATTGACCATTCATTGCTAAGGTGAAATTGGTAAGGCAAGAAATGCAGAGAACAAAACAGGGGACGAGAATTGAATTTGACCTCACAAAGATTATGTTCTAGGAACGTGAGAAAACATTCACTTTGCTAACATTTAGAACTTGTAAGGCATTTGTTTGGGGTCTAGCAGAAGATGGAAAAAGAGGATAACTTACTTTAAGATATTGTTTTAGTGGTGATACTGATGGAAATATCCTATGGATATAGGGCTAAAGAAAGAGGAGTTAGACATTAGATATACATACAGGGAAGTTATGATTCAGTGGGAATTGATGAAATAGTAAAAGCAGAACTTCTATTAATTTTTAATAATGAGATAGGATAAAAATCAAACATAAAAATGTAACAATAAGTCATTAAAGAATTTGTGTTAGGGTGTGTATCAAGGAAACTAAATAGTGACGAACATCTAAAGCAGGAAAAGAATAATTGGATTCGAGTATCAGACGAAGTATTGGAATTAGGATTCTAACTCAGGTCCATCTGGTAGCTTTATGTTTAGCTGAATCCTTTAGAGTATGTGATGACAGTACTTGAATATTTAGAGATAATGAGGTTAGTATTGTTTCGTTGAGTGACTAAATGAGATAGCATGATAAAATACATCATAAATCAAAGAGATTTACAAAGACAAGTTGGTAGGGGTGTGGTTATTGATAAAAATGTTTCCATATGATTGGAAAATCACTTCTGTTATGTGGTAGAATATAAATTTCACTATTGAAAATTTATTTTATTTGGTGAGAAAAAAATGATAGCTTAAAATAAGATATGGTTTCTGTTTTGTTCTTTTTTTTTTTTTTAATTTTTTTTTAAATTTATTTATTTGACAGAGAAAGATCACAAGTAGGCAGAGAGGCAGGCAGAGAGAGAGAGAGGAGGAAGCAGGACCCTGAGATCACGACCTGAGCCGAAGGCAGTGGCTTAACCCACTGAGCCACCCAGGTGCCCCTGTTTTGTTCTATTTTTATATTTCTAAATTCCCAGAAGGTAATCACGCTGTTATATTCCTTTGTCTTGGGGGCATATATAGTAATGAAAGAAGTTACCAGACAAAAGTAAGCCCTCTTCCTGGCTTTTGTTTTACAAAACATGAAATATTGAGGGTTTATGCTTAGACTGGGAGAGGTAGGAGTTGAATTTGTGAATGAGAAGAATCTTTAGCTCAGAAAGTCTAGGGAGTTGGGGCATCCTGTTTTTCTTATTTGTCTCTAGTGGAGACTCCTACTTCCCTCATTTGTCTCTCTCCGGGGATCAGAGAGAAGGCTGTGTGGTATACTTCGGAGAGTGTGCTTAGTGCTCTAGGCACTAGGATTCTCTGCCTCAGGAAGAATCTTGATACCCAAGTTTTGGAAACACCAGAGAGCTAGACACCCTATGAAGGGACTGTGCACCCTGGAACCACAAACCTTTCAGAGGTGATAAGTGTGGATCCAAGACCAGAGAATATACCTACCAGATACTCTGTCCAGATATGAAAGACCTTGAGAATCTTCTCAACACTCTATAGAGAGGGAAGGAGTCTCAATAGTACATTTAATTGAAACTCCTCCTTCCTTTTTAGTGGAATCAGAGTCATATATAATTTTAGTTAGATAAAAAATGAGTCATTCTCGTACCTAACTAGGTACTGTAATACTCATAATTTCTTGAAAAAAAAAAATTCTGGGAACGGGAAAGGAGCAAATCACAGACCTTTATACATAGACTTGTTTCTAGCAAGCAGTGAAAACCTACTGTAGGGCTCTAAGGTGAAGCAGACTTAATTAAATATTTTTAATTCCCTACAGAATTGCAAATCAGTGTGTGTGTGTCTCTGTGTGTAATGTGAACAAGTTGGTCTCAGTTCTCCTTTTTTCCAAAAGCTCTTAAACATGTATGAACATGGGGAAAGGAGAGGCCTGGGGATAGACATAGTGTGTTAAAGGAGTAGAGAAAGATTAATTCTGGAACAAAGGTAGGAAGTAAAGGAAACTGAAGCTCTGGTTTGTGAGCCCATCTTGGACTCACTGGAGCCAGATATGGAAGAAGATATTCCACTGCGGGTAGGAAAGTTCACCCGTCTGGCTTTGGCAGCCTCATCCAGACTGGGAAATGCTACCAATTCCTCATTCTTACGTATTTTATTTTCTGTTGAAAGATTGGTGATTACTCTAGCATCAGAGTGGGCGATTTTCTTCGTATGTCTGCCTTAGTAAGCCTACTGGAGTCTGGCAGCTTGCCTCACCTGGCAGCTAAAAGGCAGGATATATACCCCTCTGCAAGTCTGTGGGTGGAAGAAAATTTGCCTTGGCCTGTGTTTGTTTTAGACAGACCTAATAACCACCATCTCGAGCAACAACCAAGAGATTTTGGCAAGTAGCCAGTTTTCTAAGGTTAAACATAAATCTTGAAACCTAAGTTGATAAGAATAAAATAATACCATGCATTCTTCATTTGGGGGGTGTTTATAGCAAAGTGTGTCTGACAAAACTGCCATGACTTACCTTAGTTAAGCTGTGAAAGTGACAGGACGGGTGGTTCTGTTGTGAAGAGAAAGTACAATCATACCAAAATTGGAGTTGATGGTATTTTTTGTGTGAAGTCTAGGCTTTCTGCTAAAATTTTAGCAACAATTTTGCAAACAAGATAAACAAGGAAAGGTTACAGACCAATGGTTCTGCAGGTGGCATCTTGATGAACGGGTCTTGGAATCTCAAACTTTATGTGTTACCTATGGGTAAATAAAACACAGTTCCATATACTGTGATTTTTTTTACTCTGCTTAAATCTTAAGTAAAAATAGCCTAAAGTAAGGCTTGTTGAAGCTTGCAAAAAAGTAAACTTTATAAATTATTCATACATAAAATAATAAAGCTCACAAATATTATGAATCTATCCATAATAAAGCTATATTATTATACATTATTTATTCATAAATAAAATTATAATGTTGATTGGAATATAATTAGGACTCTAATTCAGTATTCTAAGAAGAAAACTTGGCTCCTGTTAACATTTATTAATTCTTTACAAACTCAGGGCATACTCACATGGGCAGGTGGTTGAAATTTTAGGTAGGACAACTTACAGCTTCATTTGGGTTGCTTATAGTTTTCAATTTCTGCCATTCTTGTTTCATCATCAGACAGGATGCTTGCTTAATTTCATTTTCAATTTATTTTGTCACGCACTTTGTTTAAATAACTTTGAGTAAGATAAATATCTCCATCAATAGAATTTTGACCTAGACTTTAGTAACAATTTAACTAATGTGTTTGGTGTTTTGAACACATACTTGCCATATCTTTATTGCTAAGGAGATATATACAAATATAACCTGAATGTGCACTGTCTAAATTTGATCACTGGTTTATTCTTCATTCGACTGTGAGACTTGGTAGGATAATGAGATCTTTTCCTGGTTTCAGAGAACAGCATTGAAAAGTTTGAGAGACGCTGATAAAGAGTGATTTCAAAGTATTAAATACAAATCTAATTGTATTTGATATTGATACAAATCTAATTTTTTTAAAGATTTTATTTATTTATTTTAGAGAGCGAGAGCATGAGCCAGGCGGGGAGTGCAGAAGCAGGCTCCCTGCCAAACAGGAAGCCCAACACAGGGCTTGGAGCTTTATTCTAGGACCCCGGGATCATGACCTGAGCTGAAGGCAGGCCAACTGAACCACCCAGGTGCCCTGATAAAAATCTAATCTTGATGCAAAAGTGAAATTTAAATGAGCTACCAGAGAAAACAGAAATGCATATAAGACCTGGGAGTAAAACTGTAACAGGAAATGTTGGCCTTTTTTTGCTTGGTCTCCGTCCTTGCCAGTTCTTACTTCTCTTTTGCTAAGACTGGCACCTGTACCTTTGAAGATACCCTCCCTCCCTCTTTCCCACCCCCATCCCTGCCATTGACCCTACCCTCATCCTGTACTCACTGCATTGTCCTTCCTTCTGTGATCCCAACACACACATACAGCAATGTACCTATAACAGTGCATCAAATACCTGGTATTCACCTACCTAAGTTATCAAATCACCCAGTAAACCTGTAATTGTTCAGGTTACAGATCCCTATAAATATTGGTCCTTTTGTGGAACTATCTTACAAAATACTAATACAGTTAATTCCATTGGCTGAATGTAGAACTTTTTTCTAAAATGAAAAATTAAAACATAAAATATAAGCATGTAAGTTCTACCTCATCCAATATCCAAAATTGATATATTATAACACTAGTTATCTTAGAAATGCTTATATGAATATATCTGTTACAGTACTACAGAATGGTTTTGACATACATTTTCTCCTAGACTATCTGCACTAAAGGGAAGGGAGCCCAGTCATGGGTCCTTAATCACTAGAATTTGGCACTATGCTGTACTTTCCTAGTTTGACTCTTGCTGGCCCATGTGATTATTTTCTCCACTATGATCTCTCTTTCTACCACTTTTTGTTTCCATTTTTTTTAATTGTTTTGACCCAAGAGGGTGAACAAAAATTTTTGCCTAAGAAAAATATCATACTAGATATAAAACTACAGGCTTAATAGAGGCTTGAAAAGCTTTCAAGAAAAATCGATAGGCATTTGGAGATTGGAAAGAGACATTTGTCATTATGGAGGGCCCCATAAACATCTCTGCAGCCTGGAAGGACAGACACAAAATGGGTAAGACTGGAAACTGGGTGAGGCCATGGCCCAGAGGTTTATCTTGATGCCAAAGGTTTTTAAAAAAAGAACATTTGCCATTTTAGCAAATTAACATAGTTCTAAATGCACGGTGTGTCCTGCAGAGTTTTCTCAGTTATGGCTCCCACTTCCAAACATGCCTAACACTAAATGGGGTAGATGATGTACAGTAAAAGCATATCTTCAAATATTCATTTCGGTTATAGTGAGTCATAATTTAGTTGTTGGATTTAGCATGGTCAGTGGATCCTGATTTTCCATTAGTGTATTTTTGATACTTGCTCATTAATTTTTTTCAGCTGTTAAGATTTATTATTAGCTAGTACCAATTTAAACTTGAAGATGATTTTATCTAATACCCTAATGTTTCCCCAGGAATTAGAAAAAAAGTAAAACTTCTAATCTGATAAATGAACATCTTTTGTCCAAGTCAAGGGAACTATTGAATCATGGTTTTAAAAACACATAACTTCTCCAGGCAGCTCCAAAGGAGTGAGATGGAGGTGCCTGGGTGGTCCAGTTGGTTAAGCTTCCAACTCCTGATTTTGGCTCAGGTCCTAATCTCATGGGTTGTAAGATGGAGCCCCACATTAGGCTCCTCAGTGGAGGAGGGGGGTCTGCTTGGGATTCTCTCCCTCTTCTTCTCCCTTTGCCTCTTCTGCTCTTTCTCCCTCTCTCTCGCTGTCTCCCAATAAATAAATAAATAAATAAATAAAATCTTAAAAAAAAAAAAAAAGAAAGGAGTGAGATGAAGAGTCCCACAGAGATGGTATATAAATGTATGAATCCACAGCAGGAGACCCTGCTGCCTTAGGTGCAGAAACTCATCTTCGAGGCTCAGATCAGAGGCACTTGTCTTAGAATATCAGCTCTACCTGCGTATAGACAGTAAGCAATTAAGTCTAAGTTTTCCCATGAATGAAGTGAAAAAATCAGGTATCTACCATCCTGAGTTGTGATGAATAAATAAGGTAATGCATGTAAAGTACTTAGGACAAAGTACACAGGTGGGAACTTAGTATCTGGCAATTACTAAGTGAATTTTGAACACAGCGATTCAGAAATCTTTCTCTCACCAATGAACTTTCATGCCTCCCCCAATGCAGCCCTGTAGTCTCCTAGAAATCAAACCAGTAAACAGTCATCACCTTGAGGTTTAGAAATGATTACTATTTATATATGTAACTGCTCAAATGAAGAAGTAACACCATTTCTGAAGAATATTATTTGACAGGACACACACTGGATTTGTGTAAGCACTATAGTTCTCAATTATCTGTAATTAGGGTTTGAAGTAAATGGTGAGGTAAGGAAGGAAACAATATAAAGGATTTGTAGAGTCCACTTAAATATATTTTAACCAGCTGCCATTAAAGACCCTTAAAATGTTCGTATCATCTATGAGCCAATTATGCAAGTGCCTATTTCCAAAATGTCTTGTGAAGTCTTAGGAAACAATTTAATTGGTACTTTATAGAATTTTTTTGTTAATGTCTTTATTCTAAAAGGATCATACTCAATGAAAGAGGAAAGAGAAAGCAACAATTTAAAGATTTTTAAGAAAGAAAGCCAAATGGAAAATATAATGACTAAAGAATTATTGACTTAATTAAAGTTTAAACTGATCAGTTTGAAACTAGAGTGGTGTAAACATCACCCTGATATTGAGGTTTCAGCTTGTGTTTTGTTTTGTTTTGTTTTTTCTACTATAACCCAGCAAAAATGGGAGTATTATTCGCAACTCTGAAGTCAACATCGTGTACTGCATCATTTCATAGGCATGCAGGACAAGTCCAGGGAAATAAGTTATTCATGTGCTTCAGAAAAGAGAGCCTTATTTAACCAATTTCTCCCATTTCTTTCCATTTATGTCATCTTCTGCCAGGAGGAATTCAGTTTACTCTTAAGTTGCAGTTGAACTGTCTTAGCTTGTTGATTCCCCACAAGCACTTTTACATATATATCACCTTAAATTTCTGGAGCCAGTATACCACAAACATCCCATTACAAAGGAGCTTGTTAAGAGAATGATAGGAGTTGGAACTTTACCATATTGAGTAATCAAAAATACAAACTCAAGTTTGCATTAGTCCAGACACATACGCAGTCTCCTTGGAATCACAGACAAGGTATTTTAAATACTTGTAACCCTTAATGGATTTGGCTTTTTATCTTATCTAAGAAACAGAGAGAAATCTATTTAGTTTTCTCTTATCATTGCTTTTGGAATAACAAGTTCAGTATTTCAGAGGATCCATGAATATTAACTACCATATCTAAGACAGATCTGTTTTTTCTTTTTGATTGACTTATCCAAACTACTTTACATCTATTTGTCTCAGTTTCCCCAAATCCAGAGTCATTCCATCCATGTGTTTTATTAGTACAAAACTATCAATAATAATAACTCCCACTTTCTGAGCACAGACTATGCATAAAGGAATTTATACATTGTCTCTTACATCAGATGTACAAGTAGGTACAACTGGGAAAAACTGAGGCCCATATTAACATGGGAAGTAACCTTCTAAAGTCTCAAGACGAGTTAACTTCTTTATTTTATGTATATATACGTATAAAGTATCTTTTTTGGATGTAAAAGCCACAAAAAGTTTCAAACTTCTCCACTCTATATTTGGTTATAATATGAATATATAATTTGGTAACTCAGTCAAATGTTTTTGAGCATCTACTGTATACTACTTATAGTGGCTTGGAGGTAGAAATACATACAAAAACAGATAAATTACCACCTAACCTTTGCTTATTAGGAATTTACAGTCTAGTGAGAGAGACAGAAAATTTAAGTTGATTATAAAGTCAAATAACCATAATGAAAAGTTATAGGTATAATTTGATAGGAACAAAAATCTTCTATCTTCTCCCTGCTTTTTGGGTGCACTATTACATGCTATTTTAAGTTATCCTTTCTGATAGGACATTAATATTTATAGTATTTATTAAAGTACTATGTATTTAGAGTGATATATATTAGAATGCATATATGCATTTTAGAGACATAGAGGTGAGGCACACTCTAAGGACAAAGTATTATTAAATATATTTTGACCATATATGTTCTTAGAAAAGTATCTTCATAAAATATATTGGATTATTCACAGTTCAAAGACTAGCAGGACTATTTGACATCCTACTGATACTGTAATGTCCCAAATTGATATGGCTTACTAGATTAACATTAGATAAAAATTATGGACAATTTTATATCTAAAATGATACCTATATCCTTTTATACAAAAAAAAAATGTTCATAGAATAGCTAATTGAATTTGTTCTCCAACATCTTTTGAGATTAAAATTAACTTTAAAAAATAGAAATGAGACTTTTTTGTTAAACATGATAGACTGAACATGAACATTAGCCTTCATGTTTTCTCCAGACTTTAGATGTTGTTAATGCCAATGGAAAATTTGGTAGGAATGGCATTAGGAAAGGAGAAAAGGGTGGGGAACATGGCAGTAATAATGGAAAGAGAATCAGAGAGGAATTAGCAGCATTAACATTTGGAAGGCTGAAAACCCAAGAGGTAAGTGGTAACCAATTTAGCAAACCAAGAAAGCTGAATCCTAAACTGGAGTGAAGAAGAAAGAGTAAATGCAGTCTGCCAGAGAATACCCCGAAAGTTAAGGAATTGGCAATACCAGTTTATCTGAAATTCAGATAAGGTGGGGTTACATAGGAAGACCGATTGGAAGTCTGTTTAACAGGTAGTTAGAACATGGTCCCTGTGTGTGTCAGTCGGTTAAGCATCTGCCTTCAGCTCAGGTCATGCCCAAGGTCTTGGGATCAGTACTACAAGGAGCTCCCTGCTCAGTGGGGAGTGTGTTCCTCCCTCTCCCTCAGCCTCTCCCCTGGCTTGTGTGCTGTCTCTCTCAAATAATAAATAAAATCTTTAGAAAAAAAAAGTATTTAGAACATTAGACCCCCCTTTCCTTCTAAGCAAAGGATTTCTGAGTGGGGGAATCCAGGCATAGTTGAGAGGGAGGATAACTCTTCTAAAAATCAGGTGATGAAGAGAAATTTTACTAGCATGTGGAACTTCCAGCTCACCTGCCTTCTGGGCTCTCAGAGGCTGCCAGTAGGCTATCCCTAACAAAAAGTGTAGAAGTTTTGTGATGAATGACACTAGTCCAAAAGTAATATCCTATACTTTTTTAGAAAGTTGCCAAACAAAACCAACCTGTAGGTTTGTAGTTGAAGAGCCCCACTTACCCAGTTGGCACTTCTTACCAACTTTCCTGTGCCCCAGTCTCATATATAAGCAGATAGTCCTGAGATTCACCAAGTATCTGAGGTTTCCCTCCTTAAGAACCACTGCTCAGATGGGGAGTTGGAGCGTGGGGAGAGCTGCAATGTGGAGGCATGGCTATTTTTTATAACAAATATTGCAGAATTATTTGACTAAAGTGTGAACATGTATGTTTTAGCTTGGGCTGCTATAACAAGATACCATAGGCAGGATAGACTAAGGAACAGGAATATATTTATTTCTCACAATTCTGGAGGCTGGGGAGTCCAAGATCAAGATTTAGTTTCTGGTAAGCATCCTTTTCCTTGCTTTTAGTTGGCTGCTCTTTTGCTTTTTCCTCACATGCTGAGGAGGTGGGGAGGGAAATCTTGCTCTCTTCCTCTTAAAAGCCCACCAGTCCAATTGGATTAAGTCCCACCCTTATGAGTTCATTTAATCTTAATTACCTCCCAAAAGCCTTATCTCCAAATACACATTGAGAGGTTAGGGTTTCCATGTATGAATTTTGAGGGGAGAAAATTGAGTCTATAACAATGTATAAATTTGAATAAAGTAGAAACTAAATACTGGATATTTTCACAGGAAACCTATAATAAAATCAACAAAAATTATTCCTTTACTAGATTGCCAGTGAGATTTCTGTTGCTGAGGATGTTTTTTTGTTGGTTTTCTTTTACTTTTTTAAATATTTTATGTATTTATTTGAGAGAGAGAGATAGAGCTCACATGGGGGGCACAGAGGGAGAGAGAACAGGAAGCCCAATGTGGGGCTCCATGCAGGGCTCCATGCAGGGCTTGATCATAGGACCCTGGGATCATGACCTAAGCTGAAGGCAGCCCCTAAACCAGCTGAGCCACCAAGGTACCCCACTGGGGGTGTTATTAACAGTACTAGGAATACTATTTTGTTGTTGTTTTCTTGTTTCTGTTGTTGTTTTGTTTTGGATAGTTATATTTATTTGGCAATAATCTCAAATTGTTATTGTAAATTTGCAGTGGTTTTAAACACTATCTCAATGTATCTGGTTATTTAAAAAGTGAGCTGTTTTATAGTGAGCTGTTCTATAGGTAAGTTTTTTACATATTAAACAATTTTTAAAGATTTTATTTATTTACCTATTTATTTGAGAGAGAGAGAGAGAATGAATGGCATTAACAGCAGAGGGAGAAGGACAAGCAGACTCAGTGGGGAGCCTGACACATGGCTTGATCCCAGAACTCTGAGTTCATGACCAAGCCAAAGTCAAATGCTTAACTGACTGAGCCACGCAGGCACTCCAGGCAAGATTTTTTTTTCTTTTTTTTTCTTTTTTGCTTCTTTTGTTTTAGGTAGGCTTGGGCATCCATTTTTATCATATTGTTCATGTGATTCATGAAAAAAGAAACAAACATTCCTCAAGCATGTTTATATCACACCAGAAATATATAGACACTCTATTTTTATAAGTTGTTATCAGTTACTCAAAATCCTAAATATGGTATTAGTGACATACATTTGTCTTAGTTGGTCTAAGATGTTCTCCTAGCCGACTTCAATCATTTGATGTTGTGGTTATTTCCCTGTATGCTCGATCCTTTAAACACTCATTCAGTTTAAAGTTTTTATTTGGTCAGTTCATTAAAAAAAAATCAAATCTTCTTAGTCAAAGTGATCAAAGCTTTATTTAGATTTATAAACAAATAATTAATCTTAGTTTTACATATCACATTCATCAACATAGTAAAAAACTACAGCGTAGGTGCTTTTGAAAAAATTACCCCATTTATCAAGCTGACATTTTGGCTCTTTCACAAAAAAAGCAGATTCCATCATTGGTGTATATAGAGGCAAATTCAAATCAAATCATTCGTTCCACTTGGAGTTGTTTGATTAATGAGATCCTGCTTGGTTTTATTAATCTTTCTGCATTCCTCACCTCTCTCTTTTGACACATAACCATTCTCTTTGAAACCACCTTCATTTTTTTTTATGTATAATGCAAATTTGATTATAATTTAGGTTTAGAATTTGTTTCCTTCTAGAAATCTCATAAACCATTTATAGGACCTTTATTTGTAAGCTAATTATATTTATCTCCTCTACTGCATGTTGTGAAGGTGTTTTTCTAACCTCTGTTAATAAAACCCACCTGGCAAAGAAAACAAACATTAAAATAATTAATTGTGACCTTTTGCTTCAAGCATATATGTCTTACCATACCTTTTAGAATATGAAAAGTTATATTAGTGCAGCTTTAGATTTTAACATCAGAACAACATGGCCCTTAGTAGTCATTCTCAAAGTCAATGATAGGTCTTTAATGCTGTCTTTGAAGCAAGTGTGAATGGAATCAAAGTTGCTTTTAAGAATTCTATGGCTACTGTGATAACTGAAAGCCAAGTATATTTAATAGACAGATGAATAGTGTAAATGTTTACCATGTCAGCTTAATTGATTAATTAACCTTCTTTTACTGGTCTCTTGACCACCTTTAATGGGCTTGCTGCTTATCTTCTGTACTGTCAAAACCACCATAGCTTTAGGCAGGAAACAGAATTGACCACCAACTCGGCTGCTCCTTAGAGAACAAGGGAACTCTGCCTTTAATGCTCACTGAATATAGATTGGAGGTATGAAACTCCGTTATGACACTCAGGCAGGAATCTTTACCTAAAAATAGGAAGGTTATAAATTCAAGAGTTTGACAAAGCAGGGCACATAGCTCCTAGCTAGTGGATTCACAGGGAACATGGTCTATTGGAGATTAGAAGTGCACTAGAATCAAGACATAATTTCATCCCTGCCTCATGTGCTGTATTTTCAGGGTTTCAGAACCCAGCTGGAGACTGTTAATCAGAAAGCAGTCTTACTCCTACACGGGAATGGTTTCTCATTGCTCCTGCAAGAAAATCCAGTCCCTAGCTTGAAATCCAAGACTATTCAAAATCTGGATTCCGATTCCTTTTCTAACCTCTTTGCTTTTTACCCTAATTCTACCCTTTCTAAGGCAAAAATACTTATTTTAAGAAGGAGGGGAGGCCAACTGTCTGTAAGGTCAGGAAAGAAATCGGTTAGACTTTGTGAGCCATATAATCTCTGTCACAAACTATTGAGGCAGGAAAGCAGCCAGAGATCATACATTAAAATGTGGTGTGGTTGGGTGCCAGGACACCTTTATTTACAAAACAGGTGGCGGACTTCACTTGGCCCCTGGGCGGCAGTTCTCTGACTCCAGTTCTAGATCAGTTGGTTTACAAACGTGAATTGTGGCTGTTTAATAGTACATGGAATCAATTCATAGACCACAGCCAGGGTTTTATTTATCTGTGCAAGCTTAAAGTCCTCAGCCACTGTTTATCGTAAAGGTGAACCCTGATCCTCATGATGGGTTTATTTGTAGGATTTCTGGTAGCAAGCACTGGCACCAAGCCCTTGCAACTTTCCAGGATTAGCAGCAATGGGGATCAGCCACGGACAGGATCTGATCATATTGGATGAGGATGTCTTTGACGGCTCTCTTGGAAGCCTCACCCATGTGTTCCTGGTAATGGACTACTCTCCAATTCGAGGTGAATTGGCGATTGTAGAAATCTGGGCCACATGACCACGCCCCTCTGTCAGCCTCGGAGGTCCTCACATGTGAATAGCTCATTGCGCAGGAGCAGAACATGTCCAGTAGCTTCTACTGAAGCAAGTGTGGCTGGATTAGGGGCCTCACGTTCCCTTTGATGAGGCATTTGCCACGTTTGCAGTGTGGCACGGTGTGGCAGTTTTCTTGCGTCTGAAGACATGCATAGACTGCAGACGTCCCTTGGACTGCGTGGCCACAGGCATAGACAAGAGTTCCTCACCTTGTGGCTCTGCAACTGGAAAAGGCCAGTTTTTGTTTTATTTTTTAATAGATGCTTGTTTCTATTACTCTCATATTCTTTTAAAAAAATTCTGGGGGATGCCTGGGTGGCTCAGTGGGTTAAGCATTGAACTCTTGTTTTTGGCTCAGGTCATGATCTCAGGGTTGTGAGGTGGATCCCCGGGTGGGACTCTCGCTCTAGGGGAGCCTCATTGAAGATTTTCTCCCTCAGCCCCTCCCCCCATGCATGAGCTCATGGGAGCTCTCAAATCTTAAAAAAAAGAAAAAGTTCTGAAAGTATGATAAAACAAGAAACAAAATTAAGTATGATTATAAATGGAAAGATGTAAACTTATTTACAAATGATAAGATTATATTACTCAAAAATCCAAGAGGTTCGCCTGAAACCCCTTTGGAAGGGTGGGTCCCAAAGTTACCTATGCATGGGAATCACCTGGGGGAATGCCATTAAAAACTTAGTACCTGCTTCTCACTCCAAGGAGATTGTGATTTAATTGGCCCAGCTAGTGTTTTATTTATTTTTTAGAGCTGGGATTTAAAAAAAAAAAAATCAGAAAATACCAGTGTGTATGTATTACACATAGTAAGAGTACAAACTGTTTTGTGAAACCTTGTTTTTATTTAATTTAATTTAATTTAATTTTATTTTTTAAACATTTTTCAGTGTTCCAAACCTTGTTTTCAGATGCATGTTTTATGTCTATGTGTGTATTGGCTGTGAAGTGAAATCTATTTGTTACCCGTGAGCATGGTGTAAAAAGTTTGAAAGCTGCATGAAATTACCTATAATATGTGTAGACTTAAAAGGGGAGCTACACTGGGGTGCCTGGGTGGCTCAGTGGGTTAAAGCCTTTGCCTTCAGCTCAGGTTATGATCCCAGGGTCCTGGGATCAAGCCCCATATCCGGCTGTCTGCTCAGCGGGGAGCCTGCTTCCCTTCCACTCTCTCTGCCTGCCTCTCTGCCTACTTGTGATCTCTGTCAAATAAATAAAATCTTAAAAAAAAAAAAAAAAAGGCAGGGGGCGGGGAGCTACACTGACTTCCTTTGGAATTTGTTACATAGAATAATATTTGAATTATTGATAGAACTTGGGGTAAAGAGGAGAACTCCAGAGGCAAGAAGTCCTTCCAGAAATGCCATCATGGATATCACAAAGGGAAGTGAGCTCCTCTCTAGGACTCTGGCCTACAGCACAGCTGGGAAGGCAGGCGGCCAAGGATCTTACCCACCCGCGGTGCCTAGGCCATCGGACTGAGGACAGTTCCACGAACTCACTACTTTTCCTTTTCTGCCTTCTTAATTATTCATATTTCAGTTAAGCAGAATAAGAGAAGAGAAGGAAGTTTCAGATGAAGGTAGCTTCTCCTGGAATGAAATAATCCTGGTTTAGGTGAAAGAGGGACTTCAAACCCCTCTTCACCCTGTCTTGTTTCGGATGAAGGATCTTTGTGGCATTTTTTCCCTCTCTTCTCCTGCATCCTGACCTTGCTTGTCTTCTTTCCATAAGTGACTCAAACATAAATTGAGGTGAGAAAGGGGAGGTTATCTTTTAGATTGTAAATTCTGGAATTCTGTGATGCCCTAAGGAAATTCAGGTAATGTTAGGCCGAGGGGGAGGAAGAAAAGGAGGGAAAGATACGGAGGGAAGTTATTATAGAATGGCTTTTTGCTTTAGTTATTTATGTTTGGGGGAGGGAGAAATCCTACAGGTTTGTAGAGGGTGAATGAGAAAACCATGTGAAAACTAATTCATCTACATTTAAGATACAGAAAGGAAGTCCTGTTGGAGTTCCTTACCATACAGATCACATGGTATTTAGTAACAAATTAACACAAAGCAAGACCGTACCATACATTTATTTTATTTTTGTTTTTTGAAATGGGTAAGAGTCTCACCTAGATAATACCTATAAATCAGGAAGGACTTCAAAATCATATGCAATCATCTGTCCTTTTTTTATTTTAATTTCTATTAAACTGAAGTATTGAGAATAAGAGATAATAAGCACAGAGAAGAAAGTAGATCCCAGGTTTCAAGATTCCTGATTAGATTGTTTCCATTTTAGCAAAATTCTTTCTTCTCTTCATAAAGAAAAGGTTACATTTTGCCATATGTTATTATGGAGTCCATTCATATATTTATTCATTCAGGAACTGTTTATTGAATTCTTATTATATGCCACGCACTCTACTAAGTGCTTCTCTTTAAAAGTAGAACAAGCAGACTTGGTGTCTGCCCTCTGGAAGCTCATGCCTGAAAACATGAAGACATTGAATGTATCAGAGAGAGACATTGAAAATGAGAGATACTTTCAAAATACTCCGTTCTGGAGGGGAAAGGCAGTCGAATATGCGTTTCCTACATTCCCAGGAATGTCAGTGTTCATAAAATCCTATCTCCTAGAATGTGAGAACAGTTTCCTAGCTCCATTTTCTGTCTTTAAGTTAAAAAAAAAAAAAGTCAAAGACTATAATTAGAAAAATAAAGGTGTGATGAGATAAAGAAACCTCAAATGCTAAGAAAAAAATCTCAGATTTGTTTTTTTAAATGTTGTCTTAACATTTGCATTGAAATATCTCCTCAGTGTTTCCTTAATTCGCACATGCTTTTACCCAGAAGAAATAACAGCCAGCAACACATGCTAATTTTTAAAAAGTCACGTTTATCATGTGTTGGTTTGAGAGCCAAAAGCCAAATGTCCCACCTCCTGAGGATGGCCATATGCAGCAGTGGAATGCAAATATTTATACTGAAATTATTTTCATAGGTGTCAATCTTATGTCTTAATATGGTTCAAATTAATCGAAGAGAAACAGATCTTTCCACCGTAATTTATACAACAAAAGAAGTAAAATAATTGTTGAGTAAAATATTTTGGTATCTTTAAAGTATGCATTTTAATACTTACTATCTGTTCAAAATTAGAAAGTAAATTACAAATAAGTAATAAATGTCATACAAACATGAAAAACAAATACAGATATTTGAAGACATCTATAGTAGGCATATTCCAATCCAGAAGCATTTACACACAGAATACTTATGTTTAGAGCAAACTAAGATTTAGGAGTTTCCTCAAGTTGTTTGATTTATTTTAAATTATTTGATTTTCTTACAAAGTAGAAATAAATATTTTTATTAAACCAAATGATAACCTTAGGTGCTTAATAAGAAGAGTTATAATATTAGACAGCTATTAGGACAGACTGCTTGTAACTTATGTTTTATTGATTGTGTATACTAAAATAAAACTTTGATACAATTGCAAATGCCGAATTCCCTTTCTTTAAGAAAATCCATAGTAGTTTCAGGGGAAAAATGAGTATGTATATGTAGAGACATATGTATGTCTGTACATATGTGTAATGTATATATATATACATATATATACGCATGAATCCAATTGATAATATATGTAATATACACAATATAATATATATTTAGTGTAAGATTTATATATTGCCACAAACACATTGGATTCATGCTATACTTACTAGAATCTTAATTTAAAAATATAAATATTTTGGAAATTGTTCCATGCCCAACAAATAAAACAAATAAATAAAAAATTATTCCTGATTTTTAATGGCTATATAGTGTTCTACTTTATGATCCTTCCATAATTTACTTAAGCAGTTCTGATTGAAAGGTACAGTATCAGGATACCTGGGTGGCTCAGTCAGTTAAGCATCTGATTCTTGATCTCAGCTCAGATCTTGACTTTAGGGCCATGAATTCAAGACCCAACTTAGGTCCACTTAAAAAAAAAGAAAGCTACAATATCAACTTTAGAGCTTAGGAAAGAATTAGAACAATTAGTGCATAGTTGAGGGCACTGTGTCAGTGAAATGAAAAAATGTGCCAACCTAAAGAAATTGCATGATTTCCATATTTAATACCACATAAACAGAATTACTGAGACAATGAAACTAAGACACAGAAGGCTTAGAAGGTGGCAGATCTGATCATCAGTAAGTACAGTCCAAGTGCATTAAGATGTTATCTCCATGTCCAGTCACTGCTAGATGTGTTTTTTTAAGTTCACATAGGCAAGTGGATGGTTCCATTTTGTCACAACCCATGTATGTGACCCATAATCTTCCTTTTTTAATGGAATTATTAGTGCATTGTATTTAAACTAGCATTATCTAGTGTTAATGTTTTTTTAAAAAACATATTATTTGATTCCTCATCAAAATATTGTTAGATGAAGCAGACTACCGATGTTACAGAGGTGAAATGGAAGCTCAAAAGTTAAAGGATGTGCCTAAGACCGCACAGATCAAAAGCATCAGGGCTGGAACTAGAAAAGTTCATAAAGAAACTTTCAGTGTTTGTTGTCCTTTTGCCTCTCAACAAATAAATATGTACTTTTATTTTGAACCATAAATATTTTGTACACTGTTAATATCTTCCATTATGGTGGTGTGGCCATTTCTGTTCCCAAGAATTTCCACCCAGTCCTTCCTTGAGCAGTGGTCATCATAGCACCTTCAAATCACCAACCAAATGTGAAAGTCACCTTTGTCCTAGGGCTGGTTCCTAACACTCCAAAGAAAGCCTTGAGCATCTAGATCATCTCTGAGCGTAATGGTGGTTGTTCCATTTCCCTTGTCAGCCAAGAGTAACTCCTTTTCTTTAGGGGGTACTCCTGAATCCATGTCAATTTGGAGAGGCCGACAGTCAGGATCTCAAAAATCACTCACCTCTTCTCAGCATAGTGATCAATCACACTGTTCTATACCCTGAACAGAAAATTAGATTCAGAGATTGGGCCTGAGGTGTATCCCAGGATCATCAGAGTTAGGACCCTTAATTCTCCGAAATAGTGCCAGAAGCATGGTTTTCCCCGGGTTGCAAGAGGTCTGTCCAGATACAATGCAGCCCTCCCTGGGCCTGCTGACAACTGTACTGAGTAGTCCTGACTATAGGTGGAGAGAAGAGAATACAATCAGATACAGTCAGTGGTGGAGGGAGGCAAAAGATAAAGATCACTAACTAGTGATGAGTCCCTGATTTCAACTACCGAGGATCAAATTCCTTTGACTCTGAGACATGTGTCAGCATACCTATCAGTCACATGAATCCCTTTTAAAACATGCTTGGTATGATGAGAGTTGAAAGTCCGTGTCTGAGAGAATACTGGATTTCTGCACAAGTGTCTCTGCCTAGGATTCTCTTCCATGGATTCCCCACACGTTGGTAGGGTCTCCCTCATGCTGCGCAGCCTTTTGCCAACCCCCTTTCAGGTAATACTAAATCCCACCTTTACTAGCTAGTCAGTAGTGAATGTTCTCATCACCTTGAACAGCCACCTAGCTAACTACAGCTGTTCCAGGATTTAAAAATCCTTCATGTATGGACTACCTGCATTTACAAAATGTTGGTGAATTTTTTTGAAGGCAAGGTCTAATTTCTTCATGAGAAATTCAATCTCTTTACCCACTACTGATACAATTTTTGTAAGACACATTTTGCTAGCTTTTGACAGAAGTAGCTCAATTTTCCCCCAGTGATTTAGAGTATACAGAGATAGCTATTAACTGTTCTATGGCTTGGCTCATGCCTTTATCAGTAACCCTTAGCAAGGAAGTGACGTCGTGGGCAAACAAAAGCAAATACAGCGATGGGGCTATTGGAGTACAGTTGGAGGTCATGGTGCTGTCCCTAAAAAATGTGCCAAGTTACACTGCTCCCTGGAAGAAAAGAAATGGCCTTTCTCTTCTTTGATCGAGAATATAATTTTCTAGTTATTTGAAGAGGTGCTTCCACTGGGAGTCGTAAAATTCTTTAGTTACTATTGAAAACACTTATGTTACATTCCAGTGATCACTACTTGCATGATTTAAAATACTCCACCTGAAAGATAATCCTTAATGGGGGTAGAATAGGCAACTTGAATGCTCTTCTAATCTCAGACCTTGTCTGGAAGATTTTTCAAAAGATATAGCACTCTCATTATCTAAAAAGTATTTACTTGTCCACTTGAGCATGTTTTTCCACATATTTAAGCCCTTTACAGTATAGCTCATAAAAAATATCTGAAAGAGTCTCTAAAGATAAGACTAACAAATCACTACATTTTCTCTTCAATTTTGTTATGTCCTTTTATTCTTGTGTTACTTTCTGAAAATGTATTTGTTCTAAAGTTGTGTGTTTTTTTGTTTGTTTGTTTGTTTGTTTTTAAGAAATTGAGAATGTAGTAGCCAGGTTAAATGGATATTTTATTTTATGGCTCATACTTTGCAAATGGAGTCAGTAAGTGAAAGTGTTAAAATGATAGGAGTAGCTTCTTTAGTGAGATCTTGGCTTCTACTCATTCAGTCGTTCTTGTTTTTTGTTTTCTGTTTTACCTGTAGGGATAATTATTTAATATAAAAATGAATAGTAAGTTGAAGTGATTGTGAAGGAAGTTTAACAATATTTTTTATTTATGCCAAACTGTGCTCTTGATAATAGCGTCTTACAGTTTTGATTTAGTGCTTTATTACTCCAGCCATTTTCATGGCAGTCCGTGGTACATTCCAGCTAGTTTGAAACAAATCGTGTCATCAGTTCCAACAAAGGTGCTGCTCGGTTCTTGATGATAACTGTATTGCTCTTGTAATTTCAAAAGAAAGAGAAGGCAATGTTGGATGTTGTATTTGTGATTTTTGATGTTTAGCTTTTTATTCTTTCCTCAAGATGGAGTGTAATTTTTGGGTTTCCCCTAACCTAAAAATGTTTAATAGGTCCTTTGTTAAAGATGAGTTTTTACAATTAACAGTATATAAGACTGTTGGTACTTTATATTTTTTTAAACATTTTATTTATTTATTTGACACAGAGAGAGAGATCACAAGTAGGCAGAGAGGCAAGCAGAGAGAGAGAGAGAAGCAGGCTCTCTGCCAAACAGAGAGCCGAATGCAGGGCTTGATCCCAGGACCCTGAGACCATGACCTGAGCCCAAGGCAGAGGCTTAACCCTCTGAGCCACCCAGGCGCCCCTGTTGGGACTTTATACTGCAAACCTTTATTATGCTAACCTAGATGACAGTTACTTATGTCTTATCAAAGAGAGCATTATGCAAAAATTATGCCAAAAGCTATAAGCTTATAATTATATGAGTAATTAAATATAAATTAGAGAACCATTTTCATAATATGCATAAGCAGGGGTTATGAGTTGTCCCTGTAAACTTTCTATTTTTAACCATTCACTTCTTTATTTCCTCAATTTCTTTAGCAGAAACATTAGGTTCTAGCTGTAATCACTATGGAAATGTTTTTATAGTAGTTGACACGAATGATATAGTTTGCCTGCACATCACTAATGACCAAAGGTTAAAAAAAAAAAAAAAAAAGGAACTGATTAAAGGGCTTTGTAAATACTGTAATATACCTGATTCTGAGAAAAATGTATATTGAAAATGTTATCTTAGTTCAGGAAATCATTGAAATCATTGGTCTACCAACTAAAATTGAACTTCCTAAATTTCAGAGGTGGAATATTTAATCCCGAATGCTACTATTACATCTCTGCCACTTGTAGATTTTCAGTGTTGAAGTGAGATATATTTGGACATACACTTCTGAGGCTCTTGCACTATATAACATGACCTCTTGGATAACAGAGGTAATTGGACATATACAGGCAGAAGCAAGAACCTAAACCTCATATATCCCATAGGATCAAGGCTTAATGAGGAAAGGGTTATGTAAGTGCTGACTGCCTAGTCTTCCGTTGTCCCTCTTTGCCCACCCTACTCCAGGGAAAGAGCCAAGCCCAAACCCTGGAAGTAGAGCATTAATTTTCCTGAGCTGCCTTCACAAAGGACCACAAACCAAGGGGCTTGAAACAACAGTGATTTATTCTTTCACAGTCCTTGAGGCGAGAAGTCCAAAGTCCCCGTGTTTGCAGAGCCACGCTGCTTCTGAAGGATCTGTAGAAGAATTCTTTTTTTCTTCTTCCTGGTTTCCAGTGCTCGCTCTCTCTCTCTCAAATAAATAAAATCTTAAAAAGAAAAAGAAAAAAAAAAACAACTTGGAGACAACAGAAACTGTGATTGAAGGAAAAAAAAAAAGATCTTCATACAGATTAAATACTGCATCTGTCAGACAAGATCAGGTGTTGTTTTTGTTTTTGTTTCTACACCCATCATGGGACTTGAACTCATGACTTCAAAGTCAAGAGTCACATACTCTATCAGCTGAGCCAGCCAGGTGTCCCCCCCCCCCACTTTTTAATATGTATGTTTTAAAGTGAACTCAGTATCCAATGTGGGACTCAAACTCATAACCCTGAGATCAAGAATCATGTGATCTACTGACTGAGCTAGTCAGGCACCCTTGATCAAGCACTGTTTTTTTAGAAAGGTAAAAAATAAAACAGCTGTGTGAATTTAGGAGGAATAAAAAAATCATAGGACAAGTTTGGGAGATTAAATTTGAGCTAATATCCCAGAGGCAGAGAAGAGAAAAAAAAAAAAAAAGACAAGAAAGGATGGAAAAAAAGGAGAGAAAATAAGAAAATTTGGGACCAACCCAGAATTTCAAAAAATAAGCATTGAATGAAGAGAGAAGAGGGACTGTGTGAGAAAAGTCATCAATAAAGTCATTGAGGAAAATTTCTTAGTACTTAAAGAAATTTATTTCCAGATTGAGAGAGCCCATTATAATGGATGAGAACAAATTCATACCAAAGCAGCTCATAACGTTTTAGAACATGGGGAGCTGTAGGAGGCTCTACAAGGTTCTCAAGGAAATAAAGAAGTTACACAGTTTACAGGGATTAGAATTGCTTTGTTCTTCAATAGATTCGGCCCTAAAAGCCAGGAGGCACCAGAGAAAAGCTTCTAATTTCAAAGAAAGGATTTCCAGTATAAGATTCTGTATCTAGCCAAAGTATCAAGTAACCTAGAGGGCTGCATGCATCCGTTTCAGACATGCAAGTTCTCAGTTAACCTTGATGCACCATTTCTTAGGACACTGTCAGAGGATGGTTCCACCAAAACAGGAGAGCAGACCAACAAGATCCAGAAAGAGGGGATACAGGTGAGGAAGGAGTAAAAGGAATCCCTGGGATAAGAGTGATGGATCATCTTTAAAAAAAAAAAAAAAAAGATTATTTATTTTTAGAGAGAGAGAGCACAAGTGCAGGAGGAGGGACAGAGGGAGAGAGAGAGACTCTCAGGCTGACACTTTGCTGAGCTGCTGAGCGTGGAGTGGGGCTCAGTCCCATGACCCTGAGATCGTGACCTGAGCTGAAGTCAAGGTCAGATGCTTAACCGACTGAGCCACCCAGGTGCCCCAAGAGTGATGGATCATTTTATAATGAGGGCGTGCACCGACAGTGCAGCCAGTCCACTCTGCTTCTGGGCAGAGGCTCTGAGAGAGTTCTCTAGGGTGGTGATGCTGACAGACTGCCAGATACGCCTGGAAGCATCGAGAAGGGATTTAGGCAACTGCTGCAGGCTGGACATGGGATTTGTGATATGGGTATAGAAAACTAAGCAGAAAAAAATCCCCCAGAGAATATTCAATCTGATGATTAAAAATACCAGGAAGAAAGAAAGCATATCCCTATTATAGTATCACTTTGTTCAAAGATAAGCTTTAAAAAAAAGTAACAATATTTTATTAGTCCAAGAACCCAGAGTTCCGTGCTGTGTACAGAGACTAAGTTGCTAAAACACACCACCTGCTTCCAGGAATGCAGCTCAGCTCCTGCACAGATTGTGTTGTCCGCATTCCCGGAAGTGCTAGCTCAGTGCGTGATGAAACAACTTGGAATTTCTTTCTCTTTTGACTAAGTACTCTCAAAGAGCAGTCAGAAGCTGCTCTGCTTTCAGAACATGAGGTCCAGGTTTCCTAGAGATAGTTTTGGTCCTTTTATTTTATTCTGCTAGGGAAGATTTGAGAACCTCATGTCCTGTAGTGTACTTCAGGTAGATCCATAGAACACTGAGACATTCAGAATTTTGTAAATTTCTCTATGGATATGACTTCTCTATTAAGGGGAAGGGAGTGCTCTCCTTTTGAGTTCTGTAAGGTAAACTTGGCTGAGTATAAATAAAAAATGTAAGCTTTGCTCAAGCCGTGTTACAGTTTATGAAGTCTTAAGTAACAGTATTTTAGTTATTACAGTTTCGTATTCACTCATGATTATCAGGCAAATAGGTGGGTCCTCTTGTATGGAATTTTTAAATGAGATTTTAAAGCATTTTCCCCAAGAAAGGTGTATGAATTTTTATTTTTTTTTATTGTATGTTAGTTACTCATTCAGAATGCAGCTACTAGTTATCATCTAGGTCTCAGGCAACGGAATTGCAAGGACAAGGCATGGTTTGCCCTCATAATGGTGTAGTCTCAAAAAAGAAAAACACATCAGTATCTTTATAATCTGATAAAATGCATCCGCAATCATAGATGTAACAGGAAAACCAAAGAAAAATACGTGCACTGGGAAAGGCCTTAATAATATCCTTGTTTATGGAAAAGCTGAGGAAGAAAACTCTACCAAGGAAATAGAGTGATGTCCGGAGTACAAGAAGAACATACCAGAAAGTATCAGGAAAACCCAGGACAGGCAGAGTTCAGGATGGCAGAAAATTCCAGGGGGAAAGAAAGAAGGTAATGACAGGGAAAAGTTAGCAGTCACTTTGAGAGGACAGAAATGTCTGATTATTTTCTTGAACAGAACTTCTGTGGATTGGTGAGGTTGAAACCCTTTGTTGCAAACTTGTCTATTGATACCGTTTTTGTGGTATTTTTAAAAACACCACCCTGGGCTGCCTTGGTGGCTCAGTGGGTTAAAGCCTCTGCCTTCAGCTCAGGTCATGATCTCAGGGTCCTGGAATAGAGCACCACATCAGGCTCTCTGCTCAGCAGGGAGCCTGCTTCCCCCACTCTCTTTGCCTGCCTCTCTGGCTACTTGTGATCTTTCTCTCTGTCAAATAAACAAATAAAATCTTTAATAAATAAATAAATAAAAATAAAAAACTAACAATACCACCCTCTGATTCTTTCCTACCTCCATTCTCTAACTTCTCTCCTGAATAATCTCTCTCATTCTTTGCTTAACCCAAAGCTATTTTTTTTTTCCCTAGGACCACTCTTCTTTGTGAAAATCACTAGCAGAAACTTTTCCTAAATCACCTAACGTTGAGATTAGGTGGATGGCCATTAGGCCTCTTAGTCCTTAATAGCGCTGCTAGTAAGGAAGATGCAGAACCTCTGCTGAGCGAGTGTGTGGTGTGAGTGGCCCTGAACGGGTTTCGCTGACGGGCATTGACTCGGGCGCATCCCACTAGATCTTTGTCTGATCATCCCCTTGTCTGTTTCCTTGGATCCATCCCCTCTCTCTGCTCGGTTAGCCCTTACCGTGTGCTGTTCAAGTCACGGTCAGTAGTTGCCCAGACACTACAGTCGTAGGCTTCCCTGCCTTCCTTGTATTTCCTTCAATCCTGAAACTTGTTCTTTGTGATTCATTAAGGGTACCAGGAGTGATAGGAAAAAGTGGGAAATGAGGAGAAGCTAAATGTCTCAGGCAAGTTGAGCAAAGTGTGACGGGAAAGAAGTCCTGGATGAGTCAGTGAACCAAAGAATGAGGGATTAAATTTGAATTAGTAACGGAAAGCCCAGTAGAAGGAGGTCATAGTAAGAAGAGTAATGCTTAACATATCCTGTTTATCCCCAGTATATCTCCTGATAATGTCATAGATGTTATCTCAAGTGCTGTCTTATACTGCATTCCCCAGAAGATCTTTTTTTTTTTTTTAATTAGCATATAATGTATTACTTGTTTCAGGGGTCCAGGTCTGTGATTCATCAGTCTTACACAACACTCAATGCTTACCACAACACATAACCCTCCCCAGTGCCCATCACCCAGCCACCCCATGTGCCCACCCACTCCCCTCCAGCAACCCTTAGCCTGTTTCCTAAGATTAAGAGACTATGATGGTTTGTCTCCCTCTCTGGTTTCATCTTGTTTCATATTTTCCTGTCTTCCCCATGATCCTCTGCCTTGTTTCTTAAATTCCGCAGAAGATCTAAAGATGTGTACTGGAGTGCAAATGATTTACTTAAGAAGTGGTCCCAGGGGAGACTGGTAAGGGTCATGGGGGTGAGGGGTGGGCTGGGCACAAAAATTAGGAGAAAGACAAGGATCGCTTCAGCCTGTTCTCACAGGGAAACTTTAGGTTGTAACCTAAAGTAACCCCTAGAGGTGCCCTGACTGAGGCGAGGGATTCGGGTTTTTATATCATTGAGTCTGTTACATACTGGTCAATGGCTGGCCGAAGAAAGAAATTGCCGGCCACTTCGGGCTTTCTGTGGTGTTGGCAGAACAGCTCCGGTACCTGAGGGCAGTGATCTGAAAACAACCATGAATATAAGATGTTACCAACTTAGAGGTAACACAGAAAAAGAAACAAAACAAAATGGGAGAAGTGACCTGAGGGGATCTAGATGAAGCATTCAAAAGTTAACAAATTGTGTAGGACTGGAATGAAATGGCACCTAAATTTGCTCTCAGACCTTTCCAGCGATACCTAAAATGTTGCCTGTTGATCTTGGTAGAAGTCCTTTTTTCTATCCTTAGAAAGTCCAAACTCTGCATCCTGGCAGGGACTGGTCTCTAAGACACTATAGGAGGGACTGTGATGTGAAAAGAAAATGTTCCTTGGCAAGAGCGGCTACATACATCCCTATAAAATTTCCACCGGCATTCCGTGCATCTATACACAGGATCTTAAACAAATCTTAAAAGGTCCAGGTGCTTCCCAGAACGGGGACCAAAGCCTCTATTAACTGCAATGAAAACACTGTATTTACAGGCCGACTGCAGAGGAGGGAGTTAGCCATGTGGCTGACATCTTACCCTGCACTCGAATGCCCCGCACTCAAGGAGCCCCAGGGTGCTGTTGGGAGCCAGCCAGCCAGAGCTGGCTGCTCTCCACCTTATTCTCTAGGGCAGGTGTTAGTAACAGGCCAGTTACAAAGAATCTGAACTTGCCAATTTGCTGTAATCAGCAAGGCTAAGTTTGGCTAAAAATTGTCTCTGAGTGGCTCTGTCTTCAGGTAGACTCAGCAGTAACATCTGTCTATCCCCAAAGCAGTATTTGAATTGGAAATGCTAGATGTGCATATTTTCCTTAAATGAAATAGAGGTTAGCATTCCAGTCCTGATGAGAGGGGTGGATCTTGTTCCTTGAGAGACTCTTACTCCCTTCCTGTTGCAGAGCTGGTCTTGGGCTCCTTCTCATTGGTCCTCCCCAGCCTTCCTTCCACTGAGCCCACATCCAGATTTAGTTCCATTCCCCACTGGTAGAGCAGTCGTGGTGGTAGACATGGGAGGTGCTAAGAAAAAAAAAAAAAAAAGCATAAGGGTGAAAGGTCATGTTGGTTCCATCACCAAATCCTTCTCTTCCAGGTCCTTTTGTGGGTGAAGGAGCTCAGTAACTGAGATGGGGGCAGCTCTCCAGCCCATTGCTGAGATTCCCCCAGGCTCCTAATGAGTGGAATTTGCTAGCTGTATTCTCCTAGGAGAACTTGAGAGCAGAGATGTGAATGGCTCTCAGTAAATATTTAAATGGCTGCATGCTGTCTGGGTCAAAATAGGTTGGGTCTTATTCTACAGGGAGAGATCAGAAAATTGCCCCAAAGGAGGTAACATCTTAGCAGCACCACAACAAATGAATGCCAGGGTCGATTTGACTGTTAGCCTTCTTCAGCTGTCGCTTCTATATCCGTTTATTTTTCACATGTTTAT
This sequence comes from Lontra canadensis, assembly GCF_010015895.1. Lineage (NCBI taxonomy): Eukaryota > Metazoa > Chordata > Mammalia > Carnivora > Mustelidae > Lontra > Lontra canadensis. The sequence continues at coordinate 2,874,533 of NW_022631042.1, forward strand.
TGAGCATCTACTATGCAGCAAGTGTGGCGACTGAAAGGCAAGTGCAGTGCTAAGGAGCACTGGGCAGATGAAGCAACCTGCCTCACGTCCTACCTCTGAACCTGGAAAGTTTGTGACGTTGAGCAAGTTACTTAACCTCTCTGTGCCTTGGTTTTCTCGTCCATAAAATGGCACTGAAGAAAGTTCTGTAAGGGGTGGTTGTGCAGGTTGTGTGGCACGTGGGGGAGATGTTCAGGGTAATAACTATTGTTATTACTGTTCATGCTTGGTTCTACCCATACAGAATCAGTAAGATAAAGTGCCTAAGACTCTTCTAGTTTGATCAGGTCTAAAGGGAAGAAAATTAATGATTATAGTTCAGTATGATAAGGGCTGTAATCGGTCTATTCCAGAGCTGTGGCAGGGGTTTCTTAGTGCAAGGAGAGGAGGGTGATGTTAGGGTTTGGTATGAGTTTTGAAACGCTTAACCTGAGAGACAAGATGATGAGGTCTCCGGAAATGACACAGACCTGAAAGAATGTGGTGCCTTCCAGGAATGCTACATAATTTATTATATCCACTACTAGAGGAGATTCTGGAAGCCTGGTAGGGAATGAAATCAGGGTAATGGGAAGTGCCAGGGCCAGGCCATGCTTTAAAAAAAAAAAAAAAAAAAAAAGTCAATTTGCTTTGGAGAACATTAGGTAAATAAAAGTCTAGAAAGTTTACTCTTGGTCTAGTGAGAACAATATATTTGAATTGAGTCTGAAAGCCAAGATAGGAGAGAAATTTATGAGAAAGAACTGCAGGGAGGGGTTTCGTTGGGCTGAAAAGCAGGGAAGGAGACCCCTGTGGAAACAGTGGTCAAATGTTAAGACTGTGGAATAACAGAAGGCCATGTGGAAGCTTCTGTGAGCAGAAGGCGTTGTTCTAGTCTGGACCCAGAGGATCTCAGGGAGGAGAGAGGAAGGACAGGAAGAAACATTACCACAGGCATTCCCTGACATCGGGTGCACTTTATCCTCTCTTTTGATTAATGACTATAATTTTCCGCTATTTTGCTGTTTTACATGAATCTTTTAATTTTATCCTTATAGTAATTCTATCTGGTAAGTGCTATTATCACCATTGTATGGATAAAAGAAACTGATACACATGAAGTTAAGTGATTTGCCTAAGATGAAATAACTAATAAGATAAGCTTATACTTGAACTCAGACTGAAATCAAAGTTGATTTTTACAGAGTTTTTCCAGTCTTTGAGCCTCTTTCCTAGTTATATGTCCTCTTACTTTTTCCTAGTCTCCAGTTTCAACCACTGGTATTACTATCATTGTAGATTTCCTTTATCTTTTCCTTTCTTTACCTGTGATTCTAAAGTGTTCACTGATCGGCTGTCTCTTATTTCTGGGCTACTGAACATATTCGGTAAAACCCACAGTTATTAATTCACGTTCTCAAACTTCAGCTGAATCCTTATGATGTTCCTCAGACAATTTCCTCTATGTATCTTGTCTGGTCTGTGGCCTTTCCCCATAAACACCTCTCATAGTGAGACTCTAATCCTTACGTACCGTCTACAAGTCCATCTCCAACTCAGAAAATGTCATATTTTTCTCCTTTCGTGAGGAAAACCAAGGCGATCATGTGGACTAGCTCAAATTTCTGTTCCTTCTGTAGATTCTTTCTGTCCACTTTTTACAACTCCTCCCACATTTATGTGACTCTAAGGCAAACAGTAGCTTTGGGATTTCTAAGCTCCTAATGGAATTCACCCTGCTAATTACTTTCCTCACCCGCAGTCTCCAAACCATTCTTCATGGTCCTTATTTACTATGCCTGTATAAACACATCCTTATTTACCTCTGGTTCCCCTAAAAATTTACCTTCATATCTTCCAATTTGCTCTTGCCTCGGATTCCAATAGCTGTTAAAAGCTAGAAAATCTCTTTCCACTGCCCAACAGGTACATGTCGTATCTCACTACCATCTGAATTTTGATCTCTAGAGGTATTTTTGCTTTTATGTTCTCGTTCTCTCATCCCTTACTTTACTTTTTTCACTCTTCTGTTGATGATTATTTTGCTGCTGTAGGCTTCTGCTGTCCTTCCCCCCACCCCCAATCCACTCCATTCTTCATGATAAGGTAAGGGAATAGCTTAGTCAAGAAAAATATTCTCTCTCCTTAGAAGAGGGCGGGTGATAATGAGGAAGCTAGTATACCGTGCATTACAAATTTTTTACTTAGTGATTTTCATATATATATATATATATATATTTTTTTTTAACTTTTCCCTAGCATGGATTGGAGGGAGTATAGCAAAAGCAGCATTTCTTGGAGTATGAATGCAGTCAAATTCTGCAATAGGAATCGCTGTTCTTCTCCTGAACTTATGGGTAAATAATGCTTGTGAAGTCGTCCATGTATTTAGAACAGACTCTGGAAGCATCAGTGCTTCATGGCCTCTTCCTCCTCTGCCTCTACAAAGCCAAGTTGTTCTAAAGGCCACGAAGCAGTCTTTCATGCTCTGTCTAGCATGAGGCAGCTGCAAAAACACATGATGAGGAGCATCAAGGCCATGGCTGAAGTCTTTCCTTGTCAAGGCAGGTGTGCAACTTCAATGCCTGGCGTGTAGGCCCTTAAAGGAATGGGGAGGATCTGGTATAGGAACCGTAGACATGTGTGGTGGTCCTTTCATTTTGGTAGTCACAAAGTACATTGAGTTTAAAATTGTATCCTGGGAAGGAAAACGTTCAATGAAATGGACACAGTATTCTCATTGTAACATTCCCTTTAGATATATATATATATATATATATATATATATATACTCTCTTTGCTATATATACTCAGAACATGCACATAGGATGCCTTGGATTGTTCATCTTTACTTTCACTGCTAGAATTTATTATTGTAGTTTCACGGGAAGGCCCTGGTAAGAACCAAGAGCTTTCTAAAACATGTCTTGAACAGTTAAAAACAATGTAGCCAAGTGAAGAAACCCGACTATTGAAACACACCATTTTGAGTCCACTCATGTTAAATATTTAAAATTAGGTGCTTTGAAAATATCAGAATACATTGGCTTTCTTGGTGACGATAAAAGTGTTCTGTCTGTTCTAAGGATTTCTGTACAGTTATTTATAATTATTGAGTTTACATAATACTTATGTAATTAATGTCTTACATAATTATGTTACATAATTATGTCTTACTCTGTTCAGTTACATAAGCAAGTATTTTCACTCAGCTGTGTCACAAATAATAGAAAATCATTTTCTTTTCTTCTCTTTTTTTAGGAGATTTATTTATTTATTTATCAGAGAGAGAAAAAGAGAGAGAGAGACAGAGACAGAGCGCAAGCAGGCTCCTATTGAGGAAGGAGCCCAGGGAGCCCAATGCAGGCCCCAATGCCAGGACCCTGGAATCATGACCTGAGCCAAAGGCAGACACTTAACTTACTGAGTCACCCAGAAGCCCAACAGAATATCATTTTCATGTTGACATTTTTTAAGTATGGATTACATTCTGAAAGATTTCAGATTGCATTATCTTTATTTTTAATGGAATTATATTTTTCCTTAAATAATTATAACTTACTATGAATTCTCCAGGTAAAATCGGTAGGCCCAAGTATCTTTACGTTTCTGTTTGATTGTTCGTTTGTTTTTGTATTTCTGTGAAACAGTGTTTAAAACTTACTAAAGTCCTGTTTGGAAAAAAAAAATATTTAAAAACAGAAAATATTTGTCATTTAAAGGAGGGAAACTGAAGCAGCAACTCTTTTATACATTAGTATACCTGGAAGTTAGTATTGTGCATAAAAATGCTTATTCAGTTAATGACTACAACTAAGTTTACAGGAAGGAAAATTACTTGATGGTTGATTGTGATATGTTACATAAAAATGTAATGACCTAAGGGAGTCACTGACAACTAGTTGTTTTATTTTTTTTTAATTTTTTTTAAAGATTTTATTTATTTATTTGATAGACAGAGATCACAAGTAGGCAGAGAAGCAGGCAGAGAGAGAGGAGGAAGCAGGCTCCCTGCTGAGCAGGACCCTGGGATCATGACCTGAGCCAAAGGCAGAGGCTTTAACCCACTGAGCCACCCAGGTGCCCCAACTAGTTGTTTTATATAAAGACTCAGTATTTGGGGGGAAAAAAAAAATCAAATCCAATATCTTTTTTTTAACAGTCTAGAGGCCTTGCCATTTCTGGGTGAGCAGTCTACTGTAAGGATCCCTGGTAATAGTTATTTCTGTAGTAAACTCTAAGGCTTAAGGGGATGGGTGAGAAGTCACAGTGCAGGCACATCTTCTTGGACTTTTCCCAGAGGCTTTTGTGATGGAAAGATGATGCACATTAGGAATATCCCCTCTTCCAAGCAGTCCTTCCTTAACAGGGGGGCAATAGGCTGAGGAAATCTGTGCCATTTTCTGCTGGTTTTCTTGATAATTTGTACACAGAATTCAGATCATCTTGAATATAAAAGAACAATTCAGGCTTAAAGCCCCAAGAACTTTATAACCACAATTTCTTGGGATTGAGGACATTCCTTCTTTTCCTAAGAAAAGTCCTTTATTGAGCTTAAAAAGTGCCCCACAAAGTAAAACACCGGCAGGGCAGGGAGGTTGCCTGAGAGGCCTCTGCCCCCTGCCTGCGGGTGCTAGAAGGCAAGGGAGGTGAGGGGGGAAGATGACGGGCTGAGGGTTGGAGGCTCTGGGTTGGGGGCGCCTCCAGTGGACTGATTGTTTCTCCATCCCATCTGACGAGGCCCCTGCTTTGTTTAAATTCAATCTCTTATTTGCCCTGGCAAGGACAAAGCACATTTCAGCTAGTCAGGCCTCTGCTGGGGAGTGGTTACTGTTTCAAGGGAGGGGAGAGAGTCATGCATGGGCAAAATAATTTTTCTTCATTTTTTTACTTACCATATATATGCTTCTGTAGGAAAAAACATGTGCCGGTTAGCAGGCAAAGCATCTAAATAAATAGGATACTAATCATTCCCCAGTTAGGATGCAGTTACTCCATGTTCCTCTTACTAATTCTCCCAGTTCTTACAAAAAAAAAAAAAAAAAGCTTCACAAATGCTCATATAAGCAGCACATTTCTATTTCACCAGATACTGTTATTAAATGTCTAGTTAATAACATGTAAATCTAACTTCATTGGTCTTTCTTCCTCCTTAGATTAAGAATAGGAATTTTTTCTCCTTCTACAGCTGAGGAGTTTCCAATTAAAGAGGGAAACAAAACCTAGATTGTGTGTTAAGCATGATATTACATCAGCCAGTAAAAAAAATAAAATTTATTTATACTTTAAAAAGTCAAGTTTGGTATGCAGTTACATTGGGCAATTAAGAAAGTTTTTATTTTTCTTCATTTTTAAGAAACACAGTCTTTGGGCAAAAAAATTTACAGAGATGTACTTGTTAGATCCTGAATTTGGACCACTGGTACATTTATACCAGAAACTTTGAGATTTTGAGAGCTTGATCAAAATATTATGGCATTTATGGGAGACATACATAACTGATTAATGACATTTGAAAACCCATTTTTGTAAGTTTGAAAAACACAGTGTAATTTTTGTTTCCCTAAATGTGCTGGAGTCACCCAGCTAAATTGCTTCTCTTGTAATATGAAAGTATATGTATAGGTGAATTTTTTTAAAGGAGACCCAGCCTTTAATGGTAAAAGAGATCCTAAATACGGTCTCACAGACATTTGATTTTGTGGCAAGTGCACATTAACTATGAGTGATGTATTTAAATCGATAAGATTTTAGAATTTGTTGGTGTAGCCAACCTGGGGCAATCATTGCATTAATTTGGTTTTAGAAAAATGTCTACTTTTTGCTTCTAATTTAAAACGTTTATGGAACCTCTGTGCTGATTCCCCTGGGAACTTTGCACAGAGCATTTGGAAGTGTTATGGGAAGAGGTAATTATGCTGTCCAGGGAATTTGTCAGGGAACAGAACTGTTGGAGATTAAAGGAGATGTGATGGGTGCAGGGGTCACAGCCTTGATTTTGAGCCAAGACTCACTATCACTTTTTTAATTGAGTCTGAAAACTAGAAAGCTGTGATGTGGTAGCCACCTATTACCAGGGAGGACACATCTAACTAATTGGAAATGAGTGAGCATGGGGCTTAACAACTCCAAAAACAAAGAACCAGAACTCCCAAATATGAATGGCAGTTCATTAAAACAAATAGATAAATAGAGACTTTCATAATTGATGTGTACCCTTCCTTCCTTTGATATTTTAAAAATAGAAATTCGTTTTGTAGACTATGAATACGTTTAGCCTCTATTCCAGCTTCAGTAAGACACTGAGAAAGTCGCTCTGCATTCCCAGTGATGCTTTGGATTTCAAAGCATTTTTGTTTTTATATATTAAATGAAGTTTGTAAAATTGTATTGTAGTATTAGCATATCATATCCTCATTTCTGTATCACACCAAAATTCAAAAGCCAGTAGAAATTATGTCATGTTGTCATATTGAAAATACAGAAGTTGCACGTGTTGGGATATTTACAATGTACTAATTTGCTGAATTTAGCATAATTGCCTTTGTGAGGGCTCCAGTTCCTTTTTAGCACTTTCTCATTCAGACCTCAGATGATAAATGACTAATTTCAGATACTACTTTTCATAAGACTCAGTTTTATAATTGCAAAATAGTTAATATGTAGTTATAAAGAAATCGGGCATCTATTTTGTTTCTCCTTCTTAAACTCCAGTTCATATCAAATACAACTGTCTCTATAATTACTTAATTTTTCCCCATTTCCTTCTTTCAGAAGTCACAGAGTATCCAAATAACATAAAATGCCTTTTTGGAATGTAATGCCCATCCCTCTGCCTTGCTTTATCCAACGTCTGTGGACACAGTGCAACTAATCCATAGTTTCTATTTCGAGAGTTCTGTGGTTTGGGAGTCCCTGTAAATGAAAACAGATCAACAATTTCAGCCATTAGTAATTCTACCGCGTACTTACAGCTGCTTGGGGGTTGCCAGCCTGAGACACCTGCTAATTCTATATCTCTGTGCAGAGACTCTTCCTTTCCCCCATCCCCCCTTTTCTTTTTTTTTCTTTTACTGTCTGGGAAGTGTATTTGCTTTCTCCCAGCACAATTTTAAGGGAGTAGTAACAGGATAGACTTGGGAAAACAGAATAAATCAGCCACTTGGATGACCACTTCAGTTAACTTAACCATGGGAGTCAAGTAGATGAAAATGTCAGTCCTGGGAGATTTCTGGAAAATACTTATCTTTATGTGTTGTTCAACCTCCACAATCAATTATAGTTCTCTTTTTTCCCATTTTCTGGGCATAAGCAAATGAGATCAACAAATTGTGATCTTGAATCTCTTGTACTGGAGTAACGCTGACATTGTGTGCTCTTTTCTCAGAAAATACTACTCATATACTGCAACATGCCATGGTCTCTGGCTGTTTTAATGTTGATATTAGCGAAGAGAGGGGGACCTTCTCCTTGACACTAACCTTGCTAGACGTGTGGAGATCTCATTGGTTCAAATTCTTACCCCTTAGGAGCCTTCTAGCTGCTGCTAAGTAGGGACTAGATCCACTCAGAGCTTTTGAAAATGCTCTGCTGAGCAGAGGACTGCGGTCACTTGGAATAATCACGAATGTTGTTTTATACTCGACATTAGAACCCTTTGACAAGTCTGTTTCTTCAGGTCATAAAATGTCCACTTCATTTCTCACTGTTTAATAAATACACTTAAGCCAGACCTGGAGAGCAGATTCACTTCTATTATTGATAAGCACTGTGTACAGTGTTCTAGCACATTTTTGCAGTGCATGAGTTAGACATGGCCTGATTTCTTTTAGACTAGATTTTTTAGTTCAGTTGCTTAAAAACCTTACAGATGACAGGATGACACTTAAAATTTACTAAGCTATCTGGAGAGTGGAGTTGCTCAAAATCAAACTTGGAGAACTCAACACAGACATTTATTTTTGAGTTTATTCCCCTTTTAATCGTCATAAATCTGAATGATGAAACACCATCTTTTAAAAATAAACTTTATTACAGGTTACATATTCAAGGTTGGCCATCGCACAAAACATGTGAAATCTTAAATAAATTAGCTTCTCGAACATTGTACAAAATAGATTCATCATGTAAAAGGCGCCTTATGGGGCAGATGAAGGACATACCACTAAGTGTCAATTAATCACGTCATAGACTACGTACTGAAGCACATGGGAGCAGCCACATTCCCTTCCATTATTAATATGTTGATACAATATTCAAGTAAGCTTTTTCCCTCACCCCTTCTTGGTCTATCTGTAATGTCAAGCAGTGATCAGTTTTATTTTCCCGCTGTTGTTGACTCAGGATTGGGTGAAGACTGGAGCATTTTGATAAGTTTGGTATTCTGACACCTCTTTGTAACCAAACCATATGCTTGTGCTCCTGTGGCTGTTTGCATATCGTTTTTGAATCTTGTCCTAATAGCTGAGCTCCAGTGGAATCATTCTACAGCAGAGGTTCTCAGATTTGGTAGCCTGTTAAAATTCCCTGGGGAAATTAAAAATGCCAGCGACAGACCAAAAATACCCAACTCTCTTGTCAAGGGATTCAGGCATCAGTCCTTTCGTTCTGTTCTTTTCTTTTTCTTTCTTTCTTTCTTTCTTTCTTTCTTTCTTTCTTTCTTTCTTTCTTTCTTTCTTCAGTTTCCTGGGGATTTCTACATGCAACCAAAATTCTAGGAAAGAACAGATTCAAAATCAGCATGAAGAAAGTCTCCCTTTCTGAGCCCTGAATTTACCAATAAAATAATGTTTTTCTGTCAGGTTGATGGGTGCCAAAGTGAATTCTTGGCCAAATGACACAGACTATTGTGACACCATTCAGACATACCCTCATGTGTCTGGAGTGTGTCTGGTTGCCTCCAGAAAACCAGGCCAGAAGTGAACAATTCAGTTAGCTCTGGACTTCCTGTTTTGGCAACATAGCAAAGCTGTGTGCCACAACGTAGACACCTAGGGCAACATTATGAATGTTGTATTGGTGTCAACCTCTGCATTCCCCCAAAGCTCCCACAGACCCCTAACCTAATATTATTCTTTGTTTCCACTTGAGAAACCCACTTCCTCTAGGCTCATCAAATGTTTCATTTACACTAGACCCAGTTTAAGGACCCAGACAAAGCTAAGTTATTAGTTGATAAAGGTTTAAGCTATAATCCCTCCCAGAGGTCCCAAAATTTTAATAGGGTCTTTTGAAAGCCAGAAATATCAAAGTTGTGAAACTTTAACAACTGGAGAAACCGGGAGGGGATTGAATAATTGGACTCAGAGGCCCATTGGCAGTGCCCCTCTTCAAATTATACCACATAGGCAGTCTTGCTCATTAGGTTAGTCCCTCTGGAAGGCATTAAACTTCTGTTCATAATAAGTTCAGAGGACTCACTGTTACACGATCAAAAAAAAGTAATAATAATTTTTGTCTTTTTGATTCCAAATATAGTGTCTTTTTTCCCTAACTGTGGTATCATATTGGTCATAGATGTAGGGTAGTCAGTTATGTTAGAAATTATTATTTTAATCATGGTAATTTGTCACTGATAAACCAGAAAAACCTTTATTTACTAAGGGAAGTGTGCTAATGAATTGCCTTCTAAAATTTTAATTTACTCTACGTAATTTATTGTCATAAGATTCTTATAAGATGTCATATATACTATACTTTTTCAATGAATATTTAAGACATGAATGGGATGACTATAGAATTTTTTAAAAAAGCAATTGACTTTATAGGAATTTTGACTTTTTAGTAGTTTTGACTTTTTATAGGAATTTTGTAATTTGTAATATAGTAATTTGGACTTTTTATAGGAATTCGACCTTTTAGTAATTTTGTCTTTGCCAGAGAAAATTATGTTACCAGTCATTTCATTCATTTTTTTAATATTCTTGGATGTTCTCCCTAGAAACATTTTAGTAATTTTGAAAGTATTTACTGATTCAGGTATAGTAATGCATGTTTTTATTCCTTATGTAGGAAATCAGGAGGCTCTCAGGGCTGGTATGGATAAGTTCTCCAAAAGCGGGCCTTTAATACTCAATGCCTTTAAATACCTGCGTCTCATGTCCGTTAATTTGCATTATTTTTAGCAATATGCCCTGCAGCCCAGATGATCATTTCCTGATATTACTTGCATCCGTTTTAATTTCCATTTTTCTTTTTTCCCTTCTGAAGTGGAAGATGTTACACTCCTGCTTACCGTTCCTCCGTACATTAACATTCTTAAGTTTCCTCAAATTCTCAATCTCTCTCTCTCTCTCTCTCTCTCTCTCTCTGTCTCTGTATCACACACACACACATACACACACCTCTGAAGGTGATAAATTCCAGCAGTCACCAACCGCGAGCATTCTAAAATATTGCATCATCCCTGTGAGGGGTGTCTGCTGGTCAGGGAGGTTAATGCGTTTGCTCCTTTCCAGTGGCAGAAGCTATCTCTTCTTGGTCATGGCAGGAAGAGAAAATTGACCTTCTGTTCCCAATTTCATATGGAATTTTTTTCCTGGATAGGGACACTGACCTTGCCAGAAGGATCCAAGCACATGTAAAATCGTGTTTGACTTGATGATGGATGACCAGTTACCTGGGTACAGGCATCTGCTCTGATAAAATCGGGGGCTGGGGATAGGGCAGCTGTCTGTTACTCTTTTCAGCTGCATTATACTTTTGCTTTCAGCTGGCAGAAAAGATGTTTTCAGAAATACAGTTGATTCTCAAAGGAGCTGATGGGCAGTTCTATCATGAACGATAGAACAAGGACCCAATCTAGAACGTCCTGGCAGAACTTTGGTTTCAGTCTTTCAACTTGTTCTACTAATAAATTGCTTGTCTGTAGCTAATTTTGTAGAGTTCTACAAAGCGCATTTTAATTTGTCCTCTAAAACATGTCTAAGTTTTCCAGACTTTTTCTTACTTACCATCCATTCTCTTGTTTTCAGCATGTGTGAAAGGGTATTCACTTTTGCCAAGTTATTTCCTGAGGGGTAAGGCTTTGGCTTAGGGGACTGCCTTATAATTTACAGATGTATTATCAGATCTTTAGTTTTAATTGTAGTATGACCTAATTGACTTTTTTTCATTTTCTTAGTATGTGAGGATGAAATTAGAGGATATTTGATTCATGTCTTCCCCTTTATATGTAAAGTCTATCAAATATTACAGGAAAACTGATCAGTAATGATACTTTTATTGTTTTTATACTGATAGTGATAGACTTTTTAAAAGATTTTATTTATTTACTTGACAGAGAGAGAGATCACAAGTAGGCAGAGAGGCAGGCAGAGAGAGAGGTGGAAGTAGGTTCCCTGCTGAGCGTGGAGCCTAATGTGGGACTCGATCCCAGGACTGAGATCATGACCTGAGCCGAAGGCTGAGGCTTTAACCCACTGAGCCACCCAGGTACCCCAATGATAGATTTTTTTTTTTTTTGACATAAGATTTCAACTGATAGAAAATTTTGTCTTCAACACTAATTCTTATTTTCCTGTGCAGCTAAGACTAATGTTGCAGTTCTCATAGCTGATAAAACTAACAAAGTAAAAAATTCTAGAGAGCATCCTTTGGACACTGCTGCTCAGTATTTTCCCTAACTGGAGGGGATATAGTTCATGATGTGATACAGTTTGTGAAGCTAGAAGGAACTTAAGTGATGATTTCATCTATTCCTCTTATCCTACAAATGGGGAAATTGATCTCCTGTAGATGGTATATTCAGTAGCAAAGTTGGGAACGGACCATAGATGTCTGTGTTTATTTAAATTAATTTTTACTTTTGGGGTGCCTGGGTAGCTCAGTGGGTTAAAGCCTCTGCTTTTGGCTCAGGTCATGGTCCCAGGGTCCTGGGAGCGAGCCCTGCATCAGGCTCTCTGCTAAGCAGAAAGCCTGCTTCCTCCTCTCTCTCTGCCTGCCTCTCTGCCTACTTGTGATCTCTGTTAAATAAAATAATAAAAATTTTTTTTAATTTAATTTTTATTTTTAAGAACATTATATCTATCCTCTTACTTAAAGTCAGTCAGTGGGTCACAGGTTTTTTTTTTTCCCATATATTTCATTTATTTCTAATCTCTTTCTTGTCTGATCCTCTGCAACTCGTGTTTTTTTTCTGATTGTTTTGATTGGATTGCACAACAGAAACATGACTGCTGTGAGGTAGGTAGCCTTTAGGATGCCTGAGGCAAGTTATGAGAAAAGGCTGAGGCACAGGTTGAAAAAAATGCCTGCTGCAAAGGTGTCTGTGGCCATTTATCAGGGCTAAATATTATTTGATAAGTGCATGAAATATGGAAAAACACCCGTAACACATTCCTCTTGTTTTTTTTTTTTCCTGTAACACATTCCTAAGAGATTTGTTGTACTGAAAACTTCTGAGTAATTTGTTTATGAAGAAAGTATGTAATGATACAAACTCTTCTGTTACGGTCAAATAACAAAATGAACGAAATAACATGTAAGATCCAGAACTATCAACATTGAACTGAGTTGTGACCCACGGAAGTTTTCAACTTTTCCTGTGAGCCTCTATTCCTCATCTATAGAATGAGGAGCATTATGCATCCATTGTTGGAGAGTTATGAAGGGCAAGTAGAATTATGTGAATTGGATATTTCACGCCACACAAGACCTAGCACGCAGGAGCCTTTCTGTGAATGCAAGTTCTCTCCGCTTCATGGTTTTCAAAGAAAACACAGGTGGTCTTTTAAGGTACTGTTTGCCCTGTGACACATTATAAACAACAAGGGTTTCTGATGGGAAGTGAATCTGTGCTTATTGAGGATTGCTGGAAAAGGAAAACAGAAGAAGAATTTGTTAGCAGCTTAGTCACTAAGGCAGCTTCTTGTGAAAGAAAGTCATCAGTGAATTGTACACATAGCTTTGGTTTGTCTCCTCTCTTGGCGTTCCTCAGCCACATTTGAAGAGAACCCATCTCCCCAGGGGGCCGATTACCTATGAAGAGGCATCCGGTTCACATGGTAGCAGCTACAGTAATTGAGGCATTTAATTTCAGAGCAAATGAGCTTTTAGTGGTTGTCTAGCATTTCCAGCGCTCTCAGATGAGGGCAAATACATAGCCTCATCTCTGTATCCAGATACACATCTACCAGCAGTATTATTGGTATGATTTTCTTTGTCTTATAATGTGAATGAGTAGATTCAATTCCCCTTTAATTAATGGGATGTCAAAAGATTATTAAATTGCCCTTTAGTCTGCCTGGATTTGAAATTCAGTTATTATTCTGTAAGAATTGAAACTATGAGGAAATGCGATGTTAATAGAAAAAGTATCCAAGTAACACAGTAGTCACTACTTTATGTTAATATGTGAGACTGAAAACCACAGATTTTTTAAAGGTACACATGTTCAGTGTGTTAGATGCTCAGGTGGGATGTCTGCAATTCATATTTTTTTAGAAAGGATAATTTTTAGGATTAAATTATATGGCTTGAGGGGAGCCTTTATAAAGATGAGACTGCGATCTTTATTAGAGGTCAAGGAGTGAGAATGCAGAGGCTGTTGAACTGTCATGTTTTAACAACAGGTCAAACCATGCACCTACCTAGGAATTGACAACTCTGTTCTTATAAAAACAACTACCAAATTAAATACTGGAAAACACATAAAAATTCAGTTTAGTAATAGCCAAAATGTTGAAAGAATTTGTACCTGCCTGCTCTTCTGGTACTTAAGATTGAAATTTCAAGGGTAGAGATAGTTTATGCATTTTATATTGAGCTTATAAATGAATAAATGATAAAGCAGATTAAAAAAAAAGATAAATTTTCTCTTGCCAGCTGAGGTAGATGTGGAATGAAAGAAGGAATTGAAAATTGTTCCAGCCTACTGTTAGTAGCAAAGCAAGGTTTTTTTGTTTTTTTTTTTAGATTATTTATTTATTTATTTGACAGACGAGATCACAAGTAGGCGGAGAGGCAGGCAGAGAGAGAGGGGGAAGCAGGCTCCCCGCCGAGCAGAGAGCCCGATGCGGGACTTGATCCCAGGACCCTGGGACCATGACCTGAGCCGAAGGCAGAGACTTTAACCCACTGAGCCACCCAGGTGCCCCGCAAAGCAAGGTTTTAACTTAAAATACAGAATGGCTGTTTGCCCTGATCATAGTAATCAAGTAGTTGCAAAATTTCCCGTTTCACTTTAAGCATATATAATAAGTCTAGAGAGTCACTATGTCACTTGACAGAATATAATTAAGAAAGCCCTATTTTTACAGGGGATGTTTTCATTCAATGCCCAATAATTTATCAACATCAAAGAGAGGAGAAAGAAATCCATGCATATCGACCATACATTATGAATCCTTTGATTCTTATGGCAACCCTACTAATGAGTTATTATACCATTTCATACATAAAAACTTGCGATTCAGAGAAATTCTTTTCATTCCACACAGCTTTATCCAGGGCCTAGCAGATGCCTAGCACTGGTCTAGGTTCTGGGGCTATCACAGTGACCAAGATGGAAAAAGTCAGCGCTCTCATGGAATTTATTTCTTGTCAGAGGAGGAAGAAGATACATAAATAAAGGAAAAAAACAAAACCAAGTAACATTGACCCAGTGAAGGATGCAACAGCAAGTGCCTAGGTGGGAACTTTCAATTCTGTGGACTGGGAAGACTTCACAGAAGGAGGAGCCCACTCTAAGGGAGGTCAGAAGGAGACACACATCAGGCAGAGGGAAGAGTCAGGGCAAAGGTCTCAAGCCTGTGCCCTTCAGCTTCCTGAGCAAGGGAGAAAGTGGGGCAATATCCAGGGTGAGGTGGACGACAGCCAGATCACATTGTGATAGACTTTGAACTAAGATTTTAATCTAAGGATATTGGGAAATGGTGGTAGAGTTTATGCAGAGGAAGAAACATCATGACTCAATATTTGTAATGAGTCACTGGCCACTAAGAGGTAAACAATAGGAGGATGCCTCCAGGAGGGTAGAAGCAGAAAAGGAAGAGATTCTCACTGGTCCAGCCTAGAAGTTGTAGTGTAGATGTTGAGAATAGATAGTGCTGCATTCAGAGCAAGAAGAATCACAAGAAGAATCTCTTGTGAAACCAAATACTTCACAAGATTAAAAATGCCATTTCCACTTACTTGTGGAGCATAAGGAATAACACGGAGGGTCTTGGGAGATGGAGAGGAGAAGTGAGATGGGGAAAATCGGAGGGGGAGACAAACCATGAGACACTGTGGACTCTGAGAAACAAAGTGAGCGTTTTGGAGGGGAGGGGGTTGGGGGTTGGGTGAGCCTGGTGGTGGGTATTAAGGAGCACTGGGTGTGGTGCACAAACAGTGAATTTTGGAACACAGGAAAGAAATAAAATAAAATAAAATAAAACAAAACAAAATGGAAAAAAAAGTCCCATTTCCTGAGGGTAGAAGACTGAAAGAATTTGTTTATAGGTGGAAATAAAGAGTTTATTCTTCATTTGCTACATTGGAGAAGCCCATTTGTTGAACTCTAGGCGAAGATAGCAAGTAGACACTTGGCTGAATGAGTATGGATTTCGTGATTAAAAAACTGAGAGTCAGGTTACTCTGAAGAACTTCAGACATCAAATATTTGAACCAGTATGTGAGAAAGTAAAAATGAGATTCAGATTTTAGCTAATTTGCTTGCTTCTTGTTGTGTGATGGTTAGTTATTGGATAAAATATTTTATGTGATAGACCAAAGATCAATAAGATTGTTGTTAGAGGGAGATACAAAATTTTCACAAAAATATAAAAATGTAGAGGTGGGGGAAATGGATGAAGGTATTCAAAAGGCACAGGCTTCTAGCTATAAAATAAATAAGTCATAGGGATGTAATGTACAGCATGGTGTCTTTAGTTAATAATACTGTATGATGTATTTGAAAACTGCTCAGAGAGTAGATCATAAAAGTTGTTACCATAAGAAAAAATTATGTGAAGTGAGAGATATTAACTTATGGTGGTTATCATTTTACAATATATATTACATGTAGATAAAATCATTATGTTGTATATCTTAAAGTAATGTTATATCCCAGTAAAACTAAAACGAAGAAAAAATATGCTATGTATTAGCAAGTTATATTACTCTAACACTAAAATTATCAAATACAAAATGAAAAAATAGACTTTTTTTAACTTCTTAGCATGCCTTAAATTTAGTTTAAACATACAGATTGTTAAGGATACATTAGTTTTATAGCATAAAGCATTTCTGAGTTAATATTGAAATATATAATTTAATACCCGATTACTCTAATTACATTTATGTACGAATTAGCCAACTTCAGAAATCAGAAGGCATCTTACATGCATGTTTTTCGTGGGAGTATAGATTGAGTATCAGAAGTCAAGATTGTTTAAGTATGTGTTAGAAGGAATGAATTACAAAATACTAGCATTCATTGATCATAAACCTAATTCCAACAGAATATGATGTCAATTTATGATAGAATTATATTTTATTACTCTTTCAGCTTTAAATACAAAACAAGAGCCAAGCCATTGTGAAATGTCATCATCCAGAAAAACCGGCTTTTAAAATATGAATGTGAACAAATCCACTTAGACATGTCTAACATTAAAAAATAAGCAACACATGAATAAATGAAATCAAAGCCTTGTTACTACAGACAGTTTCATAGACTGTTTGAAAATATTTTGAAAGAAGAATGTTCGCACAGTGATCAGACCTGCAGCATGCTGTTAGACTACCAAGAGCATTTTATAAGACTTGTAGAAACATGCCCCCCACCCCCGACATACCTTTTTAATGACTAATAGGATAGAAAAAATGATAGTATTTCATGTGTATTCTTGGCTTCCTTACCTTCTACTTTGACTGAATGTTTCACATATTTTCTAAAATATTTGTTGCTTGGATTTGCGTATTTCTCAAGGCAAGTGTCCAGAAATACCTGCAGAGTCAAATTCATAAGAGGCTTAAAGGTCAGCTTTGGGTGAATCATTTTTCCCCCTCATAGGAAAGAACCTTTCTCAATGGCTAGTATTCAGTAAAGCCTGGCCATAAGTAAAAATTGCCTCCATAGGAGTGGCCTTGGTAAATTATATATTGAGTACATTTCCTATATTTCATTCTAGTGATTGAATGACTAAGAAAATACTATATGGTAGCCCTTAAAAGAACTCCTAGTTAATCTGTATGAGGAAGGGTAGTAAATTGGAGGTCACAGATGACAGAAAACAATTGTTCAAACCAAGTGAGCAAAAGTGGATTCAGTAGGGAGCTTCAAAAATGGAACTGTAGCAAAAGTCTAGCAGAAGTCTAAGGGAATTGGAGTGTAAAGACACAAGATGGAAAATATGGTCCTGAAGGCAGGGAGGATAGATGAGAGGATAGAAGAGTTTGGATCATTAGCAGTGTCCTAGGAAAGGAACCATCTCATCAAGGCCTCTGGTTGTAAAACCGTTATCACCATGAGGACTAAGGCACTTCCGCTGGGAGCAAGGCTGCTCATTGCCTCTTCCCCCATCAATCCCCAGCAGAACATTTGTGCATGGGAGTTTGTTGACATCCAAATTCAGCCTCTGGGAGACTGAGCAGGTTCTCAGGCCACTTCTGCTTTGTAACATTGTGTGTGTGTGTGTGTGTGTGTGTGTGTGTGTGTGTGTGTGTCTGTGTGTGTCTGCATGTGCATGCTGTTAATCGACAGACAACTGGTTAATTACCCTAATCAAGAATTAGCTACTTACTGAAGTAAAACCATAACCCATTAAAAATATATTTCTAACATGGTTGAAGCACGCATTTCTGTATTTAAGGGTTTAGCCTCCATCTCTCAACCATAACTTCCTATCACATAGAATTTTAACAGTTTGAAAAGTTCTGAAGTTCAGATGTTGACAAAGCAGCTGTAATCCCATGGAAAAATAGGCTATGAACAGAAAGAGAAAAATGGCAAAAATAAAGACAAAGTACTCTATGTGAAAAGATGCCTTACTTCACCCATAATAAAAGAATTGGAAATTTAATTTGTATTTCCCCAATCAGACCAGCAAAAATCCTTAACTTTGCTAATATAGTGTTGTTAAGGCTGTAAGGAAATAGTCACTCTTACACAGAGTAGTAGAATATTAAGCTGGTAAAATCCCCACTGAGGCAAATTGGCAATATCTGTTTAAAAAAAAAAAAAAGTTATAAATTCGTGGGGTTTTTTTGGCCCAGTAATTCAGCTTCTAAAAACATATCTTAAAAATATTTTTCCCATATGCAAATCAACATATGTTTATGTATATACATTGTGGTACTGTTTTTAAGAGCAAAAACTTAAAAGAATTCAAATTCATGCCAATAGGTGATTCCTAAAATAGAATATCATGCAACTATACCCTCTCTAAGTTTTGATCAGAAAGATTTCTGAGATGTATTAAGTGAACAAAAGCAAAGTAAACAAAAGGGTTTACATTTTGGTTCTTTTTGTGCGCAAAGTTGGAAAGGTATTAGAGATCTCTCTACCTTGATTGTTGTATATGCATAAGAAACTCTGGAAGAATACCTAAGAAACTAGATACAGCTAAGCCATTGAGGGCAATGAAGTGATAACTTTGGGGGGGGGGGAAGAAGTCTAGACAGGACGAAGTTTATTATTATAAACCTTTATGTTCTTCCTGGTTTTGAACCATAACATGTATTTTCTTTTTTAAGATGTATTTATTTATTTATTTATTTACTTTAGAGAGAGAGAGCATGCAAGCAAGGGGAGGGCAAAGGGAGAGGGAGAGAAGCAGACTCCCCACTGACTGTGGAGCCCTGCATGGGGCTCGATCCCATGACCCTGAGATGATAAACTGAGCTGAAATCAAGAGTTGGAAGCTTAACTAACTGACCCACCCAGGCACCCCAATGTATTTTCTTAAAGAAAGAGAAGAGAAGTAAATGGGCCTAATTATTATCAAGTATGTAAGCTTGGAAAACCTTACCTCTAAAATTATTTTAAACAGGGTTCCTGGTCACTCTGTCAGTTAAGCGTCTGCCTTTGACTCAAGTTATGACCCCCATCATAAAGCCCCATGTCAGGCTCCTTGCTCAGCAGGGAGTCTGCTTCTCCCTCTGCCCCTCACCCTGCTCATGTTCTTTCTCTCTCAAATGAAATAAATAAAATAAAATAATTTTAGAGAAATAAAATGAGGGATACCAAAATCTGTTTGTGTTATTTTTACAGAATTACAATGATCCTTATTATCTCTGAAATCCCCCAAGGAGTGCCTAATACAGTGGATGTCTTTATATATATATATTTTAGAATTTTTCATCAAATTGAGTGACTGTGTTATCCCAATCTTAAAAAACTTAAATTTGAAAACATGAAAATATACTTTTACCTTATTGTGTAAAATTTGATAGCTAGCTTTTTTCCATTTAGTCACTCAGGTCTCTGTGTTTACTAGGTACCTGGTTTTGCTACTACCATTTTCCTCTCCTGCTGATTAAAAAAAAAAAAAAAAAAAAAGTTTTCAACCCTCCTTTTATCCAGTGTTTGCCCCCTTTTGGTACATGAAAAACAGTATTTTTGAAATAAATATGGTCATATAATTGCTCATTGAATCTTTGACAGCAAACCACCCCCACCCCCCAACATCCTTAAAGGACTGTCGAGTGAATGACATACCAAAGTCCCAGTTCAGAGTAGCCTCGGCACACAGGCTCAGTTTAGGAAGCTCATTCACACAGAACTTGCACTTTAGCCTCCAGTGAAATGTAATCCTAATGAAACATTTAAAGAGGCAGTCAAAAATTAATTGTTTAGTTATCCACTTTTAAGTAATAGCACTTTATATACTATGATTTTGTTCAATAATTTAAATACATGAATACAAATACACGTACAATGAATGGATAGAGACTGATTCTTTGTAATCTTGTCCTTCCGTCACCTTGCTTTTGTCAAGTTAGACACCAGTAATCTAGAAGAACATGTATAGTACTAAAAAATGATAATTTATGTAAGATAAGAAGACAAGGAATCTTAAAATTCTGACACTATCTTGTTTTCCTTGACCAAGGAAATAAAAGGCTAGTCAGATATATGCTTGAACTCTTCTTGCTTTCCTTGGAAGTGGTTTATGGTTAAAACCTGGGGCACTGCATTGCCTTTTGAGGGCCTCTGCCTTGTTAAGACAGAATTGAAAAGTTCAGAGAATGCATGAAGGCTAGCCACTCCATTGCTAGAAAAAGCAATTAGGAAACCACTAAGCTATCCCCTATTTGCACTTAAAAAAAAAAAAAAGTTAATTGCTTTTTTTTTTTACCACTCTGTTTCAATATTATTACAAACCATTAGTCATCATTGAGCAGATGTGTCAAAGTCATCATTTGGTAAGAAATCTTTTTTTTTTGAACCATTAAGAAGTCAAAGAAAATTTCTGATGGTTGCTTCATTTCTCTATTTCACTTTCTTTTTTTAAATTTTTTTTAAAAAGATTTTATTTATTTGACAGAGGGAGAGACAGTGAGAGAGGGAATACAAGAAGGGAGAGTGGGAGACAAAGAAGCAGCCTTCCTACTGAGCAAAGAGCCCAATGCGGAGCTCAATCCCAGGACCCAAGGATCATGATCTGAGCCGAAGGCAGACGCTTAACGACTGAGCCACCCAGGCGCTCCTCTGTTTCACTTTCACTAACAGAGCTTACTATATGCAGTTCAGTGTTTTCTTGTCAAATTGAAGACATGCATTGATTCAGGAAATAGTGAAAAGTTTAAATTCCTGGGTCTCAGGAAGTCGCTACTTTGCAGGTGACAGTAGAGGAAGTGTGCATTCGAGAAGAAAACATTCCTCCCTTTGAAACCTTTTTGCTTGAGAGCTGAAAAATGTGTATCCCCTCCTTCCTCTTCTTACACATGGGCCTGTGGAATTTAAATATATTTTGACAAAGTGAAGAGAACTGTCTCTATAACATATTGATGCCAATGAGTTTTAAAACTATTTCCCTTGCAGGTTAAAAAAGAAAGGCCCTGAGAGGAAATGACTAAATCCTTTGTGTATATCTTCATTGACAGCTGATAATTAGCATGCGGTTTAGCGATAATAATTAGTTCCCTCTTGAGAACATTTCCGGATGAACTCTAAGTTGGTGCATCTCAGTTTAGTCTTGTTTTTGTCCAGTCCCTCCCCCAAGTAATTCATGTTATTTTTGGAGTAGGAAGAACTCGAGATGAGCTCTCTCCTTTTACCCGAGTCAGCGCTGTCCATTATTCACACTGTGTTTTCTGGAGATTACCTGAGATTAGAGTTTCTTTTGTCCCCCTCTTCCTGTATGTTTTCCAATTCTTTCATCTAGGCGGCTTGAAGCAGTGCAGATGGATAAAGAAGTTAGCTATTGCTTGCTAAAGATGCCAAGCCCATGGGCTGTAATTTGGAGCTAAAATCACTAATACGACTTGAAGTGCTGGCTTGAAAGCTAACAGAAGGAAAAAGTCTTGAGGGAGGGAAGCTTCTTGCTTGAGTTTCTTTTGCATTTAGTCCATACCTTAAAACTTCCAGTACATCTTGGAAATGAAGCAAATGAAGTAAAAACATTTTCATTTTCTCACAAGAGATGTACAATGTGGAAAATGTCACCAGTTGACAAGTCAACAACAGGAAAACTTCTGTAGTTACTTGAGATAGTTTATGTAATACAAATTAAAGGAAATTAAAATTGATATTAACCTCAATTTTCCTGTTGATGTTGCTGCTGTTGAGTTATTTTTAATTAATACCAACTGTTCAATGTTGGGGAAACCTTCCATTTTATCTTATTTATATCAGCTCTGCAAAAATACTTTAGACTTCAGACACATTTTAATCCCTTGATAGACTAGATTTTTCTTCATTGCTTCTGTGAGTTCTATCTGTAATAGGTTATGGAGTCCTTGTTAGTAAGAAACAAGCTTTTTTTTTTTTTTTTAAAGATTTATTTATTTATTTATTTATTTGACAGACAGAGATTACAAGAAGGCAGAGAGGCAGGCAGAGAGAGAGAGAGAGAGAGAGAGGAGGAAGCAGGCTCCCTGCTGAGCAGAGAGCCCGATGCGGGGCTCGATCCCAGGACCCTGAGATCATGACCTGAGCTGAAGGGAGAGGCTTAACCCACTGAGCCACCCAGGTACCCCAAGAAACAAGCTTTTAATAGGTCAGTCTTCCTGCTCATTGACTCTGGAGGCCAGAACGGGGGATGACTGTGCGAGTTCATAGTGGTGGTAGACACCCCATCTCACAAGCATTCTTCATGGCAAAGCACTTCATTCAACTTCTCTTGCACAAATTTTCACACCAACAGTAACCAAATAACCCTAACTGTGCACCAAATATTAAAAAACCTCTTTCTGCATCTAGAAGATGGGGATAGTTGTAGGTCCTACTTCATGAAAGTGCCACATGATTGAATGAGATAATAAATGCCAAGCCCTTAGTATGTGACATATAACTACTCAATAAAAATTAATAGTTATTACCCCCCCTCGAGATTCAGGGCTGAGAGAAGCAGTATTGGGAAATATGAGGAAATTTGGTTGCATAAAAGAAGGTGTCATTTCTCTGCCCTTTCCCTTTTGTTTAGGACACAGTTTTGTTGTTTCGTTTTGAAGATTTTATTTGTTTGTCAGAGAGAGAGAGAGATAGTGTGCAAGCAGGGATAGTAGCAGTCAGAGGCAGAAGCAAGCTCCCCACTGAGCAAGAAGCCCAAAGCAGGACTCGATCCCAGAATCCTGGGATCATGACCTGAGCCAAAGGCAGACCTTAAAGGACTGAGCCACCCAGGCATCCCATGATGAAATTTCATTTTAAATAAAGTAATACGTGTCCACTGGGAAAAATTTTGGTAATACAGAAATGTTACATTGGCCTCTAAAAGATTCCAAATAACAATACACTGAACCTCATTTTTACTGGTTACTGTACTTTTTCAAAATACCCTTTAAATTGATATTTTCACATTTCTTTGTGAAAATTTTTTTTGTTAATGAAGTTGAATTCTTTCTACGTGAATTTGGTTTTGCCTGTCATCTATTAAGACATGTCTTTTTACAAAACAGAGGTGATAGTTCTTCTTTCTTTCTTTATAATATTCTTCAACATACTGAAAGATTAATAATTTGTTTTTATAGCTGTGCTCTAATTAAATACTTTCCACTAACTTTTTCCCTAATAATTCTGTTTCTTTCTTTAAATTTTGGAATTCCATAATTTATCAAACTTTACTGCTCTTGTCTTATTAATTGCTTTTATTTTTACAGTGCTCTTTTTACAAATAAAAGCACACTTGCATTCCTAGGAATTTCATATGGATGAACTAGATAAATGATTCCCTATCCCAAAAGAGAACAAAAATGGAAGTAATATTCTCTGTGCAGACAGTAAGATTTATTCTCCACTTGAGAGAGGGACTTTAACAATTCACTTATTTTTATATTTGAAGATTTTTTTTATATTTGAAGATGTTCCTTAAAACTTGGTAAGATTATACTGAATGTCTCTAAACTGTAGGTCAACTTATTCAGTCCACTGGAAATACAGAATGCAATGAATTTATGTTACTGTACATTTATTTATGAATAAAGACAGACTAGATAGGTCTGTCTCAGGGATTGATACATGTACTTAATGGCGACAGCTCTGACCCTCCCCCCCCATAATTATAGGGACCACACTATTTACCACATGGCTTCTACATTTAATCATGAATGGTTAATTGATTCCAAAGTAGCCAGTCTTCAGAAAGCCAGCAGTCTATGAATCGTGAACACTGGCTAAATCAACTACATTCTTTTCTTTGGGAATTTAAAATCAAAGATGCAAAAACTATTGTCGTGTTGTGGTGGGGTGGGAGCTGGATGGTCATACAACTGAGGGCTAATGTACACCTATTTAGCATGAGCAAACTAATGAATAAACCCTTAGAATCAGTATAGTGAAGTAGTGGCATGAAGAAAATCAAGAAGCAAATATGCACCATTTTTCAATGAAGAAATTGCCTTGTGCTTCTCTTGGTTTTCCAGTTAATATGAGGCTTGGTTTTTCCATCCTTGGACCTATATTACCCTAATTTAATCTCTGTTCATTGAAATAATTAATGTCCTTACTAACATGGCCATCAAGTCACTTTTGGTAGATTGCACTCTGATATGAATTCAGGTGGCTTGCATTGAGGCATGGAATTACAAGCAGAGGTGTGGCTCCTGATACCTAATTTTTTTTTGGTTTGTTTTTGTTTTTGTGGTGTTAGGTGTCTGTCATTGTATTTTTCAGCCATTAAGAGGACCTCTGGTCAAGTTTCTCTTAGTCTTAATACCAATGTTAATACTTAATACTTAATAGTCAGGGTTCTCCAAAGAAACAGAACCTGTAAGAGATATATAAAATGAGGTAGTGGCTTACACAGTTAAAGAATCTGAGAAGTCCTGTGGTCTTCTGTCTGCATGACAGAGAGATAGGAAAGCTGATGGTTTAGTTCAGTCTGATTCTGAAGGAGTAAGAACCAGGGGAGCTGATGATGTAAGTCTCAGTCTGAGGACAGGCAAGAACCAGCTCAGTTGGATAGGCAGGGAAAAAAAAGGAAAAAGAGTTACTTCTTCCTTCCTCCCTCCACCTTTTATTCTACTCAGACCCTCAACACATTGGATGACATCCTCCCATGATGCTTTAGTTGGTGCATCAAGTAAATGGTAATCTCATCCAGAAACACCTTAACAGATATACTCAGAAATAATATTTAGCCAAATGTTTGTGCAATCCTGATCTAGTCAAATTGATATATACAATTAGCCATCACGCCAACCAATGTTCCTAAGCAACTGATAGACTTTTTCTATTGTGTATAGTGACTTGTACTTTGCATTTTGGGAAGTGTGGGGTAATTTTGGTATTCACTTTAACGATGTATAGGGATATTAAAGAGTATCTTTCAGTTAATAAAATTAATTACAGTTTTATATTATTTTCCTTAATTTTTCCCCTTCATCTTGATAACCCTAACATTATATTTGTTCAGTTAACTGTATTTTTATAAGTCATCTCAGATCCTTTTTGGGAAGAAGCAAGTTAAATAATCAGATAAGAATAGCAAATTGGAGTTAGTATTGAAGTATAAATATGTACAGCCTTTAAAAAATGTTTCTATTATAGAATTTATTCATAATGGATACTTTTAGCCTTTCCTGACTTACAGTCTAGGATGTTAGAGCATCACAGACAGTTAAGAAGGACAGTTTGGGTCATAGAGAAAATTAAGGAACACAATCAGGATTTATACCTGCAGAAACTGCCAAGAAATATATAAACCATCACATTGATATGTATTGGGCAGTATCATGATTCTGAAATAATATATCTCCCTACAAGCCCAGACTTCTTAGGAATCTGTAATTGGCACTACTGGGTTGTATGGTGATGGTCAAAATAGAAAGTTGCAGAAGCAACTCAATAAGCTTCTCTCATTTTGTGAAAAAGTTTAAAAAAAGTAAAGTGACTTTAGGAATTATTCTAGGAAGTGTCTTCATAAGTAACATGAAATTTATTGACTTACCGCCTGAGGCATGTCTATGATATTCAACTTAATGCATCCAAACGTATCTTGGCAGCAGTTTCCTTTGAGGCAACAGAAATAAAATAAGATCCACAGTTCCTTATAACTTAAAACAAACTGTTCTTAGACCCTATATATCATTGAAATATATGAGAAGTCATAAATATTTTAACTACTTCCCTTTAGGCAAGTTTAAATATGGCACGTGTGATATTTACACTTGTTCATTATACTCCTTCCATTTGTTAAAATTCCAAAACACAAGTTTTATGCTGTACTTTGAAAGGCTCTAAAATATCTGTGTGGCTTTTTTGCAATGTTTTTATGACCTCCACTTTAGAAATGCAATGTAGTCAAAGACGTAAGAATTTTGAAGGTGGAATGGGGGTTGACATGTAAGGAAACCATCAACATAAATGTTAGTTGGTATGACCAAGAGGCTTAGATGGTTGTTCAAGGTGACACAGGTAATTAATGGCAAAGCCAAGATTTGCATGTGGCACTTCAGATTCTCTGTCTACAGGACTTGTTGTTATGACATACACATCTGTTGTACTTTAATTCTCATATTTTTTTTGTAATTTGAGTGATTTTTTTTGTTGTAATAATGTATGTCTGTAGGGTGGTTATTTTAATTTCTGGGCATATGAGTTTATCAATAAAATAAAGGACGGTGGTAATTTATTTTATTTAGAAAAAGATTTTATTTATCTATTTAATATAGAAGAGAGACACTGCAGTGCAAGGGGCAAAGGGGGAGGGAGAGGGACGAGTAGATTCCACACTGAGTGTGGAGCCCAAGGCGGGGCTTGATCTCAATAAAGCAGGAGTGGGGTGCTTAACTGAGTCAACCAGATGCTGCAGGACAGTGGTAATTTAAACAGTTACTCCATGGCTGTTCACTGTTGTGGGAGGAAAAAAAAAAGATAAACGTAAAGGCCATAAGCAATGAACATTTTAAAAAATTTGCATTTGTTGGACGTACGTTTCAGTTTTTTCTCTTTGCATTTTCCAGACTGTTTCTCCATGGGTACATGAGTATATTTTTGTGATCTCATGGGATAGACCTGGCTACCAGAATGGGAAGATGGGTCTGAATAAAAGGTGATATACCAGAGTAAAATAAGCTTGATGCAATCAGTCTCTATTACTACAGACAAAAAAATAAGAACTACCACCTTTAGACTGTTAGAGTAAGTGTGGCAGAAATTGACAAGTTATAAAAATAAGTAGCTGTTAATGTCTATCTCTCTTTATACAGGGGTAATAAGGTCCCACTGACCTCACTGGGAAATAAGTAAGGTGATCTGTAGAGGGAACTGATTCCTGGAGTGCCTCCTTTACTGGTTGGGCTGCCCTACATTTGATCTCAGACTTTTTCATATGGGCATAGACCATTCCATTCTGGCAACACTTAGGGTGTGCTCTTGAATTTTATTCCTTTCATCACTTTATCATTTTCCAGCAAACTTAATTACCCAAACTCTGCACCTTACTCGATATGGTTTAGAGACCTATTAACTCTAGATGATGGGGCTCCTGGGTGGCTCAGTGGGTTAAAGCCTCTGCCTTTGGCTCAGGTCATGATCCCAGGGTCCTGGGATGGAGCCCCGCATTGGGCTCTCTGCTCGACAGGGAGCCTGCTTCTCCCCCTCTCTCTCTCTGCCTGCCTCTCTGCCCACTTGTGACCTCTGTCAAATAAATAAATAAAATCTTTAAAAAAAATGTCTAGATGATGTGTAACCATTCTTTTTTAATTGCATCCTTTCAGATAATGATTTCACTATCCATAAAACTTGGAGAATTTTAGCAACCTATTAGAATAACAGGGGGACATTTTCTGGAAAAGAGTCCATTTAGCAGGACTGATATAAAACCATAAGTGATCATATGTAAAGACAAGGTGTAATGCCACTAGATGGTGTTGATCCATATTTTTGTTATGGTATCAAATCCCTAAAATATGCATCCCTTACTGTTGGTAGGTGCCTAAGAAGAAAGGAAAATGATATGATTTTACCTTGACAAAATTATTAAATGGGAAAAATTGGTCTTTCAGGATTCAGAACCCCTGATCATTCCTCTTTCCTCCTTTCCAGATAAAGCACCTAATCATTCTTTGCATCCCTCCCTTAAAATTTGTTCTCAGATTCTTTATTTAGGTGAAGAGTCAAATGACAGTATCACCAGTTTTACCTCTGTAAGAGATACTTCGATTTAACAATATTTCTTATTGTATTTATTTATTTTTAAAAAGATTTTATCTATTTATTTGAGAAAGAGAGAGAGAGAGCACATGAGAGAGCACATGAGCAGTGGGAGTAGCAGGCTCCCTGCTAAGCAAGGAGCCTGATGTGGGGCTCGATCTCAGAACTCTGGAATCACAGCCCTAGCCAAAGGCATCTGCTTAACTGACGGAGCCACTTGGGAGCCCCAGCAATATTTCTTATTTCAAACTAAAGGGTTTTTATTATTATTATTATTATTATTATTATTATTTTTAGTGTAGTTGACACCTTGTGTTACATTAATTTCAGGTGTATTAAACTAGAGGTTTAAACTTAGCCCTATTCCACAAAATTTTGGACACCTACAATTACAGAGTAGAGATTTAGACAGTAAATACTTTTATTTTTTATTTATTTGAGAGAGAGAGAGAGAGAGCAACCATGAGTGGGAGAGAGGGGCAAAGAGAGAAGCAGACTCCCCACAGAGCAGGGAGCCCAACAAAGGGCAAGATCAACGCAGGGCTTGATCCCAGGACCCCGAGATCATGATCTGGGCCGAAGGCAGATGCTTAACCAACTGAGCTATCCAGGCACCCCAAATACATTTTTTAAAAGATTCTATTTATTTGACAGACCACAAGCAGGGGGAGCAGCAAGCAGAGGGTGAGGGAGAAGCAGGCTCTCCGCTGAGCAGGGAGCCTGACTCGGGGCTCTACCCCAGGGGACCGGGATCAGAACCTGAGCCGAAGGTAGAAACACTCAACCGACTGAGCCATCTAGGTACCCCAAATACATTTTTAACAGAGGGGGGAAAAGGTCCTTCATCTTTCTGTTCCCAGAAGCAGAGCGGGCACAGTGCATGGAGATTGGTCACATCTCATCCTGCTTTCTGGAGTTTAGTGTCTGGTCACCAGTTCTCCCCATTCTCTGTCAAAGGTGTTAGGCTTTGACTTTCAGGAAATGAAGCTGTCTTTGAACTTGTCAGCATTTCCCAAGGAGGCCTCTTTGGGAATTTTTCAGCATGCAGGGTCCAGTCTTAGGGGCAGTAGTAACATCATGGAAGGCTCTCCTATATCACCTACCAAGCTTATGTCCTGAACTGCTATAAACAGTTAAATACCTTCAACAAGCAAACAGATGCACACGCGTGAGACGTGTGTGTCAGACTGTGACTTTCTTTTTTTTCTTTCTAAGGATTTTATTTATTTATTTGACAGACAGAGATCACAAGTAGGCAGAGAGACAGGCAAAGGGGGGGGGGGGAAGCAGGCTCCCCGCCGAGCAGAGAGCCCGATGCAGGACTTCATCCCAGGACCCTGGGATCATGACCTGAGCCAAGGCAGAGGCCTTAACCCACTGAGCCACCCAGGGGCCCCCAGACTGTGACTTTCTAAAACTAAGTGTATGGTAGTTGAAACAAATCACTTGCGGTTTCTGCTGTAGGCATGAAAACATAAACACCAGCCAAAAATCAAGAGAGATCTCTTAGAGGTCCCAACCAGTTTTATCAATTGTCCCTGCTGAACTGAATGCTATCAGGCATTACCTCATTTTTTTTTAAAGATTTTATTTATTTATTTGACAGAGATTACAAGTAGGCAGAGAGGCAGGCAGAGAGAGAGGAGGAAGCAGGCTCCCTGCGGAGCAGAGAGCCCGATGCAGGGCTCGATCCCAGGACCCTGAGATCATGACCTGAGCCCAAGGCAGAGGCTTTAACCCACTAAGCCACCCAGGTGCCCCGATTACCTCATTTTTTAACAACCTGAGAGTTTCCAGACTTGGACACTTTGATTTTGGATGTAACTTTCAGAACCAATATCAAGTGGAGACATTTTATGTGTATGTGTGAGTTGGTGTGCATCTCGAATTAAATGGACATGCTTTTAGAATATTTTTTGTAGATTTGGAATTTTTGTTGCACACAGAGAAGTAAATATAAAATGTGCAGTAAAATGACTTTTCTACATAGCACTTTACATAAAGATCATGAAGGTTAACTCTTTTTGTATTTAAAAACATAGGATATCTACTTTACATATTGAATTGAACTTTTTAGATTCACAAACTTGTAAAGATTTTAATTTGTGCACATTAAAATTTATTCCCAGTTACACTTTTTTACTTGTTAAACAATTTTTTTAGTTTTTCTTGTTTTATTAAGAAAGACCCTTATCGATATGGAGCACTGAATAAATTTAAAATGTACATGATTTGATAGACATACATATCATGAATAAACTACTACAGTAAATTTAGTTAACGTCCATTATGTCACATAGAATTTTTTTTCTTGTAATGAGAACTTTCAAGATCCACTCTTTTAGCAGCTTTCAAATATGCAATACACTATTGTTAATACACTGCGTATTTTTAATCTTTTGAGTAATAAATTCTAAAGACTTCATATTAGTGATAAAATGAATGTTGTCATACCTAGGAGAACTATGTAGTTAATAGAGCCATGATAAAAGTGTTATAAAGGTATTTGTATTTTCCCTTTTGTTTACCGAACATTTTCTTTTGCATTTCAGAACTCTTGGACCTAAATCGAACATCGATCTTTCATAGCCCTTTTGGGTTTCTTGATCTCCATGCAATGCTGCTGGATGAATATCAGGAGAGACTCTTCGTGGGAGGCAAGGATCTTGTGTATTCTCTCAGCCTGGAACAAATAAGCAATGGCTATCGAGAGGTATGGAAACATCCAACTGTGTATCAGGAGGGAAGGAAAAGGGCATGGGAGAGATAACTTCTTGCATGGTGTTACTTGAATTAGTTTTTGATTGTTGGCCATTTTAATATTCTGAGTGATTATTTTATTGGAAGAAATAAAACATTCATGAAAAATGAAGTCCTTTTGAGAAAAGTCTATAAAGTATCAAGAATGAACTTTTCTAGCCCACCACTGATCTCTGTATTCCCACAAGACTTTGGATTGGTGTGTTTGACATTCCTGTTTGCATGAAGGCCCTTGTCACCACACCCACTGTCCTGAGACCTGGGTTTGGAACATGCTTTTACCAGCTGTCCCTCTAGGCTTTATGACTACAAAAACCCCAGCCTAAAGAAACAAGGATGCGTGACCTTGCTATAAATATTAACTCAGGTGGGTGCTCCTTAAATGCTGGTGGATTAAAGTATATTAAAATAGGCAAGTGTCCAACATTTTCAAGCAAAGGTTGAATGTGATGAAAAAAGATAGCACTTAAAGTCTCTGCTTATACAGAGTTGAGTCTAGCTAAATTTTTTTTCAGACCCAAGTCAACCTTAAAGCATGAAGAAATATTTAGATGATAGTATCTTTCTGGCATAAAACATGAAGAAATATTTAGACGATAGTACCTTTTTGGCATAAATGTATGTATTACATAATACATTTTCTTTACAACACACATTTTTATGTTTGTCAGAATGATCAATGTCCATATTTTTTAATGTCACCTAAAAAAAAAAACAGCCTCCTTTCATCTCTGCCAGTTCCTAACCCCTAGAGAAAATTATTTTATCTCTTGTTACTTCTTCTGATTCTTACCTCCATTTTTCTAAATAACATTTGTATGCTATTCTTTCTTGATACCATTGATGTTAGACATTATCTATAGACTTTCTACTAAGGAAGATGGGGATTTTAACATTCTTTTTTGCACTACCATAACTTAAATATCTCTGCAGTATGTGAGAAGCCCTCACTTATCTGTCCCTTCATCTTCCCAGTTTAGCTATAGCACAATTTTTATTTAAGTAACAACTATCTACATTAGTGTAATTAGGAAATAGATCACACTTACTTTTTTGCCCCTTATAGGATTAAATATTATCCCTTCTTTTTTTCTATTTGCTTAGATTTTTTTATATTACTTTCCCTAATTTTTCACCAAATACCAAACTCTCTACCCAACTTCCTCTCCTCTTCTCAGTTTCCATCAGTTCCAAGTTTTTGGTTTTTAAATTAGAGATATCTTTTCTGGTTTTCTTATCGTCCCAGAGTTTAATGTCATCATTATCCTTGAGCATGCCTCTACCTCTCACCTGTAGAGTTTTCTTGATGAGTTTATGTGACCTTTTAGTGAAATATGCCTTCTGGTAGCTTCTTGAAGAAGGATCCAAAGTAAACTTCTGAGTTTTTTATGTTCGAAAATAATAATATTCAAACTTCACATATAATTGATAGATGAGTATAAAATTCTGGAATGAAAATCATTGGCTTCAGAATTTTGAGGATACTGCTCCATGTTTAAAGACTTTCAGGATAGCTGTGAGAAGTTAGTGTCTTTCTAATTTCAAAGTTTTGTGTGTAACCTCTTTCATTCCACTCTATCCCCCTAATCTTGACACTAAGTGCCTCTGTATTTTAAATTTTTCTCAAATTTCTCTTAGAGTTGGTATTTTTTTTTTTTTTTCATCCACATTGATGAGGTCTCTACAGGGGACCTCATAGCCTTCAGTTCTGGAAAATATTTTTTAAATGTTTTTTCTTCTTTCCATTTTCTTCTTGATTCTCTTTCCCTCACTGTTCTGACCTGTTTATTGTACAAACTTGGGACCATTGCTCCTAATTTCACCTATGCCTATCCAATTCCTATTTTCTGAAGGACCATAGACTTCCAATTTCTGAGAATCTCTGGAGTTTTCATGAATCAGCTTGCTTATTGGCTCCCTTCACCTTGTAAGCATTTAGATTTCAGTTTTTCTAGTGTGCAGAGCCATTCAACACTTTTCCATATGTCAGAGAACTTCCAAAATGTTGCTGACATTTCTTTGGCTTCTCCACTCAAGTTCTGTCTTGTCCTTTTTGGATTATGTCCTTTACTATCATTTGAGTAGTTGCAAGAAGGAGTGGAAGCACATAGTCTTTTCTTTTTACTATCATTTTTCATTATGTTCTCTCAATAGTTCTTAAAAGACAGGATATCTCTTTATATATGTAACACATATATAGTATTTGTATTACATACACACTCACATGTACGTATACCCATCTATAAGACCATCTATGACCTCCTCCTTCCAGTCAAATTCAGTGGTTTTTCCTCTCTATGCTCAGATAGTCTTTCCCCCACTAACTGTGATGTTCACCATATGGCTCTCGTCTTGTTCTCTCCGTTACATCATCTACGTGCTCCGATTTTCTGTGAAGGAATATCTAAGCTTGGGATCCTAAGTATTGGATTCATAGAACAACCTCTGTTATGGACTGAATGTCCCCAAAATTCATATGTTTAAACTCTAACCCCAAGTATCTCAAGTATGACCATATTTGGAAATAAGACCTTTAAAGAGAGAAAGTTAAAATGAGGCCATTATGTTGGGCCCTAACCCAGTCTGATAGGTGTCCTTATAAAAGGAGGAAATTTGGTCACACAAAGAAACATCAGGATTGTATGCCTACAAAGGAAATACAGTGTGAGTCACAGTGAGAAGGTAGCCATCTATAAGCCAAGGAGAGGCCTCAGAAGGAGCCAATCTTGCCTACACCTTGATCTTGGGCTTCCAGCCTTCAGAGCTATGATAAAACAAATTTCTGTTGTTTGTGCCACCCAGTCCATGGTATTTTGTTATACTACAGCTATAATAAACTAATACAATCTCTATAAAAATTTTAAGTATGTGAATATGGAAAAATCCTTCAAGGGATGGGACATCCTTAAGATTAAGAATCTTTGTGTTTCGGAAGTGGTTTTTAAATTGTTATCCTTGGGTCAGGATCATGTAACCCTTATGGAGTTTGTCCCTGGAATCCACATTTATAGCAAGCTTTCTCAATGATTCTTCTGTACACAAAATCTCCTAATGATTTTCCTCAGCTGTTGTTTCTGACGTGGAGCTGAGACCAAGAGGTATCAGCTTCCCACATTAATGTGATTCCCCTTTTAGAGTAGAGGAAATTGAATCACCTACTTATTCTCCTTAGTTGTTTTGCCCTAATGGTTTCCTTAGGCCTGTAATGCTGGAAAGACTGGGGAAATGACCTGGGAAGACTCTATAAGGGACAAGAGAGTGGTAGGGTTTCATGAACTGCATCTTAGGGAGCTAAATAGAATAGTATGTGACCTTTGAAGCTTAAGGGTGCCATATCTCAAGAATATCAAGGAAGGTAGCTACACAAATTATTAAATTCAGTAACTTTGCTGCATTCAAGAGTAAGTCCTCATTTTGTGGAGCCTGAAGTGTATACAATTTAGTGACCCCTTCAGGAAATATCCTTATTCAGACATAAATCTCAAAATTGCTAAGGTCCTTCCCTGGGTCACAAAAGAGTCATATTCCAGCAAGGAGCCCTGAGGTAACTTCACCTCACTGAGGTAAAGTTCTGAGGTAACTTCACTCTGAGGTAACTTCACCTCACCTGCATTTATGGTTTTGTACTTTTCCTTCTTGGTTCCACTAAGTAATTAGCAGTAAAAGTTCAAATAGAAATTTTGTGTTTGCTTTCAGTAGCAGCAGGATTAAAGCTAGGTCTGCCTGATACACCTTTTGTTTAAAGGAATGAACTTGAGAATGAACGTGCCTTGATGTTTTCCAGGCTCTGAAGATGCAGTGTGTCTGCCTCCGGGCCAGGCTTTCCTCTGATCTTTTCTGAACCTTGTTCCCTCTATTTTTTTTTTTTTTGTAACCTGTTATTCCATTTTTAATCTCTCCTGCTTTGCTTTATCTATCTCTGGGTTTCTCGTCATGAGTTCTATTAACATTATGAATAGGTGTGAGTTGGGGAGGGAGGTGTCCTGTGCATGGTAGACTGTTTAGCTGTCCCTGGGTTCTGTGTAATAGATGTCAGCAGAACACATCCCCCCAGGCATGACAATCTAAAAGTCTCTGGACATTACCAGATACCCCTTGGGAGGCAGAATTGCTGAGGTCAAACCATTAAGTCCAGCCCATCATTCTATGAGCAAGATCCAGACCCCACCATAGAAAAATCTCCCCTTAAATATGTATCCATGTGATCCCAACTCCCTCCTTTTCCCCCTGAGATCAGGTACCTGAGTGTAGCCAAAGCCCACTATATTTATCTCTTAGCTTTTCATAACTTTTGAAATGTAATATTCAATACATAAAAGAATATAAATAATGTAAACATGTTAGAAAGCATAATAATGAAACCAACGCCAGTGAACCCCGCACTCATCCAACTCAAGAATGAGAATATCACCAATCCCACTATAGGCGCATCTACCTTTACCTCCCCATCTTTCCCTCCTCATGCCTCCTGCTGCATACAAGTGATTACTACCCTGTATTTTATGTCCGTTTTTTGTTTTTATTTTAAAAGTTATTATAATAAATGTTTTCCTGTATACTATATTATTTAGAACTACTTGTTTTGGGCTATATAAAACTGATAGACAGTGGTATATTGCAGTCTTCTGGGATTATTTTTGTTGTTGTTTTGCTTTATTCAGTATTATTTCTTAGAGTCAGTCATCTTTCTTATAGTTACTGTTCCTTTGTTGTAGCAATAGAATAGTGAATTAGGACCACAAATTAGATTTCTACATTCCAATCCTGACTCTCTTTTATAACACTTGGCAAATTCCTTAGCCCCTTTATACCTGTTTCCTCATTTGTAAAAGGGGGGAAATGTTAATCTTTTCTGAGGACAAAAATAAGTTAACGTAAGTAAGGGACGAAGAAGTATGCTTCGCACACGTTGGAAGCTATGTGTAAGCTCTTATTAGTCACTTTGACTGGTATGTAATATATTCCATTGTATGACTCTAGCACAGTTTACCCCTTACCTATCAAAGGACAATTGGATGGTACCCAAGATTTTGCCTTATTGATGTTTCTATGATTACTATAGTGATATCTCCTAATATGAATTCCTGAAGGAATGCCTGTAGGGCATATATTCTGGATATGTCTGGTTACAGGTTAATTGCTATTGATGTTCACTTATACAAAATAATGCCCAATACTTCTCCAAAGTAGAAAGTAGTTATACAAAGTTCCACTCCCTCCAATAGTGTTTGAGTTCCTGGGATCCGCACACCCTCCAAACCTTCTTCCACTGGTCTCTTTGATCCACATATTTTTCAGCAGTCTTCCCTTAATTCATTTGTTTATCCCCACCAATACCTCACGGTCTTGGCAACTACAATAACATTTTTATTTATTTTTAATTTTATTTATTTGATTGTAATTTTCATAACCCAATAGTTATCTCAGAAGCAGGACATATACATTGTAAAAGATTAGAAAATACTGACTTAAAAAAATACCATACAATAATAGCAGATAGTGATAACTGCTATGGAGAGAAATAGAGCTGGTTATTTCAAGGTTCAGTAGCCGGTTGTGACTAGTGGCTCGTATAGTGGACTGTGAGGGCTACAGAAGCAGCATCACAGTGTGTGGCTGAGATTGATTTCAAGGGAAGATCATCGAAAGATCAGAGGATGGGGCATCCATTAGCTAGGGTAATAGCTGATGATTCATCCTTCTGAAGAGAAAGACAGTAATCTAGGTGAAAAAAATCTTTCCATTAATAAAGAGCACGTGACAAAGGATGATGGATGACTATGAGGAGGGAGAGCAGGTGGTATGGTTGTGATCACATGAGATTCAGAGCAGCAGAGGTTTTATGTTTACTATTTTGTTTTTAATTCTTATGGGGTAGATGAATTTAGGGTGAAAATTAATTAGGAGTGGGCAAGAAGGATCACTTAAAATACCTTTCTTAACATGTGAGTTTAGATTAAAAAAAGCCACCACCATTAGAGATGGCTGGTAGAGAAACAAAAGTTTCAGGGCACATGGTGGTTTCAGTGAAAACAGGAAGGTCAAGGAACACTGGAAAAAAAAAAGTGGGAGTTTCAGTGGATTTTGCTCAAGTCAGAGCAGGAGTTTGAGATGATCTAATGGAAGTATTTGATGGTTCGGAAGGGCGGAGTCAGATTGAGACCTGCGCAGAGCTCTATGGGGGTGAGGGAATGAATCCAGCTATTAGCTGTTGAGCTCTTGGGGCCGGGAGTGTCCATGCTTCCCATGGGGCCTGCAGTCACAATGTAGGAATGTGTCACAATGGATTAGCCCTGATAATCTCCTCAGGAAGATGACTAATCGTAATTTTTAACTTTAGTAGGAAATAGAAACCATTAAACAGGTGGATCCTCTGTCTCCTATCACCAGTGCTGCTACTTCTGTGTGACTTTTCTCCCTCCCTCCTTATTACAGGTGGGGGTGTGCTTTCTCCTTTCACGCACTGCCATTCCTGCTATCCCTGCTCTGTATCCCACCCTGTTGACTTTTTTTAAGGATTGGTTATGTTTTATCTTTTCTATATCATTTCCTCTCTTTCTATAAAATCAGCAACAAATACAGTTTTGTATAGGGGGTCTTAAAAAATTTTGTGTGTCATGGATCTATTTGGCAGTCAGGTGAAGTCTTTGGACCCTCAAATGTATTAAATCATTTTGTAGGATTACTAAACAAAATATTGAAAACAGTCATCAAATTATAAATATTTGGAGATAAACCTATCACACTATAAGAATAATATAATTAATAGTATAAAAACATGTAGCTTCTTAATTAGTGTATTAAATAATAAGATGTAGCAACTGCTCTTTTCAGTACTATAATTTCAAAGTAATGATGAATGTTAATAATGTTTTGAGATACCTGTAACAACTCTCAAGTAATATTAAGATATCTTAATAAAGATATTTTAGGAATATCTTTAAAATAATATGTTTAAATAATATATCTAAAAATATATATAATATAATATCTAAAATAATATCTTTAAAATAAAGATATTTTAAAGATATCTTAATAAAGATATTTCTTGGGGCTCCTGGGTAGCTTAGTTGATTAAGCATCCAACTCTTGGCTTCATTTCAGGTCATGATCTTGGGGTCATTAGACTGAGCCCTGCAAGGGGCTCCATGCTCAAAGGGGAATCTGCCTGAGATTCTCTCTCTGCCCCTCCTCCACGCATGCACACATGATCTCTCTTTCTCTCTAAAATAAATCTTTAAAAGAATTAAATAAAATATCAGGTATTTCTCTTCATTATTAAGCTACGGGTATTAATACTTTGATTTATTTCTTGCATTTATATTATAGAGGTGCTAATTTTAGTTGGAGATTATGCAAATAAATAATAATGTAATTTTTTCAATCAAAGCTGGTAGATTTCCTGAATTCTTTTTTCATGCCATAGTTAACAGCTCTTGCTCCATAATCTTCATTTATAAAACATTCTAAAAAATTTGAGTGAAAATAAATGGAAAGCTCTCATTATTGCAAAGTTATAGATCCTTGTTTTCTACTCTCATTTACCTTTTTAGTCTCATCTCCATTTGCCACACCAGCGCATTCCTAGCAGATCACTTCTGTTGTCACTTTTTCCAGCTTTCTTGGGATATAACGACACATAACATTGTGTAAGTTTAAGGGGTATAACATGTTGATTTGGTAAATTTATATATTGCAAAATGATTGCCACCATCGTGGTAGCTACCATATCCATCATGTCACGTGGTTACAGTTTCTTTTTTGTAGTAAGAACATTTAAGATTTACTATCTTAACAACTTAACTTTTAGTATATAATACTAAATTAGTATTAATCATCATCATCATGCTGTATGTTAGGTCCCCAGAACTTACTATGTTATAACTGGGAGTTTGTACTCTTTGATTAACATCTTCTATCTCCATCCCTCCAA
Organism: Lontra canadensis; assembly: GCF_010015895.1. Taxonomy (NCBI): domain Eukaryota; kingdom Metazoa; phylum Chordata; class Mammalia; order Carnivora; family Mustelidae; genus Lontra; species Lontra canadensis. Next base: position 2,912,986 of record NW_022631042.1, read on the forward strand.
GCCCCCTTTCTGGCAACCACTGTTCTACTCTCTGCTTCTATGAATCTGACTTTTTTAGAGTCTACATATAAGTGATATCATACAGTATTTGTCTTTCTCTGTCTGACTTAGTTCACTTAGCATAATGCTCTCGGGGTCCATCCTTGATGCAAATGACAGGACTTCCTTTCATCTCATGACTGAATAATATCCCACTGTATACATGTACACCACATCTTCTTTATCCATTCATCCATTGACAGACTCTCGATTTCCTTTGAATATACAACTAGAAGTAGAATTGCTGGATCCTATGGTCACTTTAGTTTTAATTTTTTTGAGGAACTTCCATGCCATTTTCCATAGAAGCTATGCCAGTTCACATTTCCACCAGCACTGCAAAAGAGTTTCCTTTTCTACACATCTTCACCAACACTTTTTAAAATTTTTTTTATAATAGCCATTTTAACAGTTGTGAGATGATATCTTGTTGTGGTATGATGATAATTAGTGATGTTGAGTACCTCTGTTTGCTCTTTAATATCTCCTTATTGTTACACACTCTCCTTCCCTCTAACATACCCACTTTTTTTTTTTTTTTAAGTTACCTCCTTTCTCTTCTAAACTAGATTTGGAGAATGTTCCCCCACCCCTTTCTTAATCTTTGTTCTTATTTTGATTCTCATATTATATTGAAATTGGCTGTTTACTTGCCAGTCTACTGTATAAGATTGCTCCTTTATAATAGATACTGTGTTATATTCATGCTTGCAGTTGTAGGCACTCAAAGAACATAGATACTAAAAGAATGTAACTGTGTCTATTGTGAATCCTAACTTCATCCAATATATATGTTCTCTTCATCCTCTGCTCTTTTGCATTTGCCCTTGTACTTACTGCCAGAAACACTTTGAAACTAATTATTCTCTAATTTCTTTTAGGTTAATTTTGTCTGCCTTCTGTCCCCACCCCTACCCCCACCAACCACCTACCCACTTCCCCACTGGCAAACAAGGTAGGATCCTGTTTTAGTGTGGGGGTAGTTGTTACTTTGGCTGCACACTAATAACATTATTTATAAGGTAAATAATATCTGGGCCATGATGTCCCCCACCCCAGACTGAAGTGCAGTTTTTAAACCACCCCCCAGGTGATTGTAATGTGCATTCAAGACTGTGAAATATTGAAGCATTATGTGTCCCTCTAAGCCTTAGGAAATCTTGGTCCTATATGTGGTGCCAAATAAATAATTGTTTTATGTATAATAGTCAGAACTTTTATGAGTACACATAGGTAAGCCTGCAATTTTGAAATAGATAAGAACTTACCATTTAACAGACTCAGGTATATTTGCTTTATGAATTACTTAGTTCATAGAGTTTCCCAAATGATGTAATAATAGTCTTTTGCACTGAAATTCTGCTTCATTCAGTCTGTATTTTGACTCACACTCAGAAAAGTCAATCCAGGTGTTAAATCCTATTTACTGTGAAAATTTCAATTATAATTATATTTGTTTTATCTTGTGGTTTTATTTTATTTTATGAGAAATTCACACCTGCCACAAGAGAGTAGCTTCTACAAATTGCTGTCTTCAAAGATCTCTAAAATCCATAGATAATGTGAGACTTTGTGATTAAACTCTGATTTCACCTGGAACTTTCTGAGAAATTAAAAATTTTTTTTTTCCTTTTTATCTTTAAAGCCTTTGGTGTTAAAAAAAGAAAAACTTGGATTAAGTTAGAGGAAACCATTATTTGAATGAAAAATCTTAAAACATCTTGCAATTTTCTGATCATAATATGACAAGATCAGGACATTCGTATGAGTAAAAAATGTGGAAAGGGAAGGACAAAGCATCCTGGCAGACATTTTTCACTTGAATTCCGATAGGTACAGCCTGGATCTGTATCTCACTTTCAATAAGTAGTTGTGTGATAAAATCCCATAGTTTCTAAATTGGGATAGGGCTCTAACCATGGAAATTCAGAGCTACTCGTGTTTAAATTGGCTTTTGTTTTTCATCTGTTAAAAACATTCCTCATTAAATTTTCTTTTACTTATTACTTAATTTTAAAATTACAGTTTTAGGCCCGGGTGGCTCAGTCATTAAGCATCAACCTTCAGCTCAGGTCATGATCCCAGAGTCCTGGGATCGAGCCTGCTTCTCCTTCCCTTACTCCTCCTGCTTGCATTCCCTCTCTTGCTGTGCCTCTCTCTGTCAAATAAATAAATAAATAAAATCTTAAAAAAAAAAATACAGCTTTGTATTGAGGAAGCACTTCCAATCTAGATAATTTGAAAAGGAATGTATATGTTTCCCCTCACACCTTCCACCCCAATGCATTTATACTTCTTGTAAAGTCAAGATGTAGCCAGAAGAGATAATGATAGTTTATTATATTATTATTAAATTCTCGGGTTAGCAGCTTTATACTCAGCAGAATTAAATTTTATTTTTATGTGATGCATAGTTTTTTGAACTTTAATCACTGGTGTAGTTTAATTGGACTTAAGTCTAAGAGGATTTAAATAGAATCATGGAAAATTAATGAGTTAAGTTTTTTTAGAGTTAACTCATAGAAAACTGAATATGTTAGATATATCACAATTATGCTCAAGAAGGGGGAAAAAAAGCACAAAAAGTGCTGGTATTTTCTTAGCATTTAAAAGCCAACTCGATATTTACACAATTATTTAGTAACCCAGTCTTTTAAAACAGGGTTAAAAAAATCTTTTCATGTAACTTTAAAATATTTTAATAATGTATATGCTTTCAAAATGATGAATAATAATATTCATTAGTAAACTAAAACTAGTATAATCAAAAATAAAAATCCCTTTGATATTACATAAGGTAAATTTTTTCAAATAGCATCTAAGAATTATTGAAAACATTTTTGTACTATTTTTTATATTCCATGAGAAAAATTTATTTCCTTATTTGCATTTATCACATTCATTTAAGGTTACCACTAAAGAAGTGTTAGATACAGTATATTTGTGTTTCTTTATTGGTCGAAAGGGTGCCCTTTTTTGTCCTGATCAATGTTTTATTTCTAAAATGAGGTTCAGCTGACCACAGTTAATTTTTTGAAATTTAATAAAAACAGCGAACATACTAATTTTACTTTTTACTTCATTTTAACTGTCTTAATTCATAGATACTCTAACACTTTTTACAAAGAACAGAATGTAAATACAAAGAACACAGGATACGTTGCCATACTGCATGGACTCCCATTTCTGGTCTGCCTCTTATGAGTGATCTTGGGCAACTTACTCCACATCCCTATTTCTCAGTTGTCTTACCTGTGAGGGAGAGGTGACCATAGTACTTACCTCACAGCTTTTATGAGAGGATTCATTGAGTTATTAGATGCCTAGAACAGTCTGTAGATCATAGTAAGTGCCATCTACCTGTTTGCTACCATGATTACTGTCTGAACTAGACATTGAATCAGCACACAGTTGTCATGCACTGCCATATCTAAGTAAGGTAGAAGAGTCCGACATATTTTGAGGGCTATTGAACTACATTTTGGATACCTACATGGAGATATGAAGAATGAAGACATGAACAAAACAGTCTGTACCCTAAAATATGTGTAATATAGTGGAGAAGATGCATACACATTTGCCATATACAGCACAATTTAAATAAAACTGTCATAAATGTCTAAAATAGTAAGGAAGTATACAAAAGCTAGTGGGTGGGGGTTCCTGGAGGAGATTAAATTTGAATTGGACTTTTAATGATACTTAGAATTTCAATTTGTACAAATTGGTGGTGGGAAAAGAGTGAGTAGAGGAGAGAACAGAAATTTTTTTAGAGCAGTTTAAAATATTGACTAATATCCGAAGCAGCTATGTAAGGGGCGGAGATTGGGGGGAGGGTGGGATGTGAGTGGTGGGAACAGGGTACAGAGTGAGAATTAAGGTTGGAAGTATAGTTGGGACCAGATTGTGAAGAATATTGACTGACGTGCTGATGAAACTTAATCGAGGCAATGCATGAGCTGGTGGGAGATTCTGAATATGTGCATAACATAACTAGAATTACAGTTAGCATGATTGCTTTAGCAGTAGTACGTTTAGGGAACTGGAGCTCGAAGCCATAAAATAGTAGGGAGAATTGAAAACCGGGTCTGTCTGTCTGGGGAGCCTATGCTCTTTCCACTGTGTCTTACCACTGAGAAGCAGATGACTGCTTTGGTGCGAACCCCACGTCTCCCAGCTGGTCTTCACTCTGCCGTTAGCCCTGCCTTTCGTTCAGTGGTGTTTCTTTTCCCTTGGTTCTAACACTGTTAGCATGACAGCGTTTTACCTTAGTAATGGTGAAGTACTAGTGGAATGGTTAGTTGTTGGTGACAGGAATGGAGAAAAACTACTGATTAGTACAAGAAGGAACTATTCCCCACTTGTTAACTTAGGGCAAAGATTGAGAGCCACACTGACTCTCAACCATGGTATTCAGCCATGGTAAGAAATTAGTGTGGCGGTGTTCAGTCTTTATAGTGCCTTGCCATCAGTGCTTATGTGAGGATTACTGAAATTTCCTGAAAAGTCAAAAATTTTCTCTGGAAGGTAGATAACAATAGTAGTTTGAAGGATAAAATATTCTTTTCTCTTTTTCCATTTCCCAAAGAAATCAAAAGTAGGTATGTTTACTTAAAGTCCCCAAACCTAATTGGACTTTATAGGCTATCCCATATTAGTAATAAACTTGAATTTAACAATCATCGATAGTTTTCTCTAAGTTGATAAATTTTAGGCTTTTTTTTTTTTTATTTGACGGAGAGAGATCACAAGTAGGCAGAGAGGCAGGCAGAGAGAAGAGGAAGGCTCCCTGCCAAGCAGAGAGCCCGATGTGGAACTCAATCCCAGGACCCTGAGATCATGACCTGAGCTGAAGGCAGAGGCTTAACCCACTGAGCCACCCAGGCACCCCAAATTTCAGGCTTTTTTCTAAAATTATTCCTACCATTATTCTTTTAGGCTAGCATTACACTAGTTAATTAGGATATCTATACATACCACTCTTTTAGACACTTGCTTTTAAAAGTATTTCTGTTTTTCCCATTAATTCAACTTTATTGCATCAAAAATAAAAGAAATTCTTATATTTTAGAATTTAATATTTTTACTGAGTAGAAAAAAGCATTAAAATATAATTTGCATATAAATAGCAGATGGTAGTTTACATTAGTGTTAGCAATTGAGTAAATTTCATCCATTAAAAAGGGCATGCATCAGGCCAATAATGTTTTTGTAGTAATAATATTGTCCTAGTTCAAATGCTTTGGCATATAAACATTTCAAATACAAATCTTGTTTATAGTTCAAAAGATTATAATTCTGGCATATAAACTACTTAAATAATGACAGTCATTATAATTAAGTATAAAAGCATAAACACTAAAAATGATTATATGTCAGGTTAAAGATGACCATTTATAAACCATTAGGACTCTTAGTGTGTTATACTCAAAATATATTTTTTTCATGATATTTATAGGACAAATGGTTTAAATATGCATTGATGGACATGGGTACTATGTGTAGATGTAAAATGTAGAAGGAAAATCTAAAATATAAATAAACGTTTTTATTAGAATAATAGAATTAGAGAATATATTAGATGAAATTATAATAGTGTCTAAGGTAGTGAAATATATTCCACGAAGAGAGATTTACTGGACTGATTATTTATTTATAAGTGGAAATTTTTTTTAGACAGTTAAATTATTCCTTCTTTGTGGATTTGTTTTTGCCTCCCTAAATCTCAGCGTCATAATATCTTTTAACAGTAAGTTGTTAAATCTTCAACTGTAGCATAATTATGAGACTCACTAGGGAGTCCAGAAAAAAGAATAGCTTTGTAATTTAATTTTTATTTTATATTTCTCCTTTGAGATATTCAAGAATAGTAAATTGCCTGTAAATGTGAATTGGAACAATTAAATTGTATTATAGGAGGATTGTGATGAAATGATGTGTATTTAACCTTTTGCTTTTTATACCTTTTTGAAACAGAAAATTTGGAAATAGTGTACACCCTGTTGTTTAACTGCCTTTAAAAAATGTTGTGTGCAGAACAAATAGCTTAGTTTGATGGGGTTTTGTTGATGATAAACTCTGGAGCAGAACCAAAATACATCATGACTTCCACAACAAATGAAGAAAATAATTTCCTTTGCTGTCTTGGCAGAATACTTGTACATGATGATTTTAAAATAACCCCATTTTCACAAGGTCTTGCTCTCTCATCTTTTTTCACTTGAACGAACATTTGAATGCCATCCTAGGCCTGTAAGGGTTGCTAGAAAATCAACCGAAAACAACAACAAAACTTGAGTAAATCTATAATGACATTGTTCTTCGGAGAACTCCTGGCTATTGGGCTCTAGAGTACTTAGTGCTCATAATTTAATCTTCTGCATTTCTCCCATCCTCTCAAAGTGATCTGGTTAAGACCCTTCTCTCTGTCTTCAGAAATCCCACCAGTCTTTCAAAGCTGAGATTTTTGTTAATTCATACAGAATTTCCTCCCTGGTTAAACTGAAAATTGTTACTTATCTCATTCCTTTGCCACTGTTTACAGCAACCTCTCATGTCAGTGAAGCTTATCTCTCACATTTTACTGCTGATGGATTTTACAAAGAATGTGATAATAGTATATTGATTGATATAAGTCAATCAATAGACGTTGACTAAGCAGTAACCACATTGAAGGTGTGCCCCGTTAGGATTGTGCACTGCTGGGGATACAGAAATAAGACATTGCCTTCCTCTCTGTAACTTACAGATTAATATGAGAGCTAAAGTTAAGTACATAAATCATAATATAATCCTAGGTAGAAGAAAGTAAGAAGAGCAATATAGGGGATCAAAGCTGGAAGAAATATTAAGAAAATACCAGGAAAGGGTTTTTTAGTGAAACACTTTGTAAGATGTGCCTGCAAAATGACTTTTTCTTTCTAAGAGCAATGGACATTATTACATTTGCTGCTAAAAACAATACAGATTCTGACAGTCCTTCAGAAAGCCATTTTTCGTATTCACTATCACAAAATATATTATCTTAAATTGTAAAGGGTCTGAGATTTCTACCTCACTTGTAAGAGAGCAAGTTAGCATAATACCATTTCCAAGATTCTGCCAGAAGAGATGAGATTCCTGGGTCAGAGACAAAGGACTGTATTAGCCACAGCTTAGCATGTAGCATGGCCATCATGTTTGCAGCAATTGCTTTGCCCCTTTAAGTGCCACAGGGGGTGGCACATGGCATCCCAGGTAGATGCTGCACACACACAGTGAGTGTGTGTTATGCCTGATAAACCTCAAGCTTAGGAAATAGGAAATCTCCTAAGGGCGTTAAAGCAAACCTATTCAGCCTTTGTCTAGAGGGAAACATTCACTTTATTATCCCAGTCAGGAAACCAGTCTTCGTTTTCCCTGGAGGGAAATTCTATCTCTACCTTCAAGCCTGTTCGAAAAAATAATGGGGAACAGAAGCTGTCAGAAGACGTGTAGAAATTCTGTAGAGAATTGCCCCCTAAACAATGTATTCAAACAGTCCTAGAAATAATGGATATGAAGCAATCATTTAGGGGAATAGAAGATTCTGTAGTATGCTGAGTTAGTTTTGCTGGTCTGGATATTATTTCAAAGTTGAAAAGCTCAACTTGATATATTTTTCCAAAGAATTGGTTGAGTTTTACTTGGAAATTGTGAAAATGCAGTTTAAAGAAGTCATCATTTTACATAATGAAAAATGAATAAGAAGGGATGCTAATATTTCAAGAGGAAGAGCCCTGTATTTCCCAAATTGTATAAGAATATAAAGTAAGATTCAAAATTACAAATGAGGTATTCTCTGATTTATTGATGCTGGTAACCGAATGAGTCATGAAAATCTTTCCAGTGATAGATGATTCTAAAATAAATTTATATTTATATTTACTTGTATATATATAATATGCAGTATATATAATATATACTATATACATATATATATATATACAGCCCATAGACATGTGTCTACATATGCACATATTCTAGCATATCCTTTTGAATAATTTATGCATCCACAGTAAAATCATAATTCCAAAACCAAATTGAATCTCAAGTGAAAATGGGCCTTAGAAATCATCTGAAAAATATCTCACCCCATTTGCAAAATGTTTTCCAAAATCATTGGTCAGTAAAGTTTATTAATTCTACAGCCTCACTTCTAGGATGCGTACCCTTTAATGGTATCAGTGACTGTGCTGAAGCTGATGCAGGGTTGCATCTGAACTTGATGCTGATATGATACGTGATGTCTTTCCTAAATCACATCTGATTCACTGCTGGATTCACTGCTACCATCATGAACATTGATTCTAGTATTTTATGTGTGTGCTTTTGGCGTTTTAGTTGCTTTTCTTTTACATTTTTAGATTTTTCTTTTGTCTTTTTTCTGTGTTGCAACATAAATGAAAACACATGATTTTTTTTTTTAAGTTTATATACTGCACTGTGAACACCTGATGTTGAATATTGTTAGTAAGAAATTTGGGGGGTCCATTACACTGATAAGAATATCAAAGTATTATTTTATACCTGTAATTGAAACCAGAGAGTGCTTACTCCTAGGATAATACATGTAATTATGTAAAAATCATTATAATAAAATGCCTTTGACATCACTTTTATAAATTTCCAATATTATTCATGTATCAGGGACTGGATTTGGCTCCGTAATGTGTGGGTTAAGAGATAAGCCTCTTTCACTTCTAACATATAAATACCTAACATGTTATTTTATGGGGCACAACTTTAAAAAAACAAAAAGATTAAATCGTGACCATATTTGGGATTCAAACATAAATATATCAGTTTTCAAAAACTAAAATGACTACAGAGGTCAGTCAGGTAAAAGAAAGTCTGAAGCAGATCAGAGAGGAGAGTGCCTGGCCCATTTAGAAAAACCAGAAATCTTGATTTTTATGCAGAATTTCTCATTTGTAAATGTTGACCACTAAAAAAAATAATTAAAGAGCGTGCTCACTAAGTAAAAAAAAATACTTCCTTATCAACAATATCTAATATTTAATTTGATACCCAGAATGGTTTCTCAGGCTAGCAGAGCACAGAAGGGGATGGTGGTAGGTGGGAGGAGGGAAGAAGTCAGGGAGAGATAATAGGAGCCTTAAGGGGACAGATTGCCATAGATAGGAAGAGGGTCTGGTCACTGACACAGGCCTAAACAATAGTCTAATGACAGTAAACACTGACCCTGGGTAGTAGGAAGCTATACCTAAACCCTTCCCCTGGGAGCTCTTGGAGGAAAAGTTTATTTGTAGAAATATTAATCTCTTGAGAGGCCCAGGCTACTCTGTTGGTAAGTTCCTACTCCTTCACCAAAATGTTAACTTGAGAACAGGAGATGATCACCTAAAAAAGAAAAGAACCAAAGAAATATTGAGGTAGCCTGGCTCAAAGTTCTTACAAGGAGGTAGGAGAGGAAAAGAGGACATCATAGGAGTTCTGTACCCCAGTCCATATGGATCTAAGGTGAAAGTATTTGAAAGCAATGCTGAAAAAGTTACAGGGTATTCTGGTCAGAGCCAGTATCCCTCCAAACAGAATCTGTCATCAGGATGCTGGTAATTCGGGTAACCAGCAGGAACCATGAAGATGACACAGTAGCATGAGATGTTGCGCCCCAGAAATCTGAGGGAGACACAAGAAAGGGGTCCAGTTGAGCTTTTTCAGCCTGGTGGGAGCAGGGGATTGATCCACCAGATGTGGAGATAAACTATTAATAGGAAGGCTTAAGGTCTTGGGGCAACTTACCACTAGCTACACTTACTCACATGGATCCCATTCCTTGGTTCCCATCCATAGATGTACGGCATTGTGGGGCTGGACAGAGAAATGTACTTTGTTTTGTTTTGTTTTTGAAAGGAGCTCCCTGGATAATACTATATCTTTGATAAAGTTGTGGTAAGAGTTAAATTGAGTATTGAATCTGAGGTGCTTAGAACAAAAATTAAAAAGCTAACAATGCAAGTGTCCATGAAGATACGGGGATATTGCTGCTGGAATATGAACAGGATACCATTCTGGAGAGCACTCTGGCACTGTGTTAACAGATTAAATATATGCTTTTCCTAAGACCCAGTAATTCTCCTCCTAGGTTATATATACGAACCTCACTCCATTCCTCGTACATGCCAGTGATGCTCTTTTACTGATGTCGGAGGGACATGTACAGAGATGGACCATGTTTGATGTGGTGGTGATCTGGAGGCAGTCTGGGTGTCCCTCCAACATACAGGAGTCCTACATCCTTTAATCCCTCACTTAGCTTTCATTACCAAGTCCCCACACACCACATTCTGGGCTAAGTGGTAAAAATGCAAAGGGAACTCAGGGAGGTGCCTGAGTTGGAGGAGCAGATGGTCAGATTCAGGGGAAAGACTTGATGGTGGAGGTCATGGCAGGTCAAGCACAGAGCAGGGCTTCCTGAGGCATGCGTGGCCTCTGAAGGGCTGAGTCTTGAGGGAGCCTTTAGAAAGCCTTCGTTAAACCACTAAGTTTTAGCATGAAATAAAAGCTCAAATATAAGTGTCTTTATTAGGCAAATATTGATTATAAAAAAGCTAAAGGCTTGACTTATCATCTCAGGAAATGGAATGAAATGAAAACATATTGGGAACACAGCAAAAATGAAATGGTTTTTCATTGTGGTATATTTTTGCATTTGCATAATAGTACATAATCTTTTATTTCAGATACACTGGCCTAGTACGGCACTAAAAATAGAAGAATGCGTAATGAAAGGAAAAGATGCGGTAAGTATTACTCATTGTAAATTAAACACATCATCAGGTCTGTCCCTGGTTAGTCACAAGGGACTGACTCCCTAACCTCTTATTTGCTCCTAAAAGGCATATATGCAATTCATTCAGGAAGAAAAAAAAAATACATACACATATTAGTACAGACATATACATTGTATAGAGATCATTATTTATGAGTTGATTACGATGTGAGCTTAGAGTAAAGGAAGCTGAGGTGTCTCTAGATCTTGGTTTTGGTTTTATTACATATTTATGAACTCAGATTTATGAATTTCTTATAGTAATGCTTACTTCCTACATAGTTGGGAAAAATAATTTCAGGTAAATTTTTAATTCAAGGGAAAGCTAAGTGGATTCTTTGTGAGATTTCATTTTTCTTTGATGGGCAAATTAGAACCAAATGAAGAAACAAAAGGAGAAAAAGCAGAAAGAAAGGAGAAGCCAAAGGCTTTACCTATCCCACAGCGTGCTTAGGGTCTTTCCTTCTGGAAGAATCCATCTTCAGTCTGTCCATAACTTCCCCAAGCCCGTGACGTTGTACCAAAGCAGCAGCTCTGACCCAGGGCCGAGCCGGCTAAAACATGCGCGAAGGAACTTTAAATGTGCTAGGAGTCGGTGCCTGATGACAAAAGACACATCTTTGGAGGAAGGCATGTGCACATCCCCTTTTGAAAGTTAACTCATTCTTTCTTTTTCTTTTTTTGGTGAGAAAAAAATATCATGTGAAAGGCTAACACATGTCATACCAAGTCCTGAGTCTATGGCAACTGGGTCCCAGCCAAGGAGCGAGTCAAGACCTTCTTGCTGCCTTAGCCCACAGCATGATGCTGACTAATTGAACATACTCATAGGCTATGTCAGCCTAAATCCAATAGAGCCAAAATGTAGCCTAATTCGCTCATCCTAGGTGTGACTGTTTCATGACATAAAAAGCAAGTGCTTATGGTCATAGGAAAATAGACTGTTTTTTCCCCCGCTGAATGAATGGTCACATTTTCCCAATAATAGGGGGTCACCTTCAAAATAGAATGATGTATGAGTGGGAAATTGAGGAAAATATATCCATGTGCTCTGGATAATCAGGTCAGTAGTATGTTGCTCGTTCTGAACAAGGGAATGCTCTAATCTGATCAATTCTGGTTAGATTGTTCTGGTGGCTTTTGCACCCAATACGGTGCTATAAGAGATTTTAAAAGTCATAATCTGTCCTTATGAAATGTTACATTTACTGGCTACTGCATTGTTGATATCAGAGTAATATTTAGCATTTAAAGAGTTTAGTATTTTGTAATTTATTTAACATGAAACAGCAGTACCTAATTTACCAGGAAGATGTTTGCTAGAATTAATTTAGACACATTGTTTTGAGCAGTTGTAAACTTTTTTCATTCATCATATTTTTTTATTATGTTATGTTAGTCGCCATACAGTACATCATTAGTTTTTGATGTAGTGTTCCATGATTCATTGTCTGTGTGTAACACCCAGTGCTCCATGCAATCTGTGCCCTCCTTAATACCCATCACTGGGCTAACCCATGCCCCCACTCTCCCCTCTAAAACCCTCAGTTTGTTTCTGAGAGTCCAGAATCTCTCATGGTTCATCTTTCCCTCTGACTCCCCCCACTTAATTTTCCCCTTCCTTTTCCTACTGTCCTCCATGCTATTCCTTATATTCCACAAATAAGTGAAACCATATGATAATTTACTTTCTCTGCTTGACTTATTTCACTCAGCATAATCTCTTCCAGTCCTGTCCATGTTGATACAGAAGTTGGGTATTCATCCTTTCTGATGGCTGAGTAATATTCCATTGTATATGGACCACATCTTCTTTATCCATTTGTCTGTTGAAGGGCATCTTGGCTCTTTCCACAGTTTGGCTATTGTGGCCATTGCTGCTGTGAACATTGAGGTGCATGTGGCCCTTCTACATCTTTTACTACATCTGTATCATTGGGGTAAATACCCAGTTGTGCAATTGCTGGGTCATAGGGTGGCTCAATTTTAATTTTTTGAAGAACCTCCACACTGTTTTGCAAAGTGGCTACACCAGCTTGCATTCCCACCAACAGTGTAATAGGGTTCCCCTCACCTTGTCAATTTTGGCCATTCTAACTGGTGTAAGATGGTATCTCAGTGTGGTTTTGATTTGACTTACCCTGATGGCTAGTGATGAACATTTTTTCATGTGTCTGTTAGCCATTTGTAGGTCTTCTTTGGAGAAGTGTCTGTTCCTGTCTTCTGCCCATTTTTTTACTTGATTATTTGTTTTTTGGGTGTTGAGTTTGAGAAGTTCTTTATAGATCCTGGATATCAGCCCGCCAATATCTTCTCTCATTGCATGGTTGCCTCTTTGTTTTGTTGATTGTTTCCTTTGCTGTGCAGAAGCTTTTTATCTTGATGAAGTTCCAAAAGTTTATTTTTGTTTTTGTTTCCCTTGCCTTTGGAGACGTGTCTTGAAAGAAGTTGCTGTGGCCGATGTTGAAGAGGTTACTGCCTATGTTCTACTCTAGGATTTTGATGGATTCCTATCTCACATTGAGGTCTTCCATCCATTTTGAGTTTATCTTTGTGTATGGTGTAAGAGAATGGTCAAGTTTCATTCATCTGTCTATAGCTGTCCAATTTTCCCAGCACCATTTATGGAAGAGACTATCTTCTTTTCCATTGGATATTTTCTCCTGCTTTGTCGAAAATTATTTGATCATAGAGTTGAGTGTCCATATCTGGGCTCTCTATTCTGTTCCATTGATCTCTGTGTCTGTTTTTGTGCCAGTACCATGCTGCCTTGGTGATCACAGCTTTGTAATACAGCTTGAAATCAGGCAATATGATGCCTCCAGCTTTGTTTTTCTTTTTCAACATTTCCTTGGTGATTCGGGGTCTTTTCTGGTTCCATACAAATTTCAGGATTGTTTGTTCCAGCACTTTGAAAAAATGCCAGTGGTATTTTGATTGGGATGGCATTGAAAATACAGATTGCTCTGGGCAGCATAAGCATTTTAATAATGTTTCTTCTTCCAATCCATGAGCATGGAATGTTTTTCCATCTTTTTGTGTCTGCTTCAATTTCTTTCATGAGTGTTCTGAAGTTCCTAGAGTATAGGTCCTTTACCTCTTTGGTTAGGTTTATTCCAAGGTATCTTATGGTTTTTGGTCCTATGGTAAATGGAATTAATTCTCTAATTTCTCTTTCTACAGTTTCATTGTTAGTGTATAAGAAAGCAAGTGATGGGGCGCCTGGGTGGCTCAGTGGGTTAAGGCCTCTGCCTTCGGCTCAGGTCATGATCCCAGGGTCCTGGGATCAAGCCCCACATCGGGCCTCTGCTCAACAGAGCCTGATTCTTCCTCTCTCTCTGCCTGCCTCTGTGCCTACTTGTGATTTCTGTCTGCCAAATACATAGATAAAATCTTAAAGAAAAAAAAAAAAAAAAAAGGAAGAAAGCGATTTCTGTGCATTGGTTTTGTATCCTACCATATTGCTGAGTTGCTGTATGAGTTCTAGTAATTTGGGGGTGGAGTCTTTTGGGTTTTCCACATAAAGTATCATGTCATCTGCAAAGAGAGAGAGTTTGATGACTTCTTTGCCAATTTGAGTACATTTTATTTCTTTTTGTAGTCTGATTGCTTTTGCTAGGACTTCTAGTACTATGTTGAACTATAATGGTGAGAGTGGGCATCCTTGTTGTGTTCCTGATCTTAAGGGAAAGGCTCTTAGCTTTTCCCCATTGAGAATGATACCTGCTATGGGTTTTTCATAGATGGATTTCATGGGATTGAGGGATGTTCCTGCTATTGCTCTACTCTGAAGAGTTTTAATCAGGAAAGGATGCTGTATTTTGCCACATGCTTTTTCTGCAAGAATTAAGAGGACCATGTGGTTCTTCTCTCTTCTCTTATCAATTTGTTCTATCACATTGATTGATTTGTGAATATTGAACCACCCTTGTGTCCCAGGGATAAATCCCACCTGGCTGTGGTAGATAATTCTTTTAATGTACTGTTGGATCCTGTTAGCTAGGATCTTGTTGAGAATTTTGGCATCTGTATTCATCAGGAATATTGGTCTGAAATTCTCTGTTTTGATGGGGTCTTTGCCTGATTTGGGGACCAAGGTAATGGTAGCCACATAGAGTCTAGAAATTTCCCTTCTCTTTCTATTTTCAGGAGAATAGGTATACTTCTTCTTTGAATGTTTGGTAGAATTCCCTAGGGAATCCATCAAGTCCTGGACTCTTATTTTTTGGGAAGGTTTTGGTCACTGCTTCAATCTCGTTACTGGTTATTGGCCTATTCAAGTTGTCAGTTTCTTCCTGTTTCAGTCTTGGAAGTTTATAGGTTTCCAGGAATGCATCCATTTCTTCTAGTTGCTTAACTTATTGACATATAGCTGTTAATAATAATTTTTGATTACTTTTTCTATTTCCTTGGTATTAGTCCTGATCTCTCTCTCTCTCTCTTTTTTTTTTTTTTTTTTTTTTTTAGTCCTGATCTCTTGCCTTTCATTCATAATTCTATTAACTTGGGTCCTTTATTTTTTTCTTTTGGATAAGTCTGGCCAGTGGTTATCAATCTTATTAATTCTTCAAAGAATCAGCTTCTAGTTTCATTGAAGTGTTCTACTGTATTTCTGGTTTCTAATTCACTGATCTCTGCTCTAATCTTAATTACTTCCTACTTATGCATGGGTTAGACTTAATTTGTTCTTGATTCTCCAGTTCTTTAAGGTACAGAGATAGTTTGTATATTCAGGATTTTTCCATGGATTTTTTTTTTTTTTTTTTTTTTTTGAGTGACGCTTGGATGGCTAGTATTTCCCCCTTAGGATCACCTTTGCTGTATCCCATGGGTTTTGGACAAATGTGTTTTCATTCCATTGGTTTCTGTGAATTGTTTAAGTTCTTCTTTGATTTCCTGATTGACCCAAACATTCTTGAGCAGGATGGTCTTTAGCGTCCAAGTGTTTGAATTTCTTCCAAACTTCTTCTTGTGATTGAATTCCAGTTTCAAAACACTGTGTTCTGAGAATATGCAGGGAATAATCTCAGTCTTTTAGTATTGGTTGAGACCTGATTTATGACCCACTAGGTGATCTGTTCTGGAGAAAGTTCCATGTGCACTTTGAGAAGAATGAGTATTCTGTTGTTTTAGGGTAGAATGTTCTGTATGTATCTATGAGGTCCATCTGGTCCAGTGTGTCATTCAAAGCTCTTGTTTTTTTGTTGACTTCATGCTTAGATGATCTGTCTATTGCTGAGAGTGGAGTGTTAAGGTCCCCTACAATTAAAGTATTAGACCTTCTTGTGGGATAGACCCTTTAAGAATGATATAGTGTCCTTCTGTATCTCTGACTATAGTCTTTAGCTTAAAATCTAATTTTTTTGATGTGGGATTGCTATCCCAGCTTTCTTTTGTGGTCCGTTGACATTGAAGATGGTTCTCCATCCCTTCACTTTTAGTCTGGATATATCTTTAGATTCAAAATGAGTCTCCTTTAGACATATAGATGGGTCCTGTCTTTTTATCCGTCTGCAACCCTGTACCATTTTATGGGAGCATTTAGGCCATTCACATTGAGAGTGATTATTGAAAGATAGGATTTTATTGTCATCATGCTGCCTGTGAGGTCCTTGTTTCTATATATTGTCTCTATAAGTTTCTGTTCTATATCACTCTTGAGGTCTTTCTCCTTTTATAGGACGCCCCCCTTAATATTTCTCACAGGCCTGGCTTAGTGGTCACATTTTCCTTCAATTTTTGCTGGTCTTGGAAGCTCTTTATCTCTCCACCCATTCTAAATGACAGCTTTGCCAGATAAAGTATTCTTGGCTATATGTTCTTCTCATTTAGTACCCTGAATATGTCTTGCCGGCCCTTTCTGGCTTGCCGTTCTCTGTGGACAGGTCTGACATTATGCTGGTGTTCCTCCCTCTGTATATAAGGAATCTCTTCCCCCAGCTGCCCTTAAGATGGTTTCCCTGGTTTTAAGATTCACAAGTGTCACTGTTACATGCCTGGTTGTCGGTCTCCTCTCCTTGATCTTGGGGGTGTTCTTTCTGCATGTAGGACATGGATGCTTGTTTCATTCCCCAGATTAGAGAAGTTGTCAGCTAGGATTTGCTCAAATATATTCTCTCTCCACCCCCTCAGGAATCCCAATAATTCTGACATTAGAACATTTCATGGCATTGTTTATTTATCTAATTCTGTTTTCAAGGCCTTTAAGGTGTTTGTTCTAGGCCTCTTCCTGTTTCTTCCTTTCTGTAAGTTTTCTTCTAGATCACTAATTCGTTCTTCTGCCTCGTTTATCCTAGCTGTTAGAGTATCTAGCTTAAATTGCATCTCATATATAGCATTTTTAGGTTAGTCCTGATTAGCTCTCATTTCTGCCCTTAGAGAATCTGTGTTGCCATTAATGGTTTTCTCCGGCATAGCTATTGTCTTTATAACTGTTACCCTGAAATCTATTTCTGACATCTTCCTTATGTCCATATCCATTGTCTCTGGTTCTTTTCTTTCTTGGGAGTTCCTCCTCCTAGTCATTCATTCAGCATATTGATCATAAAACTCATGTGGTGATTTAGGTAATAAGATTTGTTAAGCATATAATATGTATTTGGTACTGTGTTTAAGTAACCAGGGAATATGAAGAAGTGTAAAATAAATATTCTTTTCTCACAAAACTTCTAGTTGAATCCCGATGTAGGCAAACTAGAGCTCCTCGGCCAAATGCAGTCTGCCATCTATTTTTGTAAATAAAGTTTTATTAGAAACCAGCTGCACACATGCATTTTTGGATTGTCTATGACTGCTTTCATGCCATATTTACAGAGGTAAGTTGTTGAAACAGAGACCAGTTGGCCATTCAAACTAAATATATTGCTCCTTTGTCCTTCATAAAAAAAAGTTTGCTGATTTCTGCACTGCAGTCTTATAGTAAAGGTGTAAGATGTAAATATAAGTGTAAAATGTTATTTCTCTTGGTTAGCTTTCTGTGTATTTATTGAAAATTCTCTATGAAAGTGCTTTGCATAAATTTATGAGTTTAAAGATACAACTTATTTTCCCAAACATCAAAACTTTGTAATGCCTTAAAGCCTGCATATGTTTCTTTAAGGGTAGCCAAACTTTCTCTAATTATTGGTTTTCTGACTTTATGTGGTTCATTTCTTTATATGTACTTTATTTTTTTTTTAATTTTTTCTTTTCAGTGTAACAGTATTCATTGTTTTTGCACCACACCCATGCTCCATGCAATCCATGCCCTCTCTAATACCCACCACCTGATTCTCCCAACCTCCCACCCCCTGCCCCTTCAAAACCCTCAGAAAACATAACAGTATCAGGAATAAATTACTTAGTGGAACATGCATATTGCCATGTAAATCTTTGTGATTGAATAAATTTCTGAACAGTACTATTTTTACTCCTCAGTTATGTGCTAGAATACCTGAAAAATGATATAATCCCATTATAGATATAATTCATGTGGTGTAGCTAATATGGTTTTGGTCACGCCAGTTGGTTCTTCCACTGTTTCTTGCAGCCCCAGCCAAGAGAGAGTTGAACATGAGATTTGTGGGGTTAGGAAAAACAGAAATCAAAAATGGGCTGAACTCTTTTTTTTTTTTCAACCTTAACCAATTTCTTCTTTCTGTTTTTCTGCTTTAGAGTGAATGCGCAAATTATGTTCGGGTTTTGCATCACTACAATAGGACACACCTTCTGACCTGTGGTACTGGAGCTTTTGACCCACTTTGTGCCTTCATCAGGGTTGGATACCATTTGGAAGTAAGATAATTTCATTCATATCAAAAAAATTCATGCTTAAAATAACTTTTTTTTTTTTTTTAAGAAAGGCTATGGCATTTTCTTTGGTGAAAGAGAAATGCATTTGTGATATACTGATTAAGTTTTTCCTAAGTCAGGTAAATGATCTCTCCAGACCTTTTTTTTTTTTTAATATTTTATTTATTTATTTGACACACAGAGAGAGAAATCACAAGTAGGCAGAGAGGCAGGCAGAGAGAGAGGGAGAAGCAGGCTCTCTGCCGAGCAGAGAGCCCGATGTGGGGCTCGGTCCCAGGACCCTGGGATCATGACCTGAGCCGAATGCAGAGGCTTAACCCACTGAGCCACCCAGGCGCCCCTCTCCAGACCTTTAAATTCCTTGTCAGCTATATTACCTGTGAATCAATTAATTTTTTATGAACTCATTCCCTGAACAGCTTCATTCACTTAATTGTTCCCTTTAAAATATTTCTTCATATCAAAATGTGTTCTCTGTTGTGTTCTTACATAAATTTTATTAATTTAACCACCAAATTAGAATGTACATATAAATATATATAAAAATAAATTTCTACAAATAATACTAGTACATATAGTATTTTACAAAGGATAGGCAAAGACTTGTTGATTTTGTAATTTCTCTTTTTTTAGACAGGTGAAATGAAGGAGGTGGAGTTCGAGTTGGGGGATGGGGTAGGTTATAAACTACCTGAAACAAAATATTAGTAGGTGAGAGCTGTATGCCCCACACCCCACTACTAGGTGGTTAGTATAAAGAAAACAAATCTCAAAAAAAGAAAAGAGAAGACAGAAAAGAAGAGAAAAGAAAGAAAGCAAATCTCAACTGAATTCTATTATACAAATAACATTGACTAACAAACAGGCTTGATGATCAATTAAAAAGTACTCTATGCTACCTTTCTTTAGGTCAGAAGGCAGAATCCTACATGAAGATGGCATAAAGATAAAACAGACATCTCGGGGCGCCTGGGTGGCTCAGTCAGTTAAGCATCTGCCTTCAGCTCAGGTCTTGATCTTAGGATCCTAGGAGATGGAGCACCACATCGGGCTCCATGCTCTGCATGGAGTCTGCTTCTCCCTTTGACCTCCCTCCCCCACCCCATCATGCACTCTCTCTTGTGCTCTGAAATAAATAAATAAAATCTTGAAAAGAAAATGAAACAGGCATCTAGATATTCTGTAGTGAAACAGCTACAGTCTTTTGATTCTTTATTTTTCAGCTCTTGATTCTTATAATCTATTTATGAAAGGATAGTAGTAACCCTAAAATATTTTCAGCCGCCATATATAAAGAATAACATTCATTTCACTGGTGAAAAATTATGTCTGATATTCCTTACACTAGTTAACACTCAGGTGTGCATATAATTAGCAGTATCTGAAAGGCTTCATTTTGCTGCCTCTTGAGAGGTCCCCTGATTGAGGTACGTCAACTCTTAAGAGTCCTTATAGGCAGGATTTTTGATTAGCATATTTTCAAAGTTAACTAACCACCTCTACTTGTAGATTAAAGCTAAGGAGCGTACACAAACACATCGAGTGTACTCACTGAATTATTTTAAAGACACAATACAGCTGAACTAATGGAAGAACTTTAAAAAGAGAAGTATAAAGCAAGTCAGCCCAGTGCAAGGTCAGAACATTTACATGTATACAAGGTGTACAGACTGACATGTATACCTGTATGCGAAGCCAGAATATATACATTTTGTGGTGCCGACCTATTGGCAGCAGATCCTCTCAGTTTTCATTACTTCTGAGGGGTATTGTCCCTGGATATAGAATTTTGGGTTCACAAGGTTTGTCTTTTTTTTTTTTTTTCCTTTCAGCTTTTCAAAAATACTTGATTGTCTTCTAATCACTTTCTGACATATATTCAGGTTTCTTTCATATTGATATTACCCTGTGTGGAATCACTTTATCTTTCAAGGTTTCCTCTTCATTTTTGGTTTTCTGTAGTTTTTCCATAGTGTGCCTGTTTGTGCATGTGTGTATGGTAGTGGTGGTGGTGGTGGTGGGAGATTGGTTTTTATATTTCTTGAAATATTGAGATTTTTAGATAAAAAGCTTATGTTTTGTACCAAAATTGACAACTTTTAGGCCATTACTATTTCAGATAATATTGTTTCATGCTCTTCTCTCTATCATAGATGGTGTGTGTACATGCCCGTTGGGGCAGGGGGGCAATGTGCCACAAATAACTGAGAGTTTATTCATTTTTATTCAATCTGTTTTCTCTGCTTTTCAATTGGATAATTTCTATCCATTTATTTTCTCTGCTTTTCAATTGGGTAAATTCTATCCATTATTTTCAAGTTTATTAATCCTTTCTTTTGACATCTCCATTATGTTCTTAAGTCCACCCCAGTAATGGTCAAATAGGATAATATACTTTTCAATTCTAAAACTCATTTTGTTTCTATTTCATTTCTTTAATGAGCATTTCCTCATATTTTTATTCATGGTGACTATTTTTCTTTAAGCCCGCAAACATATTTTTAACAGCTGCTTTAAAATCCCTATGTGCTACTTTTAACATCTGGGTCAACTTAGGTACGTTTTCATTGATTGCTTTTCCCTCTTGACTATAGATCACATTTTCTTATTTCTTTGCATGTCTAGTAATTTTTATTGTGTACCAGACATTATAGATCATATGTTTTCAAGACTGCGGATTTGATTATCTTTTAAGAGAGTTGGTTTTTATTCTAGCAGGCAGCTTATTTGTCTGGACTCAAACTCAAACATCTCTTGTGATGGGTGGCAGACAAAAACCTCTTTCAACTTTCCAGACGGTGCTTTTTATGCTCTGCTTGCACATGCCGTCAGGTGTCGGCCAAGGATTTGGGAAGGAATGTATACATGCGTTTGAGGGTGCCTCCTTCCATTTCTGGGTATCTCCTCTTGGATTAGCTGACCTGGTACTTTAAGTCTCTCTACTGACTTTCCAAGCTAGTAAGTCTATAGGTTTCTGCTTGAGTTCTAGCCGTTCCTCACCATATGGATTAGGGAATTTCCTTGAGTGGAAAAACTCTCTAGTCTTTGCTCTTAATGGATTTCCATTTTTTAAATGATATTTAAAGAAATTATTAGTTTATCATCATTATCTGTGTGAGAGTCCAGACAAGCTCATTGTCATTGGCAGGGGTGGAACTATGTGTAATTCATCTTGGTAGATATTATATTGAAGATTTTTTTCATGTACCTATATAAGTATCAATGTGATTGAAAATGCATTTTGGAAAAAAAATCTACATGTGTCATGAAAGGAACTCGTGAATAATAGGATAATAAGAACACTGAAATATTTATTCTCAAATCTTCATGTGGAGGCTTGATAACATTTTATATGAGAATGAGAAGTTCCACATTATTGTAGGCAAGGAAAATACTTAGTTTAAAAAACACAGAGGCAGGCACATATGGGATAGGTTTGCAGACATTTAGTCGAGTTGGTTGGGGGAGTGTCAGAAGATAAAACGGGGGCAAACTGGCAGAGGACTTTAATGCTAGACAGTGGCATTTTATAGTTACTTCTAAAGACAGCATAGAGACCATGAAGGAATTTGAGCAGGCTTGAATGACATGACATGAGTAATATTTAGGATTGATTCAAGCAGAGAGAGATGAAAGGCAGAGAGAAATTAAAGGAGGCAATTACAAAAGTCTGGAAGATCATGAGGATATTTAACAGTGTTATCACAATAGCAAAGGAAAGGAAGTGTGGAACTGATGTGAGAAGCTGCTCAGCAGGAAAGGTTATATAACAACATTCTATTGGATGTTGCTGCCTAACGTGAATTAAAAAACAATTCCAATTTTATTTCTTGATGACTGAGAAGAAAAATAAGAGGGAGCTGAGGAGGCAGAGTATGTTTTGTGAAAACATTTTAAAAAATGCTCAGTGTTTCTAAGTTATAACTTCTTCATTTCTATGTATAGTTATTAGAAAAATTGATCTGCATGCTAGGAGTGGGTGTAATCAGAATAGGTTGAATTATTAAGCCCTGGGTAGTTAATTGTCCCTGAATGAGTCTCCTCTCTCTTTCTCCTTGTCTCCCCGCCTCCATCCAACCCTCCATCCTATTCCTTTTCTCTCTCCCTCTCCCTCTATCCACATGCTTGGAAAATTCCATTACTTAGCTGGCAGCACATGTCTAGGGGGTATCAGTCTAAATAGAGACTGAGCAGACAGAGTAATATAAGGCAAATCAGGTTAGCACACAAATTTATAACCACTTGAAATAGGAAAAGAATATTATAAAATGACAGACAACATCAGTGCTACAGAGAGGGCAGTTTGGCGAAAAGAATGAGTCATTAGAATGCAGGAGATTAAAAAGTGACTGGATAGTGACCAAATAAAGACGATAATATTACCTATTTAATCCAGAAATAGAATTGTACAGATTTGGGAATTAATTGTGTGTGTGTGTGTATGTGTGTGAAAGCTAAGATCTTTAGACATGATGTGATTGCCTAAAAAGATAATTTGAGTAAAAAGGGAAAAGAGCTAAATATGGAGCCCAGAAACGCCAATACTTGAACTTATAGTGGAGGAAGATACGCATTCTCTCAAATAAATAAAATAAGTCTATTTTTCTAAAAAAAGGAGGCCTAGGTGGCTCAGTGTGTTAAGCAACTGACTCTTGATTTCATGTCAGGCGGTGCTGTCAGGGTCACTAGATCCAGCCCCACATTGGGCTCTGTGCTCAGCAGGGAGTCTGCTTAAGATCCTCCTTCTCTGCCCCTCCCCCTGCTTGTACATGTGCTTGGTCTCTCTCTCCCTCTCAGCTAAATAAAATAAGTCTATAAAAAAAAAAAAAAAAACAAAACAGAAAGGCTGGTGGAGGAAGAAAAACCCACAAAGAGATTTGGAAGGAGGGCCAAGGAGGTTTAGAAGAGAAATCGGATTGAGATGGCACAGAAATAAAGGAGTGATCGCCAAAGTTAGAAGTTTTAAAGAGTCAAAAGTGTCACGGGACCTAGAAAGTCTTCGGAGGCATTTATGAGAGAGTTTCAGTAAAATGTGCATACAAACCATGGTCTTCTGGCAGTAAAGATTAAAGCCACTTTTCTCTTGAATCACTTTTATCTCACACTGCATTATTTTCCAATTTTTATGGAAATATAATATAAATACAAGAAATATATAGCATGTGAATGAATAGCTAGATCATTTTCACAAATGGAAGATCCCTTTTTTACAAGTACCCAGATCAAATGCTTTATTTTACTTTATTTTATTTTACTTTATTTTCTATTTTCACCTCTTTTTCTTCTTATAGGGTGTAAACTCTTGGGATATTTTTTCTCATATGCCCCTTTTAGTTTAGTCTTCATTTTTAAAATTGTTTTTCCTTTTTATTTTAAAGTTCTTCCTGACTTATGTCACCTCATTTTTGGGTATTTCTAATTTTGCTTGTGGTTTATTTCTTCTATGATTTTCTTAATTTCTTCGAAACTCTATTGAAATACTAAATTGTGGTTTCTTTCCTATTTTGTGGCATATTTTCTGACAAGCTGTCATTATCTGTGGCGAATGTTTTTCTGTTCCTTATTTTTTTTCTTACAAGAACACTGTAGTGGATTTAGCTGTGATCTTTCTTTGTTGCTCATTTTTATGTAAAGTTAGTTTTCCTGAACTTCTAAAAGGGAAGTGTGGATCAGAATAGGTATCTAGGACCTTCGTGTTCCAGAACTCACCATTCATGTTAAAAAATATGGAGAAGTACATATACACGCTTCTCCTGGCTATCTTCTCTTCATCTTTTAATGGGATATTGCTCTTTCTCTGACCTTCTTTATCTTTTTCTTGGACAAATGGTATTGTAATTTCAGCAGTTTCTTCTTGGAAGGGAGATGGGCTGGTGAATTTTGAGGGTTCACAGAGGTTCATCCTTCCCATGAACCTCTTGGAATCCCTCACAGATTGAATTGGCAAGAATTCCTCCCAAGTTCAGCTGATGATCTAAAGTGATGCTACACCCTCAGTGAACACTTGGAAATTTGAGGGTTTTTTTTTCCCCCCCCTCAGGTTTATCAAAACTTGGTTGCTTCTTTTTGCAAGATACTAATACCCTGTGTGGTTTATGGCTCATGGTAGTTCATCCACACCTGCTCGTATTTGGGGACTCATGGGGATGGCTCAACGGCCAGTTTTGCTCTAAACGTGGTCAGTGAGGTTTTGGTTTTGCATTTCCAGTCAATCTATCTGTTTTTCTGGGAGAATTTATAGAGAATAGAATGTGTGCCTCTGCTGGTATCCTTACAAGCTCACAGTACCATTTTTTAAAAGACTTATTTATTTCAGAGAGAGAGAGAGCACAACAGGAGGGGCAGAGGGAGACAGAGAATCTCAAGCAGACTCCATGCCGAGCACAGAGCTCAGTGCAGGGCTCAGCCTCAGGACCCTGAGATCACAATCTGAGCCGAATCCAAGACTCAGAAGCTTAACCAACTGCATCACCCAGGCGCCCCTCACAGTGTCAGAACACAATGACTTCAATACGATATTAGCATATTACTGTTTGTATTAGTTTTCTATGATGCAAAAAAATTATCAACAATCTGGCAGCTTAAAACAACATACATTTATTATCTCACATTTTCTGTGGGGGAGGAGTCCAGATACTACCCAGTGGGCTCTACTGCTCAAGATGTCTCTAGGACTGCAACTGTCTTTCCAGAGTGCAATGTCATATCCCAAGTTCTTGTTGTGTTTGACAGAATTCAGTTCCTTGTTGAACTGTAAGGCTCAAGTCCCCATTTTCTTGATGTCTGTCACCTTCACAGCTCATGGAGGCCACTGCAGGTCCTTGCCACAGATGTTTTAAGAGACGAGACAAAGCAAAGGCATAGAGGCAAGGGTGAAAAATGAAGTCACTGGTTTCTAAAGTTTGTCAGCAGCTCTCCTCTTAAAAGAAAGCACATTCCTTTTGGCGAGAACCATAGGAATTAAGGGATGAATGTGTGGGCCATCTCTAAAGTTTGCCCAAACTTGGGAAAATACGATTATCCTTGTGGGCATAAGCATTTGAATATAGATTGCTGTGATATGTCCTTAGTGTAGGGTGTATTTTCTCAGTGTATTTTTATTAAAAGCCTATTTAGATCAGTTTTTTTTTTTTAAGATTTTTATTTATTTGACAGAGAGAAATCACAAGTAGGCAGAGAGAGAGGGGAAGCAGGCTCCCCGCCAAGCAGACAGCCTGATGTGGGACTCGATCCCAGGACCCTGAGATCATGAGCTGAAGGCAGAGGCTTAACCCACTGAGCCACTCAGGTGCCCCTAGATCAATTTTTAACTATGCAGACTGAATTAAGCATGCAACTGTGCTTGGCACTGACTATTTTCAATAACACATTCTTTGATTTTCAGTGTACAGTTTTGACACATTTCCTCAGCTATTTAAGTTGGGATATTATCGCCTTCAAAGTCATGAGGTTTACACATATCCCTCCATCCAGTATAAGTCTCTTTTGAAAATGTGTTAGAAACTGTACGTAAGTAGGGGTTCCTAGCAATTAGTCCATATTTGTACTTCACAGACTGAAAATTTGCATTTTCTAGTTAAATATTTTATAATGTGCCAGTAAGAGATTACAATTTAGACGTAACAAGACTCTTGCCTTTTAGAGTTATACATTTACATACTGAATACACTCATACATTTTACATACATACATTTTTAGATATTTTACATATTACAGCCATACATTTACATACATTTACATATTACATACAGAGTTTGGACTCTGTATTTTCAATAAATATACGTTCAGACATTAATACCTAAACATCCAAACTAGATCAAAGCATCCATGTTATGAATACATGGATTTTTTTTTTACATCAAATATATTTTTTGACAGGTACTTAATTTGTATTTGTTCCTTAGTTAAATTTTGGTTTTTGCTTATATCACAGAGTAAAATTCCATTGGGTAGCCAACAAAACTAGTAACAGTTTCTAGAGATTTAAAAAAAATCACCCAGTAGAATTATATAACTGATGTCAGTATTTTGTTTTACACAGCTCTGATCTGTTCATTTAATATTCTTCATGTTTTTCACGAAGAGATAGGTTTATTTTTATTTCATGAATTATTTTGTTAATACCAACTCTTGCCACACCCAGCTTCTAAACCCACAAAAGTATAAAGATTTTTATTTTTAAAAAATTTTTTAAAAGATTTTATTTGAGAGAGAAAGAGCACAAAAGTGGGATGGGAGAGGCATGCAGAGGGAGAGAGAGAAGCAGATTCCCTGGTGAGGTGGGAGCCTGATGCGGGACTTGATCCCAGGACCCTGGGATCATGAGCTGAATCGAAGGCAGAGGCTTAACCCACTGAGCCACCCAGGTGCCTGCACAAAGATTTTTAAATTCATTCTTTCAGTGGCTTTCTGTTAGGTCCCTGTTTATTTCTGTTTGTTTAACTGCAATTATCTTAACAGTTGGTGAAAAAAAATGTTAAGGTAATCATTTTTTAATAATTTTGTAAAAATCAATGGTGGGCATTGGCCATTTAAATAGAACAAATATATAAAGACTGTGCATCAAGTATTATGCAACATTTGTACTTTCAGGATATTTTTATATATTAAACTAGCCTTTAGTTAACAGAAATGTCCAGATCATAACTCATACCAAGGTATTTTTGTAAGCCTTATTGGTCACATGTTTTGTAGGGTAACCCTGGTTGTAATTTCCTGATCTATTTTTGTGAAAGTACATAGAAATATTTTATTGATTTAAAAATTATGGCAATTTTTTATGTTCTCATTTCAAATAAGTGATTAAAAGGCAATATAGATCACCCTATGAAATCAGGTTTAGGTTTTGTTTTGGTCTCACTCTACATTTTTCATTCTGTGGACCAGGTGCTTGTTTACGTATTTTGTACTGAAAATGTAGTGAAAATTATGGCAATGAAAATAGACATTACAGTAAGACTTTGAGGGTTTTTTTTTTTTTGGCAGCAGAGAAAATGGAAATATTTCATGTTTTAAAATATTGAAAATTAAATGGTGGAAGGGGAAATTATATATACTAACATAGTAACTATCAAAGATAATATATCAGTAGTTCTTTTAAAAAAAAGACAAAAATCTTTTGAGTAGGTCAAGAAGACTCTTTCAGGTTTAATAGTGCACTGTATCAAGACTTATTTAGAAACTAGCATTAGGAGATCTTTAAACAGAATCAGTATTTTAAAAGAAATGATAACATTTTGTCAGCTGGGTCCTCCAGTCATTCTGTATATTGTTTCTTCTGCCTTATTTACTGCAAATCAAAAGTGAGTGTGGGGCTTTCACCAGGAGCTTTGCAGTCGGTTATTTTTGTGATGTTTCAAACCCCTCGGGCATTTTAAAGTGCCTGCAGAGAGAGGGATTGCTCCTTCAGGTCCTTCTCTCTGTCACTTCTAATAGGAAAGCGTCCTCCATGATCTGGTGGGAAGGAAAACAGGTTTCCTTGTGCTGCTTTTTCTCTGAGGATGATTCCATGGAAGCTCTTGGAAAGGCAGCCTGCCTGACACACTTTACTTATGTCGTGGCTCTCTACTTTGCAGCCTCTCTCTCCAGCTCTGTGTGCTATGAGCAAGTGGAAGGTGCAGAGAGACATTGGGTGATGGCTGTGTGGTCAAGCAGCTTCCCCGTTGGCCCCTGGGAAACGAGGGAGCAGGAGAGGCTGATGTCGGTCTATCCACAGGGAGCAGAGAGCTCTGCTATAGGGCTTTGGGCTTTGTTTCCCCTTAAAAATATGAATACATGGAAGAAGTCAATTAAAAAAATGTGAAAGTGCTGCCATGTCCACTTTGGCCCACCTCTTCCATGGCACCTTTGTGATCATACTTGGATGCTGAATTTTCCAAGCATGGGTGCGTGTATGTGTTAAAACAAAAATGTTAAGCTCCACTTGAGGTTCTGATTTTGTTGATTTGAACTAAAAAATATTTCATGGACATTCATTATATGCTAGGACATAATAATCCTATCTCATTCATTTAAATGACTGCATAGTATTTCACAGTAAGTGCAAATCATAATGTACTAAATGAAGCGTTTTATTGTAACCCCGAGGCCACAGTGAAGCAAAGAATGAACGTGGTGCTTGGATGGTTGGGCACCTAAAGGGCAAATGAGCTCCTCCTGGCTCATGGAGCAGTAAAGCATTCATGTCCTTTTAGTTTAATCAGTTGTTAGAAACTGGCAGCCGTATGCTTGATTCTGCTCCTAGCGGTGCTCTGTGTCCCAGTGTTTCTGGTTTGTTCTGGTTTAAAGAGCCTACTTTTGAAAACTGGTTGGTTTCACGTTGTCAATTATGAGTCCTCTTGAACTGAAATGTAAAGAATCAGTTGGTGCTGAGTAGTTGCTGCTGGACTCCTCACACAGCGGCCATACCAGCAGCAGTGCTCCGCCGTCCCCATCACTCCCGCGTGCGGCCAGGCTCTTGCCCGTCTGTCATCTCCCGCTGGTCCTGGCAGGCATTGGGATTTGATGCCCAAGCACTAGAAGAATTAGGAACTGCCCCCAGAGCCCTAAGTGCTTAGAATCTAGTAGTCGTCCAGTAACCTTGGAATGAATAAATGACTGTGTGGACTAATGAGTAGGTGAATGGGTTTGTTACATTCCTACTTTGGTGTAAAACTCTGTTTAGGATACCGAGAAGTCCAGCTTGAGAAATGAGTGGAAGCGTTGATAAAATACAATTTTTAAGTACCCTCTCCCACACCTTTTTTCTTTTCATGATGTAGATTTGCCCACTCTTGAAAATGCTTGGTGATGAAATAATAATAGATATTTGTTTTTACTTCTCTGGTCTTTATTTATTTATTTATTTATTTTTTAAGATTTTATTTATTTATTTGACACAGAGAGAGAGAGAGAGAGAGATCACAAGTAGGCAGGGAGGCAGACAGAGAGAGAGGGGGAAACAGGCTCCCTCTCTGCCCAGTAGAGAGCCTGATGCAGGGCTCGATCCCAGGACCCTGAGATCATGACTTGAGCTGAAGGCAGAGGCTTAACCCACTGAGCCACCCAGGCACCCCTTCTCTGGTCTTTAGAACATAAATTAGGCATCATGACGTGAAGAGCAGAGACATTCTTTAGGTATGCTTTTTTGTTAATTTACAAAATGCATACAGAAAAGTGTACAGATCAAAAAATCGTACTCACAATTAATTTTTACAAATTGAGCACATCTATCCACCAGTATCCAGATCATGAAATAAAACATCACCGGCACTCCAAAATCTCTGCTCTGTACCTTCCCAGTTACTATTCCGTGCAGATTACCACTATTCTGACTTCCATCACTACTGATTAGTTTTGCCAGTTTTAGAATTTTATGTAAATAGAATCACATGGCATATATTTTTTGTGTGCCCAGCTTTATTTGCTTAGTAGGGTGGTGAGATAAATCTGTGTTGTGTGTAGTTGGAGGTCATGCGTTCTTGTTGATACATAGTATTTCTTTGTATAGATATACCTCAGTGTATTTACCTGTTCTTCTTTTGCTGATTATTGGGTCATTTAAATTCTGTGCTTTTGTGCTTTTCTGTTCTGTTGTGTTTTTGTGAACATTCTTGTGCATGTCTTTGGTAAACATTGGTCTATCTTTTTGCTTAGTGTTTTCTGGGAGTAGAATGAATGCATCATGGAGGATACATATGTCTAGCTTTAGTAAGTACTACCAAACCGTTTTCCAGTCATTGTACTGATTTCATGCCCTCCAGCAGTGTGAGTGGTCCAGGTCCCCCATGCTCTGCAGACAATACTGGGCATTTTCTTTTTTCCGGCCATTTTGGTGCATACGTAGTGGTATCACGTTGTGGTTTTAGTCTTCATTTTCCTGATGACTAATAAAGTTGGAGCATTTTTCATATTTTATTGATGCTTAGAATTTTTGAGTTACTCTTGAAATGAAGTCTCTGGCTGGCCAGTGAAGAGCTGTTTGACCTTTGCCAGATGGGTTTGCTGAGGGAGTTTATGAGAGAGCAAATATAAAATATGCAGGTCAGTTTGGGAGAAAATAAGTATCTATCACTGATAATTATCTATCACTGCTGGTATGACCCCTTTCTTTGCTTTTCAAAACTGATAGAAAACTTAAAATAAGGGTCGGAAATAAAATTGGGAGGGAAAATAGTGGAAGAGAACTGTTGGATTATATATAAAGAGATGGTGGGAAAAGAGGGAGCAGGGAGGTCAGTAAAACTAATACTTCCTGATAGTGATATTAACCTTCTTATCAACCAAGGTAAGTCTATGAAGAAAGAATTAGGTCTTACTGGAAGGAAAAGTATAGAGATTTTGGATTCACGAATTTTTGATTTTGGTTTTGGATTCACGAATCCCTGAGTTTTCTTTTTTTTTTCATTATAACTTAACTAGATATTTTACAGGGTTACCCATTACACAGTCATCAGTCATTAGTGAGAATTAAATACATTAAAAAATAAATATAAGAACATTTTAAGTATAAAAGTAGAATATAAGTCACATATAAATAAAAAAATGTAGCCCAATTGTGAAGTAAGTATGCAACAAAAAGTACCTACTTTTATGACCTTTTCCATCTTTGAGCTTTGAGATATATTTATGACATAATTCTGTATATAAGGGACACTGACAACATAATGAACAGTATCCACAGTATAAGTCCATCACAAAGAAAAAGAGACTTTCTACATGTGGACTTTTGTACCTCATGCCAAAAACTTAATGTTTTCATAGTTTATTGCTTTTCACATTTATAGTACTCTGACAGCTAGAGATGATCTCTTTCCCTTATGTGATGGCTGCTGGGTAATGGTAGATGTTTTGTGGTAGGTACATTAGCTTGCTTTAGGTTGGAAATGATGTGAAATGGATTCAGCTTTTAAATATTCTCTTGAAAGTATCTGAAGAAATTTTGAAAAAATACACCTTAAGATGTTAATAAAATTCTCTAATT
This sequence comes from Lontra canadensis, assembly GCF_010015895.1. Lineage (NCBI taxonomy): Eukaryota > Metazoa > Chordata > Mammalia > Carnivora > Mustelidae > Lontra > Lontra canadensis. Next base: position 2,944,590 of record NW_022631042.1, read on the forward strand.
CTAAAGATATGTTTGACATTCATTGAAACTTAGTAACTGTTAGGAGAAAATGTGCTAACCTGGTGGGTTTTTCTTATTTTCAAGAATGTTTTCACGAAGACATTTGAGTAACATTAGGTGATTAAGTAATATGTTGGCTCCTTACAACTAACTTGAATTTTATTAGTGTAGTCAACTTAAATTAGTTACAAATTTAATCACATGCTATACTGCTAATTCACGAGCATGATATGGAACAGATGTACATAGAGTTAAATTTGGTGGTCTAATTAAAATATTGGCTTAATTAAAATGACTTGCTTATTCCAGTCTGGCAAATTGAATTTTCTCAGCTTTCACTTCCCAAAGGGAGATATATTTAAAATAACTAGACTCAAATTTTACTCATTTATTGTATTAACTTTTAAAATTCTTTAATGTTGTGGGTTTCTTTTCCTGAAAATTTGTTTGTGTAGATGAAACAACGAGGCAGAGAAAGGTAAGAAGTAGTGGAAAAGTTCCATAGGAATACAGGATTCTCGGTGTGTTGACTATCACCATAATTTTGGTGAATATGAAAGAAAATGAAGAAAATAAGAAGAAAAGGAAGAAAAAATAATATAAGAGACTCAAGATTTAAATGTTAAATATGCTTTTTATATGTCCATCCATATTCTCACACCTGAAACATTTGTCCAACTTTGGTAGTCTGTGTAGATTGAGGGATCAACATGTAGATTCAATTTTATTTCCCAAATAAAATTCTGGAGCAGCATTAACAAGGTATAATTTCCTCCCATCCAGTATCCTCAGGAAAGTTTGTTTTCCTGCATAATTCCCCATTTTCTCATTTGTAAGATGAGATAAAGGGTCACTTCTAATTTAAAATTACGTAGCAGTGAAATAATATCATCTTTTTCACAGTCTTATTGTGAATATCAGATCATCCCAGTAAGAATCTTAATAAATGTAATGACTGTGTATTGAGTACATGCCACGTGCCAGATGTTTTTGTTCCTTTTCTTTGAGCTCCTAACTTCCCACAAGGGAGGAATAATCACTCTCATATAACAAATGAGGAAAGTAAAAAGAAGGTAAGTTGCTTCTTAATGCTGCACAATAAATATACAGACTTGGACTTCACGGTCCAAGGTCAAGTTTTTTGCATTATGCTGTGCTTTGCTTTGCTTCATGACATACTGTCTTAGGGCATTTTGTTAACCATCGAGTGCCATATAAAGAGTTTAATGATGGTGGTAATAACTAAGTCTAAACAGGCATCATCTACATGAATCTGTGCCCTCCACTGCTCATACTCTCTCAACTTGACTTTCATCCTCTGCTTCCTTCCATAGACATCATCCCTTTTCTCTAATCCTTCAATCTCTTCAGATTTTACTACCTTCTTGATACAGCGGAGACCTCACTGCCCTGACATTGACAAAATACAACCACAAACGAGTTTGATCTTTGTGTATCTACCTTTATGATTTATTAATCCTTGTTCATTTGAACCTTTGGCTTTCTCCAGTGGACCTTTCAAACTGCTGAATATCATTAGAGACATTTAGAAGATGTTGGTTATCACAATTGTTATTCAGATGAGTCCGTGTACGTGTGGTCCAATCACTTTCAGTCCTTAATTAACTGCCCTGGCGTTATCCAGGTCACTGTGGTTCTGGAGGTAAAATGATATAATGAAAAGAATATAGGCTTTGAACTGGACAGATGCAGTCTCAAATCTGAGTTCTGCTGCCCACTACCATCAGTACTTCACCTATTTGAATTTTGGTTTCCTCATCTGTAATTTAAGTCTCTTCTAATACCTTGCTTGCCAGATTGCGTGGCTTTTCTGACTGATGACTCTCGCATCTTATCCCCAGGCTTGACCTCTGTCTAGCACCCTACATCCACATTTTCTACACCTGCTATACCCCCATGAGATAATGTCCTAGAGACATTGCAAAGAAGCAGTTCTTTTCATAATAAAACTTTGAAAATTCAGGTTGACTAAGGAAGGAGAATCTTCTGGATGAGGAAGGAGGTAGGTCCACCCTACTTTTATGATTCACCTCATCCTAAGAGACCAACGAGGCGATCACAACAGTATGTGCCACATCTCAGACACTGTATTCACTCATTTGCTCATGTCTTTGTTCATGCTGATCCCTTTGCTTGAACAGCTTATCTTTATTCTTTGTTGAGACAATTCTAACTCATTTTTCAGGGCTGAGTTTACACATCAGCTCCTTTGATGTTTATCTCAACCTCCACCTGGTAGAATTAATTACATTTCCTTTGGATTTCCATTGTACTTAAGTCTTAATTATGAATTATGATTTCTATATGAATATCAAAGTGTCTCTAAGGAAAGAGGTTGTCATTTCTATTACTGTCAGCAGAATCCTGACAGTAGTCATTGAAATTATGCACTAAAAACATGGAACGAGGAACTCTTCTTTCTGATGGAAAAATAAAATGTTCGGCCTTTTTTGTGTGTTTCTTTAAAGTATTATTAGAATTTAATATTATATCAATATAATTCACTTTTGTTTGATAAACTTATTCTAAATTTATCTCATGAATTTTAAACACATGCACCCTCACTGATGGTGATTTGCTGTCATCTCTGTCCCCCTCCCCAGCCCTTGACAGCTACTGACCTGTTATCTGTTCTAATAGTTTTGTAATGTTGAGAACATAGTTTAAATGGAATCATACAGTAGGCAGATTCTGAGATCAGCTTCTGTCACTTAGCATAAAGCATTTGAGATTATATCCCGCAGTGTGTTTATTAGTACTTTGTCCCCCTTCATTGCTGAGGCATTTTCCTAGCATGAATGTGTCCTAGTTGGCTTATCCATTCTCATACTGTGGGGCACTTGGGCCATTTCCAGATTTTGGTGATTATGAATAATGCAGATTGTGGTGAGCCAAATTCCAAGATGAGCCTGAGGACTCAGACCCTGTATCATCCCCTCCCCTTGAGTTGGGCGTGGGGAGGGACCTGTAACTTGCTTCTACCCAATAGAATATGACAAAGGTGATGTGATGTCACTCCCATGACTAGGTTATATTGTAGGAAAAAGGTGAAGGGAGTCTGCCGGTGTAATTAGTTCCCGGTCAGTTTTCTTTAAGCTGGCAGTTGCTAACCCTTGTCAGTAGATGGCACTGAGGAACATTCCAGAAGGAAGAGGCAGTCTTTGGTTCTGGTCTGGCTCCTTCCTTCACCAGGTTTCTAGAGACTGTACTTTCTCTTTATTACCCAGACCCGTCATTTTCTAAGTGTGAGGTGTCCCATGGACACAAATTTCTGCAGCACCTGGCCGCAGCTCTCCACTCCAACAGACACAGCAGGGGAGCCCAGGAGCACGTGGGGCTGCACCCCAGAGGGGGCAGATTGCTGACTCCCCTGCTCCCTTTCCTCACCATGTGGGGCCAGTGGGCCCACGGGGCTGGTCATCCAAGGAACCGCCCAGTTCACACCCTGCCGGCATGCTAGGTTCTGTAGAGGGAGGCCTCTCCAACAGAGCATCTGTTCAGGTGTTCCCCTGATGCCCCATGCACACATGACTTTCTCTGTGGGCCCAAGGGTTACAGCTCTTGCCTGGGGACAGCGAACCCCTTCAGACCAGGCAACAGCACAAGCTACTCCTCCATCCAGTGGTGGAAAAGCACACTTTCTCTAGTGAGGTATGACTCTCCCCCTCCCAGGGTTTTCCTTCCTCAGGCTTCCTTTCGTCATACTTGCTCTCTTGTCATCACTTCATCATGGTTTATATTAAACATTGCTGTTTAATCCACTGTATCATTTTTTGGTCACTTGATTGGATCCAGACTGATTAAAAAAAATAATAAGCTATTCCTTTTACCACTTAGGAACTACATATTTGCTGATTTTCGATTGAAATTACCAAAAGGATTTTACCAAAGCAGAAAACTTGCCTCAGTGTGTGCTCCTGAGGAGGAGGCTACCATATGCTAGAAGGTCCAAGTATGTTTTATTAGCTATGATACAGAACCAGATTGGAGGAAGGCACTTAGGGTCGAATAGTGCTACTCAACAGCACAGTGCCTTCTTATGGGATTTTTCTGGCAAACTCTCAGGACCTTGCTGGGAACATCTGGAAGGGGGCTAGGTGAAACCCATTATATACATGACGTAGAGCCTGGCCTAACCATAAAGTTGTATGCAGAAAGCCTACAAAACAAAACAAATACACACGAACAACTGACCCGCAGGGTGGCAGTTTTAGCAAACACAGGAGGGGGAAAGCACAAGTCAACAAGCCTTGCACCCGTGTTGTTTTCCTTTCGGGACTTGCCACAGGATTCCCTTCCAGTCCCTTCCCCCCAGGTGGCTAAATCACTGTTGAGATCGTGTAACATTTGGGTCAGCTAGATGTGTGGGAGGACAAGTGACAGGAGTCCAGAAGACCCTGAGAGACTTAATGGGGAATGGCTCACCTCACTTCAAGTCATACCAGGCCTGTAGACACCTCTTCACTCCAGTGATGTGTAAATAAGAATTGACGAACCTCGGGGCTTATAGAAGAAGTTCTGAACCTAAAATATTGTAGAACTAGAGAATGAAAAATATTTGTTGGAGGAACGCAGATAGAATATAATATTTGACATCCACGTAAACCCAATGTAACATGGGCTCTGTGAGATTGCATATCAGAGATGCTATAAAGACTGGGTGGAAGTCTAACACAGCTTCAGCAGTGGTTCTCCAGATACTAGGGTTATGAAGAGTCATCATTTGCAACCTTTATTTATTATTAGTCTACATTTTCCTCCATAATGATATATTGATTCAATAGCAATGATATTTTTTTCAGTCATTTATAGTCCTTACAAGTCGCTGCCTTTTCCTCTGTAAAGAGTTTAAAAATAAAAGGCAGAGTCAAATTAAAAGTATTTTTTTCAACCTTTGCCCAGTCTCATTCCCTTTTCCAGAACGAAACACCACCCCCAGTTTGAGTTGTGTCTTTCATACTTCTCTTTTTCTCTCTGGAAGTGCTCAACCCAAACAGTGTGGTTGTGTGTGTATGTGGTGGGGTGGGGGGTAACTTAAAATCCCAGTCTCCTGTTGTCTGTGTAACTTGGGGCAAGGCACTCTTCCTCTCCATGCCTCAGTGTCCTCCTCCATAAAATGAGCTTATAGTAGTATTCCATGTATAGGGTCATTGTGAAGATTGGATTAATACAAGTAAAACACCTAGAACAGTGCTTGACAAATAGGGACCGTCAGGGAGTCATCAGCTTTCACTGGCACCACCATCAGCAGCATCTCATTCCTTTAACTTTCCAGTGGGAACCGCCCTCGTGTGTTAGTGCCCTCATGTGTTCATTCACAGACCTGAATTCCTAGTTCTAACATACCTTTTGATATCTCCTATCAAGTCTGGTATCTCCTGTTGTTTAAAAAGTATCCAAATCAGTAAATCAAACACATTCTTAGGGTGAGATTTACCATGTTTCCTTAGAAATCTTTTCTTTCATCTTTTCCTACTCTGCTCCTTAGCGCAGTTAAGATATTACTCTTTTCTCTCTCACCCATGCTTAAAAACCTCAGCGTTGTGTTGTTAACCCAGCTTTCTCCCCCAAGTTGAATCAGGAGCGATGTGATTTTTTTTTTTTTTTTTTTTTTTTTGGCTGTGTCTTTAAACTACCTTTCCAATTCATTCCTCTTTCTGTTCCTTCTGCCAGAACTATTCTTACCCCTGACTGCTTCTCCTCGTTTCCTTAGGGTCTCACTGGCTCTTCAGTCTGGCTTTATCTCTGCTGTCAGATTAACTTCCCGAAACAATAAGTCTTTTCAGAACGTTCACGAAGTACCGTTGCCCATGGAGTGAAGGCCGCCGGAGTGCCTCATCTCAGACAGCCCGTGTCCTTCACAGTCTGCCTCTAACCCACTTTCTGTCTTCTGTCTCTCCTGCTCACTAAACTTCCCCAGTGTGAATCTGGTGACAGTCAATCAGGGCCACTCACTCTTTTCTTACCCATCTCTTCATCTTGAAATGTTTGTTCCTCCTTTCAGTCTTCCTATAGAAGAGTGGTTGAGGGGCTTCGGAATTTGACCTTTCTGTTTCTAGCTGTATGAATTTGGGTCCGTCTCTTTATATCTCTGAGCCTCGGAACCTTTATTTGTAAAATTGGGTAAAAATACCAGTCTCGTAAGGTTGTAGCGACAATGAACTAATAAACAAGTAAGCAACGTTCTTGGAACAATATCGGAGACATTGAAAGTGTTCCCAATATAAATCTTAACTGTTTTTTGTTTGTTTGTTTGTTTGTTTCCCTGGGAAAAACATTTCAGGGTATTACCACTCCGTCTTTCAGCCCAGACCACTCTGCCCCCAGGACTAAAATTAAGTTCCAAGTTGATGTTGTCATCAGAGTGTGTACCTCATTATAGCACTTTTCACACCGATGCACTCATTATAGTAATTATATTTCCGTATCTAGAGCCTGAAAGACATTGTTCTCATCTTGTGATGTTCTTTGAAGAATCACTGTACATTTAAATACCTATCTTAAGGATTTGTAATAAGCAATGAAGGAGACCATTTAGGTAAAAGCGTTTTGTATCTTAAGGGCTCTGCAGGAATGAACCTTTGCAACAACTATCACAGTGCTGCACAGAGTAACGAAGTGAACATTGGAAGATGACCCCCACTGAGATGACGCCATAGAGCATTAGGCGCAATGTTTATTCTCCATTCTGTTATCACAGATTATGGGATCCTAGTGAAACATGCTGGTTGTCCCTTTTAATTTGATTGTGTTTCTATTCTGTCTCTATCCATAGGCATGAGCTGCCACAATAATCATTAAAAGCAAGAAACATGCTAAGGATATGCTCACCTTCCTTTTGTGTTTGTGTAATAAGCTGATTTTTGTGGTTTGATGGATGAGATGCAGGGAGAATGACTACATCATGGAGCAGGTTTTCCCATTTCAAGTATATAGCAAATTAGGCTGTAGCCCAGACATTATAAAACCAGAAAGGGTTTAATGATTATTAGCTTTGAAAATAATTTTGGAATATTCTTCTCTAACTGTATGAGAATACCATAATGAGGATACAATCCCCCATATGCATATTTCCTATGTCCCTAAGAAAAGAAACCAGGAATCCCTTAACCTAGACTCCCGATAACCATGAAAGACTACTCATTAGCCCTATTTTCCAGAATTCCCTTTGTTGACACTGTTAACTCCAAGAGCTGTCTGGGTCCAACCAGGACTGAATGACAAATCAGCTGTTAGAGAAAGCGTCCCTTCCCCTCTAGCTGTCCCGTTCTTACTGTGCAGATGGTGAATTGATTTTTCCTTTACCAGCAATTCTTTTCTTTCTTCTCCACATAGGACTATGATCCTTTGTGATCATGTTTGACTCAGTCAGCAGTGGGAACACTCAGAAGATTGAAGAGTTTTCAAATGTGTCCAAGTGAAAGGGAACAGGATTTCAGAAATGAGGAATTGCTCCAAAGGCTGTCTGTAGACTAAAAAGGGGCTATGACTTCCTCCCCATGAAAAGTAGATATTCATAGTTTTATAAAAAGCATCTTTGTCCTCAAAAAAGAATTTTGATTCTTGCTTCATTGTGGGTGGTCAGAATAACAGTGAGAGTAGTCAGCCCCAGAGAAGGTGGACAGGAAAAACAGTCCAGAAGAGAAGTCCAGATCTTAAAGTTAACTTGAGTCAAGATGGATCTTTTCTTTCCATAGAAATGTCTAAATAATCACCTGCCTCTTTCAGTTAAATTTTTTAAAAATATGCATGAAATTTTATTCACGATTATTTTTAGCATCCTCCTATTTTACAGTTTTGATGTTATCATTAACAGAGTAGTTGACGTTAATATTTCATATTTCACATATTGATATATAAATACTTTTATTGTCATATGTGGATGATTATATATACATGTATATGAATTAAAATATAGGTATCATGTATTTTATCTAAGAAACAGACACAGTTTAATTGCTCATTTATGCTATACCAATTATTTTATTATACAGTATATAGAGAATATCAGAAATTAAACCCTGCTTATACTGTACAAATATTTACTACCACTATTTTTTTCCTGCTAGATTTGCCCTAAAATCTCTATATAGGATAGATGCTCATAATTGCTCAAAAAATAGCCATTTGTAGGTACATTCACTAGCATTCTTAGGATCTTATTAAGCAACTAAAATCATGAAATAGAGACCATGGTGCCCATTACAGCAAAACTTTTTTTTTTAGCATTTTTACCTGTAGACCTGCTTTGAGTATTATATAATTTATTGATGTAAAGAGATTCCAAGTCAGCTACCTTAGTAACTTACTACACAGTGGTGTGTTTCAGTTGCAATATCCATTGTAAATATAGCACCAGATTAACTGGGTATCCCAGGCAGGGATTGACCAGACATACTGTGATAAATTTTCTAATTAAATTTGACTTTTTCAGAATCAAATACAGATCATCATAAGGTAAATGAATCAAATTACAACCAATGCTATAATTATTAGAAGACAGGCTCTGCTGACTTTTCACATAATTAAAATGCCAAATTTCTTAATTTCAGAACTAGATATTTAATTATAATGATGTGACATTTTCTCATGTGGCCTTATAGGGTATGCCCAGCAAATACTTCGGCAGCCATCTCTCTATTTTCTTAGGCTTATTTCAGTCCGTTGCGGTTCTTCTTATTTAAAAAATGGATTGCACCATCTTTGTCCTGCAGGTACCTCTTTAAGCTGACATACCTCTTCTAAGTCTTTGTGATGTAACTCTAATAGTTCTCATAGCTTCTTTGCTTCTTAGAATAAAAAGAATATTCCAAGACTATTTTGTACTTTTGTGGGCCCAGACTATTTTTTTTAATTTGTTTTGTGGTCTTTATTGGTTCCTGGGAGTTCATTATATAATAAGGAAAGAAGAAAGCCTCTTTTTGGCTGAAAAAATGTTTATGGCTTTTCCCCATGTAAGATTTTTTTTCTCAAAATCATTAAGCTCTATTATTTATCAGTCTTTCTTTGATGTCTCCTAGATTCTGTGTCTTGTTTTAAAAGGCCTTTTCCACACTCAAGATTTCATACAAAATTTTTATGTCTTTTTCTATTCCTTGTATAATCTTATTTCTTATGTTTAAATTATTGATCAATCTGAAATTTGGCTACAGGGCTATGGGACATGAGGTAGTAATCAAACTTTTTTTTTTTTTTCCCATATGGCACTCCAGTTGTCCAAACACCATTTATTGAATAATCCATCATTTATCCACGGGTCTTTGAAATACTATCCATATTAACTTGCATTCTTACACTTATGGCTTCTCATCATATAAAATAAGGTTTTAAAGTTAACTGCAAAACAACAAAACGAAAACAAAATAATACAGAAGGAAATCAGTATTATGCACCACTGTGTTTGATATAAAAGAGCTGGTTGCCAACCCTTGGATTTGCAAGAGGTTGGTTTTAGGTTCCTATATAGTTAGGTCATATTCAAATTTTCTGATTCTTAAATTTTTTTAAATATTCCTTCTTATCCTCACAACAGTCATAGGATAGAGAAACACGGAAATATTATTTCTTCTTGTTCGCAAGTGTTGAAATTGAGGTTGAAAGAGGTTACGGGACTTAAGCCATAGATCAAATCAGAGGCTTTCTTATCTCCACTTGGTATTAGCTCTCTTTGTAAAAACATTTTGACTCTTACTTCAATTCTTATTCCTATTCCTGTTTTCATTCTCCTCCTTCTTTTTCCTAGTAGTTTATTAAATAGCATAAAGACTTTATTTCTGCCATTGAAGTGCAGTTAATATACTGTTTCATGAAACAAAATTAACTAGTATATTAGTTGTAGTCACCTGTTGATTTTGGCTTTCTGTTTGTGAAATTTACAATTAGAAGGGGTGTTTTGCTTAATTTTTATGGGGTCCCAAAGGAGTCGCATGCATCATGTTTCCTAAATTCAGTATTGATTGAATGCTTGGAATCTAGTAGACTTCTTAAATGCTTGAGAATTACCCATATGTATGTACTCAGAGTGTAATGGAAATAATGTTACAAGAGATAGGTAGCATAGCCTATGGGAGAAGTTTCGCTTGGTAAAGTCTCCCAGAATATCAGCAAAGTCATTTTTCAGCATCGTTTCCTCATTACATAGGGGTTTCTGCTGTAGAGAATAGGAAGAATTGAGTTCCCTTTTCCCAAAGGGAAAGTATAATGGAAGAGCAGAGGGTATTATCAGGCATACAACTTTTAAAGAAAGTCAGCCAGCTTGTGCTGCTGGAGTTTTGGTGGGATGGTGGGAGTCAGAAGGCAGAAAGCCCAAGACAGAGCTGTTAAAATACTGAACTGCCCTTCTAAAGGTGAGATATAACAGTGAGGAAGCACCAGAGAGAGAGTGACATGATTATATTTGAGAGGAGAGTGAGGAAGAGGTAGGCAGCAAGGATGATGCTGTTTTCTAATAAAAGCAGGCTTCAGGACAACATAATAATTAACGTTTAAAGAATATTTGTTTCCAGTACTCTTAGTACACCAGGCGTACGTTTCTGGTAGACAGAGCTAATAGTGTAGAATTTAAGAGACTATTGGCATAAGATAAGAGTGAAGAGAATGGAACTGTGAAGTAATTAAAGGAAACACAAAAGTGGGGGAAAGATTATTTTACCCACAAATACCGATTTAAGCAAATATTTATTTACAAGTCAGCACTAGACAATTGAGTTATAATTTTACTGTAGATGTATCATATATGCCTTTAAAAAATGTTTGGTAGCATCTGCAAGCTATTCAAATAATGTTACAGGAAATAAAACATTTGAACATATAATTTAATAAGTAGATAACTAAATAATGATAAATATTTTCTTCTTTAAAAAAATCTTAATACATATTTTCAAACCCTGACTATACCTTAATTACCTCATACAAGACACTCAGCCATACACAGCAGCACAAACATATATCCTGCTCTCCGTCTACAATGGTAAGTAGGATGGATAATACTATATGTAAAATGAACATGGAGTGAAGTTAGAAGACACTCTTTGAGACTTGCTAAGCCTCACCCTGGCTCTAATTTCTCACCTATGAAAGGAAAATAATACTTGTGAACAGTATTATTGACTCTATTTTACCTCATAATCTTATTTTGAAGGTGAAACAATATATGCAAGAGTAGTTCCTACATTTTAAAGAATTATGCAAATATGACATTGTGCTTTAGAGATTAAAAATGTCAAAAAAATTAAAATGCAAAACTATTAGTGTCAAGATGTTGACTTAAAATTTCATTCCCATTTTGTATTTTTTTCTGCTAGTTTATTCAGTCTTTGGGAAATGTTCCAAATATTATTTAACACGTTTTTATTGATTGACAGAAGAAAGGAAAAAATTGTGTAGTTAGTCACTTTCAAAATTAATTTGCTACAGGTTATTAGATAGCTGTTATGTAAAGAACTGAAGTGTATGATACAGTAATTTATTCTAGACATTTACTTATCAAAATTGTATCTTTATTGTTCATTGTTGACGGGTACATGTTTATATGCCTTGTCTATTTTATGACTTTTTCTCTAAGCATTAGAAGTAGTAATAAAATAAAATAGGGTTATTTGTTTTGTCCTATAGTATTTGTAATGCCCTAGATTTTTTCTGACATCTTTCAGAATTTACCATTGACACTAAGGGCAAAAATAGTTCACCACACTGACTCATTTAAGGGAAACTCTCATTTCATTTAATTGGTATCCCATTTAACACCTGATACGCAATAACTCACACCTCTTGAAAATAGCTTACAGCAGTCTTGCTGGATTCCAAGCGCTCTCCTCAAGGCCTGAAGGGGAAAATCCTCCTGGAAAGACATATCATTTATTCTTTAAACTTTTTTTTTCTGAAAAGCCCTTGTATCTGCCCACCTTTGCAAACTGTACATGTCCTGCTTTCTCTCAAGCACAGGAGAACCTATTGAAAAACTTCTTCTTACCACACTGAAACAAAAAGTGTAGGCAACACTGCTAATGCTAGTGATGTCTTCTAAATTTAAGCCACATTACTCAGGCAGAAATTCCAGCTGTTAAAACACAGATAATGGAAAGCCAGTGTAAGTACTGACCAACATTCTCAATAAGGTTAAACACCAGCATTACATATTACTTGAACCAGAAGCGCAATTGTTTTGGGGTCATTGACAATGTCATCGTGCCTCCAGTTTTCTGGTTGGTTTAGTGGCTAAATTCCACTTCAGGGAAGAAAATTACATTACTCGCCTTTTAGTATTTTATTGGATTGTGCACTAAGTTAAACACTGCATTTAACATCACAATGAACTCTCAAATCTGAGAAACTTCATTCTTGAATTTATAGTTAATTTTGGAGTCAGCTTGATCTGTGCAGAACAAAGCAATAGACGTTTGGAATTGGCCTGTTTTCTGTTATCGGTATTATCCAGTCTAGGATAAGTTTTTCTCCTTGTACCTCTTCTCGGCAGTTTCCACATCTCTGCTGTATGAAGTTGCAAAAATAATATATTGAGTCTTGGGGAATTAAGATGAATCAAACCAATGTGTCTTTCTTTCATATGTAGCTTAACAGGGTAAAGAAAGCCTTCAGTCTAAAATCATGAAAGAGGAGGTAAATTATTAAAAGCTGCTGCCAAGTTAGTTATTTGAAAAGAATTAAAAACTCAATCTTTCCTCTTAGCTCAGTATTGAAATTTCATGACCATACTCCGCAATATCAGAAGAATATCTTGTTAAAAAAAAATCAGTCATGTGGAGAAATACCTCCATGTCACACCTCCATATTACTTCAAGATGCATATTATCATTAATAAGGTCTTTGGGGAGAAAACAAACACCACTTTCCTTCTTCAGTATTTGATTTTATTTTTAATAAATGCCAGGTAGAATTTAATATTTATCCTAAACCTTAAGGTATTCATCCTGTTAAGAATCCCTTATAAATTGTAAAATGTATATGAAAATATATTATCTTCATGAAATAGCTTGAGAAATAAAGAACATAGCTCTTCTTCCTTTAGTTGTTTTAACAATGTGATAGTTTTACTAAAGCCAGTGGCAATCAAAATGTAGAAAAGCAATAGGACCACGATGTTGCTTCATGAGCAGCTCTCAGAAAGCATGCAGTTTGTATACGTCTGCTTTCACATCAGCACACCTGTCTACAGCAGTCCGTGAGTTCTTTTAGATACGGAAGAAAATAAGCAAAGGCAAAAAGAAAAAAAAAGTTTGTTTCTAGAAAGGTATTTTTTTCAAGTGTCATCAACAGTTGTGCATTTATTATGTGCCAGTTACTTTATTTGATAGAGGGGATCAAAGATTAACATCACATGGGCAGTTTCCTCAAGAAAACCCTACAAACTAGTAGGAAGGAGGGTCAAACAGGCAATTATAACGCAGAGAAGTAAATGATACAAAAAAGGGATGCACTGATGTTTGGTGGTAGGGTCTCTCTAGGAGAGAGAGTCTAGGGTCTTTCCTAGGAGGAGATCCCAGGGCAGACAAAGAGGTCAGATCAGGATTCCTGGGAGTTCCAGGGTCTCTGTGGAATTTTTAATATTATATGGACATTATTATCCTGAACACTTTGAAAACCAAGTAAGAGATCTTCAGGAAGCTACAAGTAGTTCATAATGACCGGCATGCAGACTGCGAGATCAATTTCAGAATTTTCAAGAGTTCAAAGCACCTTTTCACTATTTTGTTATAAATATGATAGTCTTCAGAATGCACATCCCAGTAGTTTTCAAATTTAAGAAGTATCACACTCTCCAGTCCAATTTGTCATTGTCTTTTTTGTTGTTGTTGTATTATTTGAATCCTGGAATATTATTCACCAAGTGCTATATATAGATGAAATGACTATACCCTCTAAAGTTTAGGATCTTTCTTCTCTTTGTGCATAAAGATAATGTTGCTTCTCGAAAGCAAGGGTGCTCCAGTGGTTTATCTTTTTTTTTCTTTTTACACAATTAGAAACTGAAGAACTGGAGCACCAGGGTGGCTCAGTCGGTTGAGTCTGCCTTCGCCTCAGGTCATGATCCCAGGGTCCTGGGATCAAGCCCAGCTTTGGGCTCCCTGCTAGGCAGAGAGCCTGCTTCCCCCTCTCCCTCTGCCTGCAGCTCCCTCTGCTTGTGCTATCTCTTGATCTCTGTCTCTCTCTGTCAAATAAATAAATAAAATATTTAATAAGAAAAAAAGGAAGATATGCATTTTTAAACTAAAATACTATCTCTGTCCTTTATTCAAAAATACGGATTTTTTTAATAGTGATATAAAAAGCAGGCAAAATAACCTTTTATTATTTTTAAAGGACTATATGTCGAAGCAGCTATAGCCATTAATCAAGTAAATGAGATAGATACTTGAAGTCTTCTGTGTTAAAGTGGAAGGGTTCAGTCAAGGGACATGAGTTTGGACAGGAGGCATAGGTCTGTGAAAATATTGGAGTAACCAATGCTCATTTATTCTCAGGTTTAAATGTGAGGTTTTGTAAAAGAGGATCCTTTTACAGACTCAGCTAGATTTGCATACTGCACAGAATCAGGCCTCATACATAACTAAAAATTCCGCCTGATTCTGGGTTCCACTTCTTTTCCTAAATGTTAAGGTTCTAAGCATCTTTTCAAATATAGGATTCTGTTGATTCAAGCAACTTTTCTTGAAAGTCAAAGACACTAATATGTCAGATAATTGAAATCTCAGACCTGTGCTAAAATTCCCCAATCAACAACAACCTCAGGAGCCTAAGTGGTGACTTAGACTTTTGAAAACCTGTGACTTTTCCAAGAAATTGTGACTTTATTCCCTTTACCTAACTACAGTCCTTTGAAGTCTGATATTCTCTTAATCTTAGAATTCTTAGTTTGCATTTTCTATGTTTCTTCTACTTGACAGGTTTTTTTTTTTTTGAAGTTTTTATTTATTTATTTGACAGAGATCACAAGTAGGCAGAGAGGCAGGCAGAGAGAGAGGAGGAAGCAGGCTCCCCACCGAGCAAAGAGCCCAATGCGGGGCTCGATCCCAGGAGGCCGAGACCATGACCTGAGGTGAAGGCGGAGGCTTAACCCACTGAGTCACCCAGGCGCCCCTGTTTGGCAGTTTAAACTTAATATATTGCGCTGGCTCAAATAAATATGCAACACATTTGTTTTTCGCTTGCGGTTTCAATTTTAGTGTTGAAGGTGTGTAATTTTATCCATTAGGTAAATCACCTTCACCTGTCATTGGTGATAAAAAGTTGAGTGTCCGAATTCTGAGGCTGTAGAAAGTCTTGATTTTTTTTTTAAAGATTATTTATTTATTTATTTGACAGACAGAGATCACAAGTAGACAGAGAGGCAGGCAGAGAGAGGAGGAAGCAGGCTCCCCGCTGAGCAGAGAGCCTGATGCTGGGCTCGATCCCAGGACCCTGGGATCATGACCTGAGCCGAAGGCAGAGGCTTTAACCCACTGAGCCACCCAGGTGCCCCGAAAGTCTTGATTTAAGAGAGCAGTTCAGTATATCTCTTTAACGGCTTTCTCTGACCAAATATTTGGACATTTGACTGGAGTAGAACAAATATAAAATGTATGTCCTACCTACTTTGTTTCAAGTAACTTCTAAAGTGGTAGTGACTAAAGGGTCACACAAATACTACATTCACGCACTTGGTCACTTTCTCCTTCACATAACGTTGAGGGTCAGTTTTCCAAATTGAGATGCTGACCGTTCAGCACAAGTGTTAGCTGGGCACACCAATAATTCTCTCTCATTTAAACAAACTTTTTCTCATGTCATTGCAAATTTGTCATCTGAGTAGCGGACACAAAAAATTCTCCAATTATTTATGGGTATTCTTGCTCTCTACTGATGTGTGCAAAGTGTGTAAACAGGAAAAAAATTGGGGGGTTAAAAAAAGTTTTTTGGCTTTTAGCCACCTCTGAGTCAGGAGCCTCCATTTGTCCCCTGCGCGGTGGTTCAATTCCAGGAAGGTTGTAGGGGTCAGGTGAACTCTGCATTACTGGAAAGGTTTTAGAATCACAGGATCTGAATGGTGATTTTGGAATCAGAGAGAGGAAGAAAAGTGTGTCAAATAAGGATGGCAAGATCAGGACAGAACAGATAATGGGAAGTAAGGGGGGTGGCTAAGAAAGTCCAATTCAAGTTTGAGAAAAGTGGCTGCAAATCAGAAGTTACTCAGGACTTTGGGATTGTTTTGAGGTTCATGGTTCGCAGATGGGCAGGGCCACTGATAGCAGGGGCCAGCATCAGCAATGTTCTCTTGCAGAGTATTTTTTTCTTTTCCTACAAAATTTTCAATATTGATTCTTATTGTCACTTTTCCAAACTTTCTTTTACCCAAACCATTTATAGCACACTTAATGAATAATAATTATGAAAATATATTAATGAGAATTTTGAAATCTGAGAATAGAGAAAATTTCTGTGGTTAGGTGCTTGCAGTAAGAACCAGTGAAGTAGTCGTTTTTCATAGAAGTACTTTCAAGCTCTTATTTATGTGACACAAGTCTGAAACATTGCTCATAATATGACATTTATCTATACATCTATATTCCAGTAATTGTTTATGCAGCCATCATTTTCTAAATTATTAAATTTAAATGTCTATGCCAAGAATATGTGATGAAGAAGAAACATGATTGGAAATAAATAATCTAAATCGATAGAAAATTTTATCAGCTTCTTTTGCAGACCCTTCAGAAAAAATCAGTAGTGGCCTTTGTGGGATAGCAGTCAATTTCTGTATTTATCATTAAGCCTCCCTTTTTCTTTTTTAAACTTCCCCTTTAGTAACCTTTTTTTTAGCTCATTTTCATTCCTTTGGCATATTTACTGGACACCCCTCAGAATAACTATTACTGTCTGCTCATGTGATTAAAAACTGTTAATGTCTTTTATTTCATCACCTGTATACTTTCTGGGAGGAGTGGGAAATGGACCTGAAAACCCATATATTTATTTACAAAACCCAATTTGGCTTTAAGAAACTTGGTACTCATGGTATCCTGTTTACACTGTTTGCAAAAGGTCGGGTTTTTATATGTCTTATCTGAGCAATTAGATTCTTACTAAAGTTGGCAAATACATAATGGCTTTTCTGGTTTATTTGTTGTTGTTGTTGTTGTTTTTTTTTTCAAGGATCCTCTATTTCATCTGGAACCACACAGGTCTGAAAGAGGAAGGGGCAGATGTCCTTTCGATCCCAGCTCCTCCTTCATCTCCACATTAGTTGGTAATTATTGTTGCCACAGACATCATTTGGTCGCCATATTGATTTTGAAACTTCGCTTAGGTTCTTCTGGTGTTTCTTTATACGTGTGTTAGAGTTGTTTTTATTTATGGTGCTGGAAGCAATGATATTAGATTTCAGGTCATGCTAAACTGAACCAATTTTGACTCTAAGATAAATGCAGCTACTCTGAAGTATGTGTGTCTCATTCTGGAAACACAAGTTTTATTTAGTATCTGATAGAAAACATCCTGTATTATGGCCGTTTACTATTCAAAAAATGCAGTTAGAGAAATACTTTATAAAAACCTGGCTGGAGAAACTCAATTATTACAATATATGTTAGTTCTTTTTGTTTTAATTACTCTGTAATTTTAGGAAAACTTTTAATATTCTCTTCTTGGTGCCCTTCTCTGTATCAGTAGAATTCATCAGAAGGTCATCTCAGTTGAGAACTTTAAAATTATTTATCTAAACTCTTGTTTATCTAGAATCTTAACAATAGAGGTTGACCTGTTCAAACTTCCACTAAATGTCCACATTGAAATAATAAAATAAGTTGGCATGTCTGATCTAGATTTCCATTCGATTCCATTTAATTAGATGAGGTACCTCACCTGAGTACCTCACTTAGGACACAATGAAGTTACTTTTCTTTCTGTTTATATTCTCGGGGTTTAAAACTGGCACACTTGGCAAAGTACTCCAGCACTGTGATGGTACAGACAGATGAGTTCCCAAGTACAAAGCTGAAGTGAGCTCTTCCTGATACCTAACTAGGAGCTATGAGGAGTCATTCTTTTCTCTCAGGGTTCTGAGGTTCTGATATAAGTATGGTATAGATGTACAGATTTCTATTATTACATTTGCAACACTTAGAGTTATAGGCTAATACTAGGTCACCCCGTTGGCAGAAAATGGGAAAGTGTAAAATAACATGTGGGGACTTCCCATCCTAAATAAAAGATTAACACTTAAAACTCCCCCACTGATGAGTAATCAGATTACAAGATTTTGAGTTGATGCAGATACTCCCATGTATTCTAGAAACTGTACAATCCCTGAACTTTTCCAGATAATTCATTTTGATGGGCTTTGTGTCCCACTCTGTACTTCCCCATCCCGGTCATGGCACTTACGTCCATGTCAGCAAAGTTTTTTTTTTATATATAGTTGACCCTTGAACAACACAGGTTTGAACTTCATGGGTCCAGGCACATGCAGTTCTTTTTTATGAATATAGTGCAGTACTGTAAATATCTTCTCTCCCTTATGATTTTCTTAACATTTTCTTTTCTATAGTTTGCTGTAAGAATACAGTAGGTAATACATAAAACATGCAAACTATGCATTAATCAGTTGTTTTGTTATCCGTGAGGCTTCTGCTCAATTAATAGTTAAGTGTTTGGGCACTCACAAGTTATATGCAAATTTTCAGCTGCATGGTCAGAGCTCCCAACTTCCATGGTGTTTAGGGGTCCACTGTATATCTGTAGAGCACAGATCTTCAATTAGCGCTAATTATTAGGGAAAGATGGATTTGCTTCAGCCCCATAGTTTGAAAAGGCTCTAAAATGAGATTTCACATAGTAAGTTCTTTCAAAGCTTGCTCCAAGAGATGTAATATTCTTAAAGAGTA
Source organism: Lontra canadensis (assembly GCF_010015895.1). Classification (NCBI taxonomy): domain Eukaryota; kingdom Metazoa; phylum Chordata; class Mammalia; order Carnivora; family Mustelidae; genus Lontra; species Lontra canadensis. Next base: position 2,963,489 of record NW_022631042.1, read on the forward strand.
TAATGTTTTAAAGAAAAATAGTATATTTAAGATAGCTAGCGTTGCTCTGCTAGCCTGTGTGTGTGTGTGTGTGTGTGTGTGTGTGTGTGTGTATAAACAGAATATAAGGAAGGGAGACCTTAAATATGAAAATAAGATCGCCTAAGTTTAAACTTCAGTAGGAATCAAAGTCTTGGGAGGGACACTGAATGGATGCCAGCTAGATCTATGTTAGAAATGGCACTGGATGCATTAAAATACATGCACTTGATAGATAATTTTTTCTAATGCTTTCAGTGCTTTTGGGGGGTAATTTCATAAATTTAAAATTTGAATATGTTTGGAAGAGATTTTCTTATCATTTCTTTTACCTTACGTCTTGCACAGAACAGGCCTCCTATAAATATTCATTGAATAGACTCAATATTCCTAAATAGGCAAAAAACAAATTTTGGGATATTATTCATAAGAATATTATAAGTGATACTGAAAGTGGAAAATTACTGAGTAAACACTACTTCTGTGGTGAAATCCTAAAAAGATTAGCACACCATTTAATTTTAACATTTCATTGAAATGGTTTAAACAATTCCTCTAGTCACCCTGCCACTCACCACTAAGCCTCCCTGGAGCTTATTTATGTATGAAACCGGGAACTTAAAACTGAATTTTTTTAAGAGGGGAAATATTACTGGAGGGACATTTCCCAGCGAGTTTCATTGAACTTCCAAATCAAATTACACTGTGCTGACATGGGAAGTGCTTGCCATCTGGGTGGCTGTTTCACACATTCAGAAGAGAAATCCAATCGTAAGAGCCCTCCAAACTAAACACAAACACTATAGGAATAATCCCTCCACAAAGAAGAAATAAAAATATCATTCTTCACCTTTATCCACTAGCTTTCATCCCAAAGTACCTTTGAAAGATTATTCGCTCACTGTAGATACGAGGTGCCACGGAAACCTGATAACCTCTACCTGAGCCAGCAACTCTGAGAGAGAGGAAGTAGGAATAATTCACCCAGTCGAAAGAACAGCAGGAGTTTGGGCTGGAAAAATGGAGCTACCTGTGTTGGAATTTGGCAAGCCCGGTGTAGCTTACTCTGACAGGGAAAGAATGCGTTAATGTGGTATTTTATGGCCACACATGTTCTCGGTTGATGGGTTAGGACAAGACTCCAGCAGAAGGTTGACCATCTTGAGGCCACGATCCTTGTTTCTTTGTTAATTGTGGGTCACACTTAACTCTTGAGTGCCTGTTCACCTCAAGTTGTGCTTTCATGATAAGAAACTCCAATTTGTAACAATACTCATAAAGCTAACAAGGCCCCCACGGAAAAAAAGGAGGTGCTGGAAAATCAAAGTGTGTCTTATAATTTCTTAACTTCAGGTACAGTTTTCATTGCAGTTACCTTAAATTTAGTTGGCTGAAGATCACGTGAACTAAAAAGCTTACCGAAACCTGAATAAAGAATGATTATTTGTTAGGTAAAAGACAAGTTAATGAACACACGAACATGTTTTAATTAAATTTATCATCTAATTTAGAAATGAAATGTTAGTATCTCGCAGTGATTCCATGTGAAACAGAATTAAAGGAGTGAAACAACCTCTTTGTTTAGCTCTGTTCTGAATGTTTACAAATCAGTCGAAATGAAATCATACATTAATTAGGGTTGCTCTCCAAATGCCACTTGATATTAACATAATTTATCTTGGTGGCATATAAATTCATATAACAGGTGCAAATATTTCTACACATTTAGCCACATCTTCCCCTACTGTGATGACAATTTTTATTGAAAATGGTCTTCAGTAAGTGTCTGAAGAATATAAGACATTATAGCCTGGTTTTAAAAACACTTTGTTGAAACAACGACTTACTTAGTAAAATAAATTGATGTATTACTTGCCTATACCTTTTATTTCATCCAAAGATAGTACTTATATTGCTATCTAATTATTGGGTTTGGTGACTAGCCAAATAAAAATTCAGGAAATACACATATATATATATATATACGTGTATATATATACACGTATATATACATATATATATGTATTTAAGAGAGGGAGAGGGGATGGTGAGAAGAGGGAGAGAGAGAGAATCTCAAGCAGACGCCATGCCCAATGGGGAGCCCAACACAGGGCTCCATCTCCACCAGAACTGAAATCAAGAGTTGGACACTTAACTGAAATGAGCCACCCAGGCACCCTAGGAAGTATTTTCTTTATGTCATATATCATTTTGGCCAGCAAGGAAAATATTGTCTGACTCTTTTTCATCAGCTCTGTTGGATATACTGTTGCAATATTCTTAATACATTTATAACACCTTTAGTAACTGCAGGATTTTCCTTGTACCTTGCCCTCTCAATTCTATTTCCTTTCTTAAAAAATATTTTATTCTGACTCAGATTTGTAGTTCCAGGTGTAATTTAATATTTACCATACCTGACATGACTATGACATGCTAGCATGCATGTTACTAGCATTTGGGGGAAAACCACTCTAATTTATCACATACTTTTTCTTTGCTTTCAGAGTGTTAGCTTTGTTATTAGGATATTTTTAGGATGACTTCTCAAGTTAAAGACTTAACTCAATTTTATTTCAACAAACAACCATGAATAAAATATCGTAGGCCCTGAAATTTTCTTTCTACATTCTATTTGGTCCTATCTTACCATTTTTAGCAAATAAAATTACAAAAGCTTATAGCTGCTGAAATTTCCTTCCTGTACTTTTATTCATAATAATGAGACCTTTGTGAATATATCTCCTTGTTACATATTCTGTACATTGAAGGTCAGTGTTGACTGAATGAAAGGGAATTGGAATATATGCTGAGGAAATTTAAGTGATTATTTCAAGCTATCAATGGCATTTTTTAAAACAAATGTTCCTTTTAAATTAATTATATCTAGGACAGAGTTATGAATGAGTAGTTCTGGCACAAAATATGACTTAATAATATTTGAAAAATCTTAAGTGAAGATAAAATGTATGTCTTTATAAATGCAACCTCTGTAAATGTAACAAATGAAGTATATCTCCTTATTTCTTGAATTCACCTCAACTGTACAGAAATTTGGACTTAAAGTCATTCCTTTGCCATGTTCCTGTCCCTGAAGCATGTCTATAATTTCTTACCCAATCCTCTTGCTCTCTCACATTTGGTGCAATGCCAGTTATCCACATGCTCGTGGCTTCTGGCTTTATCTACTAGAGTCTGTGAGCCTCTTTGGATATTTTGCTTATGGATTCCTCAAAACGAACAAACAAAAATGATAAGGCTAGAAGAAAAAAAATCCAACTACAACTGTATAACTAATTCAAGGATATATATTCTGCCTGGTTGCTTTTAGCACCCTAAGCAGAGTGTGACTGTGAACTGGGATGTGGATATTGGAATATATATCTCATTCTTATCCATCCTCATCCTTGCACATGTATTTTGTTTTATATGCAATGACGCATGTTATAGTGATTCTATAAAACAGTGCATCTGATATTTGAATGACTTTCTAACAAAATTATACAACTCAGTTATGAAATGAAGCAGTTAATTCCATCATTAGTCATGTACTGTCCATGAGGCAAATATATTTCACATTATTTAGTTGTGTAGATGTTTACAACACAAATAGGAGAAATGCTTGAGTAAAACCTAAGAAGATAAAAAGCTTGGAAAACTGTGATGTTTGTCTTACCAAACAACTAAAATCTGTATTTCTAATGTGGTAACTAAAAACTCAAATCAAGTAATAAGTATCTAGCCCATGAGCAAAACTGCTGAGAATGGTAGGTTTCATAAAACATGAAGGCAATGCAGTATGCTTAACTGAAACTTCAGTTAGAGTTTGTTCTGATAAAAGGAATTATGTAGAAAACGATTGTAATGATGCATTTTAACTTAAAATTATTTACAGTGGATTTGTTTTTATATATTGGCAAGAGTCAAATGATTCTTACTTTCTTTCATATAAGCAGTTTAGTGTAGACACAGTCTTTGGGGCTGAGACTATTAGGGACAGATACTGGAAGAAAATAGAGCCCTTGTGTTCATGAATTAAAATTATTAAATATAGGAACAAAAAAATCAAGGAACTCTGTTATTCATATAAATGCCTAATATTTTTTCTTTCTCTTAATGTTTTTTACTGAAGCTTTATTGAAGAATCAGAATCTTATCCTGAGTTTTTATTGCATTTCATAGCTTTATTTAATTTAAACACCTAAAAGAATTTTTAGATATATTCACAAATTAATTCACTGTGCTCTTCATGGATTTGACAAGTGTTTATTGAACATTTCCTATATTCCAGACACTGTACAAGATATTGGGGGAAAAAGAATATATAAGACACATCAAGAGGCCTACGTTCTAGTGAGGCATAATGTCAAATGTATAAGCAGTAGGTTAATACAGTAGGGTGAGCAATATGGTAGAAATAGGCACAGGGGCTTTGGTGGTACTAGGAATCACTACACTAACAGAAGTTTAGTCAAGGAAGGCATCAGAGAGGAAGTAGGCAATAGCCAGGCACATGGGAAGTGAAGCAGGAAAGGAGATGCAGAATTTAGGCAAAACATTTCCAGGAAGAGAGAACGGAAAAAAGTTTGGCAGGCTCAAGAAATTACATGTAAGTCTCTGTGATTTTATAAGCAATGAAGACCATGAGATATCGAAAAGCAGATTTCAAGCTGGGGGCTTAGTGTGACAGATTTCCAGTGCAGATCTGTTCCCACTGTTATTGTGTCTGTACAGAGAGCCTATGTTGAGCATGACAATAATAAGTTACAGTCACCTGTCAAAACACCCTGCAGATGCTCTATTTTTTTAAATTATAACCACACTTGACCATCTAAAATTAACATGACATCCGTCACCCTTAGAATTCAATGCTATAACAAATGAAATGTAATATATGGCATAAAAATCAAGTTGGTTATTTATATTCAGAAAATTGAAATAGATACCAGTTAAACTTGTGGCTAAGCTAATACATTTATTAAATATCATGTCTTCATAGACCTACAAAACCGAAAACTTGGATAGTTCTATTCTTATCATTGAAACTCTAGAAGATGTTTTTTATTTATATGAAAACTTTCTCTTTTTAGTCCATGAAAATATGATTTATCCAGGTTTTTTTATACTCTGTAAAATACCAAGGTAGTGATTCACATATTTACCCTAATTATATCAAATGGTTATAATTTTAAAGTTTTCAGTTGAGATATCGTACACATGTACTTTATGTATTGCTGTAAGTAGTATCAATTATAATGATGCTGAATATGTTGGCTCATTAATTACTATTAGGTAATAGTTGTGCCTAAGGCTTATTCTACTTGACGATTTTTCATAAAAGTTTTTTTTTTCCTTTAGGAAGATTTTTTTACCGAACATGACCATTATCTGTGACTATGAATTTATTTTGTTCTTTACACTAATAATAAGCTATGAAAGGAGAATCTTTCCCTTCTGAGGAAAATCTAACATTTCCAACAGAAACACATTTGGTTCCATTTACACAGCATCGAGTTTTTAGCACCTGTCCAGTTTCTTTGAAGTTTAAATCATACATCTCATATTGTGTTATTTGAATTGTTCACAAACTATTTTCTTTTATCTGAGTACAAAAAGGGAAATTGGGTAAAATTGGTAATATATCATCTTTTCCTTTGTGCCGATAACGTGCCTTGGATGTGGTATTATTTGGTATCATAGGGCTGCCATCTAGTGTCTCCAAGGGGTACTTGTTTGTTAAATTTATGAAATTGATTAAAATGAGCAGAACTTTGATAGGGTGTTTCAGATTGGGATAAATGCAATAATTGTTGTGAACTAATATGAAGATTTTTTCTCATAATAGTAATGTTTTCAAATATTGAAGTTCTAGAAGTCTTTTAAGATATTAAGCGAAATCAGATATTAAAAACTTAAGAAATAAAAAATTTTCATGATTTTTAAGAAATTTATTTTTTTGTACCTGTTGTGCATTAAGCATTTGGCCAAGTGCATATTAGAAAAATAAGTTTTGTTTAGAATAATTCTCCAGGGGCGCCTGGGTGGCTCAGTTGGTTGAGCGACTGACTGCCTTAGGCTCAGGTCATGATCCAGGGAGTCCTGGGATCGAGATCTGCATTGGGCTCCCAGCTCCATGGGGAGTCTGCTTCTCCCTCTGATCTCGCCTCTCATGCTATCTCTCACTCTGTCTCTCTCTCTCTCAAATAAGTAAATAAAATCTTTTAAAAAATAGGATAATTGTCCAAAATGGCCTTTATATTTTATATGGGGAATATAAGTTAAAAAATAACAAAAACATTTCAGAAAAATCCTCACTCTGGTAGTTCAATAGTCAATGACCCACCTCTTGTGGGTCAACTCATTCTTTTATGCTATAAAGTTGATGTTCCCCAAGGCCTTTTAATGAATTTAACATGACTCTTATCCATGTTCAAGTAGTGCAGAATGCCTCCCACAAACAGTTTATATCCCTAACCACTAAATGCATTTTATCTCAAAATATGCCTTCACCACACACAGATATAACTTTCTGATGAATATAACATTAACTGGCTCTGATATAAATTATGTTGCTTTTTTTCCTTCTGTTACCAAAGAACATGCTTAAATAAGAGTTCTAATGTAATTTTTTCTATCAAATTATGTTTTAAGTCCAGAGATAAAGCATCTTTGTTTTTCTTTTCTGTTACTTTCCTTTTCACACCTCTCACTTAGCATACATTCGAGTGTATGGAATGAACTCAACAAATCCAGTTTTGTTTTTTTTTTAACTTGTTAACTGGAAAATTTTCAAATCCAGAAAAAAAAATGAAAGAGGAGTAAAATTTACACCTTTATACCATTTACCCGAATTCATCAATTGTTAATTCTAATACTTTGCCACATTTACCTCTTCTTTTCCTGTTTCTCTCTTATTACTTAGATGTATAGTTTAAAAGCAAATTCCTTTGTGGGAAAACCTGGATTTTATTTATCCTTTTCCTATATATTTTTTAAATATCCCTAGTGGATTTTGTGAACAAAAGAAGCTATTTACACTTACTTGTCTTTGTATAAATGAATGTTAGTTTGTTATTCTAATATTTTTAAAAGCTTATTTTTCCTAAGCCTTCAAATTCAATCGATATCTCATTTTTTCTATTTTTAAATCTGCTATAACAAAAGCAATTATCTTTACTTTTTAAAAAGTAAGTCAGTTAATTCAAGTTGAAAATGAACTTCTCTTATAAAGTGTCCTGTTGACAGCACATTTTATTACTTTCTCAAATTTTAAACCATACAAACATATTTGGTTTATTCAAGTTTTTTTCAAAGTTTTAAAGGCCTTATCTTAGGAAAAAAAAAAAAAAACAACGCCTTATAAATATTGAAATAATTTTAAAAATCTAATAAAATTCATAACATGAGGATCACCTGGGTGGCCCAGTTGGTTGAGTGTGTGACTCTTGATTTTGGCTCAGGTCATGATCTCAGGGTTGTGGGATCAAGTCCTAAGTGGGGCTCCATGCTCAGCAGGGAGTCTGTTGGAGATTTTCTCCCTCTCCCTCTGCCCCCCACCTCTCTCTGTCTCTCTAAAATAAATAAATAAGTCATTAAAAAACTAAAATTTATAAACATGAAATCAAGTTTTCTTAAATTCTGTTTATATACTTGGCTGGATTTTTATACCTGTAACTTTAATAATTCTAATTCTAAAATCAATTATTCATTTAAATGTACTAAGTTAGAGATACAGTTAATTTGAATTCTCTTAAACTTTAAAACACTTCAAATGCCATATGTACATGTTTCATATTTAACAGGAAAACATTAATACATTGAGCTCACTATCAGCTCTATATTTTTAAACCGACCAGAGTTGTATGATACTCATTATGAGAATTTGTACTGCCCTAAATTGAGGGTGCTGCTTCTATTGATCTGATACTATCATTTGCTTCTTTTAGAGATTTTTGCCAAAGACAGGACACCTGAACTGCATATGTCCAGGACAATGCCTCTGGCCCCACTCATGGGCACACTGATTATCTTTTGTTGTCCCTTGGACAAAAGAGAACTCCCAAGTTCCTATGCTTGAGAGGTATTAGTCTTTCTGCAGTTCCCTTTACCTTTATTTTATTTTTCTATTATATTTTTTCCTCTTCCCATAAGCTATTTTAATGTTTTTCTGGTTATTTCCAAGGACGCACATTGTCGTTTCTTGGGAAACCCTGCATACATTTGTGATTCCTTGATTTGATTTTCAGTCTGGGTCCTCCACCACATGTTATAACTAACTTCGTTCATTCTGTTAACTGATTAAATTATAAATTCTTTATATCATTCCCATCTATGCCACAACTTACAAATTAAATGACAGTGAATTGGATTATTTACAACTTTGTCAGACATTGTGGTTCCTATACTAAAATCATGTTCATGGAAGCAATCTCTTGTTCCAAGAAGGATTTGAGTTAGCTGTCTTACATGTAATACCAATAATAATAATATAAAAATTAATAATAATACCCTGATGGTATAAAGGTTAAAAGAAGTTTAGTTAAAATGAACCAGCTTACTTGTCAAATACTCATATAGGTCTGGGGCACCAGAGTGGCTCATTCGGTTAAAAGTCAGGATCTTGATTTCAGATCAGGTCATGATCTCAGAGTCATTAGATCAAGCCTTTCAGTGGGCTCTGCTCTCAGCGGGGAGCCTGCTTGAGATTCTTTCTCTCTGCCCCTCCCCCCCAATCTGTGTATGTGTTCTCTCTCTCAAATAAATAAATGCATCTTAAAAAATAGATTCGTGTAGGTCTTATGAATATATATGCCAGCTGTTGTTTGAAGTGCTTCACTCTTTACAATACTTTTGAGCACGAGTCCTATTTGGGAATGGGGAAACCGAGGCACAGAAAGGTTAAGCAACTAGCCCAAGCTCACACAGCTCATAAGTGGCAGTGGATATTCCAATCCTAGCGATCTCACAGTACCATCCATGCTCTTGCAGTAGTATTCATTTCACAAGGTCATATACACAGTAAACCTGGATATGTTTGATGTCATTGTGGCTTATAGATTGTTGTCAGATCCAGAAACAAACACTGGCTTCTTTTTAACTCCTTTTTCCATGTAGGTAGTGAATTGTTTACTGGACTCTACAGTGATTACTGGGGCAGAGACGCTGCAGTCTTCCGGAGCATGGGGCGACTGGCTCACATTCGCACCGAGCATGACGACGAGCGCCTGTTGAAAGGTAGGGTTCAGGAGGAAGGAGCATGTAAGTCAGAACTGAAAACAAGTCTAGAACTCATGGGAAATTTGCTGTTTTGATCATAATAATGATACAAATGTCTTTTACAGTTTTTACAAATTTCAGAATTTTAGTAATATTCCTAAATTAAAATATTATTCCTAAATTAAATTATATTAAAATATAATTTTATATCAGCATGAACTGGCTCTATTATAAAACCAAATTGCCCTCATAGCAATACTTAGTAATCAGGATTTAAATGAAGAAAATAAACCAAATATATGAAAAGCAAAAAAAAAACCCTTTTTATCGGATAGTAAGTTGTTTTGTTCTCTTGTCAGTTGGTATAATTTTGGATCCATTGATTGCTTTGCTTATTTTAATGGGATCACATTGTCTTTAGAGATGAATAAAATTCTAGGAAAATCACTAGTCATTTACTGACAGAATCCTTGTAAGGAATAATGTTTATGTTTTGTCACAGTGGTCTATCCAGGGATTGAAGTATCATTTAATAATGAATTTTTTAAAATTATTTTAGCTTTTTTTTATTAAGCTTTAGAGTACATAATCATTATTGGTAGCATGTTTTCATTAAAGTATTTGACATAGTATATTAAGCAAGGGTTGTTCACTCCAATCCCCTAGACTACAAACAGAAAGACTTAAAATATTCTTTTTTTTAATATTCTATTTATTTATTAGAGAGAGAGAGTACAAGTAGGGGGAACGCACAGAGAGAGAGAGAGGGAACAACAGACTCTCCACTGAGCAGGGAGCCCAACATGGGGCTCGACCCCAAGACCCTGGAATCATGACTTGAGCCAAAGGCAGACACTTAATGACTGAGCCACCCTGGCGCTCCTAAAATAAATTTTCTACCTTAAAACTAAAATGGTCTTCCATGAGCTGCACTGGTAGATAATCTATGAATTTGAAAAAGGGATAAACTTCTCTACTCAACTATTTTACATGTACTTATGTTGACTTTTTACATACATGGGAGGAAATTTATGCCTCTAATCTGTTCTTTGGCTGCAATTTTAAGGTATGTTGTTTGACATTGGTTTTTCCTTTCTTGACTCTTATTTTCCATTTAAATTGTGCTCCTAGATCTAAACAAAACTGTTGGTTTGCAAAGAGATTGGAGATCTCTACATGACTTTACCGTTGATAGAAAAATCTCAAGGAAGAGCCTTTTTTGAAACTGAAGCATCCATGTGATACACAATTTATTAGAATAACCTAGCATTTTATTTTTCTTCTACTTTTCTTTATATCTGTAGAGCCAAAATTTGTAGGTTCATATATGATTCCTGACAATGAAGACCGAGATGACAACAAAGTGTATTTCTTTTTTACCGAGAAGGCCCTGGAGGCAGAGAGCAACGCACACGCAATTTACGCCAGAGTGGGGCGACTCTGTGTGGTGAGGACCGCCTTTCTTTCCCGTTGCGCGTGCTTATCTCCGGATTTACCTTCAGGTCTTGGTGATTGTATTGTAGGGTTTCTACTTGAAGATATTTTCTGGCAAAAATAAATAAATAAATAAATAATAAGGAAGATGTTCTAGGATTCTATAGGCTGCCTAACAGTATTTGCTACCTCATCTTTAGACTTAACATCTCCCTAAGGTTTGATCTTAGAAGAGCTGTGCCTTTTGTGTGCTCTTCCTCATTTTCCAACCCCTACTAAGAAGAGCTAGTCTGTAGTTAGGCTGTACTTCTTCCCACACAGAAGTTTGAGCTCCCCTTTTAAAAATTAATTTAACCAAGGTCTTTTTAGTTTCTTTAGTCCACATACTAAGTAATGTATGTTATGTTTCAACAGATCATTTGATTGATTCCGTAGAAAAAACATCTGTGGTTGGTTGGGTATTCAGATAGGCTGTTAGTGAATATTCAAAACCAACTGATGTAGCAATATATAGTGAGAGAATGCTAATAATATTGCAAATGTGAAGTTTGATATTTAGGAATAAATTTAAGAGGAAGTTTATATATACATATCTATGTCCATGTATGTACATTTGTGTGTGTGTATGTGTGCAAATAATATGTACATACTCTTTATGTATGTATTTCAAACTATTTTTTTCTTTTAGAAAAAAAGAGTGGTTGTTTTCTGTATCTCCAAGATAAGCAGATTATTTATCATTAAAAAAATAATAAAGTTTATTGTATTATAAAAGCCACTACTTTATATAGGATAGACCACTCTATTAACATTCTTTAATGTCTGGGAAGTATATTTAATGGCCCAGAGTGAAAGTATACTAACAAGGCCAAATGTGCAAGCCTCAAATAGTTTTTATGGGGAATTGAAGGTATGGTATTATTTGAGGATTCGGCTACATGTTCCAGATTAAATTAAAAAATTGCAACTGTTCTCATCTGCATGTTTAATAATACACAGTTCGTTGTGGTTAGAAGCCCTTTAGGTACTCACTCACCTGCTTTTCTTCATTGCAGAATGATGTAGGAGGACAGAGGATACTGGTGAATAAGTTCAGCACTTTCCTAAAAGCCAGACTGGTCTGCTCAGTACCAGGCATGAATGGAATTGACACCTATTTTGATGAATTAGGTAAATCTTCTTGAGAGAATTAAGTTGTGCTCTTTGATGTGTATTCCTCTCTCTACCCCTCTCTATCTCTAGCATGTATGGAAACTTGCTTCCCACAATGAGCTAGTTTCTCTTCTTTTCACTGGGGCCTGGTCTGCATGGTGGGGTCAGGGGAGTTGCGGGAACAGGCGATCGTCTCTATAGCTGGCAGTCAGCACCTCGTTTCTTCCTTGTGGCCCAGCTCAGGGTCATCCTGAACAGCCAGGTGTTTCACTCTGTTGTGATTTGGTCATGGTCGTATGACTGTGTATGGACAGAAATTGATGTCTTACATCTGCGGTGGGTTCTAAGCTATTTTATGTCAATGTATTTTCTTTACCTGCAAAGAGGACTAAAAATACTCATCTAATGGTCTTTAATTTTCCAGAGGATATTTTCTTGCTGCACACCAGAGATCATAAGAACCCAGTGATATTTGGACTCTTTAACACTACCAGGTAAGAAATTCATAGGATCTATAAAAACATGATGAAACAAAATATGCCTTATTCCTTCGCTGTGTGTGTAAGTTGGAAATACTGTTGACCCATTGTCGCCGTTTATTATTTTATGTCACCAATTTCTCTTTATTCTCTTATGTTTGCAATTGTTCTTTTACTTTTAAAGCCATGATCTCAGTTCAGATCTTTATTTGTTTCTGTTTGAAGCGCCCCAGGCTCCGTCTGTGCTCAGTATCCTAATCCCCTTCTGCTCTGACCTACAACAGAATGATTTGCTTCTCACGGTTTATAAGGTATTTGTTCCGTGCTATAGAGGCTAGCATAATTCTTTTAATTGTCACGTAGTTTTCCAAGTCACGTTTTCAAGGCTCTCTGTCAACTGTTAGCCACTCAGCTTTGGAAGTTTTCCTGTAAGATTATGACTTCACAGAATCTATTTCTAACTTATTAGGGTTCGTTCCATCACTATGATTTTATTTGCCCACTTGTTTTGCTTCAAATGACTCTCTTCCAACACTGACTTTCATCAGTTCTCTAGTGCTGGTCAGTTGCCATCCATAAGAAATATTCCTTGATACCTTAATCACAGAGCACTTTGCTCACTCCTTTACTCAGGTGGTCCTGCTCCCATGTACCTTCATAGCAAACATGTATTTGTGATTTGCCTACCATGTTTTAAATTTAAATAAGCTGTTCAAGTTTAGGGCATATAATCTATTATTTTTCTCTTTAACATGTTTGTATTTTGCCCATCGAAGAGTGTTGGAAAAATGTGAAATATCATTTCATATCCATGTGTCAGTATATGAATGAAAAAATATCATTAGAATCCATTTTGGTTGAAAGTTTACATATATAATTTCCTGAGTGTGTCTTTCCAAATAGGAGAGAGTGGATATGAGATGCCTGGAATGAGAAATCAAGAATATTCCTTTGGGTGCCTGGGAGGCTCAGATGGTTAAGCATCTGGCTCTTGACTTTGGCTAAAGTCATGATCTCAGGGTCTTGAGATGGAACCCCATGTTGGGCTCTGCTCTCAGTGCAGTTGGCTTGAGATTCTCTCCCTTCCTTTCTCCGTTCTTCTACTTTCCCTTGCACTTGTGCTTTCTCTCTCTCTCAAATAAATAATTCTTAAAAAAAAAAAAAAAAAAGAATATGCCTCATATCTCTTGAAAGGGATAGAATGATCAAGTTCCCTTCTTCTTTTGCATTGCACTGGACTTGAACTATTATAATCATGTTTACTTCGTTTGCTCAGGGTCTCTCCACAAAGCTTTTGTTTGTTTGTTTTTTCAGCAGAAGATTTCTTATGCTCACTTTGAAAAAAATAATAAAGTTCTTTCAATAAATATTGTGCTATTTTAAGGAGACCTTTTCTTCAACAGAGAAACATGGAAACAATTTTGCTATCAGCTCGTCGTTAATGCAAAGGAAAGTAGTGAATGTAGATTAGTAGTTGTCACAGTCCACAGAAAATCCTTTTTTTTTTTTAAACTTCATATTTATTCTTATGCTGGTGAAGAATTTATATACGTTGTGTTCTAATTCCATGGCTTTATATAACAAACAAAAGCTACGGGATCACCAGAATAGGTTTTCTGTGGGTTCGTATGATCAGTTTATAAGCTACTTTCCTAAGTGTTAGCATAATGGATCTGTCTAGATTTCAAAGACAACACGTTATTTTCTTCCATAATTTCAATTTGACTGTTCAGTTTATACATAAATCTGTGGAAAAGGCTTCCCAGCTGTTACCTGACGTAAAGGTTGATATTTGTAGCATGGTGATCAAAGGTTTATTGCCACTTTGGTTGGGAGACCATCTCTGGTTTTCTCACTATCGCAGACATTTCCAATTGCTTCAAGGTGTGTTACAGAATGTGTGAGTTGATGTTCTAGGACAGGAACGTAACTGCTGTTCTACAGGTGTCTCTCTGCATAGGACCTTCTACATTTAAAAAGATCTGTACATTGTGCAGAGCACGTTCCCAAACATTAATTATTTTGATTCTCACAGGAGACTGGGGACATGTTAGAATACATTCGCATCATGCAAAATTAAGGAAAATGGTCAAATTTTTAAAACAAATCACTTTAAAATGTCCTTTCACAGAATCTTATCACAAATGCTCCCAGTAAAACTTGCTATTGTTAGTCATCATTGACTGTCTTTATCCTTTGCAAGTAGAACTTTAAAAAAAAAAAAAAAGTGATTTCAGTTGCTGCTAGTTCTGGAGGTAAAGAATTCAAGTTTTATATAATTTAAGTCATTCTCCCCCAAATTAATATAGTTCAGCCCAGTCATCTTTCCACTCCGGTACCAGTTTCAGTGGCCTGTTGGTCCCTGGAGGAAGGGATATACGGCAAGCCTATTGATGCCTCTGTGACCCCAAGGTAAAGAATGGAACAAAGCCCCAAAGTTTCATAAGACTTTAACTTGTTATTTGATCATATGCACTGAGAAATCAAATAAAATGAACAGAATTAGCAGTATTAAAAGCATAATGATTGGGCAAACACTGTCTACTCTGAATTTAAAACAACAGACAAGGAGACAAAGCTTAAAATTAATAATTCAGCTTGGGAATAAATCTTTTTAAATAGTCAGGCCCTATTTTCCTTCATAAAAATATAAAAACACAATATCAGATTAACAATAATGTGAGGTGACAGGTGTCCCTTTTTTTAGTCTAACAATGTCATTTTCAGTTAATTGTAATAAGAAGATAAAGAAATGGTAAGTTTTAGAGTTCCAGTACTTGAAATATTGCAGTAGTTAATATTTCTAGAATATCCTCTATTTAAGAGATAGCAACTTTTTTATCCAAAAGACTTCTTTTCTCTGTACTCTGAGGTGTGTGACTAGCTGACTGCTAGTCAGTTCCAGAAGAGTAATTATCTATTTTTTTTTCCAGTAATATATTTAAAGGGCATGCAATATGTGTCTATCATATGTCTAGCATCCGGGCAGCCTTTAACGGACCATACGCGCATAAGGAGGGACCTGAATACCACTGGTCACTCTATGAAGGAAGAGTCCCTTATCCAAGGCCTGGTTCCGTAAGTTTAGGCATTTAAAAAAGTATTCTTATTTTTTAAAAGGCTCTCTTAGTAATATTTTGTTCAGTGTTTAAGGTGCTTTACAAAACTTTACAAAAGCAGTTAAGAAATTCTACACCCCAAAATAAAGAAATAACGGTAAAGAAATATCACTTCTTATATCTGCTTGTATGCTTTTTATTTAATGAGAAAAATCTGTGATGGGTACATCTTAGCAACATTATAAAGTGTATATTATCATTGCTATTTTGGCTAAGTAACCTCAACTGAAATTGTATTTTTAAGATACTGGTGAACACAGAAGCATCCAATAAAAAGAGCGTCATCCTCCTCCATTTCTTCAGAAGAATGAGTGCCACATGCAATTGAAAGGGGGAGAAAGTAACTAAATAATTACACTGTAATATTTGAGTCAGCCTTTAAGTTCCCTAGGCCATACTTTCTCCTTACTTCTCACTTTAGCTTAACTGGAAGAAGCTTTTTCTCTGCCTCACCAGAATACTTAGCATCTCATTCAACATCCTTGCTGACTCCTAGAAGAAAAATTCCAATACAAAAGTGCTACTAGAGTTCCAGAAGTTACCACTGGCCCCTGCACTCGTGCTGCCAAGATTCTCCCTAACAATCCATGCAAACTTTTGTGCTCTTTACTTATACGTGTATCTAAAACCGATGATGACAATGACAATGATGATGATTTTGTATCGTGTATCCTGTGCACGACTAGGTTGGCAAAATGTAGGTTCATTGTGTGTGCTCATGGACCGTGGAGAACAGACATTTAACTTGTCATACAAGTCAAAGTCTGCACTTCTTTGAGCAGCTGGTGAAAACCCATCACTGTGTTGATCCCACAAGTACTTGAAAGTCAAGTAGAAACCATTTTTGCGAGCCAAAATCCAAAGTGGAAACAAACCTTACCTCCATTAACAAGTGTAAAGCTTTACCATTTCAATCATTCTCACTAGCTTAAAATTATTACTTCCAGTAAGACATAAAATATACTTTATTTCACTCTATTGATTGAAATTACAATTTAAATGGAGAAAACCCACTCCTGTGGCTTTGCTGGAAATGCTTCTTGAAACCACATGGTATTAAAGGAGATTTGGAGGAAGTGACTGGTTACTGAACTGTTTCCAGGCCGGTCCAGAATGTTTCCAATTATGTATCATGTAAGTACACTCCAGTGAAAACTTCAGGCCAAATTAAGAAATATGACCTGAATTTTAAAACAAACCATTAAAAATGCCCTCTTTGCAGAATCTGATTACTACACTACTGTATTTATACCCAAAAGTGGAAAATTCCTTATCAACATAACCATTTTAATTGCTGCTGATTCTGGAGGGAAATATGCAAAACGAAAGAGTACTTAATAACAAGCATGAATCAACACAGTTAAAGGTATTCCAAGAAGTAACTGAGATGCTATTGAACATTTTATGTTTTGAGTCAGTGATTTAAGAATTCAGGCATGTTATTGAAATATTTCTCATTTTCTCAATTTATTGTATTGAATCCATACAGAAATAATATAAATTCATACAGATTACAGTAGAACAGAGAGGGTTTTTTTTTTCTCAATTAACACAGACATAATTTGAATAGCTTTCTTTGTTACCTCACTAGAATTCTATAGTCAGTGAGTCCATTGGAACCATCACATTATTATTTTAGTCTTAGTAATGGGAAAGCTATTCAGTGCAGTTGTGATCCTTAATCCTGGGTGGGGGATTTAACACAACAAAGAGGCTTTTGGTTTTGCTATGAAAATACATTGTTTACCTTCAGAAGTTAATTTACACTGTGAAAAAATAAATTTCAGAAAATGGGGGAAATAATAACAATATTTATGGTGATACATATTTTTACCACCTTTGAATTGTACCATTATCATTTAGTACCTCATTTTTCAAAGTTTTTGCTAACTTCTGTGTTTTTCTAGAGCTGCATGCTTGGAATGATTCGGTCTTTCTCTGCAATCTTTAATGCAGATTTTATTTTTCTAATGAAGAATTTGTGGTCACTAAATATTTCTAACTGCAGTCAATTAATTGAACACATCCATTTTCTGATAGCTTTCATAATTGATTATAAATGTGCTCCTTAGATATAAGGCAAAAAAACCCTATCTTATCTATTTGCATTTCAGTGTGCCAGCAAAGTGAATGGCGGGAGATACGGAACCACCAAAGACTACCCCGATGATGCCATTCGATTTGCAAGAAGCCATCCACTTATGTACCAGCCCATAAAACCTGCCCATAAAAAACCAATCCTGGTAAAAACAGATGGAAGATATAACCTGAAACAAATAGCAGTGGATCGAGTGGAAGCCGAGGATGGTCAATACGATGTCTTGTTCATTGGGACAGGTAAAGAGGTTACAAAGTACTGAGGCATGTCTGTGGAATCTTAAAATCAATAACATTATTAGTATTTTAAAAAACTATCAACAAATCTTCTGTTAATCCGTTAGCCCGTTTGAACACTGTTTATTCGCTGCAACAGAAGAGAGGATTTGGGGCAGTTACAGCACATAATTTCTGATACACAGTCAATATTCAGTATCTTTGAAAAGTGACTAAGTGGAGGATTGAGTAATTGATGTTAATTAACAACACTGGTTCCAAGCAGAGCTTCTCACAGAGGAAGGAGCCCACCAAAGCAAGGATGGCTGTGCTGTCTGTCCCCCAGGTCCATTACCACCTTTGGCTGTTCAGTAAGATCTCAAGGCTCTTAACCACTTGGACAATAGCTTCACCTAAATCTGTAATCACAACAGTGCTTATCAGGCCCCATCAGAATCAACCATTTGTACCAAACAGGCCAAGTGTTCATCATAATGGAGATTAGCTTTTGGAGCAGAGCTATAATACCCTGCATTAATGAAACAAAGTAATATATATGCTAAAAAGTGAAATTTTCAAATAAATCTACAACTTCACTTAATTCCATACCTTAGATCTAGCTGTGGAAGAGAATGTGGAATCTTTTAGCATCTGGGTAATACATGACAAATTCTGTCAAGTACTTTAAAATCCTATAGCCATTTAAAAAGCCTTTTAAATCATCATTTCTTTCTTTTTTTCGTATGCATGATAGTCATTGCTACTCCAGTTGCTCTTTAGAGGAGGAAGTTTCCTACCATACATAACCTCAGTCATGGACATAATTCTGCAGAGACATCGCAGAGACCCCGCGCAGGAACAGGGATATAATATCAACACTGGTGCTTCAGCCTCTCCGTTCATACTTTCTGAAAAAGCAAAGATTTAAGTGAGGAAACATTCATCTGATTTGCAGAGATTGATCTCTGGTGTAGGCTATGTTTTATCCTTATTTTAGGAGGTTCATGTTAATAATATGCTCTGCACTGTGGATTCAGGATTTACAAAGCATCACATTTCTTTAACAAACTTAAAATTACTTGGCCATGCATGAATTCACCCATAATGACATCTAGCAGAGCTTTTTTTTTTTTTTAACTTCCATAAGCAAGAATAATATTTGATAGGAGGAAGCATGGGAGAAGTTATGTTATTTTTAAATGTCCTGGAAAGGAGCAGTCATACACAGTCTATCAGTTCAAGACTGTTTTTGGAAATACTCTTTCATTAGATTGACCAAAGCTGTTTGAAAGAATTCCAGAAACATCAGGTATATACTTATGCTATCATGCAAATGATGTTTAACTCAGAGATAGCATTGTATTGAGCCACAGCTCTACAGCACAAAAGAACCTATTTGATGAAAGTGTGATAAGTACAACATTGGAAAACCCCACCAATGAGAGTTATTTTTGCACGCGTGCTTTAATACTCTGCGTGTGTGTGTGTGTGTTTATAAAATGCTATATATAGGGAGAGAACATCCTTACTGCAAATCACTAGTTGGAAATTAATAATTTGAATTTCATCTTTGCTTTTTGCT
This sequence comes from Lontra canadensis, assembly GCF_010015895.1. Classification (NCBI taxonomy): domain Eukaryota; kingdom Metazoa; phylum Chordata; class Mammalia; order Carnivora; family Mustelidae; genus Lontra; species Lontra canadensis. The sequence goes on from NW_022631042.1 coordinate 2,982,802, forward strand.
TGATATAATAATAATTGAATAATAAAAAAATGTATTATGTGTTCTCAGCTTAAAAAATTATAGTTTATATTCCTTTTCAGGTACTATCCAGGTAACTCTTACTAGTTTTATTTTATTTTATTTTATTATTTTTAAGATTTTATTTACTTATTTGACAGACAGAGATCACAAGCAGGCAGAGAGGCAGGCAGAGAGAGAGGAAGCAAGCTCCCTGCTGAGCAGAGCCCGATGTGGGGCTTGATCTCAGAACCCTGAGATCATGACCTGAGCTGAAGGCAGAGGCTTAACCCACTGAGCCACCCAGGGGCCCTTTACTAGTTTTATTTTAAACAAATTTCATTAACCCAACCACAAAATTTGATAATTTTTTAACAAATTAGTTAAATACCATATAATTATTGGGTCATTACCTCCAAAGTGCTTATTTTTTCTGAGCTGTTTTTAGCACTACATTAAATTATTCTTACAGGCAAATTAGTGTCTTATTAAATTTTTTATTGAAAAGACCAAGCTCAGAATATCAGATATAATAAAAATTATTATTTTAAATTTTAAATTATGAATTTTAAATTATGAATTTAAATTTATAAAGCTATTGATAATTATAGAAACTAAATGGTTAGTGCAAGAGTACTTATTCTGTTCTCTCAATAGTATGTACTTGAAATTTTTCTTATTAAAAATGTGTGTGCATATATATCATGATATCAAATATTGTGTATATATTAATACTTTTTTAAATTTTTTTTTATTTTTTTATTAACATATAATGTATTTTTATCCCCAGGGGTACAGGTCTGTGAATCGCCAGGTTTACACACTTCACAGCACTCACCATAGCACATTCCTTCCCCAGTGTCCATAACCCAACCACCCTCTCCCTAACCGCCTCCCCCTGGCAACCCTTAGTTTGTTTTGTGAGATTAATAGTGTCTTATGGTTTGTCTCCCTCCTGATCCCATCTTGTTTCATTTATTCTTTTCCTACCCCCCAACCCCCCCATGTTGCATCTCCACTTTCTCATATCAGGGGGATCATATGATAGTTGTCTTTCTCCAATTGACTTATTTCGCTAAGCATAATACCCTCTAGTTCCATCCATGTCGTCACAAATGGCAAGATTTCATTTCTTTTGATGGCTGCATAGTATTCCATTGTGTATATATACCACATCTTCTTTATCCATTCATCTGTTGATGGACATCTAGTTTCTTTCCATAGTTTGGCTATTGTATATATTAATACATTTTGATTTCTCAATCTTTGATTGAATTCTGAATCAAATTATTTGAAAAACAATTACATTTTATTTGGTCTTATTTTTTAGCCAATCATATAAAGTTATATTTTGCTAATTGAAAATATGAATATGTAAGTAGTCATATTGTTTCAGCCAGCGATGATTAAATGTTTCATGCATCTAAATCTCAAAGCGTATTCAAATTCATTGATCCCACATGGTTTTTAATTGTTTTGAAAACCAGATTGTGACAACCTTCTGGTTTATCTTTTCTTTTCCTTTCTTACAGATAATGGAATTGTTCTGAAAGTAATCACAATTTATAACCAAGAGACAGAGTCAATGGAAGAAGTAATTCTAGAAGAACTTCAGATATTCAAGGTATTTTTTATAAGAAGAAAAAGGAAATAGCCAACATTTATGTATTACAGACAATTGCAAATGAGTTGTAAATAGGAAAGATGTTAGGTCAGTTTTTTTTCTAAAGGGTAGGTTGTGAATTCAGAATGAATTTGAAGTGAAGAATGGTTTAAAATCTATTTGATTATTGCAGACTATTCAAATGAGAAGGCCAATATTTGCCCAGCCAGCATGAAAAGAATTTCAGTATATGAACTATGACTTAAAGAAATAACACATAGCACATACAAATTCCAGAATCATTATTACAAAGTCTCATTTTACCAATGTACTACCAACCTAAACAATTAAAGCAAAACAGTAGATTTCATATTGTGGACATTGTGATGAGTATATTGCTTTTTTTCATAACATATCAATTACCACAAAGAAATTTGTAAAAAACTAAAAAATGATAATGCAAAGATTAGACATGACAGTTGTATGTATGCATATATGCACACACACACACACACACACACAGAGACTCAAGTGTCAATATTTTTGACAGGTATGGTTTTTAAAATCACTATGAGGGGCTCCTGAGTGGCTTAGTGGGTTAAAGCCTCTGCCTTCAGATCAGGTCATGATCCCAGGGTCCTATCGGGCTCTCTGCTCAGTAGGGAGCCTGTTTCCCTCTCAGTCTCTCTGCCTGCCTCTCTGCCAACTTGTGATATCTGTCTGCCAAATAAATAAATAAACTCTTTTAAAAAATAAATTAAAAAAAAATAAAATCACCATGAACACCACATTAGTGAATACTGGCGAGTGCTCCTAGGGGACATACAGGGTTAGGTTCCTGTGAGTCTCTAGTCACGTTTTTGTCAACTGGTCAATATATAATGTTGTTCTCGGTGTGTTTTTATTGGAAGACACCTTATTTACTGTATATATTTTTTATTAACTCACATGGAGCTCATGGGCCACAGCACTATAACGTGTACACGAACAGAGTTACTTAACCTGTGTATTTTCTCGTAATACACATCACAGCCCTTTTGAAGCTTTGAAACACTAGAGAGCACTTCAGCACTTTGCTTAGAGGCCATTTTAAACATCAAAATTGCCAGTAAAAAGCACAAAAATGTGAAAAACCATGGCATTAAATAGACCATGAAAAGGACACTTGTTTCGAATAGGAAAGCTGAAACAAGAAGGCAGAGTGTCGCCTTCATTGATCTCAGCTGGGGTTATACTTGTCGGGCAGCCAAAATTTATTGCCTCTTGGTGCCTGCTCGTGTTCACGAATGACCCCAGAACACTCTAAATATTAATATTGGGGTTACAAATAAATTTTAGCAAGTAAGCAAATTTGTTTTTAAAAAAGGCTGCAAATTATTAAGATTGTGCATGTTTGTAATGGATACATAGGCAAATATGTTTATTGGTGAAAAACAGTTCATTTCACCTTGGCTGCCCTGGAGATTACATTGCCCGTCGATGCACCAAGGGTAAGCATGTTCTATCTCAACCAGAGCAGCTATGTTTTTGTTTATCTTGCATATTGGATTTCTGTGTCAGATTTCATTTCACTTCAGGGACCATAGCTCCCCTGTGAGGAGCACCTGCCACAGTGTTTTGTTCTTATCAACCCTAAGAAACATTGTCACCTAAATGAATAAATGAGGGCATCCGTGCCTGCCTAAAGCATTCTGTAGTTTAAAATATTGACACAGGGGATTAGATTTTCTCTTTCAAAAAATAATTCTTTGAAGGATAATCATCCACTGAGCGGATCCCACCTGCCTGTTGCTTGTCTCCTGGCAGAAACCACCTGAGTTTGTGGTGCTCATTTGAGACACGTTAGTCTTAATCACCAGCCCTGGAATAACACACAGGCTCTCAAAGCTGTGTTATAGATCATCTTTCTTCTGTTGCATTTCGAAGACAATGAACTTATTCATCTTGCTCAAAGCAACCTGGGCTCATATTGATTGACTGTGATAATTCCAACAGAAAAAGTATTTTGTTAGGCCTGGATTTAAGCAATTAAAGTCACATGGTTTGTTAACAGTATCATCTATTCAGAGACAACTGTTTCACTTCTAATGGTTCTAATACTTCATAAGAAAGAACACTGTGACTCTGCTATTTATTAAAGATAACTTGAGTTTCCAAAACTTGAGTAATATGCAAATGCAAATACAAAAACTACATTTCAGAAACAAATGGTGAACTATTTAGATTATCCACTACTTTTTCCATCTTACATATCTAACCTATTCCGTTAAAAAGAGTTTTTAAAAAGAAAGCTGTATTTTATTTTATTTTAAAGATTTTATTTATTTATTTGACAGACAGCGATCACAAGTAGGCAGAGAGGCAGGCAGAGAGAGAGGAGGAAGCAGGCTCCCTGCTGAGCAGAGAGCCCGATGCAGGGCCCAATACCAGGATCCTGGGATCATGACCCGAGCTGAAGGCAGAGGCTTTAACCCACTGAGCCACCCAGGTGCCCAAGAAAACTATATTTTAATGTAATTATAAGTTCCTATTGATTTGCTAAAATGAAAGCTATAGGCTAGCATAGAACTAGTCACATATCTAATATGAGTTCAGATGATTTGCAACCATATTAAAGTATGTTTCTGTATTTCTTTAAAAGCTTAAACTTTTTTTTTCAGGACCCAGTTCCTATTATTTCTATGGAGATTTCTTCAAAGAGAGTAAGTTTGTGTGTATGTGCAAGTGTACTTGTGTGTATATGGGAGTCATGGTCAATGAAAAAGAGCAGAATTACACATGCTTAAAGATGAATAAGTTACAGTTTTACTCTGATAAAAATAGTGATTTACATGTAATGGATTTCTTTTTCTATTATTGGAAAAAGGTAGGTAAGAGTAGATTTACTTCTATAATCATGATAGGATGCTCTTCTGTAAGAGCAGAAGAGCCCTTACAAAAAAGAGCTCTTGCAAAAATAACGGTAAATGATGGTAATACAAAAAAGTGTGCAGTGAAACACAAACCTCCTCTCCACTTTACTAGAACCATTTTCTGGTGCAAATTTCTCCAGAAAAAGTTGTTGCATATATTACCTCAAATATATTTATAAGTGACCATTTATGTCTAGGCAAACAGGAACTTGTAATGTTAATTGTTCTGCTACTTACTGTTTTTACTTAACAATGTATCTTAGAGTTTATTCCCTCATTCTGTGTATATATCTGTATCAGTGTTTTAACTGTTGCATGTTAGTGTGCATGAATGGTGGGAGTGCAAATTTGTGCAGCCAATATGGAAAACATTAGAGAGTTTCCTGAATGTATTAAAAATAGAACATATGATTAAGCAATTTCATTTCTGGGTGATTTTCCAAAGAAAACAAAACACTAACTCTGAAAGGCATCTGTACCCACATTTATTGTGGCATTATTTGCAATGGCCAAGACATGGAAACAACCTAAGTGCCCATCAGTAGATAAATGGATAGGGATAATGTGGCATATATGTACAATGGCATATCATTCAGCCACAAAAAGGAAGAAAATCCTTCCATATGTGACAGCATGGGTGGACCTTGAGAGCATTATACTAAGTGAAATAAGAAAAGGCAAATACCATATAAACTCACTGATAAGTGAAATTAAAACTAACACCACAAAAAAATGAGGGTTTTGTTTGTTTGTTTGTTTGTTTGTTTTGTTTTGTTTTTTAACAGAACAGTTTGGTAGTTGCCAGACACAAGGGATGGGAGGTGGGCAAAATGGGTGGACGGGATCAAAAGGTACAAACTTCCAGTTATAGAGGAAGACCTCGGAATGTAATATATGGCATAGTGATTATAGTTAATGAAACCCTAATGTATATTTGAAAGTTGCTAAGACAACACATCTTAAAAGTTTTCATCACACGAAAAGCAATTCTACCTATACGGTGTTGAGGAATGTTAGACTCACTGTGATCATTTCACAATACATACAGATATTGAATCCGTATATCATACTCTTGAAACTAATAAGGTATTACTTGTCAGTTACGTCTCACTTTTAAAAAATGCAACAATAATAACAAGAGACCATTTACTTACTCTGTCTGTTATTGGACAACCCTAAAGGTCTTTTAAAAAGACCTACAGGGTTAAATGATGAAAGAGGCTTTCTATTTAAATAACAAAAGAACAGGCAACTTCTTGAGAGTTTGTCAAGCTCGCTCTTGCAATTTTGTTTACGGGAGTCCAGGTCTATAAATGTATTTCAGATCTTAGAGAACTGAAAGTACCAGTGTTTTGTTACCTCTCCTGAGTAGCTGCAGTAATTCAAATTCAAAAATTCACCGAAGTGAATGTGTATAAATGTGAAATTCACTGAGAGTTCCGTCCATTTCTGCTAGCGGCCTCTCTGTTGTTTGATGTCTCTAGCAACAGCTGTATATTGGATCGGCTTCTGCTGTGGCCCAAGTCAGATTCCATCAGTGCGACATGTACGGAAGTGCTTGTGCTGATTGCTGCCTGGCTCGAGATCCTTACTGTGCCTGGGATGGCATATCCTGTTCCCGGTATTACCCGACAGGCACCCATGCAAAGAGGTGAGAGGCCTCAATGCGGTCATTCCCTGCTTTAGAAAAGCCATAACACTTTGTCAAATATCTTTTTTTCTGCACCCATCCCATGAAAATAACCACATTAGTTTTGTTTAAGTAAGCCCTCGTAGTCATACTTTGTTCATAATATAAGCTCTGAAAGTTGAATTTTCCCTGAAAATAACTCCTCTCAATTACTGTGTAGAGATTGGAGTTTTTATTGGGTTTTTATATATTTTATTTTTTTTAACCCATGTTTGAATCAACTCTTCCCCCTTCTGACACTCGTATTGCAAGACATGAAACCAGTTTAGATAAACTTAAAATGTGGAAATGGCAAGCCACCACACATGAGGGATTCAAAGACTTGAAAGAAAAATAAATAAATAAATTCTAAAATACATCCTGCATTTGCCCCATGTCCTCTCAACCAGCTGGTCTTCATTTATTTCATTTTGAAAGTGAATATTTTAATTCCTAGGCAAATGTATGACCTGTATAATTAATGAAACGTGTGATTTAATTCAACACAAATGAAAGGCACTTAGAGACCTCCAAACTCTGATATGTACAATTCAGCGAGGTCATTGCCACTTGTAAGAGAAGGTAGGTCTTGGGATTCTTTGAAAAGAAGATCTTGAGGTCTAGAAAGTATTTTGAAGGATGGAGATATTTCTTTGCTCAAGCTATATGAAATTGTGTGTTCTTTGCGGGGAAACATAAAGGAAAATATTGTTATCTGTTATAGAATAAGCATTTATTTTTTCTCCTAGTAAAGTGGCCAAAGACACTTTAAAAAATAAAAATAAAAAATAAAAATAAAAGAAAAACATCAAACTATATACAGTTTCCTTACTGAAAATTAAGTTTTTACTGATTTCAGTTATTTTTACTCTTCTATTCTGGATTATTTCAAACTTTTAAAAAATCTAATTTAACCCACCTTAAAATAGTTATTATTTTTACAAGGTCACATATGTAGTAGAATCTCGTTTTTAAAAAACGTAGTCACCGGTTCAAAACCTTTGTTAATTTGACATTAGCTAAATTAACATTCGGTCTGATGAGTAATTAAAGTATATCATAGGCGGATAGTGAAAAGATCCTTTGAGAGGATATTTGTTAATGAAATAACTTACAAAGTGTTTTCAAGAATCAAGCAAATTGATGTTGTACAAAGGCTTATTGCTATTTAAAAACACTTGAAGAATATAGCCGTGTTACTATGTAAAAATAGTGTTCAGTGAATTATTCACCCATTATGCCAACTACTGTACTAAGTGTGAGGAGGATGAAGAAGCGGTCGATAATCCTTGGCTATATGAAATCAGAACCTAAAGTGGGAAATGTAATTGTAAATAAGGATGATAGTAGTTCATTATTGAGCACTTATTATGTATAAAGTACTAGACTAAGCGCAGTACATGTTAGACATTATTTAATTCCCAGAATAACTCAACCTTTGAGCTCAGTCTTGTAGGTGGAGATATAAGAAGATTCCAGCTAAAGGGAATTATACAAAAGGCATAGAACGTTCATGGAAAACCATGCAGTTCCCTAGGTTAGGAGTAAAGTAGCTGGTTGTAAGGGTGGAAAGATAATTTCACCGAAAATAATAAAATGAATTATTTTATTGTTATTAGCGATAATAGTAACATTTGAAAGCCATGCATCAAATACTTGTGAATAACAAGGTTTTGTTTCAGGTATCCAATAAGGGTGATGAATTCTTCTAACTGAACAGTTTCCATACCTAAATAATTCTTGCTCCATGGTGCATCTTATTGAAGTATACATCCACAGGCTTGCTAATATATTTGCAAAGGGTGGACAGAAAGTTATTTAGTGAAAGTCAAACGAATGGGCAAAATCTTAGGAAGGCGCTAAGTGCTCGAGTCAGGAACCGTGATCACAAATGAACGAGTTCAGTTCAGTGGCATGTAATGGAGATCTCTCAGTGGTGTCAGATCCTTTTGAACCATCACTCACCCCTGGAGGAGAACTTTTTGGATGGATTCCAGCACATGAAAAGGAAAATAGTTTGCTTTTAGAGCAGATCGTTTTTGCTTCAGACCTGACTAGAAGCAGAAATTGAAAACTGGTCATTAAAATAAATACTTTTCTGTTCACAGAGTGAAAATGAGTCAACAGAGGAAAAACATTAATTCGCAATCCAAACCACTTGTTTAAAATAGTCTTCCAAAATACACTATAATTTATATAGCTAAGTCTTTTACTTCCCCTGGCTCTTGTATGTTGTCTCTTTCCGGTGTTCTCTTTAAAAGTTTCTAAGTGGCAAGATAGAGAAGAGAAATAGGCAACTTTGGGAATAAAGGGCAACTTTGATTAACCTTTCTCAAGCTCTTGAACATTTACAGTCTTTTTTAAATGCTGAGATAAAAGACAGTTATATGAAGATAGTATAAAATGAATTGAACCCTTGTTGGGGGTTGAATGCTTGCTTTCATGACTTTTGGCATACTCTTTGCGTACTATTGACATTGCAAAATTTTGTATTATTCTTCACATTGCATACCTGAATTATCTCATTGCACCTCCCTTTGTTCTCACTCCACATGTGTAATAAACCTGATACAGCATTTCTGCAGAGTAGAAACGATTTCCCATTTCCTTGATTTACCCCTGCTCCCTTACTCACTACTGCTCAGCAGACTTTGGATTCCCAATACCAATGCAATACTGAATGAAGTAAGGAATCTGTGGAACCAGTTTACTTCTCATCCAGAACTGTTACCGGTTATCTATACCTGTGCACATGCTAGTATAAAATAATAACAAAAGCATAAAACTTTTTGTTTTTGCTCCTTTTTTGTCAATTTCTTTTTTCAGTTTTACCCAGTGGGATGATTCATACAGCAGTTTTAATCTGAAGTTTATTAAATCCCAGGTTTCTAGACAATGTCTTCTAATCTACAATCTCTGTATTTTGAAAAAGCCAGCTTTGCACACAGGTCATAATCCTAAAAATTGCCTGTAAATAGGCATCTGCTCTAGCTTTCATTACAAGGAAATACTTAAACCATTGCTTCTCAAGTATTGGTCTCTTAACTAAGATCTGAACTGACATGTGAGAAATCACTTCATCTCTTGAAATGATGTTCCTTTATCATTATTGGGAGGCAAGAGGTAAGCCTAGAATGAAAAAAAAATTTGATATTGGAATAATTTTTAGATGTCAGATCAACTTCATTTTACAAAGGAGGACAGGAAGAATCAAGCAAGAGAGAAGATACGTACGAGATCAGATGGCACGTGAGTGATGGCATTGGGATTTGAATCTGGTTCCTTTTTCCAGATTTTATCATTGCATATGGTTAGAGCATTTCATTGTCACTTCAGAAGCCTAGCCATCTCCCTCTGGGGTGAAAATTCTGCTCTGCCTTCTGTTTTTTCCTTAGTCTTGAAGAAATGCCATGATTTAGAGAAGCAAGTGGTATTTTCTGCACTTATGTAATACTTCTATTTTTATCTTTCATCTGAATTAATATGCTGAAGATTTTGATCTTAGAATTTCAGTGCTAATAATGACAATTTCCATTGTCCAATCCCTCAGAAAGTTGCTTACTAATTTAAAACAAGATCTATACTATAGAATTTTCCCCCCAAGGGTAAAGAAATTGTTATTTTTTAATCATATATCTAAATAATCTATAAAATATTAAAAAACCACTAGAAGTTATTCTAAATCTAATAGGCAGTCTTGCCATACAGCCAGTTAAGTATGTATAACACACAATCACGTTGCATAGAGGCATATAATATCTATATATACTATCTGAGTAAAAGAGTAAATTGACTACATTATTGGTTTCTGTCTTTATTGCCAATTGTATTTGTGCTATATGACTAAGATGGCCGTAGAAGAAAATATTTGGATTCTAATACTGTTACCCTTTTTAAATGCCCCTTATTATATGTAGGAGTTTTGTGATTTTTGTTCAAATAATCTGCCTCAATTCCCACTATCTTTCCTGCATACCTACCTCCCTTACTACCCCAAACCCCCCATTTGAAACAGAAGAATTCTTATTGCACTGGATTTTTAAAAAAAATATAAAAAGGGATTTCTCAAGTTATGTCAGGATCCAGAATTCAAACTTATGTGAACACTTAAGTAAGAGTTTTATATAGATCTTACCATTGAATAACACTCAGTGGAAATATAGGGAACTATGAAACTTGAATTTTATCCTTGTTTTGTATGACAGATCAATTTTTTTCAGTAGCTGAATACTACTTGAATCCTTAATGCAGTTGGTCGCATTTTAAAGTCTGGAAAATTGAAATCTGACCATCTCCTACATGCATCTACTTTCTTTCAGGCGGTTCCGCAGACAAGATGTTCGGCACGGAAACGCCGCTCAGCAATGCTTTGGACAGCAATTCGTCGGTAATCCAGAGAAAATCAATTGCTATGGGTTACTGGGGTTAGGATAAACTGCAGACCTCTTAAAATGGTCCTTGTTTTCTTTGTGATTGATATATAGTAGAACAGTGTTACTGAAAGTATTCTTTTTTCTTCCACATAGCTAAAATTTTGTGCATTTTAACACCAAAATTTTAATTCTGGATGGACCTAAAATTTTTAATTAATTAGGAAAATAAATTCTGTATACCACCATGAAAACCTTACTGTTAGACCTCAGAACAGGGGGATGTTAGAACAAGATGCCACAGTGACTTGTAGGACCTCTCTCTGCATCTCAGCCCCAGGAATATCTTCACCATGTCACACAACCTATGGTAATCCTCTTAAGGGTGATCAAACTTGTATCAAGTCACCTACTAAGCCTTAGGGTCAAATAAAGTGAAAAACTTGAAGTCTTCTACAAGAGTGGGATAGATGAGAGTTTCTGCAGAAAGTTAGTACACGGTCTGATGGGTAAAGGATGAGAGGAAATTTGCTTCATCAAATGTAAGGAAGTCATACAAGATGGAAGACCATGGTCCTGACTCTCCACACCATGTCGGTTGTGGAACTGGCTGTGTAATTGGTGGCCTCAGTTGCACAGGAGGGACCAGGGAAATGAAGCTTTGTGACTGGGAGACCAGGAGCGCTTGCATACAATCCAGAGTTGCATAGCATCGTGATGTTTAATAGACCCAAGGTTGACTGAGCATTTAGTGTAGGACATAAGCCTCGGGCAACATTCGCTGGAGGAAGGCAGGATCTTAATCTATGAAAATGTAGGCATCAGTTTTGAAAGTGAGGAGAACTCAGACACAAGGAAAAAAATCCCAGGTTCTAGTTGCTGAATTTGATGTTGGTTAAAACACAATACATCCACTTGCTGTTTTTATTTTTTTTTTAAGACTTTAATTATTTATTTGAAAAACAGTGAGTGAGTGAGCCGGGAAAGCACAAGCTGTTCTAGGGGCAGAGGAAGAGGGAGAAGCAGACTCCCTGCTGAGCAGAGAGCCGGATGGAGGGCTTGATACTAGGACCCTAAGATCATGACCTGAGCCGAAGGTGGCAGCTTAACCGTGACCCACCCAGAAGCCCTATTCACTTGCTTTTATTCCCCACTGCAGTTAAGTAGATTAGTCTGTGTGCAGATTTGAGTTCAAGTCCAGTGAGAGCCTCTGTGGGCCAAGATGGATATAATAATCAGGAAGCTCCGGATCTGAAGTCCCTAGTCCAGTTTTGTACCCTTTTCTTACTGAAGGAGCCCAACATTTGGATCAGTGCAGTCTCTTGATAAGATCTCACTCACCCTTGTGTTTAATGTAGCATCATATCACGTTGATTTCTGCTTTCTGCTTTTCTTGGTAACTATGAATTTTGTCTTATGTTTTACTTGAATGTTTAGTGCTCACCTTCTCTTGCCTGCTCTGTTGGTTCATGTTGTCACTGATTTTCCATGCATTTAACACTGATGCACCTTCTTAGTATCCTGACTGCCCCGTACTTGTTCCCACACTCCCATTTACTTCTTTCTGGTCCTTTCCATAGTCTGCAGTACTCTCTAAAGCCTAGATTTTTGGTGTGCCACTGCCTCATCTCCTTTAAATGGCCTTGCATAGAAATTAGTAGTAAATCATGAAAGATACTCGCTTTACTCCAGGAATCTAAGTGAAGAAGCTTTTAAAATTATTATTTGCTGGGACACCTGAGTGGCTCAGTTGGTTAGGCATCTGTCTTTGGCTCAGGTCATGATTCCAGGACCCTGGGATCAAGTCTCTCATCGGGTTCCTTGCTCATGAGGAAGCCTGCTTCTTCCTCTGCTTCCCGCTCCCCATGCTTGTGTTCTGTCTTACTCTGAAAATAAATAGATAAATAAAATCATTTTAAAAAATAGTATTTACTGTTAAAGTCAAAGTCTTAACATTAATTTTAATATTTATTTTGTAGGGGATGCTTTGGATAAGACTGAAGAGCGACTGGCCTATGGCATAGAGAACAACAGCACGTTGCTGGAATGTACCCCACGATCTTTGCAAGCAAAAGTTATCTGGTTTGTACAGAAAGGACGTGATGGAAGGAAAGAGGAGGTAATTCATAGCTGCACATTCACGCCATGCTGTCTTACTAGTGGTGTGTGATTAGTAGATAGATGATGACTTATTTGATATTTAAAAATGAATCTTCCATTGTGCTATATGTGTGTTATTTAAAAAGTGGATTTATTTACAATGTGTGATTTATATACATATAAAAAATTTAAATACACACATATATTTCCATGTGTATATAATTTATATATGCTGTAAAAACCTAGATGTATATATAAAATTTTATGTGTATAATATATATATAAAAATACATATATACATATATACATATATTAAATACAAAATAAATATATACACATATAAATAAATTCTATACATATGTATATGTGTATGTATAAATTTGGATTCTGAAAATTGGATTTTTATTCAGTAGGTACTCAGAGTTTCATGATTTTAGTATCATGTCAAAATGATTGTTGTAAATTTCTAGAAAATTATCTTAAATGTTCTAGAAAAATAACAAATTTAAACACCATTAACATACATATCTCAGACACATGGATAATAGAATTAAAACAACAGCAGCAACATTAAACCAATTGTTTGATAAAGCAATTGAGTCATACATGAAACATTGCCACAGGGGTTCCATTGGTGCCCACTGGGAACAAAAGAAAGGCATCAGTTTGTTTGTCCTTTTAAGTAGGTTTAGTGTGGAGATTATATTTCTATTATCTAAATAATGAGTGAGGACTCATTGTGCTCCTTTTATAGATGAGGAATAGGAAGCAGTTAAAGCACACATAAGGGATAGCCTGGAGGCAGTTACTGGATAATCTTTTTATGAAACTCAAGGGATCTGGTTGTATATTGGCCAAGGTCAAAGGCATGACCCAGTTAGTAAAGGCAGGTAAAACATTATGGATGCTTATGTGGGCTTTGAACTCAATTTTCACAAAAGTGGAATTATAAAAGCAGTAAGAGTGAATTTTGGTTAATTAAAGGGAAATAGGTCTTGGTGACTGCTAGCAAAATGTTTCTTGGTAAAAAGAAGGTTGCAAATTGAATAAGGGGAAAAAATTGTTTGACACCTGCCTTAGAACCTAGAGAAGAAGTAATAGGTTCACAGTGGGTAGAGAAGGAATCAGTGAAGCCATCAACTGTAGGTTCCAAATGTAGAGCACACTGACTTTTTATGCCTTTTTTTTCCTTTCTAGCCTATTGCGAAACTAAAAATGCAACATGTTTTTGGTCTAAAATCATGCAGTATATTCTGGGAGAGGATTAAATTTATAAATCCCAGTTTCCTGGAATGGTTATTAGAGAGGAAGACACTCAACAAAGGCTGTTAAAGTTAATCTAGAAAGGCAATCAAGGACGGGAAGATTCTCCTAAATTTTCATGACCTCATAAGAATAAACATGTGTCCAAAAATGTTACAGCATATTGCACTAAAGTACATCGTTGATTTAGTACTGAAGAATTTGCCATTCCACAAAGTTGATGTGAAATTGATTTTTAAATTCTGTCGTAACTCACTTGGCAGGAGAGGACCCGGGAATATTCTATAGCTCCTCTCATTGAATGGCTTCAGAGGACAGAGAAGTCATTCTTTCATCGGTGGTTTTCTTCCCTCAGTATGTTCTGGTTCTAATTTGAAAGTCACTGTAATCTGCCTCATTGGAAATCTTTACCAAATCATTTTGACATGCAGCATCCATCAATGTTCAATTATAAGCTTCTTTCTCCTATTGTTGATAAAATGTGCTGCTCCTTTCCCCAAATTTTAGTTTCTGTTTTCAAATTTCCATGGCTGATCTATTTACTGATCCTTGAAATTTTGAATTTGTGCCATACATTATTTGTTGCCATCATATAATCCTTGGTTTCTGTAGACACCGTAATATATATTGATTGATTCAGAATCTAGAACAAAACACAAAATTGCTGACTTCATAAAAAGGGAGATGTATTTGCTGAATACACAGAGAAGAATGACTCTGATTGTGGGTCCTTTTAGAGTTTGTTTTAAAGTTCTTTGAGAGTCTAATTTTGGAGCTTTTAGAGGTTTTTAAGATCGTTTTTTTGAAAACCATTTTATTATAGTTACTATGGACAGAGGATTATTCTGTTATCAAATCTTGACCACTGTATAAGATACTGAAATTCCTCCACCGTGTTTCTTACCTCATCTGTTAATGCTTTTCACACACTCCTAGACAGTAGCCAGCCAGGTTCATCATAGACACTTTTAGCTGTAAGTAATTAATTTATAGTCAGCCCATAACCTTTGTAAAAAATTTTGGTTGTCACACACACACACACACACACATACACACACACACACACACACACCCTTTTATGGAATTGGAACTTTTGACTCTGGAACTTTTGCCTGCAAATCTAAACTCAGCCCCGTGGAATTCTCTGGAAAGCATATATTCAGGTGAATAAAATGTAGTTCACATAAAGCTTTTGAAATGCTACATAGCTAAATTGCTAGAATGCATCTCGAAATTCATTTATCTAGTTTCTAAACTGGATTACTTCTCTTCTCTCAAATAGGCACTTTATGGTGTGCTGCTTTCTTAACACCTATGAAACACAATCTCTGTGCATTTTATTAATTCCACAAATGTTTGTTGAAAGCCTGTTTTTGTAGGTTTTCCCTTGGCTCAATGACCTTAGTTAGGATGTGCCTCAGTTCTTGTGATACCTTTAGGGAAAGGATTTTAATAGAAGTCTTTATGGGTGAGGCTGTTCCATTTACCACGCACAGAATCTGCAGTGGTAGGTAGGTACTTTACCTCACTGTTCTTACATCTTACAAATGCACATTCAATGTCATGAACCTCTTCTTAAAAACGTAGAAATGAAGACTGAGGGAGATATAGGTCCTAAACACAGTCCATGACAGACCAAAGGTATGAACTCAGATATTCCTTACTCCAAAGCTCTGCTACTTCACATGTAGTCATTGTCTAAGTACCAAGGAATTTGCTGTGTGCATTTTATAGAATGTACCGTTTTATTCTAAAACCTGATTTACCGGGGACAGAGACACAGAATGTTTAATCACTTCCCAGGTTACTGACAGGTAGTAAAGTCAACTCAAATCCATGTGTCTGTGTCCTCTCTACTAAACCACACAGCCTTCTGAAATCGGAACCCCAAATACAGTTGCAGATGCTTTGGGACATGTAGCAAATGGAAAACTATTTCCAGCCGAAGTTCTGGAATTTGACTTTTGAAAAATGGTCCTGATATCTTCTTGATTTTTACGTATATTTTTTTTCCATCAAACTTCGGTGAAACATGCTGCTGCAGCCTTGGGAGCAAGAACAGTAGTTCTCATGTTTATTTATTTACTTTTTTTTTTGGTATTGTGTCCTTTATTTATTTATTTATGTATTTTTGCACAACAACGGGAATGTGCTTTTTTTTTTTAATTGTCTTAGTCACCATACAGTACATCATTAGTTTTTTGATGTAGTGTTCCATGATCCATTGTTTGTGTATAACACCCAGTGCTCTATGCAATCAGTGCCATCACCAGGCTCACCCAGCCCCCCACCCCTCTCTGTTCTAAAGCTCTCCATTTGTTTACCTGAGTCCATAGTCTCCCATGGTTCATCTCCTACTCTGATTCCCCTCCTTCATTTGTCCCTTCCTTCTTCTAATGTCCTCCTTGCTATTCCTTATGGTCTTCAAATAAGTGAAACTATATGAGAATTGACTTTCTCTGCTTGGCTTATTTCACTCAGCATAATCTCCTCCAGTCCCGTCAATGTTGATGGAAAAGTTGGATATTCATCCTTTCTGATGGCTGAGTAATAGTCCATTGTATATATGGACCACATCTTCTTTATTCATTCGTCTGTTAAAGGGCATCTCAGCTCTTTCCACAGTTTGGCTATTGTGGACATTGCTGTTATGAATATTGGGGTGCATATGGCCCTTCTTTTCACTACCTCTATATCTTTGGGGTAAATACCCAATAGTGCAACTGCTGGGTCATAGGATAGCTCTATTTTTAATTTTCTGAGGAACCTCCACACTGTTTTGCAAAGTGGCTATACCAACTTGCATTCCCACCAACAGTGGAAGAGGGTTCCCCTTTCTCCACAGCTTCTCCAACACTTGTTGTTTCTTGCCTTGTCCATTTTTGCCATTCTAACTGGTGTAAGGTGATATCTCAATGTGGTTTTGATTTGAATTTCCCTGATGGCTAATGATGATGAACATTTTTTCATGTGTCTATTAGCCATTTGTATGTCTTCTTTGGAGAAGTGTCTCTTCATGCCTTCTGTCCATTTTTTGATGTTTAGATATTAAGAATCACCTGTAATTTGAACAGTTCCCACTCTAAGCACTGATACCATGAATCCTTATTATATAAGGTATACATCAGTGTGTTCCCATTCTCAGTTTCCTTTTCAGGCTTCTACTTTGAGAGTAGAAAAAAGATTGGTAGAAATAGGATTCTGTAGCAAATTAAATGTTCTCTCTCATTTGAGCCTATATAGATAGAAAACCAAGAGCACTCTACCTCATTTTCTTGTTTTTTTTTTTAACCAAAATAATGCTTCATTAATTCTTTGGCAACTTATCTATTGAGTACCCAATATGCCCCATTTGCATAGAACCTGTATTCGGGAGAACAGAGGAAGATGATGGTGTTGACGAAAATAATAGTACAACTAAATAAGAACCATATTTCATGTATCTGATGATCTGAGAAGAAAAGTACAAGAGAGGTTACTTATAGGAGAGATTGCATTTTAAAGGGATGTTCATGGAGGGTCACCAACTCAGTGACATTTGAAAAAGACTTGAAAGAACTGAGGTAGTAGGCCGTATGCTAGTATTGGAGAACTTTCTGGATAGTGGGAACAGTTGATGTAAATGCCCTTGTGATGGGAGTGCCTCTGATCTGTTCAAGGAGCCCTAGAATGAAGGGCAATGTGGCCAAAAGGGAATGTGCAATAGAAACTCTAATAAACTATGAGTCAAAGAGTGAGGGAAAGGGCCAGCTCATGCAGGGCTTTGTAGGCCCTTACAAAGCACTTTGGTGTTTGCTGTGAATTAAATGTATAACCATTGGATAGTTTGCAGCAGAGCCATGACATGATCAAAATTTGGTTTATAAAGGGTCTATTAAGAATATAGTATGTGGAGGTGGAGAGAGAGGCAGAAGCAGGTGATCATTGAGGTGATAGGGACATAAATTCTTATGTTCGCTGATACAACATGAACTCTGTATGTGCCCTTTACCTTCAAGGTCAAATGATGTGCTCATGACTGCCTGATACACATGAAAGCAATGTGATTTGCATATGCTCTCTGTTCTTATTGAGAATCGTGAAGGCTGTTTAACTTCTCAGGTAGAATACTTTTTCAACCTTCTGGTCTCATCTCTCTTTAAGTTTCTGCAATTAGTGTTTTAAACACAGTAAGTACTCAGGGTACATTAATAGGTGATGAATAATTCATAGCCTTCGCCCTTTAGAAACCTATAGTCTTACAGTGAATACAAGAATGTCAACAGATTAATTATAGTATAATTTTTTATAAAATTATAAAACTTATTAATCTTATATTGAAACTTCAAGAAAAGTGTCCACCAACAATTTGAGTATGGAGGTTGCATGATGGACAATCAGGAAAAGATTCAAGGCACAGGTGACATGTGAGCCAAGTCTTAATGGATAAGTAGAAGTTAACTGTCAGAGAGAATGGGATAAACACATCTGTGGGGACAAGAAACAACATAGTATGTGTAGATCTGTGGCTGGAAATGAGGATGCAAAAGTGAGTGGATAGATCAAGGGACCACTTCACTTTATTTATAAGCCATGAAAACCCCTTAGACAACTGTTTAGACACATTACTCTAGAAACTTGCATATAGGCTTTGAGGAGAAGTAGATGTCAAGAAGACTATTTAAGAAGGTATTTCAATAGTTGGGTAGAAGATTTTTGACCGGAACAAAACAATGGTAGTAGGAGGGGAGAAGATAGTTTTCATTTTTATGAGATGACATGGAATGCATTTGATTTTTGAGAAAAAAGAGAAGCAATCAAAAATGATTCACATGTTCTTGGTTTGGGTATTTGTGAAGTTCATGGTGCAGTAACAGGGTCTACAGGGAGGAATAGGAGGTTTAGGAGAAGAATGTTGGGTCATTTTAGCCATGTTGAATTGGGGTCTCCTGTAAAGCATTTAGGTGGAAACTTTGGTAAATATATGTTCAGGAATCTAAAATACAAAAGACAGATCTGGAATGGCAAGAGATATGTGAGAGACGTTGGCATAGAGGTAGTAATTAAATTGATGGAGGTAATAAAAGTAAGTAGTAGAGCAGCAATCAATACTTAAATATCATTTCCTGTGTGCCAGGCAGTTCCTAACAATTTTAAGTATATTAATACTTTTAATCCTCACAACAGCCTTATGAAGTAGATACTGTTATTGCCCCCTCTTAATAAAGAAACCAAAGCACAAAGTGATTGAATTACTTGCACACTATCACATAGCCTATGAAATCAGTCTGAATCTGAGACCAGATACTCTGGTTTCAATTCTGGGTCCTTAGTCACAGTGTCACAGGTGCTTCCAACTGCCTGGGCTTCCCCTGGAGAATGAGTAAATAAAAGGCAGTATGAACCAAGCCTTGAAGCAAAGGGGAAAGAAACCCCATCTAAGGAAAATTCAGAGGATAAATTCTAAAAGATAAGGTGAAAACAGAAAAACAGTCCTAATTATAGTTCACTTTCATTTAGGGCTGACTCAGTGCCCTGTGCTAGTCTAAGTGCCTGATGTGTAGTGACTTACTTAAAACCTACAACAGTTCTCTGAAGTAGTTAGCAGTACTGTGAGCATCATGGAGAAGAGGGTAAGTAACTGATGCCAAGTATGACACTGGCAAGTACCTCCAGAGTAGTGTTGCTTAAGTAAGTAGACACCATGGAGTCAGGGGAGTGTGAAATAATTGATCTCAGGGAAGAAGAACTGTATAAGGAAAAAGTCATAAACCCCGTGAAATTTTCAGAAATGAAGTATCTAGTGTCCCCTGAGAATGTGCTCAGGGGGGTGGTTATGCCGGGAGCCCTCTAGAAATAGGCTAAGGGATGAACGAGGCTGTGGAGAATTAGAAACAGCTAGTGCAGCGTGTTTTACCTAAAGGTTTGAAGAAGAAAGAGAGAGGTCAACAGAGGGAGACAAGAGGAGAGAGAATTTGTGGGTTTTTTTTTTTTTTTTTTTTACTTCAGAAAGAAGGTGACTTGGTCATTTATGGGTTGAAGGGAAAAAGCCATGGAGAGGAGAATTGATAAAACAAGATAAAGAGCTTATGAGAGAGAACCTAACTATAGACAAAGTTGAAGGGGTGGGTTTCAAGAAGGGAGAGAAAAACCCCTCATTGTCTGAATTGGGAAAAAAGAAATTAAAGATTTTTATGAATGTGGATAAGGAAGATAATTTCACAAAATCCAAGTTGAGCTCTAATTTCCAAATTCCTTGTCTATGATTATTTACATTTGGCATACTAGTTTGAATCTTCCTTACCTATATAAGGATGTATAAATGATATTTTTGTGATTGCAGAGGACAAAACTATTGTAAACATAACTAAATCACCTAAAGTGATACACCCTAGTTTATGAATTCTCAGTTCATGTACTTGAATTTATAAGCTTCCAAAATAATTGCAAAAGTTTCATCTTGAGTAACATTCCAAAGGAAAGGAGTTCATACTTGTTAGGTCACTTGGTTGGACAATTGAAGTATTTCTTTGTGCATTTCTCTTTCTCCAAAATGCATAAAAGGACTACATTTTAAAACTTAAGGAAATGAAGGAAAATTTAAATATGTATTTGTTGCTTAGATTTCAATGTTTATTAGTTCACTGCATGTGCTTTCCAGGTTATCATGGTAAAGAAAACCGTAGTTTCGTCAAGCTCTTCACAAGATTAGTAAACAATTTTTTCCTTAATTATAATACTCATCTGGAATGTTGTAAATTTGGAATAGATGATTTTAACCTGAAAATAGAGTATTTCTTTGAACCTGACAATGATTTAAGGCAGAAGTTGCAAACTTCTGGCCCTCCACCTCCTTTGTAAATAAAATTTTATTTGAAAACTGTCTCACCCATTTGTTTACCTAGTGTCTATGGACATTTCCATCCTATAACCACAAAGTTGAGTAGTTATGAGAGAGACCATATGAACTGCCAAGCCCAAAAAACTTTATTGTATCACTCTTTACAGGAAAGTTGTTGGCCTTTGATTTAAGGTAGAGTGAAGCTTTATTAAATGAGCATTATTGTGAAAAATATCTCTGTATTTTGGAGAAAAAAAAATTTCACTAATAACCAAGCCCTCACTTTGCACTAAGCACTATAAATTCATTAGAATGAGTTTTCGATAAAACTAAGCAATATGAATATTTTTTTTGGAGTGTGATCTTTTGACTTATTCTTTAGTCTTTTACTGACAAAAGCAATGTATATCCTAAAGATACTGTAAATAAGGTTGAGTTCCAGGAAGGAGTTGAATTACTATACACAAATCCCCAGTGCAGAAACTGGGGGGCAATCCCAAAACACATAAAATATTCTCCAAAGTGATATAAGACAGGCAAGTAAGTTGCTGTCCATAAGACCAGCGCCACACTTTTCCCAAGCACGGAAGTTTCATTTTCCCCTTGATCCTCATTGATCTTCCATTGTGGATCCTTTCTTTAAGGGAAGATACTTCTGTGTGTGCTTGTGTGTCTTAAAATATCTCATTTTAAAATAGCAGATGGTCTGCATTGTATAGACTGCTTAAATAATGCACAAGTGTGCATGTTTATTATAGAAAAATCCAAGAAACAATATAAGTTGACATCAAAACTCCAAGACTTCAGTTTCCCCCCACTCTCTGAATTTCTTTTTTTTTTTAAACTGGATGCCAAAAGTTGTTACTTTCAACTCTGTTCTCAGACCACCTACTAAGTAGGATGAATTCATCAAAGTTATTTGAATACTGTTGAGAAATCTAAGAAGCATGGTTAACTTATCAATCAGTGGTTCCTTCCAGATAACTTGGAGCTCATTGCATCCCTGCAGAATTTGCACAGCTTTAAATAAAACTAATTTTATTGGTGATTCAGTGCATTGTGGAGACACCTTCTCTTGTGAAACCAAAAGAAAAATGGAGTAAATAAGTTACATCTTTTAATGTTACAGATTTATTACATCATCAACACTAGAAGAATTACGAAGTAAAATCTCATCCTTATTCTACCATGTTGTTTGCTAAGTGACCTGTATTTTCTTGACCTTCCCAATGCTAACCCACGACAGAAAGCCCAAGGGATCAATGACAGCCATAAGTTTATGATACTGTCTTTTTACACATGTACTGAAAGCATGAGGTTTGTTCCACATGAATATTATTTGTTTTTCTTGTTGTCATAACAGAAAGTGCATGAACTCTGCCTCATTTGAAACATCTGCTTAATAGTTTTGATGTTTCTATTTCAGTCTTTAAAAAAATCTCCACTCATCTTTTCTAAGCCTTGACAAGCATATGTTTATAATGTCATTTGCCCCATATTTTATTTCTGGAGTAATTAGCAGTGTAGCCCATTAATTTCTTTCTCCCCCCCCCCTTTTTTTTTTTTTATTACTTCACAGTTCCTGTAAGTGGAAAATAGAGAGCATTATTTTGGTCATAAGGATAGAACTGAATCTAGAGGTTTAGATAGAACTCTCTTTGGTTAGTTTTCCAAGAGAATACTGAATATCTTTGAAAATTAAATATGCATTCCAGAATCTATGGAATCAGACACAGACCTGTGTTTTATCCCTCACTCTGACATTGGGCATCTGATTAAACAAACTAACATGGTAACTCTGCAAGCCCAGTGTCAGACACATGGTGGATGTTCAACAACATCAAAATATGAATTCTCTTCACTCTAATTCCCCTGATTCCAGGATAAATTACAGTTCCTGTGGTCTTCTAGATAATAGAAGATGCATCAGCATAGAAATTTATATCCATTCCACATTG
Organism: Lontra canadensis; assembly: GCF_010015895.1. Lineage (NCBI taxonomy): Eukaryota > Metazoa > Chordata > Mammalia > Carnivora > Mustelidae > Lontra > Lontra canadensis. The sequence goes on from NW_022631042.1 coordinate 3,005,494, forward strand.
TGTGAGTCCTGTAGAATAGCTTATATTGAATTGTACTTGGGCATCTTGTCTTGACCTTGAGATGTGACCTTAAGAGAATGTGTTTAGTATAGTGCTATTTATTGTTTGGATGCCTGTATCTCATTTTATGAAAACACAGAAGAGATTATTTTTTTCCTCAGTCCTCAGTGCTGGAAAAAGATGTTCTTGTCATGAAGAGTAACTTTATTTTTGTTCTAATATTTTTTTTTTTTTAGTATAGTCAACACACCATGTTACATTATTTTCAGGCATATGACACAGTGATTGAACTTCTGTAGCCACTATGCTGTGCTCCCCACAAGTGTAGCTGCCATCTGTCACCAAACAAGGCTATTACAGTATCATTGACTATATTCCCTGTGATAATGAATAATTTTAAAAATATAATTTAGGGTCATTTGGGCCTTAGAATTCAGCATACTTTCCTCTTTCCTTCAATCACGAGGTAACTTAGTGTTGACTTTGTAGTCTAAATAGACCAGTTGTTTAGTTCCTTATGGTATGCATTTTTGTGTTCAAACATCATCTTTCTTTCATCCCTTCCTCTTATTTTCCCTTCATCCTGATTATCCCAATATTCTTCCATATGGAAATTTTTAATAAAACATTACCCTTACACTGCTGTTTGTGTATTTTGCAGCATTATTTCTAAAATCGTATGATTATGGTATACTAGAGCTTGAACAGATCTTACAGACTTAGTTTATTGGTTGCCAAACCAAGGTAATCATTATAAGCATATCATTTGGTTCACAGCACATTGTCATAATGGGTTCACACAAATCTTTCTTGTTTGACTTCATTTTTCCTGGACCACCTTTTTCCACTTTTATGTTTGCTTCCCCATATGCATGCACTGTAATGATTGGAGTAAGTCCAATACTACATCATTTGCACTATATTGAACAAGGATATAACATTTTGAGTACCCATGAGCTGTAAAAATAAATCTATTGAGTTCTAGGTCTTATTCTCCTTCTCTTTATAACTCAACACTGTGTTTCACGGCTTATCACTGTGGCTCTTCGTGTCTCTGTTTCATTGTTCCTGATTGCAACGTAGCATCCCATAGCATGGCTCCATTGATCTTGATTGATCCGTCCTCCTCAGAGTGGACCAAGAGTGTCATTAATTCCCACTACCACATCTTTAAGGATCATCTCTTCAAGTACCTCTTACAGACCTGGGTGCAAATCTCTGCATTCTTGTCTTGTGACAACCTTCATTTCTGCGATTCTGTCAGCTTGCTTTCCAAATTTTGGCATCATCTCCACTCTCAAAGTGGTTTATGTGGATTCCCATTTTCCCATACTCTCTCCAGTTTTTGGTATTTTCTATTTATTGACTGTCTTGCTGGTAGAAGGTCGTGTTTTATTTACATTTGTATTTCTAAAATTGCTAGTAAGATTTAACATTAACTTGTGTACTTATTAGACATTTGGGTTTCTTCTTCTTTGATTTGCTTTTTGATAGGTTTTTTCCCTATTTTTCTCTTTTATTTTTCAATTTTCTTGACTTTCGAGAGTTCTTTGCATTTCTATATATTCATTTGTTCTTGGATATAAATGTTCCAAGTTTCCTCTTTAATATAGTTGATGTTTCTCAAGATAACATTCTTTCACAGTATGGTTTTGAGTTCTTATTTATGCTAACTTTCTTCTCAGCATCTTCTTGTGTTAGACAAAGGTTTTCCAGTTTGGATCTTTAGTTAATCTGAAGTATATATACAACTTTATTTCTTCACTACATAGTGTGATAGGTTTCCCTAAATGAGCTATCAAGTAATTCACCCTGTTCCTACTGGGCAGTCATCTTGATCATAAAGCAGGTTCACATTGAAAAGTGTTTTTTAAAAGAAGAATTTTATTTTTATGCTGTTATGTATGATATATTTTCTGTAAGTCAACTGATTTTTTTTTTTTTATTGAAGGTAGGCTAGATAAACAAACAAATATATGTTATTGGTCTTTATTTCTTGACTAAAACTCTATTTCAGTGTTAAATATATTCTGAAAGAAATGAGTTCAAGGCCTATGTCTTTCCTTTTCCTATGAAAAGCTTGGACCCATATGGTTGATACACATGGAAATCACTGCTTCTTCCTGACCAGCTTCCAGATGTGCTGGGTTCTTTGTTCAATTACTTTTTTTTTTTTATTTGACATTACAAAACATACTGAATCAATCTCTATAACTCAGAATATTAAAACCATTTTCAGTAAGAAATGCTATATTTTTGTAGATTGCCTATAAGAATATTTGATAAAGTGATGTATTATGTATCATCTTCTTGACCATGGAAATCGGGTGTACAGACATAGAGAAAAGTACAGCGGATGAAAACAACTGTGTGATCAAGATTTACTGCTGAAGGTGCCCATGTGGACTAAAGTGGAAAGATTAAATCATGGAAGGACTTCAAATACAAATTTCTAAGTCACTTTTATTTTTAGGTATTCACAGGCTACGGAAGATACATTTAACTTTCACAATGATTTAACATTCATAGTGTACAGCCATCCAGATTTTGAAGTTAAAACATCTTTTATTACTGAAATTTCTAACTCATTGTAACTGTGAAGGGAAACGTACATTCTGAGACAGGCACTATCTCTAACTTGCAAATAATTGTTGGAGGACAGTTCCCATTATAATTTTCACGCTTCCATGTCTTTGAACTTGGCTGGACTTTATATGTACACAATAGTGTTTCTCATATTGGGCTTCTGATTTTAAAAGAATTACCTACTTGAGGAAAAAAAAAAAAAGATGCACTCCTAACCCAGTGGCCAAGAATTTGTATTTATTTTCATTTTTGCTTTTTGTTTTACTTTGTTTTACTTTACTTTGTTTTACTTTAAACCTTGTTGTTATATGCCAGAAATTACACTGGATGTCTTTTGTATGTTCATATTTGCCCTCTCACGGGAAAAAGAGTAGGGAGAAAACAAAGGACCATGTTCAATGCAGGTGTTTGTAAGCAAATGCCTTCCAGGTGAAGACAGTGTCCTAGGAGTGCTTTTCCTATGTATCTGTGAAGCATGGCCCTTCCAGTAGTTACTGACTGCTCCTGAAATCATGCTGGCTTCCTCCCTGTCCAAATCACTACTGGATCTACATAGAAGAAGTGAATCACTTCTGTGCATACCTTTATGGGGATACCTATGGCCTTGCATTCTTGTACGCTTTGAACTAACTAGTATGTTCTCATTTTCACTATGTTCTGAGCACTCTACTCATATGGAATACTCAGTATAGTTAAAGGATAGGCCTTTGCTCTTATGAAACTTACAGTTAAGATGAAACTTGCATGGCAAAATTATTTGATGAGGAATATAAATGTCAGCTTGTGTGCTACAAATGCAAATGCTATTGAATTATAAAAAGAAAGATGAGATCTTTAGGGCTGAAAAGAAAGTATTCATTAAGAAGTGAAAGTGTAAGCTTGGAAAGAAATTTTACAAAATGGATTGGTGGATGGTAGAAAGGAATTTACTAATGGAAAGGAAGACTAAGACCAGAATAAGCCATGCAACAGAGAAAGAAAGTGGCAATACAAGGAACCAGGAACAGAAGGAGTTCTGAAAGGAAGACATGACTCTGGTGTTTGTATAGGTTGTCCCCACCATCTGCCCTTGCAATTAAAACATGGTCTTGGGCTTCTAGCACCACTTGTATTAAAATGTTTATGAAATACTCATAAGAATGAAAGAGAGAATGCATTCTTTATGCATGTAACTTTTATTCAAGTATAGAAACAAAATAAATTTACAAATAAGATACAGACAAATATATGTATCATTTAAATCTTTATTTAATGTGATCATTTTTTATCACCAAAATAAGGCATCTCCATGAACGTAACATGGGACACAGACTCCCACATACATGTGTGCACACATGTGCTTAAAACAGCTGTCTGTAGCACTTTGTGCCATGTGCTGACTCAATCCCCCTAACTCTCTATACCATTGACTTCAAAACTTTTTATGTACTTTACTGCATAGGGATGTTGTTTGGTTTTTATTTGGCTGGAACGTATCATTAACATACTACATTCATCTTTGTTCTCAGCAGCTGGAAACCATTAAAGCTCTGAAAATGGTTCAGAGTCTATGATAAACACCAATACTAATGATGAAGTTGATCTTCCCCATGATCCCAGATATAGTTTATTAATTTACATGATTATCATGAAGGTTAAACACAATCATCCAAGAAGTCTTTACAGAACACTCATCGATGTCCATCCAGAAATGTACCTATTCCACCAACCCTTGAGAAGTACTAGAGTACGCTGTTCGGGGGTATGGATTTAGAAAGGCAGGATCTTGTTAACTGAACAATTCTTACCTGCTTGGGCAAGCAATAGAATCTGGATAAGGAACGTGACAAAAGGAAGTGAAATTTGAAGCAGAGTAAAATACTACTCTTTTGTTGAAAGAAACGGGAAAGGTTTCAGTCAAGAGAAAATCGTTTGAAGGACTTGTTATTTTTTGCAGGTAATATTGCGTGCTCGGTTGACAAAAGTTAACAGGTGACATGATGGTAGTAAGGGAAGGAGGACAGTCTTACAGGGGTGTGAGGGAGGCCCATTTGAAGAGATGATGTTTTAATTCAGCCTTTTCCAATATGGAACCAGCAGTAGGGAAGTCCCTCTGACAGGTACAACAGCGTGGGTCATGACACAGAATCAAGCTGAGCCTAATAGACAGAGAAAGCAGGAAGATTTGGGAGGAATCTACTATGAGGTAAGATTGAAGTATCCGTCACAAAGTATGACACTGTGGGAAATTAGTGAAATGGAGTGACGGTTCCCACCATCACCACAGAAGAAACGTTGATGGGAATTTATAATGTAGTGGGTATGAGGGCATAATAATGAGAAAGAAGTAGAGCAACACATGAGGATAGATGGACTAGAAGAGTAATAATTGTCAGGAATAAGAAAGTTAGTAAAGGGGGGGTGTGGTTTGCATGGAAAGACAGTGGATTGTAAATAATGAAGGCTCAGGTAAGTTTCAGTCAGTGTTCTGTAATTAACAGGAAACACAAAACAGTAGACCAGACACCGTCTTAGGGAAGCTCATTGAAATGAGGAAATAGATGAGTTACCAAATGAATGCAAATAAAACACGGGATCAGGGAAGGATGGAGGATTGTGCCTTAGAGGGAAGGAGACATCTACAGAAGAGACCAAGAAGGAACCAAGAAGAGAACCGGGACAGTAAAATGGCATGTACCAGACTGTTTTGAAAAAGAAACAAACAAAAATAAGGTTTAAGAAGGCAGATCCCTCTGTCACATACAACCACGAGTTTAAAAACATTGGAGGCTGAGCTTCACAGTCTGAATCATCCATGACATGTGATAAATTTATGGAGAAAGTAGTGGTGAACATGAGCAGGGACGCCAAGTCATTTGAGTTCCTGCCTGCGGCAGGAGTCTTGGATCCCTCCTCAGCAAACCTGTCGACAGATGAACAGTTGTTTGATGTAGTGATGGTGGTTTTGGTTCAACAGCGCTTCCTGCTTGCTCACAAGAGAATTTCTTGAGTTAACGGCTGTAGCATTCTGCCTACTTGGACACGGTCCTGCCAAGTCAAGGGAAGCCCCTGTCTGGGATTTATGGAGCTCCTTCATCCAGTGATGTCATTCTGGAGCTGCTGAGTAATTAATTTACCTTACATGGCTTGTGGTGGGGGGACAAAACCCTCTGAGAGCTTCATAATTTGTCTTACAGCGCGGCCAATGCCATTTCGCCATGATTCACAGATTATGTAGTTACATAATGATATACAATCATGTGTTGTCCACACTGCAACTTTAGCCATGCAGGATCTGATTAGGGCTCTGGAGAGCTGAACCCAGCAGGCCTGGCCAGGACCTGCCCCTGGAACCAAAACATGCTTGTCTTAATGGCCTTTACTGCCAGAGTGGTTGTGGCTGCTTAGTCTGCACCTTTTGTCTTGGCAAAGATGAATATTGTTTTTGTTTTGTATTCTCAAGGGCCAAGTTAGCCAGTGTAATGGGAATCACCTTTATAGCACCCATGGTATGATCCTAGGGCATCTGAAAACATCTCCCGGGTTGTTTTTAGCTGGAGGATACTACACAGGAAAGGGAGAGGTAGGTGCCTGTAGCACCGTACGAAGTGTTCTCACTTACATTATTTTATTTAAATTTCACAATAATCATTAGGGTGACAATAGGCTTATCTCCATTTTTAGGAAGAAAACTAAGGCAGAGAATATACATAAATGCCCTAGATCACACAATTAATAGATAGTGGTGGAAATATTTGAGTGTAGCTTTGATGTCAAACCATAGATCTGCCATTTATCATATGAGCTGTATTTTTCAAAAGCGTTTTTGTGCTCTTCTTACCTTGATTTGTATTTATTTATAGAAGTCATGTACGTAATTTATTATGTCATAGACATAAAAAGGTATTTGAGCCCTGAGGTTATGTGCAATACTAATATTTACTGGAGAGTGAGATTCTTCAGAGCAGATTATGGATTTTTCTGGCTTATTTTTAAGTCTCTGTGAAATAGAAAGCCTTGTAGAAATATAAGGAGTGCTCACTTCGTTAATGAATGGGTGATTTTTTTTTTCTTTCTTCATAAGGAAAGAGAGTGAAGGTATCTCAGATCTCTTAACAGAGTTCCTTATAGAGACACTAGTCTTTACTTTCTGGAAGGATAAGAACCCGCGAACAAACAATGTGAGAAATGGCTTTTGTGCTGTCTGCTAAGAAAAAGTTAAATTAACTGGACAGATTTGCACTCTAACGTTGAGTGCTCTACTGAACTCGATGGCTTTTTCTAATGATTAATTGAAATCATTAGGGAGAAACCTCTCTCACTCTGCTCTTAACAATATTGATGTGAAATAACCTTAAAATCATCAGTATGCAGTGATTTCAAATGTAAGTAAGTTCAACATACACACGTCGTCCTTCTCACTCACTCGGTCACTCAGATGCATCTATGACTCTCAGGATTTCATCACGGGATCACAAACATTTCGAAAGAGTCAAGACGGACAGTGAAAGGGTTTATAGGTTGGCGTTCTATCCTGGAAAATATTCTAGTGGCATTAATTTTCTTGTTGTTGCAGGTGAAGACAGACGACAGAGTGGTTAAGATGGACCTCGGTTTACTCTTCCTTAGGGTTCGCAAAATGGATACTGGGACCTATTTTTGCCAGACAGTAGAGCACGGTTTTGTCCATACCGTCCGTAAAATTACCCTGGAGGTAGTGGACGAGGAGAAAGTAGAGGAAATGTTCCACAAAGACTATGAAGAGGACGGGCCCCACAAGATGCCTTGTCCAGTCCAGACCAGCATCCCACACGGGGCAAAACCCTGGTATAAGGAATTCTTGCAGCTGATTGGTTACAGCAACTTCCAGAGAGTGGAAGAATACTGTGAAAAGGTCTGGTGCACAGAGAAGAAGAGGAAAAAGCTCAAAATGTCGCCTTCCAAGTGGAAATATGCCAACCCACAGGAAAAGAAGCTGCGTCCCAAAGCCGAGCACTATCGCCTGCCCAGGCACACCCTGGACTCCTGAGGGGGCGAAACCATCTACTGGCTTCTGGAGAATTTCTGTTTGGAACCGAAAATCAACAGGACGACCATGGCCACAAGGAAGAGAAACCATTCAGCTTCTTTGTATTGCTTAAAAGAGTTCTGTAACACAGAAATGACTGTGCAGGTATTATGATAAATTATTCTATGTACTCATTTGACTGGTTAAAAATCTCATAGAATTAACTAATTTTTCGGAACAAATGTATTCCTCAGTGGCTTCCCACTATATTTACCAAAAAGTGACCCTAGCTGTAGTTTTGAGTACTTGGCTGCTTTTCCTTGACAATTATTATTTTACCCTTGGAAGACTTAGGATTACTGGAATATTGGAGAAAAATCAAGAGATTTTCATAAGCATGAAAAAAATGAAATATATATTTTAATCTTTCTGAATTCTGTCTTTCCTCCATGATGTAAAATATACAGAATATCCAGTACTTTAACATTCTCATATGAGCTGTCTGTACTTTTTAAGAATTCTCGTGTTAGTATCTAAGCTATGTGTTGTATGAAGCAGGTGTGTTGTAATTATCGTAAACCATGAAAGAAAAATTGTGGTCACCTTGAGGTTCGTGCCCTTCATAAAACAATTCATTCAGTCCCATTTACGATAGTTATGTTTCACGATGAAAACACGTCCTTTCAATTTCACTCCACTGCATAAAGAATGAAGTTAAGGTAACTTCCGAAAAAGATATATATTAAAAAAAAAAAAAAAAAAAAGCCAAAAAAGTTGAAGTTTCAGTTAGAGTCTAACTCAAAAGTTTTTGCTGCCCTCTTGTGGTAGAAAAAATATATTCTCTTTTTTTTTCTCTTTTTAGAGATTGTCTAGTAAAGATTTAAAAGCGGCTTCTGTTAATCCATCTTGTCCATTTTCAGGGAAAAAAAAAACTTAAATAAAAATGTCTTAATATTTATGTCTGCTCTAAGATGGAGATAATGTGTTTATGAATAATTTATTACCTCACAAGCCAAAAATGAAGATATTAACAGCACCGAAGCTCTATTAAAACTTAAATTTTATTCTTTCTAAATAATCTTCCCTGAAATATAAAAGGTACTCCAGAAACATAAGTTTGTTATTTTAAAAATGTTAAAGCAGATTGCTATCAGGTATCAAATTTCCCTATTTTAATGTTAACAAATAAGAAAATTGTTTCACGAGTTCACTTAACTCGAAAGATATCTGGAATGCTTTTTGCTTCATAAATAGTATCAAAAGTTTTCATTTTCAAGAATGCTTGTTTCTTGAAGTCTTTCCTTCTCCTTTTCATTTAGTGATTGCCTTTCTAAAGTATGAAGTTTTGTTGAGATTTTTTTAAGTTTTTTTTAAATTTTTATTTATTTTTTTAATTTCTTTACAGTGTTCCAGCATTCATTGTTTATGCACCATACCCAGTGCTCCATGCAGTATGTGTCCTCCTTAATACCCACCACCAGGTTCACCCAACCTCCCACCCCCACCCCTCCACAACCCTCAGTTTGTTTCTCAGAGTCCACAGTCTCTCATGGTTTGTCTTTTAAATAAAAATTAAAAGTGAGAGAATTACACATGACAAAAATTATAAATATTTATTTAAATGTTAACTTTATTCATTTCAGTTCTCAAAGTTAGCTTATAGGGTATATAACTAAGAAAGTCCAAGTGTTGATAACTTGTAATGACTTGCAATTTCATTCAAAAACTAAGAAATACATAGTTTGTTTGTTTTTTTTTAAGTTTAAGAAGTTCATTTGTTAAGCCACCAAGCTCCAAAAGGACTAAAGTGTGGAAATACTTTGAAAATTAACATTCTCTGAAAAATACAGTTGCTGTTTGCCCATGAATCCACTGGAGGTCATTGCTGCCCACCAATATTAACTGAACACAGCATATTTATCAGTAAAATCCTGCCCAATTGTGGAGAAGAAGAACCATAACCACAGATCACAGGGTCTTTAGCAAAGTTTATGTCCGAAACACTCAAAGTGAACAGATAAGTCAATAAAACACAATTTACTGAAAACATTCTGCCATTATACAAGAAAAAGGAAAGTGGGATTTTTTCCTGTGTTCAGATTTCTTTTTTAAGTAAGGCAGATAGCACATACGTTGTTGCCATTTTTGTCCAACTGAAGAGATAAGACTGAGAAGAATAACTTTTCTATGATTTAGGCCTTAAGAATTAAATATACCTTGAAGCTGTTCAAGTAAATGAGATGACTAGTAAGAGGGGGAGCTTTTTAAGGTGCTAATTTGAGAGAAGTCTGATAAGAAAATTTAGAGGACTCAAGTCCATAATTTAGAGAGAGCACTAAATTTTCATACATATATATGTATACTTCCCCCTTTTGCTCAGTCTCTCCCCCTTTCTTCCGTCAAACATGCGTGCCTGTCCAGTGCACATGCGCACACACATCACGACGTACTTTAAGATAAACCGGCATTGTCCTCTCAAAAGACAAACCAACAAACAACCTATGTTGCTCTGTCCTTGAGAATCTGAAACATATCTCAAAATGCATACCCCGTCTTTTGTCCTGTCTGGTATCAGAATTCAAATTCAGGATCTCCTTTGAGAAATGTCCAGGCTTGGAAAATCACAAATGGATTGACCAGATTTATACTCTTTTTCTCGAACTCAGGAAAGGACATGTGTTTAGCTACCTGCAAGACAGGGAGGAATTAAGAGTGGGCCCTGACCCACCGCATTTTGCCCAGTCATGGATAGACCTGGGGAAGAGAAATTGTGCCCTCCAGGAGCAAACATTAGGCTGAGAAAGAGTCATAACCACCCATCCTACGTTCAAGGAGGCACCTCCTTGTAAGATCAGTCTCCTGCTTCTTCAGACCTCCAGTGTGTTGTCCTCTGTGAAGGAAGAGGTCCTGGGAGTAAAATGAGCCTTGATACAGAAGAGTGTATATCTCCTCTTTCAACTTTTCATCAGCCCTACTGAGGGAGGGGTGTGGATTTGTTGGCAGAGAGAATGGCACCTTGAAAAGGTTTTGCTTCATGAGGTTTCTTCCATGTCTAACATTCTACATTGCCATTTTTTTCCTTTGTTTTTATTGCTGAATATTTCAATGCAAAGCTATGAACTTGGAGAAACAGGGATTAAAGTGGAAATAAACACAAAGAAGAGCTCTAGGGGGAGAAAAAAGGAACAGAAAGTCTTTGCCAGTTTAGTAAATGACAGGTCTGTATATACTTTAGAGTTTTTTCTTTGCCCAGATTAGTTACACACTTAGGATGTTTTTTTGGAGTGTTTAATATCTGCTATAGGGTGTAGGGCATTGTAAATCTTCATAGCGACTCTGAACATTTGTAAAATTTGTAAAATACAATAATAGTTCTGAGTGTTGGTGTTAAGCATGAAATAAATACAGCAGCTGTTGTCCTTAAAAATTAGTTGTCTTTAGCCTGCCAGATACATTAAGAAAACCGCTTGGGATCGGGAAGATATCTGAGCTCCCAGGGCAAAGTCCCGCGTAGTTGCCAACGGGGAGCCCAGGTTCTTGTTCTTACAGCAGAGTATCGCATCCGAGTTACTCTTGTAAGAGCATTGCTCATTTTTCAGGCTAACAACTGTTGCTTTGACTCAGTTATAAATAATAGACTTTCATGAACACTGTTTTGATTGTAGTGTGTTATTTAAGCTGTATGTTTATTTTTTTCTTGGGAAGAGAGCATTATATTTTGGCTTTTGTTACAACTGAATGTATTCTGTTTGTGTTTAAATGGCTTAGTTACAAGCTAGAGTACTATATGGGGAGGGGGCGGTTCTTGCCTCTCTGATTCCCTTTTATGTGCCCAGGTCCAAAATAGCATTTGCTTTCTTACTTCTTGTCACCAGTTAGAAGCCATGAGACTTACCATCTAGCGGTCAGGTCCAAAGACCACTGACCCTGCTCGGACTATCGTGTGGACCTGCCGCTCTACACTGCATCCTTTGCCTGTACCATTATGTACGATTTCTATTTAGTGAAACTTAGATGCTAAAGAAATAAATATTTGCTAAACCCTTACGTGCTGTCCGAGGCGTGTTTTCTAAGGTTGTGTGAGTTAAACTCAAAAGTTTCAGAATGTGTCAAAGCCCGCATGTAAACATACAATGCTAGCTAGTGCTGGTTTTCTTTAAGAAGTTAGAAAAGCATTCAATTTCCCTTTTTTTCTTTCTTTTTTTTTGGAAATTCAGAAGTCCACTTCCTCAAGGAGGAAAATGTCCACTCATCTTGTTCCCTTGCAGCATTTGGGCTTATTTTTGCCACATCATGTTTGTAGGACCAGTAGCCGGAAATGCCTTTCAAAGCTGCATCATTCAGATAAGAGGGATGATGAAGGCTTTTGTAAAGGTAACTCATAGGATGGTTACAATTTTTGCAGGCCTCAACATCTACCTTAATATACATAAATGACTGTTTTCTCTGCTATTTTTATTAAACCTCGTTGGAGAAGTCATTTAAATGAGATTTGGTGTTAAGTGAATCTCTCTTTGGGAGTTTTGTTTCCAAGGCCGATTTTGTTGTTTGGGTCAGTAACTAGTTACCATATTTTGTTTATTTTTATTTATTTTTATTTTTGTGGTACTTAATGCCTATTTATTGAGTGAATGAACCAGTGGATACTTAATGTTCAAAGAACTCTTTAAAATGATCCAGTAGAAAAAGTTGGCAAAGGATACAAATAGGTCGTTCACAGGTACAGAAATCTAAAACAGCCCATTTAGCGTGTTTTAAAGCAGGAATCTGGCAGAAGCTTAGGGATGTTGTTTCTGGCAGACTTATGATATGGTTATGCCATTAATGATAACTGTTTCCACTGGTTTCAGACTTGCATTCCTGTATAATACGGCACCCTGTGTTTGTGGGGTACTTGATGAGCCCATTGAAACTGCCCTTTGGCTATCAGTTACCAGTCCAGGAATCATGGAGAAACAGTTGCGGTCCCTAGGACTCTCTTACCTGTTACTCAAGGGAACAAAAGCATATACCCGTTTTGTTTCCTAAAGTATAGACATGCTAAGCGTGCCATTAAGTTATATGAATAAAGAAAAATTGAGTTGTATTTGTCCTGAGAATGTGTTTACAGTTTTGACCGGAAAAATTCCAAATCCTACTTTTCACTTGATGCAACTTGAAACACACTCAGCATCCAGCTTTGAAAGTGCATTTCGAGTGTTTGGAATGTTGTGTAGTGTACTTCCACAAGTACAGTGGAGTGAATCTCGAGACTCCTGCTCAGGGTGGCTTTGAAAAGCACACTTGAATCCAGAGAAACCGCAATGAGGGAGCAGTGATAAATGGTATGCAGAAAGAGAAAATAATTTAACAGAAAAGAGACAGTAAGAGACAGCAAGAAGATGGCTGTCTGCGAGACAGGAAGAAGGCTCTCACTAGGAATGACCCAATCAGGACCTTACCTTGAACTTGGACTTCTCAGCCTCCAGAACTGTGAGAAGTAAATGTTTGCTGTTTAAGCCACCCAGGCTGTGGTATTTTCTTATAGCAGCCTGACTGGACTAATACTCGAAGGAAAGCAGACACAGATAGAGACGTTCGGCATGAACAGAAACATGCAAAATGAGCCCATCGACAAATATTCCATAACATCTGAAAAGATCTAAAGTTAAGTATACAATCATATATGGGAAAAGTGGCTATGATAAGCTTATATAAGTTATCATGACTACTGGCTTATATTTTCCAAGTTGTAGGTGGGATTTCTTCTCTGGATCAGAATAGGTTCTTGGGGAAGGAGAAAAGAAAATGATCTACTCAACTGTCAACCAACAAAAGCTAGTGACAAGTAGAATGATCCCTTGGAGTGGATTCCATGAATTCAGCCTAATTTGAAAAGAAGAGTTGAAAAGTTTCTTTTACATGTTTGATGGTTGGTGGGTTTTAACCCGCACAAAGCAACTCAGATTTATTATCTTGTGATTTTTTTATCAGTCAGAAATCAAGGTACATGCTCAGCTCGACTCCCTGCTTGAGATCTCCACAGACCAACATCACTGCACCGGCTGCCTGGGCTTTGGGGAGGAACTCACTTTCAAGCTCATCCAGGTAATTGAGAGAATTCTGGTCCCTGGGGTCCTAGGACTGAGATCCCTGCCCCCTGCCTTCTGTATTTAGTGTCAACAATGGACTGTTAAGTCCTCCTTATTCTTGGCATCTCTGACTCTGCTGCATTTCTCTGCTTCAGACGAGAAATTTCTCTGCTTTTAAGGTTCATGTAATCAGGCTGGATCCATGGAGATAATCCAGGCTAATCTCTTTCTTTAAAGATTTATTACCTTAATGACATCTGCAGAGTCCCTTTCACCATGGAATACAACATATATTCAGGTTCTAGGGATTAGGATGTGGCCATATTTGGAGCACACAGTCCATCCCCTGCCTCCCCCCCCCAAATTTACGTTCTTCCCAAATGCAGATTACATTTATCCCATCTCAAGGTCCCCAAAGTTCTCTTTCTTTTACATCGTTGACTGAAAAGTCCCAAATCTTATCATCTGCCTTTAATCAGGTGCAGATGAGACTCTTGGTATAATCCTTCACATACCCCTAGGGCATGATTTCTTTCCATGTGTGGTTCTGTGAAACTGAAGCAATCAGTTATCTGCTTCCAACATACAGTGATGGGACAGACAAAGGGGAAGAGTTTACAGATACTCTGTTTCGAACAGGGGGAAAATGGTAGGTAAAATGGAGTCTCCATCCAAAGCAGTTTGATATAATTCATCAGGGCAACCTCCACTAGGTTTTAAGGCCTGGGAATATTCTATAGCTCTCAGTGTTGCCTCCTTTGAGTTTACCTTTGGCCCTATGAGCTCTCCATCTGGATTCATTGTGTTTTTGTTTTTTTTTTAAAGATTTTATTTATTTATTTGACAGAGAAAGAGAGAGATCACAAGTAGACAGAGAGGCAGCGGGGAGCAGGCGCCCCACTGAGCAGAGAGCCCAATGCAGGGAACCTGAGATCATGACCCGAGCTGAAGGCAGAGGCTTTAACCCCCTGAGCCACCCAGGTGCCCCTCACCCTCTGAATTCCTAAGTGGCTCAGGTAATTTCCATCTTTCCCTTCTGCTATCCTAGGCATTGACTTTGCCCTAAGGCAGATTGGTCAAGGCATCTGTTTTTCTCACAAAACCTGCTAAAGGCAGTACTCAGAGATAGATTATCTGTCCACGCTTCATCCAACCACCCACACCAAAGCCTCTAGAAGACTTCCATGCTAAGACTGTGTCAGCACCTATATAAAGGAATCCAGGAAAGGTAGTTTCTAACCCTGTGCTAGGAGACCAGCATACCTATAAGAAAAAAAGACAGTGGGAGAGAGAGCTGCCGAGTAGGAAAAAGGCATCATCTGCTACAGACATCATCTGTTGAGGCAACAACAAGCAGATTGAAAAGTTTAAATTAAAATTAGTACCACTGGTATGGGATGGGCAAGGAACTCATCCATCTCCTGAACCCATAATTTAGAGACTTAACACTCAACTTAAAAATCCAATTTTGGGGGTGCCTGGGTGGCTCAGTGGATTAAAGCCTCTGCCTTTGCCTCAGGTCATGATCCCATGGTCCTGGGATCGCGCCCCACATCGGGCTCTCTGCTCAGCAGGGAGCCTGCTTCCCTTCCTCTCTCTGCCTGCCTCTCTGCTTGTGATCTCTGTCTGTCAAATGAATAAAATCTTAAAAAAAAAATCCAAATTTTGGCAAAACATTATACTCGGGCAAGGTTAAAAAAGTCTCTTTTACTTTGTTGGTAAATGCTGCGTGTTTGACCTTTCACTACAATAGTTTATGAGAAAGGAGTATTTGGGCAAGCTTTCTGAAAATATGTTAACCGTGGATAAAGATTCACTTTACATAATTGAAGCAAAAGGGTAAAATATTGACACCAAAAGGAGTATTCAGAATTACATTTTCTAAGACATAAAAGGACAGCACATTTTTTATCACGCAATTCTTAAAGAACAGATGGGAGAAGCAGGGACACTTCTGGAGCATTCTTGGAATGTCTGTTCCTTGTCAGTTTTGTCACTGTTCATATTAGGAAATTTGGTCTTATGGACAGTAGAGCAAAAAACTGCAGCAATGTGTGAAAGGTATCCTAGCCTAAGCCAGCAGAATGGCACTCCAGTTCTCATGTTGACAGGTAACGTAGAAAACCCATGTAGTTTCTCTGCTTCCAAATATGTAAAATATATTTTGGCTACCAAATATGTAAAATGAAGTGATTGGACCAGATGATTTTGGAAGGCTTTACCATTTATAACATTGTTAGGGCCTATAAAATGGGATATCTTTTCCAAAGACTGTGTTCAAGTACTTGCAGAGAAAAATCACACTCTTTAGTAGGGCAGCCAAACTACTTTATCTTTCAACTGTTATTTTTAAAGCTTTATTGACACAGAGTTGATGTAAAATAAACTGTACATATTTAAAGTGTGCGGTTTGGTGAGTTTTTGTATGTATATTATATATACATAATATATATAAGAAGTTTATATATGTATTATGTGTTCATATATATAATGAGCTTATATATATTATATATATATAATGAGTTTCCATATATATTTATGCATCTGTAAAACTACAACAATCAAGATAATGAACATATCTATTACTCGCAACATGTCCTCATGACCCTTTTCAATTTATTTCTCTCTCCCCACCCCTCCCCCTGCCCTGGCCCAGACAACCACCCGTCCACTTTATGACACTATAGAGTAGTTTATGTTTTCTAGAACTGTATAGAAGTGGAAACAATACAGTATATCCTCTATTTGTCTAGCTTCCTTCACTAGGCGTAATAATTTCCAATTCTGCCCCATTGTCAAATGTCTCAACGATTTGTTCTTTTTTATTACCAAGTAGTATTCCACTGTGGTGGATGGACAAAATGTGGACGTTTTGTTGTTCCAGTTTCCAGCTATTACAACTAAAACTGCTTTGAACACTCAGGTACAAGATTCTGATAAATATAGCCGTTTATTTCTCCTGAGTAGAAACCTAGCAATGGAGTTTCCAAATTGTGTAGTTGGTATGTATTTAACTTGCAAAGAATTGTTTTCCAAAGTGATTGTACAACTTTACGTTTCCACAAGTAGTGTACGAGAACTCCATTTCCTCCAAATCCTTACTAACACTTGGTATATTCAGTCGTTTTGATTTTTTGCTCAGGTACTAGGTGTGGCCTGGTATCTCATCGTGGTTTTTCATTTGTATTTGCCCAGTGACTGATGATGTCAAGCATCTTTTCACATGCTTTTTTCTTATCCATATGTTTTTCCCGGGGACGTGACTGTTCAGATATTTTGCCCATTTGTATTTGGTTGTTTCTCCTCCTGTTAAGCTGCAGAAGTTCTTTACATATTTTAGATACACAGCCTTTGTTACATTTAGATGACATAAATATTTCAGTCTTCTGCGTGTTTTTGTTCACTTTGGTAACAATGTCTTAGCACCAAACATTTTTACTAACTCCAGTTTTTGACACTTCAGGTTTTTTGTGTTAAATTTAAAAAAGTTTTGCCAAACACAAGGTCACTAAAATTTTCTCCAATATTTTTTCTAGAAGTTTTATAGCTTTACCTCTTACATATAGATAATATGTATCCATTTGAAATTAGTTTTGTGTGTGCTGTGAAGTATGCACCAGGATTTCTTTCCTTGTGTATAGCTTCTCAACTCTTCCCAATCCTATCTACCATTTCTTGAAAATATGACTCCCTCAGGGAATTACCTTGGCATCTTTTTTTCACCCCTTTTCTTTTTTTCTAGAGAGAGACAGAGAGAAAGATTATGAGCAGGAAGGGCCAGAGGGAGGAGAGAGAGAATCTTTTAAGCAGGTGCCAGGCTCAGCACAGAACCCAACACATCACTTGCTCTCATGACCCTGAGAATATGACCTGAGTCGAAACCAAGAGTCAGGAACTCAACGACTGAGCCACCCAGGAGCCCCAACCTTGGCACCTTTTGATGAAGATAATCAGCTAAAGAAGTTTAAGGTTAGCTGAGTCACAAAGACCTACCAGACTTAATGCTATACCCCGGTTGCATGTGCAACATTTTGTGTATATGAAAGTTTTTTAGTCTCATCTTAAAAATTCTGTCAAAAAGGGGCACCTGGGTGGCTCAGTTGGTTAAGCAGCTGCCTTCAGCTCAGGTCATCATCCCAGGGTCCTGGATTCGAGCCCCGCATTGGGCTCCCTGTTCAACGGAGAGCCTACTTCTCCCTCTTTCTCTGCCTACTGCTGTGCCTAGTTGTGCTCTCTCTCACTCTAATAAATAAATAAAATCTTAAAAAAAAATTCTGTCAGAGAAAGACATCTTTGATTTATCCAGCAACCTTCTTTAAAATGCTAATAACTGTTGTAGAACTGAGTGGGCTAAATTCACAGAAGCAGTATCAGTCAACCAGCTAAAAGCCATCTGGGGTCACCTGAACTGTTAAAATGACATGTTTAATGGGGCGGAGGTGGGGGAAGGAAACCAGGGAAGGAAAGAAACTACTTGGCTTTTTCAGACAGGAACACTTGAAGAGAAAGTTCAAGCCTTGGTTAAGAGACTTAAAATAACAAAGAAGAATGTTCCCCTAGGTGAAGAAAATAGGAAATAAAAAGATGTTTTATGCCATTTTTCCCTATAGTTTTTTTCCCTTTATTCAAGAAAAGGGATAGTTTAAAACTGTTTTCTGTCATCCCCTTCAGGTCAGCTCTCCACTTCTCTTGTCCCCTTCCTGAGTTCCCAGATGCCAGGACCTTCCTCCTCCTGCTTTGCACACTGTGTGACCTTTGTTCTCACAGAGCCAGAGCGGAACTCAAGCCAGTTCATGTAGGGGAAGTCTGTCAGGGACATATCACTTGAAGATTCTTACAGTCTCTCCAAATAATCCAGTCGCAGTCTACAACATGATCTCCTTAGCTACAGTATCTTTTTGAGATGCCAAATTAGTTTGCAAAGGAGTGTAACCTGTCCCTTTATACAGTTTCCTGTGTTATGTCATCATAAAATGTCGTCTCAGTCCTCAAAACTTAATTACATGCAAAATAATACTAGTGCTAATATATTTTGGGGGAATGTCATCTTCTTAAATATGAAATGCCTATATGAATATAATTTTTTATTAGGCAGACTTATAATAAGCAGAACAATATGTCAAATATAAGCCAGTCCCTAAAATGTGTGCAGAAATGGATGTTTGCTGTTTCAGTTTTACTCTGTCAGGAGGGATATTGCACATATATTCTTGGTAACAATCTGAAAATTAACTTTGAGTTTATTTTTAAATGTGAGAATGTCTCATTTCTTCAACTAATTAATTCTGTTTAAAGAGGACACACATTGGAACTCTGTGAATTTATTTATTCCGGTTTGTCACATCTATATGTAGACTAGCAGTCAAAGCATTTCTAAACAGGAGACTTAAAATTGCGTTCATTTTACCACATTTTATGGTATAGCGCCACATAGCAGAAAAAAATACTATAAAGTGTTTTCGGAGACTCCATAAATGAAAAACGGAAGCACTTTACTGAGGAGCTCACTGTTTCTTTTGCTACAAATATCAGTTCATCTACTGTATTTGAGGGACGTGGTAGATTCTGTCTTTGGTTTGGTGCAAGGCTCTCTCTGTAAAAGTATCTCTATCCAGGGGCGCCTGGGTGGCTCAGTCGGTTAAGCGCCCAACTCTTGATTTTGGCTCAGGGCATGATCTCAGGGTCGAGAGATAGAGCCTGGCATCAGGGTCGCTGCTCAGCGAAGATTCTCTCCATCTCTCTCTGTCCCTTCCCCCTACCACTTGTTCTCTCTCTCTCTCTCTCTCTCAAATAAATAAATAAATAAATAAATCTTTTTTAAGAAAGATCTCTCTGCAAGAAGGGCTGTCCCAATTCCGGCTTTCAATACCAGCCTCCTGCCTCATGTCATTTTCCTTCTGACTGTTTATACTAATATGCGTGGTGTGTATATTTTAATTGAGGGAACCCCTCCGAATTACATCACTGATCATCTTATTACCCTTGTGAAAATCCCCTCCAAAGACTCTCTTCTTTGTATAGAATAGAGCTAAACTCCTCAATGTGACATTCTAGGCAACTGGATTATCTCTTATACATTCTACAATATACAGCAACTGAGACATCTTAACAAACACACCTAACTGTTTAAATTTTTTTACCTTCTGCTCTCCTCTGCCAGCATGTTACAAAATGGAGCCACAAATCTACTCCCTTTACAACTCAGATAAGCAGAGAAACTGTGGTTTCTTTATCAATGCCTGGCTCTCTTCCACAAGCTCTTGGATTCCAAGTGTCAGGAAAACGTCTTAGCCCTTTTGATTTCAATTTGGTACGATGAAATGAGTCTGATAGTCCTTTCAGGTAGTCCAGAGTCCTCCTTGGACACTAATGCTCAGTTTTTCAGGTGGCCAAATGTTGTCTCTCCCAACTTCCCAAGTTTTCTCAAAGGTACCCAGGGAGGGAGCCTGGGTGGCTCAGTCATTAAGTGTCTGCCTTCACCTCAGGCCATGATCCCGAGGTCCTGGGATCGAGTCCCGCATTGGGCTCCCTGCTCAGTGGGAAGCCTACTTCTTCCTCTCCCACTCCCCCTGCTTACATTCCCTCTCTCACCATCTCTCTCTCGTCAAATAAATAAATAAATCTTAAAAAAAAAAAAAAAAAAGGTACTCAGGGATATGTGGGAAGGAACACCTCCTTGTTAATAACTGTGTCTTCATACCTTGTTAACAACTGTGTCTTCACGGTGAGTCCTTGTTAATAACTGTCTTCATACCCAAGCCATGACTTAGAGGGTCCTTGAGCTCCTAGGGTATTGAGTTGAATTGTGATTGTGATGCCATTAAAATATTCTTTTCCCTCAAGGCCTTGATGTTTCAACCTCATCTCCAAAGTCTCTAGTGTTAAGTTGTACTGGGATCTGGCTATGCCACCATGAAATGCTTAGCCCAAGTAGTCCTCCTGGAGTACGACCCCATCTCTTCCCATAAGTTAACTGACCAGCACACTTGACTGTCTTTCACTTCTTTTCAAAAGGACAACAAGGTTTTCTATAATTTGGTTCAACTCTCAGAGACCCACGTGTACATTATGAGTTAATGTCCAGGCCTCTATCAACATAATCTCCCACCATGCCACCAGGTTTCTTGGATGAGACCTAGTTCCAAGTGGCCATATGGGTCATTTATAAAGTAGCCTTCTCTAACTCTTCCAGGTGGGATGTGGTTTCTTCTACCCACAGGGACCTCTCCATCTTTGTATACTTTAGAGCTTCAAAGCAACTGAGAGAGAGAAGGTGTCAAGGCCTGAGATGTGACCCTATGTTCAAGATAACAGGTAACCTGTTATTTGTTTCACAGATGCTACCAGAAGACACGGAGCTCCAGGTCAGAGACAAAGGATTTTACTATAACAGCAAGCAGCATGAGTATGATGTTGGCACCGGTTATCTTTGCCAACAATTCCCATGGAAGTGACAGAAAATGGCCTATGTGTTTACTGAGCATCCAGTGAGTTTGATTCATAGCTGAAGAACACTGATCTTGGGAAATCTGCTGCTTTTCCATTAAGCCTTGTCTTTGTTCTGGAAGGATACATCATATCATCCTTTAAAATTGTTTGCTGCCAATACAGCCCCAAGAAATGGCCCAGGTAAGTGCAGTCAAGGCTTTGCATTCTTGCCATAACCAGCAAGAAAATGCGGGAACACCTATGTCCTATGGCAGAGTGCTTCTCCCAGCAGAACGTTTGTATGCATTTCTTCCAGTCAGCCTTCCCTACATCTCACTTCTGTCCACAACTTTCCAGGCCAGAAGAAGTGAGCTTTCCTTCTCCTTGCCCTACAATACATCCACCTTCTTTATCATTATTGCTTTATGCTTAGAACTGTCACAGATAGGAATATTATCCCTATGCAATAAAGTTTCCCAGATATCCTTCATACCTAGCTCTTGAAAAATTTACTGGGAGCTGAGTCGATTCAGGTACTCTGGAAAGCAGACATTAAGATGGGTGAGTTCAGCATTGGAAAGAAATGACAGAACACAGGTATCCCTGCCACACCCAATCATCCATTTGCCCTGGGAGAGAGCACTGGTGAAGGGCCATCAGCTGACTACACTACTTGCAGCTGGTTTTCTCTTAAGGGAGTCCTGAACACTGTACTTCCTTGGCTGCCATAAAAGCCAAAGGAATTACACATGTCCTATCTTTTCCTTATGGCTTGTTTTAAAACTTGTCATCAAACCAAAGAACTCAAGACCTGCTTTGTCTGCCTTGGAGCCATAGTTGAGTGAGTCTAGCTAAAGGCCTCCCATTATTTTTTTAAATTAATATATAATGTGTTATTTGTTTCAGGGGTACAGGTGTGTGAATCATCAGTCTTACACAACTCACAGCACTCACCATGGCACATACCTTCGTCAGTGTCCATCACCCAGCCACCCATCCCTCCCACCACCCTCTTCTAGCAGCCCTGAGTTTGTTTCCTGAGATTGAGTCTTAGTTTGTCTCCCTCCCCGGTTCCATCTTGTTTCATTTTTCCCTCCCTTCCTCCCATAACCCCCTGCCCTGCCTCTCAAATTCCTTATATCAGAGAGATCATATGATAATTGTCTTTCTCTGATTGACTTATTTTGCTTAGCATAATATCCTCTAGTTCCATCCATGTCATTGCAAATGGCAAGATTTTGTTTTTTTGATGGCTGCCTATTATTCCATCATATATATATATATATCTCACATCTTCTTTATCCATTCATCTGTTGATGGACTTCCAGGTTCTTTCCATAGTTTGGCTATTGTGGACATTGCTGCTATAAACATTTGGGTGCACGTGCTCCTTCAGATCACTACATGTGTTATCTTTAGGGTAAATACCCAGTAATGTGATTGCTAGGTCATAGGGTAGCTCTATTTTCAACATTTAGAGGAACCTCCACACTGTTTCCAGAGTGGCTACACCAGCTTGCATTCCCACCAACAGTGCAGGAGGGTTTCCCTTTCTCCGCATCCTCTCCAACATCTGTCATTTCCTGACTGGTTAATTTTAGCCATTCTGTCTGGTGTAAGGTGGTATCTCATTGTGGTTTTGATTTGTATTTCCCTGATGCCAAGTAATATGGAGCACTTTTTCATGTGTCTGTTGGCTATCTGGATGTCTTCTTTGCAGAAATGTCTGTTCATGTCTTCCGTCCACTTCTTGATTGGATTATTTGTTCTTTGGGTGTTGAGTTCGATAAGTTCTTTATAGATTTTGGATACTAGCCCTTTATCTGATATGTCATTTGCTAATATCTTCTCCCATTCTGTCAGTTGTCTTTTGGTTTTGTTGACTGTTTCCTTTGCTGTGCAAAAGCTTTTGATCTTGATGAAGTCCCAAGAGTTCATTTTTGCCCTTGCTTCCCTTGCCTTTGGCCATGTTTCTAGGAAGAAGTTGCTGTGGCTAAGGTTGAAGAGGTTGCTGTCTGTGTTCTCCTCAAGGATTTTGATGGATTCTTGTCTCACACTGAGGTCTTTCATCTATTGAGTCTATTTTTGTGTGTGGTGTAAGGAAATGGTCCACTTTCACTCTTCTGCATGTCACTGTCCAATTTTCCCAATACCATTTGTGAAAAAGATTGTCTTTTTTCCATTGGACATTTTTTTCTGCTTTGTCAAAGATTAGTTGACCATAGAATTGAGGGTCCATTTCTGAGGTCTCTATCCTGTTCCATTGATCTATGTGTCTGTTTTTGTGCCAGTACCATACTGTCTTAATAATTACAGCTTTGTAATAGAGCTTGAAGTCTGGAATTGTGATACTGCCAGCTTTGGTTTCTTTTTCAACATTCCTCTGGCTATTTGGGGGTCTTTTCTGGTTCCCTATAGATTTTAGGATTAGTTATTCCAGTTCTGTGAAAAAAGTTGATGGTATTTTAATAGGGATCACATTAAATGTGTAGATTGCTCTTGGCAGCATAGACATTTTCACAGTATCTGTTTTTCCAATCCATGAGCATGGAATATATTTCCATTTCTTTGTGTCTTCCTCAATTTCTGAGTATAGATTCTTTGCCTCTTTGGTTAGATTTCTTCCTAAGTGTCTTATGGTTTTGGGTGCAACTGTAAATGAGATTGACTCCTTGATTTCTCTTTTGTCTTGCTGGTGTATGGAAATGCAATAGTTCAATTTTGGTAGTTTTTATGTCTCTAGGAATGCATCCATTTCTTCCAGATTGTCAAATTTGCTGATATATATATATATTGATGAACAGAACAGAGCCACACACTTGATTTGGGGTGTATTTTGGTCTGTTAGAAGAGAATGCATCCCAAAATTTTAAGGAAAGAAAAACTTATCTATATACAAAAATAAGGGTAAGTACAATGAAGGGATGGAATATGACTATGAAGGTAAAAATTTAAAAGGATTATAAAAAAGGAATTGATAAGATAAGAATTTGGTTAAAAAAAAGAAAAAAAAAGGAGAAAATGTGATCAGACTGGAGACTAGAACAAAGCCATATGCTAGATTTAGGGTGTATTTTGATCTCTTAGAAGAAACTGTATCCCAAAATTTTAAATAAAGAAAAACTTATATGTATACAAAACACAAGGTTAAATACAATGAAGGAATAGAATATGACTAGAACAATGAAAATTTAAAAAGATTTTTAAGAAGGTATTGATAAGATAAAATTGTTACAAAGATTAAAATAGGAAAAAGGAAAAATTAAAAAAGAATAGAATAAGAAGAAAAATAAAATAAATTAACTTTGAAAAACTAAAGAATCATAGGGACAAAGCCATGAATTCTATGTGCTGTTTTCCCCAACTCTGAAGTTCCACACTTCTCAGTGATCAGTAAACTTGATCTTGGCTGTTCGTTCTTGCTGATCTTTTGCAGGAGGGGCCTGTTGCAGTGATTCTCAAATGTCTTTGCCCCAGGTGGAATTGCACCATCCTTTCCAGGGGCCAGGCTAAGTAATCTGCTGAGGTTCGCTCTCAGAAGCTTTTGTTCCCTGAACGCTTTCCGTAGAGTTCTGGAGGACAGGAATGAAAATGGCAGCCTCCCAATCTCCAGCCCGGAGGAGCGGAAAGCTTGGGGCCCCACTCCTCAGTGCACCCTCGGAGAAAAGCAGTCAATCCCTCCCATCTCCTTGGTCTCCGGCTGCACTCCGAGCTCACCTGGCCTGTGACCAAGGGTTTCAGTCTCTCTCAGGTGCACGGCCCCTTTTGGAGTCTCCAAACCCAGCAGATTACTGTAGTACGCTCCTGTACCACTCCTTCCAGTGGAAGAAGGAGGGGGGCATCTCCCTGGATCTGCCAGTTGTGGGGTCCCTACTCTAAAAGCAGTGGACCACCTGCCTTGGATCATGGTTTAAGGTAACCCCAAGCTGACAGCCCTGCTCAGTTCTGTCTATGTAGCCGGCTTCCCTCCTCTGATACCTTGGAGCTCTGCCACACTCAGACACCCCCGGCCTTTCTGAGGACCCCTGAGGGTCCTGAGATCACACCATCCCTGCGAGGGCTTAACTTAACCTCTTAACCCCACTTAACCTCTGGACCAATGTCCTTCAGTGGAACAGACTTCTAAAAGTTCTGATTTTCTGCTCCACTGCTCTATTGCTGCTGGGACCTGGAGCCTCCCCCCGCAGTCTATCTTCCATCTGTTGCCTTGGGTTCACTTCTCCGCACATCTTGCCTTCCAGAAAGTGGTCAATTTTTCTAGAATTGCTGCTCTTCTTCTCTTTGCTCACCTGCTGCATTTGTAGGTGTTCAAAATACTTTGATAAATATCTAGCTGAACTCCTGGGACCCCATGAAATTTAGGTCTCCGAGTGCCCTGCCATCTTGCTTCTCTCCCTCTTCCCATTATTTTTTTTTTAGTTTTATTTTATTTTGTTTTATTTTCCAGTGTTCCAAAATTCATTGTTTATGCACCATACCCAGTGCTCCATGCAATATGTGCCCTCCACAATACCCACTGCTAGGCCTAACCCCCACCTTCTCCCCTCCAAAACACTCTGTTTCTCAGTGTCCACAGTCTCTCATGGTTTGTCTCTCCCTCCAATTTTCCCCAAATCACTTCTTCTCTCCATCTCCCAATGTTCTCCGTGTTATTCCAAATGTTCCACAAGGAAGTGAAACCATATGATAATTGACTCTCTATGCTTGACTTATTTCACACAGCATTATCTTTTACAGTCCTGTCCACATTGATACAAACATGGGTATTCATCCTTTCTGATGGAGGCATAATACTCCATTGTATATATGGATCACATCTTCCTTATCCATTCGTCCATTGAAGGGCATCTTGGTTCTTTCCACAGTTTGGCAACTGTGACCATTGCTGCTATGAACATTGGGGTACAAGTGGCCCTTCTTTTCACTACATCTGTATCTTTGGGGTAAATACCCAATAGTATAATTGCAGGGTCATAGGGTAGCTCTATTTTTAATTTCTTAAGGAATCTCCACACTGTTTGCAAAGTGGCTGCACCAGCTTGCATTTCCACCAACAGTGTAATAGGGTTCCCCTTTCTCCACATCCTCTCCAACACTTGTTGTTTACTGTCTTGTTGATTTTGGCCATTCTAACTGGTGTAAGGTGGTATCTCAATATGGTTTTGATTTGAATCTCCCTGATGGCTAATGATGATGAACATTTTTTCATGTGTCTGTTAGCCATTTGTATGTCTTCTTTGGAGAAGTGTCTGTTCATGTCTTCTGCCCTTTTTTTTTGATGTGATTATCTGTTTTGTGTGTGTTGAGTTTGAGGAATTCTTTATAGATCGTGGATATCAGCTCTTTGTCTGTAGTGTCATTTGAGAATATCTTCTCCCATTGCGTGGTTGCCTCTTTGTTTTGTTGATTGTTTCCTTTACTGTGCAGAAGATTTTGATCTTAGTGAAGCCCCAAAAGTTTATTTTCACTTTTGTTTCCTTTGCCTTTAGAGACATATCTTGACAGAAGTTGCTGTGGCCGATGTCAAAGAGGTTACTGCCTATGTTCTCCTCTAGGATTTTGATAGATTCTTGCCTCACGTTGGGGTCTTTTATCCATTTCGAGTTTATCTTTGTGTATGGTGTAAGAGAATGGTCGAGTTTCATTCTACACATAGCTGTCCAATATTCCTGGTACCATTTATTGAAGAGACTGTCTTTTCTCAACTGTATATTTTTAGCTCCTTTGTTGAAGATTATTTGACCATAGAGTTGAGGATCCATATCTGGGATCTCTACTCTGTTCCATTGGTCTATGTGTCTGTTTTTGGGCTGGTACCATGCTGTCTTGGTGATCACAGCTTTGTAGTAAAACTTGAAATCAGGCAACATGATGCCCCCAGTTTTGTTTTTCTTTTTCAACATTTCCTTGGCAATTCGGGGTCTCTTCTGGTTCCATACAAATTTTGGGATTGTTTGTTCCAGCTCTTTGAAAAATGCTGTGGAATTTTTATTGGGATGGCATTGAAAGTGTCTTCATTCTCATTGCTTTCCATGGCTTGTTTAAGTTCTTCTTTGATTTCCTGGTTGCTCCAAACATTCTTAAGCAGGGTGGTCTTTAGCTTCCAAGTGTTTGAATTCCTTCCGAACTTTTTCTTTCTTTTTTTTTTTTTTTAAGATTTTATTTATTTATTTATTTGATAGACAGAGATCACAAGTAGGCAGAGAGGCAGGCAGAGAGGGGGTGGGACGAGAGGGGGAAGCAGGCTCCCTGCCGAGCAGAGAGCCTGATTTGGAGCTCTATCCCAGGACCTTGGGACCATGACCTGAGCCAAAAGCAGAGGCTTTAACCCACTGAGCCACCCAGGCACCCCACCCTTCAAACTTTTTCTTGTGGTTGAGTTCCAGTTTCAAAGCATTGTGGTCTGAGAATATACAGGGAATAATCTCAGTCTTTTGGTATTGGTTGAGTCCTGATTTGTCACCCAGTATGTGGTCTGTTCTGGAGAAAGTTCCATGTGCACACCAGAAGAATGAGTATTCTGTTGTTTTAGGTTGGAATGTTATCTATATATCTATGAGGCCCATCTGGTCCAATGTGTCATTCAATGCACTTGTTTCTTTATTGATTTTTCTGCTTGGATCTTTCTATTACTGAAAGTGGCATGTTAAGAACCCCTACGATTTTTTTTTTAAGATTTTATTTCTTCATTTGACAGACAGAGATCACGAGTAGGCAGAGAGGCAGGCAGAGAGAGAGGAAGGGAAGCAGGCTCCCTGCTGAGCAGAGAGCCCGATGTGGGGCTTGATCCCAGAACCCTGAGATCATGACCTGAGCCAAAGGCAGAGGCTTTAACCCACTGAGCCACCCAGGTGCCCCAAGATTCCCTACTATTAATGTATTCATATCAATAGAACTCTTTATCTTGATTAACCCTTGTCTTATATAGTTGGCTGCTCCCATATTGGTGTTGTAAATATTTACAATTGTTAGATATTCTTGGTGGATAGACCCTTTAAGAATGTTGTAGTGTCTTTCTTTATCTATGACTATGGTCTTTAGTTTAAAATCTAATTTATCTGTTATGAGAATCGCTACCCCAGCTTTCTTTTGAGGCCCATTGGCCTGAAAGATGCTTCTCCATCCCTTCACTTTCAGTCTGGATGTATTCTTAGGCTCCAAATGGGTCTCTTGTAGACAAAATATGGATGGGTCTTGTCATTTTATCCAGTCTACAACACTGTGCCATTTTATGGGAGCATTTAGGCTGTTCACATTGAGAGTGATATTGAAAGATGCGTTTTTATTGACATCATGTTGTCTGTGAAGTCCTTGTTTCTATAGATTGTCTCTGTAAATTTCTGTTCTATGACACTCTTGGATTCTTTCTTCTTTTATAGAAAGCCCTTAATAGTTCTTGTAGTGCTGGCTTGTTGGTCACATACTCTTTTAAACCTTGCTGGTCTTGGAAGCTCTTTATCTCTCCATCCATTTTGAATGTCATCCGTGCTGGATAAAATATTCTTGGCTGTATGTTCTTCTCATTTAGTGCACTGAAAATATCTTGCCAGCCCTTTTTGTCTTGCTAGGTTTCTGTGGACAGATCTGATGGACCTTCCTCTGTATGTAAGGAATCTCTTCCCCCTAGCTGCTCTCAAAAGCTGTTTTCTAAAATTATGATTCACCAGTCTTGCAATCAAGTGCCTTGAGATCTTTCTAGATTCGTTCATCTTGTGGAGTGATCTTTCTACCTCTAGAACACAAACACTGGTTCCATTTCCCAGATTGGGGAAATTTTCATGGAGAATTTGTTCAACTATATCTTCTAGTCTTCTTTCTTTCTCCTCCCCCTCAGGGACCCCGATAAATTTGATGTTGGAACGTTTCATGGCATCATTTATTTCCCTAATTCTGTTTTCATGGCTTCTAAGCTATTTTTTCCAGGCCTCCTCCTGATCCTTTTTCTCTATCAGTTTGTCCTCTAGATTACTAATTCTATCTTCTGCCTTGGGTTACCCTAGCTGTTAGAGTATTTAGATTAGATTGGATCTCATTGATAGCATTTTTAACTTCTTCCCGGTGGCTTTCACTTCTGCCCTAATTGATTCCATGTTGTCACTAATGGTTTTCTCCAACCTAGCTATTGCCTGGATAATTGTTACCCTGAATTCCCTTTCCAACACACTGTTTGTGTCCGTATCCAATAGCTCTGATAGAGAGGACACAGTCTCTGAATTTTTCGTCTCTTAGTTTTTCCTCCTTCTGGTCATTTTGATGAGAGGTGGTTGAAGGGATGTGTAGCTGAATATATCAACCATGATCCAGGCAAGGTGTACCCTGGAATGCTTCTAAGCAATCAGAAGTCACAACCAAAAAGAAAGAAAAAAGAAAAAAAAGAGAGAGAGAAAGAGAGAGAGAAAAAAAAAAAACAGAAGACCCAGATAGAATAGGCCCCAAAGGTAAGATTTATAAGGTATACAAACAAAAATGGACAAACAAAAAGACTGACAAAAGTAAATGACAAGAAAAAAAAAAAAAAAAAGAACTCAGCCAAAATGAATCCCAAGAATGAGATTTATATAATACCAGAACAAAAACAAATACACAGAAACGCTGAAAGAAGAAAAAGATGGGAGGGTGGTTATAAATCCTCAATGTTGGGTGAGAAAGGTTATTTTGATTCTTCCTGGATGTATCTTGATAACTCTGTTAAAGGACTCAACTTTCCAGAGAGAAAGGGAGATTAAAACTAGTTTAAATATAGGAGTAGTATTGATTAGGGAACAAGGATTACCTTGAAGTTTCTATCTATCTATCTATCTATCTATCTATCTATCTATATATTAAAAAAATAGAAAAGCAAAAGAAAAACACAGGTATATGTATGAAAAAAGTTCAAGTTAAAAGGTTATTATGGAATATGTTGTATTAACCTCTGGTTTTAATGGTAAATAGGTTAAAAAAATTAAAAAGAACAAGAATAGTGAGAACAAATTAAAAATAAAAGTTGTATCTGTGAAATATACAGCTTTTAGGGCAATACTGGGAGCTTAATATATTGGTTTCCCCTGATATTGGGGTTTTACAGTTTTATGGGGACCTTGTGGTGGTTGTCCTCTCCTTCCTTTGGCTGGATTTCTGGGGGAGGGGCCTGCTGCTTTGTTTTTCAGGCAGTCTTGCTTGTGTTGAGTCCTTCTGCCGCCTATCAAGGGGCTGGGTTCTGTGGAAACCGGTTTTTCAGGCTTTTGTTCTCTGGAGGCTTTTGTTCTCTGGAGGTTTTTGTTCTTTGGTGGCTTTTTGCAGCTTTTCAGAGGTTTAGTGGAAAGTAAACTGCACCCAGACCTCTGTCTCAGAGAGAAGCCTCAGTCTGCTCCTCTCTGGGTGGTCCAGGACACACATCTCCCCCTTTGCAAACTCCACTGAGCTGTGAATCCTCCCACAGGCAGTGCATGTCCCAGCCACTGTCTGAAGGGTCACCTGAAGCGCCTGCCTGTCCCTGTGCCCCGTGCCAAAACCACAAGCGACATTGGTCCAGGGATCCTGCTTCCTGGGGCTGCCATTGCTGGGATTGCTGTCTGGGGTAGTTCCTTCAAGTCTGGGCTGGAGTGTTCACTCTTGGCTAGTCCTAGAGACCACTGACTAGCACCTCCACAGAGCACTCTCAGGTGCGGGTGGGGAGCACGGTTCAGACCCCAGTACTGCAATGAGAGCAGAGTGCAAAGGGCTGTGGTTCTAGAGAGCGCCTGTCAGACCCCCTCAATCCATGCAAGCCTGGGGCCTCCAGGACCAGGAACTGGAGGCTCTGCCGCCACACTCTGTCTGGGACGGGTGGTCACTGGCAGTGGCCATCCTGGGTCCCTGGGCTTAGGGCCGTTCCCATGACCGTCTGATTACACCAGTTGCCCTTTAAGATCTTTAACTCTTTTTGAGTGCTTTTAACTAGACTCCAACTCAATGCTTGTCCCCAATCACAGGGCACTTTCCTATTGGGGTATTACTTTCCAATGGGTCACTTCTGGTGGCTCCTTCTCCCTTCTGTTTATCCTCTGATATCAGTCTGATCATTCCCAATATTCTTTACCTGTCCACTGGCATCTTCTGCCACCGTAGAGATCCAGAAGTGTATAATCCTAAATCTCAGGCTGGTTTCATAGTTGTTCAGAGTGTTCTTGTAGATAATTAGCTCACTTAAGGGGACTGGTTGAAACAGGTTCTCCTACTTCTCTGCCATCTTGCCCCTCCTTTCCTCCCATTATTTTTAATCTTTTCAAAGAACCAACTCTTGTTCAATGATCTTTCTGATTTCCTTTTAAGTCTCTATTTTATTTATTTCTGCTGTACTCTTTGTTGTTTCCTTTCTTCTATGAACTTTGGGCTTCATTTCTTCTTCTTTCTTTAATTCCATGTTAGGTAAAGTTAGGTGATTTATTTGAGTCTTTTGTTTCTTGAGGTGGGCATTTATGGCAGTGAATGTCCCTCTTAGAACTGCTTTGCCTGCATCCCACCAATTTTGGTGTGCCATATTTCCATTTTTATCTATCTCAAGGTATTTTTTAAATTTCTCTTTTGATTATTTCTTTGACCCACAAGGAGCACAGGGTTGTTGGTTGTTCAGTAACATGTTTAATCTCCACATATTTGTGAGTTGTTTAGTTTTTCTCATGCAATTATTTTCTAATTTCATACGACTGTTTCCTACCATTGTGGTCAGAAACAATTTTTGCTGTGATTTCAATTCTCTTAAATTTATTAAGACCTGTTTTGTGGCAATACATAACCTATCCTAGAAAATATTCCATGTACTTGAGAAAGATATGTATTCTGTTGCTTTTGGGTAGAAAGTGCTGTATGTATTTATTACATCCATTTTTTCTAATGTGTCATTTAAAGCCTGTGTTTTCTTATTGATATTCTGTTCGGATGATCTATTCTTTAATGTAGGGGTATTAAAATCCCTTACTATTATTAAACTGCCATCTATTCTCCCTTTAGGTCTGTTAATATTTGCCTTATGTATTTAGATGCTCCTATGTTGGGTGCATAAATGCTTCCAAATGTTTCATTTGTAAATGTTTCATTGGAACTTGTTGGTTTGGCCTCTTTATTGTTATGTAACACTCATTATTACCTCTTATTATGTTCTTTGTTTTATTTAATTTTTTAAAAGATTTTATTTATTTACTTGACAGAGAGAGACACAGTGAGAGAGGAAACACAAGCAGGGGGAGTAAGAAAGGGAGAAGCAGACTTCCTGCTGAGGAGGGAGCCCAATGCAGGGCTTGATCCCAGGACCTTGGGATCATGACCTGAGCCAAAGGCAGACATTTAATGACTGAGCCACCCAAGTGCCTACATTCTTTGTTTTAAAGTCTGTTTTGTTTGATACAAGTACAGCTACTCCAGCTATCTTTTGGCTTCCATTTACATGGAATATATTTTTATATTCCTTCACTTTTAGTCTATGTGTGTTTTTATATCTAAAGCGAGTCTCTTATAGGCAGCATAGAGATGTGTCTTGTTTTGTTTAGCGTTCTTTCCATTCAGTTACTCTGTGTCCTTTGACTGGAACATTTAGTCTATTTATATTTAATATAATTATCAATTATTATATACTTATTGTCAGTTTGTTGATTGTTTACTGGCTGTTTTTGTAGTTCCTCTCTGTTTCTTTCTTCTTCTCTTATTCTTTCCTATGTGTATTGATGCCTTTATTTAGTGCTATACTTATATTCTTTTCCCTTATTTTTTGTGTATTTAATACAGGGATTTTTTTGTGGTTACCATGAGGCTTACATATAACAACTTATATTTATAAACATCTATTTTAAGTTGAACAATTTAAGTTTGATCCTAAAGATCAACATCTTTACACCCAAATTTTATGTATTTTTTAAAGATTTTATTTATTTATTTGACAGAGAGAGAGAGAGATCACAAATAGGCAGAGCAGCAGGCTGGTGGGGAGGCTAAGTAGGCTCCCCGCTGAGCAGAGAGCCCGATGCAAGGTTCGATTCCAGGACCCTGAGATCATGACCTGAGCCAAAGGCAGAGGCTTAACCCACTGAGCCACCCAGGCGCCACCCAAATTTTATTTTTTTGATGTCAAATTTTACTTACATATCAATGAATTATTATAATCGTAATTACTTTTGCTAATCTGTCTTTTTACCTTCATAGTAGATTTATAAGTGATTACTACCTTTGCCATATACTCACATCTCCAGTGAGACTGATTCATCCTTATGCTTTCTTGTTACCAGTTAATGCCCTTTCTTTTCAGCTTAAAAAATTTGCTTTACCATTTTTTGTAAGGCCTTTTTTTTTTTTTTTTTCCTCTTGTGAGACCATTTTAGTTGTCATGAATTTCTTAGTTTTTGCTTGTCTGGAAAACTCCTTATCTCCCCTTTAATTCCAAATGATAACTTTTCTGGGTAGAGTATTCTGGTTGGAAGTTTTGTTTGTGTTTTTTCTTCTTTCAGCACTTTAAATATATCATGCCACTCTCTTTTGGCTTGCAAGATTTCTGCTTAAAAAATCTGCTGATAGGGGCGCCTGGGTGACTCAGTGGGTTAAAGCCTCTGCCTTCGGCTCAGGTCATGATCCCAGGGTCCTGGGATCAAGCCCCATGTCGGGCTCTCTGCTCCGTGGGGAGTCTGCTTCCTCCTCTCTCTCTGCCTTCCTCTCTGCCTACTTGTGATTTCTGTCAAATAAATAAATAAAATCTTTAAAAAAAAAATCTGCTGATAATTTTATGGGGACTCCCCTGTATGTAACAAGCTGTTTCTCTGTCTGTGTTTCTCTTTTTTTTAAAACTATGTTCCTCTCTCAATCTCTTCTTGTAACCATACCAAAATTTCTCTGAGATATGGTTAAGTCCTAATAACCTACATAGCCAATGTAGAAAAATCATTCAGAGCACCTTGGCCTAAGTTTTTTTTTTTTGTTTTTTTTTGTTTGTTTGTTTTGAAAGTCCTGAGTATTAAAAAAGCTCAGAAGAAGTGTTCTGTCTCAGAAAAAGAGTGGAATTGCATAGTGCTTTAGCAGAAGGTATCAGCTGAAATCAGCTACTATCAGCAATAGTCAGGCAAAAATGGTTCTCAAAAGAGGAAGGAATTATTCTGATGGATTAATAACCACTGGGATGGAGAGAAAGATCTAGCAGATGAGATCATGGGCAAGAGGGTATGAGAGGAACAGCTCTGGAGGCAAAGACATAGGAAAGATGCAGTAGAAAATTCTTAGTCCTTCTGACGCTTTATACCTTGAAGTTTCTGTCTCTGCTTTTTTAATTTCCTATGTATCTAGCCCAAATCCCTGAGCTTCTCATCCACTTCCCATACCCTAATTTCTGATCACTTATCATGCCTCATGCTTCAGCAAGTTGCTGCAACTGCCAAATATATGTAAGTACTAATA
This sequence comes from Lontra canadensis, assembly GCF_010015895.1. Taxonomy (NCBI): domain Eukaryota; kingdom Metazoa; phylum Chordata; class Mammalia; order Carnivora; family Mustelidae; genus Lontra; species Lontra canadensis. Next base: position 3,039,961 of record NW_022631042.1, read on the forward strand.
TCCTTTTTTATCCTAGTGTTAGACCATTTACCCTTTGCTCCCATAATCTGTCAGCGTTCATCATTGAAGAACACATTTTATGATGTTACCAAACACACTAACTTCTTTCTTAACTGGTCAACAGCCACAGTGTTGAACCCTTCTAAACTATGTCCTGCTAGTACAGATAACCCTGAGCTTTGTGTAACTGGTCAGATTGTGTGCCTGCCCTCACTGTGGCAGAGAGAACTTTTGCCTCAGTAAGCAGGTCTCCACTGGGCTTGCTTCTCTTCCCTACTGTTTCCATTATGCCAAGGTTATGGATTATTTCACATCTAGACATAATTCTTCCCAAGTCTCAAAGGAAAGATAGATAGGATTTTGAGAGATAAGATATAAGAGATATAAAAAAGAGATGTAATGAGATATAAAAAAGAAAAGCTGATAACAGAAGTACAAAGGGAAAAATGAATTCAAGAAGCTGCAAGTTGCCCACTGTGACCGTTGTAGCTAGAATGGGTCATGGAGAGCTTATTTAGCAAAGTAGACAGGGATGCAGTAGGAACTAACGTGCACCTTTGATGAGGGAAGGAGCCAGTGCTGCAGATTGCTGATCACCCCCGACTGACATTCTCTTTCTTCTTGCAACTAAAGAATCTTTTCAGTTGCAACTGGGCATGTAGCCACGACTCCCTTTCAGCTCGTGACTACGCTCAGGCCAAACGTGTTATATGTGTAATCACTGGGGAAAATTCCTTTCAAAGGAAGTTGTCCTTTATCTTTCCTTTTTGTGCTGTCAGAAATTGGTGAGCATTGGATCTGCTGTCTCGGACCCCAAGGTGAATTCATGATGAGAATATTAGGGTTACACCATCAGTCCTGGATCTTTGAGCCTTTATGTAAGAAAACAATGAAATTTTATCATATCTAAGCCTCTTTTACACAAAGTAAAAAGAACCTTATTAATAAAGAGGCTTTGAAGTAAATTTTAAGGAAAGGTTAAGATCGCTAAGCCAGAAATAATAACACCAACCAAGTAACAGTTATCATGAAGCATGTTCAAGCCCAAACCAACCCTGATGCCAGAATGAGTCTCATAGTTTCTCCTGCTTCAGTGCTTTTTCTGGCCAGTATCATGTTAACAAATACATCGAGCCGAGACACCTCTTCTTTCTCACTGGGCTTGACTGGTTGTATGTTTTAGAAAACTAATTGGCTTCAGAACATAATATTGCCTTTTGGTGTCCACATTCAGCTGCAGGGCAAGCCAACACCCATTTTTTGATGTGATATTCCGCTCCACATAAAATACCTCTTTTACGTTCCCACCAGAGTAGCTCTTAGCCCTTCCCCTAGGCATTTAAATTAAAACATTGTTGATGTTCATACAATCCCTAAAAGGGAAGACCAGAGTCTTCTGATATAATTATCTGCCCAAGCAAATTGCTTCATTAGAAGTCATCACTTAGATCAGATTATGATCCAGGGTCCTGGGATCGAGCCCCGAATCGGGCCCCCTGCTCAGTGGGAAGCCTGCTTCTCCCTCTCCCGCTCCCCCTGCTTGTGTTCCCTCTCTCGCTGTGTCTCTCTGTCAAATAAATAAACAAAATCTTAAAAAAAAAAAAAAAAAAGTCACTTAGTATCAGAAAAGTGGATACCAAGCAATTCAGTTTTCCTAGGAATTTTGGTAGCTGAGGCCTTCTTCCCAGCAAAGGCGGCTGTGTGCGCTCTCAGAAGTTTTTTTGTCAAAGGCTAGCACTAACAATGGGCAAGGCCCTTTGCAAGCATTATCTGCTGTAATGTTTCCAGGACCCAGAGGGAGGACTCTTTACCACCCATTTCTCAGACGAGAACACTGGTCTAGCAAGGTTGAAGGACCTGCCCAAGGTCACAGTAAGTGGTAGAGCTGATAGTCAACCTCAGTGAGACTGACTTCATAGCCCTGGGTTTAACATACTCACTACACTGCCTCAACATATTATGGCTCATATGAGGAGCGGTGTACAGCCTACCCTTGCCTCTCAGGATGGGCATGGCATTGGACGCCAATTCCCCACCTGCAAATAGGAGATTTTATATTGCAGAGCAATATGTAATTGTAGCTGGAGTGCTCCTATTCTTAACCCTGGAAAGGCAATGATCAGAAGGAAATACGTGCGTAGTAGAACCAAAGTTTGATAGATGTTTCTGAGATAAAAATTTTCCACAGTTTCTAAAAATATCTGAGCCTACCCTATCATTTCATTAGTTATAAACCAGGTTGATATTTCTTAATACAAATCATGCCAAATCCAGGTTTAGGATCATTTCCGTTCCCTTTGAAAATGTGTTCTTTTAAAGTTTTAAAATAGATATTTCCTACACCTCTTCTAAATATATCACTTTTATTTTTTTCCCATTTAGAGATCATTTGAATTTGAAGTATAAAGACAACCTGGAATGACCGGAGGCCAGGAACAAGTACAGCCCCCTTTGGCTGTGATTTCATCAGTGGGTCTGGCTGTGAATTTTTCAAGTGAGTAGCCTCTGTAACAGGCTGCTTCTTTTCCCAGTTATCATAATAGAAAGGGCATGATCCAGAATCTGGTTGCAGAGGGAGGGCCGCGTGACTGTCGGATAAGAGGAGGAGTTGCTTTGCAGGCGCGCCTGTGACTCAGCTCTGTGAAATTCACCAACAGCCGTCCCCTAGATAAAGACAAGTGGCAGAAGGAGAAATCTGTGAAAGTCTCTTAATGGAGAAGGAGGAATCTGAGTACTGATTCCAGCTGATCTAGACAAGAACTGGTTGAAGTCTTTTTTTTTGTATGCTACTGAGATTAGTACAATTGATGATCCTCTAGATTTTTGTGAGGTAACCAAATTCTTTGGCTTCACGTGTGGCTCCCAGCTCAATGTTGATTTCTCTCTTCTGAGCTATAGAAATTGGGTTGCAGTTTCTTCATGAAACTAACCACCTACTGCCATACCGAGCCTTAAAATGTAGTTGTTTATGTCAATAATTTTTTTGTCCTTTATTGAATTCAGTTTTTCAAAGCTTTCTGTGTCATACTTATATTTGTTTATGCTTGAGATTAGTGTTTTGCAATAGATGTACATATACTTATTTAATAATGAGGCAGAAGGATTGCTCTCTTTCTTTTAGGTATTCTGAAGAATTTTCCATGTAGTTATCAGTGTTATTCACTTGTTCTCTGACTATAGGCTGCTTAGTGAAATTGATTGTATTTGATCATTTATGACCTACAAAAACAAGTAGATCCACACTTCACCTTAAAATTTCCACACATCAGGACCCTCATAAAATATGAAATGAAATTTACATTAATAAACATAACTTAATGGGAACTGTATATTATATCTAAAATCCTACTTGAATTTCTATGATATGAGCTTCAGAGCACTGATCCTTGAGTCTACCTCTCTCAACACATAAACTCCCTGCTTCCATAAGAAATATATTTATGTCCTGGTTTATGTTCCACAATATAAGAAGATACTACTTACCACCTAGACTTATTTTTATGTTATTCAGGGAAATTTATAAAAGCAGCTCTAGCTTGAATGCATGGTATATTTCTAAGGACTATTTTACTTTTGGTTAGTAGATTGCATAAATATTAAAATCATAACTCTTACTGCAGAATAAAATATCAAGTATTTACCCATCCACTTAACAGGTCTTTCCTACATGCCCAACATAGGGAGGCAGAAGTATGGAGCTCATGGACTGTGGGGACACAGACATGAATAAGGTGCTCTCTATCATCTTAAGGAATTTACAAAAAAGATGAACAATATCCACTGCACATATATTTCTGTCACTTAAATCCTTAAGTTATGTCATCATTCTCTAATGATTTAAGCTCTGATTTACTGATAAAAGAAAGTTCTTTCGTCTATGATTATAACTTACCTTCTAGGTAATGTTGACCTAAAACTTGTGGTCGTTACCCTCTAAGGCTTAAGTTCCTTTATTATGTTCAAATCTTTCATTTCTAAGCCTGTGTCTAAGTGAGGAAAATGCTTTAGGAACTAAATGCTGCTTTTATTTCAAGGAGCCTTTAAGAGATCAAAAAATAAAGCAAAATAGTTCACAGAGAAGTACTAATTAGTGCTAACTCACTTTCACTGCTTCCTCTTAAAAGCTGTTTAAAAGAGCTATCAAGTAAATCTGTGAGCATCCCCACTTACAAGTAATGGAGGTGGAGGGCTCTCTGCTGTTCCCAAAGGCTGTGACAGGCCTGATATATTTGCATGGAGAGAAAGTGAGCCTCTTACTGAGCAGTGGGGAGCACATTACAGCTTGGTAGTAGTATCATAGGCTGCTTCTAAAATGGCTCTCAGTCTCCTAGAATTCATGCCCTTCAGAAATCCCCTCCTCTCGTGGCCTCCTTCTGAAAAAGAGAACACAGTGCAAGTCACGTCATTTCCAAGATTGGGTCATAAAAATAACAGTGGTACTCCTTCTCCTGATCTCTCACTTGCATATTCTGATGAATCCAGGTGTTAGAAGCAAATTATCCTTTGAAGAGGCCAGTAGTAAGGAACCGAGGGCAGCCTCAAGCCATTAGTCAGTGTGCCATCCTGTAGGAACTGAGTCCTACCAAGACCAGGTGTGTGAGCCTGGGAGCACATCCTGTCCCAGCTGAACCTTGAGATGGCCGCCACCTCAGACAGCGTCATGGCTGCCGCCCGTCAGAGGACCAAGCTCACCTGCACGGGATCCCTCACTCAGGGGACTGTGAGCCAGTAAATGTAAGTCATTTTAAACGACTGCATTTCACGTCAATTTATTACATGGCAAGAGATGACCAGTACAAATTCCTACTTCCTAGGGTTGAAAGGAAAGATTTTAGCTGTGAAATATGATGGTGGAAGGAAATGGAAAAGACAAAGACACTTAGGATGGCTGAATCGAAGGAGGGCAGATTAGACTCATGACCACAGGTGCCTTTTTTTCTCAGTCAAGATTTTAAGAGTCAGGTGAAATAAATGAGTACAACAAAACTAAGAGCTTTGTAACAGTTCAGTCAGAACAACTGCCAAGACACAGTTAAGCATTGTGGGAAGTCTTCTATTTATCCTCAAATACTGTGCATCAACACAATATGTATGAACATGATCAATTCCAATGGCAGGTATAGTTAACTTTTAAGATACTGAAATGATTCATCAAACTAGATTCGTCAACTCAAACAATTCATCAAACATGCACATATGTTATCTTGGTGACTCCCTAGGTAGGTGAACTATGGAAAATTATTTTACACCACCCTAACCCTTTTCCTGTATGTCTAAAAGGAAGACTGTACTACCCACCACCTAGGATTGTAGAAATGAGAAAAGGGATAAAACCACCTGATGCAGTATCTGCCACATGAAAATCAGCTCCTATCTGTATGGTCTAATTTCTCTCTTACATCATATAGATAGAGTGTAAGAGTCTCATTCACTGATTATGGCCACTCAGTGTTTAACTTGAATAATGAATGTCCAAGTGTTCACAGGAGTTTTTGAGAAAGGCTGTGAGGAGGCTGGTGTGTCTGAGCATTAAGGCTTTACCATTTCTATTTTGACGAGATGATTTTCTAATCACAGACAGAAAGTTCCTTATTTGCTTCCAAGTGTGGAATTTGGAGTTCGCATTTCAGAAAAGAAATATATTTTAACACCCACTCTTCCACACATATATAGATCTAAGTCTGTGACATGCTATCTTAGCTGAGCTTTGAATTTCCTGTTTGGGGCTGCCTGAAACAGGATTGCTACTTGCAAATAACCACAAAGCCTCTTTCTCTCTCTCTCTTTCTTTCCTTCTTTCCTTTCTCTCTCTTTCTTTCTGTGTCCTCCTCTTCTTCCTTCTCTCTTCTTCCCCATTTATTCCTCTCTTTCTCCTTTCTTCTCTCCTTCCTGTCTTCCTTCTTTCCCTCTCTACCTCCCCTTCCCACATCTGAGGTAGCAGCTGACAAAACATTGTGTACTTTTTTCCATGTGGATTTTTTTTTTCTCATGTGGCATCATATTTTCATCTAAATTAACCTTTCAGAATAATCATGTTGTGTTTGAATACACCAATGCCAACAATTCAACTAAGGGAGGACAAAGTCATTACCTAATGAAACATACTTCTTCCTGAAAAATGGCTGTCCTAGGATCACTAATTAACCAGGACCTGTAATATGTAACAGCTGAAAAGCAATGAAAACCAACCCTATAAGTAGAAAGGGAATTTATTAGAAGGATGTGAAGGCACTCAAGACTGAAGGGAGAACTGAGAACCAAACGTGAAGGGAAGAACTTTTCACCTAGATGGGCAGGGTCTCCGTAGCAAGGACCGCCAGGCAGTCTTCTTCAGGCACCACTGTGGGAATGAATAAAGAAATGAACACAGTTGTCGTTTTTGTTTTCTTCTCCATTTGTGACATTCAAATTTCATAAATTTCAAAGTTCTGAGACCAAGTTTGATTAGGTGAGCATGGGTCTGCCAGACAAACTTCTGTTTTCATCAATGAAGCAAATCAATCAATCAATCAATCAATCACTGTGAAAGAGACTCCTGGTACATTGTAAGCTTCTGAAAAGTTGGGCTGAGCTCTAAGGTAGATACTATACCTTAACTGACTTCCTTTCCAAGGCTGTATATGCTTTGGAAGACCTAATTTCTCAAGAAAATCTCAGAGCACTAGTGGGAAGTAGAAATGGATGCTGGCTAGCTTAAAACGACCAATATCAATCACATGTAATTTTTACACATTGATTTGACAGAAAGAGCTATATGTGAGATCCAGGCTCTGAAATTCTGGGCATCCTCAGCTCAGGTGAGAAGAAGTATTCCATTATCTCTCAGAACACAGCCTCTAGAGTCGGACTGAATGGACTCAAATCCCCGCTCTGCAGTTTCATGACGAGAACACTGTGACACATTGCCTGTCCTTGCTGTACCTCCATTTCCTCATCTGTTAAAGGCAATAGTAAGCATACCTGCCTCAAGGGGACGCTGTAATGATTACTGGTATTATATGTGCAGCAGTTAGTAGACACTCAATTATGTTTGCTGTAAAGTAACAGAATGTAGGGTTAGACATGTGGAGTCATGAGACCCAGGAGGAAGCTCAGTCATCTGGTTAGTGGTCATCCACTGGGTTGTAATTTGGGGAGCCAAACCCACCAGTAATCAAACGGCAGACTGATGCAGTTAACAAAATTCAGGTGCCATCAATTACGGAGGCCAGGGCCAGCTGTGAGAATGACACCAGGTGAGCAGGCACATGAGAATCAGGATGCATGTTCTAGTGAGAAAGATAGGGGTAGAAACAAATAATCTAACAAATGCAGAAATGGAGGTGGTTTTTGTTTTAGTTTTTAAAGCGCAGCAGTTTCCAGCAGTGATGACATGCATTGTCTGGGGCTAGCAGTCATGTGCAGGAGTGATGGGAGGAAACAAAGAAAGGTAGTTTATAAGACACAAGAAGTCGGAAGCGTCTTCAGCATGATGCCTAGGACAGTAGACTTTATTTTGTCAAAAGTAGGAAGACGGCAGGATTAATGTGTTAAGTAATAATGTACCACTGATTTGATCAGAGTGAAGGAAGATGGGTAATAGGAGGCCAAGCAATAATGTAGGGCCGATATGATTAGGGCCTGAAATGAGATTGTGGTAGTGGATCTGATGCAGAATCACAGGATTTAGTGGCTGATTGAATTTCATCATGAAGGACAGGGAAAATCAAACATGACTCTCAAGATCCTCACTGGAGTAGGCGGGAGGGTGATAACACCATTAATCCCAGGATCAGAAACAAATGGGAAGAGAAGATCTGTCTAAGGTAGGGAGAAAAACCTATTGCAGATACATTCACCATCTGAAGTATTTCTAAAAACTGAAGAAGGAACTAAAGCACATAAAATGATCCAAAATTCCTTTTTTGTGTTGCGTGGTCTTACACGTGGAAATTAATTCTGTTACCTCAGCTCTTGTTGGTTTTGTCTTGTTTTTTTATAGCTGCTGTCTCCTAAAACATAGTTCCAGGGTTATCGTTGAATGAAATACAGTTTACTTGGTTCCAGGGTTATCGTTGAATGAAATACAGTTTACTTGGATGCGCTTTAGTATAAAATTTTTCTTCCTCTGGCTGCTGTTTTTATGTTCTGGAACTAACTGGAGCTCTGTTCATAATCTACCAGACACAGTTTGGGTTTACAGTACTTAGTTTTGAAGTTAGTGGCCAAGATGGTCTCATTTTGAAAAGTCTCTGAGAAGATAATTTTTGCATTTGGAATAGCACTCACAAAGTCTTTTCCATAAGTTTTTAACTTGAAAGAGAGTACCCCTGGAAGAGAGGAAAACTTCCCTAAACACAGGATCAATGAGGAAAAGAGCAAGAAATCTGGATGTTCTGAGGACCTGTCCGTCAGGTGGGTCATCGATTTGTTAGAATGAAGAGAATTTGCTAGAATGTTGAAAACTACTTGTAGTCAACTAACTCTTCACACCTCATTAGTTAACTGGCATCATTAGGATTATTTAAACCTTAGGAAGTCTCCTAGCCAACTTAATTGCTTAGCCAACAGTTTTTTTTTCTTTCAGCTTTTTTGAGGTATAACTGCTATACCAAAAGAATTGCATATAATTAAAGTGTATAATTTAGTGAGTTCAGAGATATGTATACACATGTTACTGTACCACAATAAACATATCCATCACTTCCCAGAGTTTCCTGTGTCCCTTTGTTTGTTTGTGGTAAGCACACTCATGAGATATACCCTCTTAATAAAATTTTAAGTACACGTACCTTACTGTTAACGGTAGACACTATAGTTAATTGTATAGCAGATCTTTGTAATGTATATTGTCTAATTATAACTTTATATTACTGGACAAACCCCCCCATCACCTTCTCCTCATCCTCTGGTGACCATCATTCCATTGTCTTCTTTTATACTCTTGTTTCTTTTACATTCTCTAAAGTTCAAGAATCTCTGGACCCAGTTTTTGTTATCTAAATTTGAGAGAATAAGTTGAGAGTATTTCCTTTCAAAAGGCATAAGGACTGATAAAATACTATACACCCCCCACACACACACACGCATGCACACATACACACACACACAGAAGAGATAGAACTTCCAGGTGGCAAAGATGACATCCATGAGTGAATAAATTTATGATTAATTGCTTTTAAAATGATTAATTGCCTTTAAAATGATTAATTGCCTTTTTCTCTATATGTCTGAGAAATGAAAAAAACATTAATTTTTATGTTTAAAGGTATATTTTTGTTTGAGATATAGAGACTACAGGGCTTGATAAACCTACCACAGAATTTTTGCCGTTGTTTTTGTTATTGACACTTGAAGTTTTAATTTTTTTTTTTATGGCTACTGAGGAGACCTATTACAGACTTTTATATTCTTGAAGGATAAATAATTAAGAGAGATATCTGGCAAAATCTATATTCATTAAATTGATTTCTTTATAATAGGGTTATTTCCAATTGGAGCAGTCTGCAAACTATCATTTTTATGTCGAATATAATAATTAAATATAGAAGGAATAACAACACAGCTATGGGGTAGCAAATAAACTACCAGGGTTTCCTCTTTCATCCAAGTATCATCTTAATATTTAATGAAGAGAAAATCAATTTACAAATTTTAAAAGCATTAAATCTAAATATTTAATCTAAGGGACTACAAAAAGTATATCGTGATTTATCAGTAGATATTAAAACCTGAAAACCTTATTGTCTATGACAACGACTACCATTTGTTCCTCGTTCATGAGCCCCTATTCTTGGTTTTCTGGTTCTACCACCCAAATTGGATGCACATATGATCATTTTTTGTATTTATCTTGTTGGTAATAATTTCTTTTTGAAAGAGAGAGAGAGCGAGAGCAAACATGAGTGGGGACTGGTGGAAGGGCAGAGGGAGAGACAGAGAGAGAATCTTAATGAATGATCCTGAGATCATGACCTGAGTTGAAATCGAGAATTGGATGCTTAACCAACTGAGCCACCCTGGTGCCCCTTTTAGGTAATGATTTTAGTGTTTATGCAGCGCTTTCTCAAAAAAAAAAAATTAGTTGGCCTTTAATTTAGTTAAACTTCTTTTTATAGGTGATCAGTTGGGGCCAGTTAGCTAGGAAAGGTGATAATAGTCACAAAGAAGAGTAAGGATGAAGGGTGATATTAGTAAGTTCATTTTTCTCCGCCTCTTTTAATCCTTTGAAGGCTTGATTAATCAGTCCCTTGATTTTTTTCTTTTGCACACAAAAGGAAAAACTAAGGTTTCTGGATATGAGATTAGAGTCTTCAAGTGGATATATCAAAATTTCTCCTCTCCCAACTCTGTTCCTGTTTCAAATCTGGTTGATTACTACTTTCTTAGTGTTTTATAAGGGTTTTAGAATAATCTTCATCATTATTACTATTATTCATAAACATTAAAGACTCTCAATTGGAAAAGCTGGTTAAAAAAATGGATGTAGAGGGTCTGAGGTCTGTCTCTGAAAGGATAATGATTCACAAAGCAACTATTTCTCTATGGCAGATGTTACAAGTACCAAACAAAAGTTGATCATTTATGTCTGATTCCTGATTGAAATTCACCCCAGCCATTCCTAAATTTAGAATGAGCTCCTGAATTGTTACTTGAATATGTAAACTAATAATAACAGACTTGTTAAATTGTATGGTTTAGTACTTAAATGGCAATATAGAATAACTACAGTTTGGGTACCTGCTAAAGAATACCGTCTTAAAAAGATAAAAGTTCATCAGAAATAAAAATCTTGGGGCACCTGGGTGGCTCAGTGGGTTAAAGCTTCTGCCTTTGGCTCAGGTCATGGTCTCAGGGTCCTGGAATCGAGTCCCACATCGGGCAGTGGGGAGCCTGGTTCCTCCCTTCTCTCTCTCTGCCTACTTGTGATTTCTGTCTGTCAAATTAAAAAAAGAAAATCTTAATGAATAGTTACCTAAAGAACCTGCAATCTCTTTCACGCAATAATCTATAATTTGCTCCTCTGTTAATCTAAAGCAGTAAGAGTTACCTACTGGAGGTTTATACTCTGACCACTCCATGGAACTGCAGTTACTGAGTTGGGTTCAAATTCATTCGTCTGGCTTGTGTTGAGGTCCTCCTGAAAGAGGATTTGTATCATGAAGCACTTCTCTAAAACTTGTTCCTGACTTTACTGGAAGGATATTGTTAAGGACACATTTTGTTACACAGAACCCTCTTTGTGATGATTTTCAGAGTAAGTTAATTTTTATTATTAGTGTTAGGAATTGCTGAGCTTTTCCTGAATCATTGATTTACAGATTCTATGAATGGAATAGCCCAGCAAATCCCAAACTAAGACTCACCGAGGAAAACTTGAAAAAAATACTGAATCTTGGGTCTTTCCCTGGATAGACAGACTCAGAATATGGAGGTACAGGTCCGGGAATTTGTGTTTTTCACAAAGCAGCCCAGGTGGTTATCTTTTAAAAGACTCTGAAACTCACTGGAGTGACTGATCAACTTGCCCATTTTTCACTGCCAACTAGAAATATTAAGAGGCAACATCGTAGTCTACCCTTTATGAGTCCATATGATTTCATGTTCAGTATGTCTTTTTATTTTTTTTTAAGATTTTACTTATTTATTTGAGAGAGAGAGAGAGAGAGAGAAAGAGAGAGCGCATGAGAGGGGGGAGGGTCAGAGGGAGAAGCAGACCCCCACCGAGCAGGCAGCCTGATGCAGGACTCAATCCTGGGACTCCAGGATCATGACCTGAGCCGAAAGCAGTTGCCTAACCAAATGAGCCACCCAGGGACCCTCAGTATGTCTTTTTAAAATGAACCTATTTAACAATTATATCCTACCTTGATTTCTCTTAGTTTTAGCCTTAATGCTAAATTAATTAATTAATGCTAAATTAAGTAAATTCTACTTTATACTCTATCTCATGTTAGACAAATCATTGCTTACCACCTTTTAACTTTTTTCTCATCAATGAGGTAAAAGTATATATCCCATAAAACACACAGATTTTAAGTGTCTTATTTAAGAAATACTGATAAATTACACATGGTTTGTAATCCAAATATAGAAGATAGAATAACTCCCAAAAATGTCCCTTTCTGCCCCATCTTCCCTTTAATTATAGCAATGAATTTCTCCCCCATCTTCCCTCTAATTATAGCAATGAATCATCTAAGCTACTGCAGTTGATTTAGCCTGTTCTGGAACTTCTAATATATGGAATAATAGAGTACGTACTCTATTGTATTTAGTTTACTTTCAAAAAAAAAATATTTTTAAGATTCATCCATGTTGCTGTATTTATTAGTAGTTCTCTCCTTTTTGTAGTCAAATAGCAATCCGTTTTCTAGAACACACCAAAATTTATTTATTCATTTATCTGTGGATGGACTTTTGAGTTCTTTCCAATTTGGGCAGTCATAAGTAGACTTTCTTGTACAAGTCTTTTGTGGACATGGGTTTTGATTTACCTTGGGGAAAATCCTAGGCATGGACATGTTGGGTCATTGGGTTGTTATGTGTTTCACATTTTAGAAACTGCTTTTCCAAAGTAGTAGAATTATTTTACACTTTCATGAGCAAAATATGAAAGGTCCATCTGCTTAATAGCCTGCCAACAATTGAAATTTGTAAGTCTTTATTTATTTATTTATTTAGTAGGTTCCATACCCAGCATGGAGCTCAACAAGGGGCTTGACCTCATGACACTTAGATCAAACCTGAACTAAAATCAAGAGTCAGACACTTAACCAACTGAACAACCCAAGTGCCCTGAAATTTGTAAGTCCTTTAAAAATTATGATATGTAACTGTATCTCATAGTTTAAATTCACATTTTCCTCATATCTAAGGATGTTGAGAACATTTCCATACACTTGGTCATTTGTATATATTTCTCAGTAAAGTGTCTTCCCAAATTTTTGTTTTATTTATTACCTTGTTTGACTTTATATTATTGAATTATAGGGATATTTTTCCCATAATATATCCTGATTACAAGTCTTTTTTTTTTCAGATATGTATCTCACAAATAATTTCTTCGAGTCTGTGGCTTGATTTTTCATTTTTCAATAATATAATTTGAAGGGCCAAAGTTATTAATTTTAGTGAAGTCCCTTTATCATTTTTTAATTTTTATTTTTACCTTTTTGGGATCCTGTAAAAGAAATCTATGTCTCCTCCCTCTTCACAAAGATATTCCCCTATATTTTATTCCAGAAGTTTTATACTATTAATTTTTATGCTTAGGTCTGTGATCCATCTTGAATTAATTTTTGCATAAATGTGAGATAAGAGTTCATTTTAATTTTGATCTGTACAAATATCCATTTGTTCCAATGCCATTGTTAAAAAGATTTCTTGCTCATTAACTTACCTTGGTGCTTTTTTTGAACAACAGTTGAACATAAATATATTTAGGTCTGGTTATTGTCTACCTATTTTCTGTTTCATAGATCTCTTTATCCTTAGGACATTTATATAACATTTTGGTAACTAGCTGTACAATGAGGATTAAAATCAGAGAGAATAAGTAAAATCAGGCAGTAGGAGTATAATGATCCTTTCAAAATTATTTTTGCTAAGTCTTTGGCATTTCCATATAAATTTTAGAATTAGACAGTCAAATCCTCCATATAAACTTCTGGGATATTGCTTAATATTTTGTTGAATCTAAAGGCAAATTGGAGAGAACTGACTTCTTAAAAGTATTGACACTTTATGTCCATGAACATGATATATTTCTCCATTTTTTTGGTCAGATATTTTTCATCTATTGAGTTGATCATAAGGCATTTCCTCTTTAATTTGGTAGCATGATAAAAAGTCATTATTAATGCTTAAATGTTGAACCAAACATTTTTACTCTTTTATTGAAATAATTGCCATATAACATTATTTTAGTTTTAGGTGTACAACATAATGATTCAATATTTATATATATTGCAAAATGATAACAATAAACTTGCATTCTTCTTTTTTTTTTTTCTTTTATTTTTCAGAGAGAGAGAAAAAGAGAACAAGCAGGGGGAGTGGCAGGCCGAGGGAGAAGCAGTCTCCTTGATGAGCAAGTAGCCCCACGTGGGATTCAATCCCAGAACCTTGAAACCATGACCTGAGCTGAAGGCAGATGCTTAGCCAACTGAGCAACCCAGGTGTCTGAAAACTTGCATTCTTGAGGCAAACCCACTTTCTGAGGGCATATTGTCATTTGGTGTAATCCAAACTCACTTTGTTAATATTTTGTTGAAGATTTTCAGCATGTTCATGAGTAATACTTGTTTATAATTTTCCTTTCTTTCTAATGTTCTTATTGGGTTTTGCTATGAGGTTTATCTCTGTTTCACTTTACTTCCAGCTATCTGCTCACTATTCAAAGGAGATGAAAAACTGATCATCTCACTCTTCTAACTTGACAACGTGTCTCGGTTGCTAGAGTAATGTAAAAACATTACCACAAACTTGAACTTGGTGGCTTAAAATAACAGAAATTTATTCTGCCACAGTTTTCCAAGCCAGAAGTCTAAATCAAGGTGTCAGCAGGCCTGAGCTCACTCTCAAGGCTGTAGGGGAGAATCCTTTCTTGAGTCTCCCAGGTTCTGGCAGATCCCATGTCCCTTGACCTCTGGCTACATAACTTCATTCTCTGTCTTCATCTTCCCATGACTCTCGTTTCTGTGTTTTCTATGTCTTATGAATTGAATTTCAGGTCCACCCAGATAATCAGGTGTGATCTCATCTCAAGAACCCTAATGTAATTACATGTGAAAAAAACATGTTTCAAATACTGTCATAGTGACAGGTCCTGGGATTAAGATACAGACTTTTTGGAAGGACTACCATGGATCCCCACCACACAGGGACTGAATCTTAATTGTGTTAAGAAAAAAAAAAAAAAAGAAAGAAAAACCTCCATATGTATGTTTAATTTTAACCCCAAGGACTAAAAAAATCATGTATTTTTCTTTACTGGAAGAAATGTTGTTAATACAGAGGATTTCAGATGGGGATAAAGTCACTTGATGCTTCAGTTCAGGTCCTCTGAGAAGAGAAAGCCAGAATTAGAGGAATTAGATCTATGAGAGACTAATTGAAAAAATGCCTATAAAAGAAAAGGGAAGTCAGAAAAGGTGAGGAGAACTCTGACCCCTGTGAAGAAAGATTAAGGAAGGGGAGGCCTGCATAGGCAGAGACTCAGACTGCAAGTAGTTCCAAGAACTTGTCAGTGGGGGCGTCTTTGAGCCAAAATAACTCATCAAAGAAATTCTCCATCTTGGAGGAATGGGTATTTCTTAGTCACTGGCTGAGAGCAGCCCACTAGAAGTGAAATGTAGGGAAAAGAAAGTGGTAGAACATTCAGACAAGAGCAAGGGCCACCGGTCAAATAATGTTCCCTGCAGCCAGAGATCTGAGTGGAGCATTTTCAGGGCAGCCATGCTCAACATGTGCGAAGTTAAATTTAACCGGTTTGGGGACACCAGTGAAGAAAATTATCTTTAAATACAGATCTCTGCCCATCTACTCCCAAGTGTTCTCCTCAAGCTAAGATGGTTTTAAGGGATTTTTACTTCATACACAGAATTTATTTTTTCCAAGGAAAGAGGTTGGCTCTTCTCAGGGCTAACTAATTCGGACCATTCATTTAATCTAATTTAATCTAATTTCATAATCTCTCTGTAAACTATTACAATAGTCTTTTTAAATAAAAATTTGGTCTGTCATTAACAAAACAGATGTTTAACCCTTCTTTGATTTTTTTTAATATTTTCTATACAGATTTGGGTATTTGAAAATTGAGGGTTAGAATATGATATCATTTTATTTCCTTTCGTCCTTTTTACAGCCTTTTCCAAACCAAAATCAAGAGGTCTAATTTGTTAGGAAAACTTGTGAACCTATAGAATTTCCTGTAGCTGGGATGTTGCTGCTGCTGCCACCCCTCCCTTGAGCCACACCTCCACACTCCACTTGCTGCATCCACACTGTGGGGTCGGGTCCTCCAGAAGTCCAGCCAGGGCAGTGAAATGACTCAGGATGACCTTTAACATCAGTGAACCAATATTTACTTTATTCTTTAACCACAGTGGACATCTGTGCCAGAAGGAGCTAAATGCTGTAGGTCTCACCCCTACTTTAGAAAGTCCTGTTGTGGGACTTCCCTTTCCTCCATGCTATGTAATTTTATGACTGAATCCTTGTTCTTTCTCTCCAAGATAGAACATATGTTGTTGGGGGGAAGGTGGTTTGAGCTTCAAGTGATTATCACAAAAACTCCCCCCCCTTTTTACCCTTCCTCTGCCTGTTTACTGTGAAATGTGTTCCATATCACCCCTCTTTCCATGTCTTACCAGGGGAAGATCGGCTTCGTAAGAATATTCGTAAGAAATTCAAAAGAATGAAGCCTGTATGCATCTGGAGGTTCCTGAAGCTAAAAGGGGTATTTAAGGTTCCTGGGCTTCAGATAGCTGCTCCTCCAGGTGAGAGCTTTCTCTTTCTAGCTTTCTAATTCAGCATTAGCAATCTGGTTCATGCCACATACATTGTTAATAACCATTTTAATAATGGATCCCAAAAATGCAGATATGTATGTTGATCTTAACAAACTAGCAAAATTTGAGAAATAGCTATTTATAAATGTATTTTTAGAGCCATGAGCTTTGGAAAACACTTTACAAAATAAATGAGATAGAGTTCTTGTCCCTGGATGCCATAGTCTATCCTGGGGGTAGACCAGTAATCTTAGTTGCAGTGCACATTGTATGTACATGCATGATTACATAGGTATAATGTCTATGATGTGTCATTTACATTGATTCTTTCTGGGAAATCTATGGAAATGACATGAATGGTAACTTGATGATCATTACGAGTATACTAGCAACATCTGAAGCAAAAATATACAGAAGTAAAAGAATGAAAATTGGAAGGTTATAGTCTTTCAAAATTTTTAATAATTCATCGTGGTGGGGAACCTGGGTGGCTCAGTCGCTTAAGCATCTACTTTTGGCTCAGGTCATGATCCCAGGGTCCTGGGATCGAACCTGCATTGGGCTCCCTGCTCAGCGAAGAGTCTACTTCTCTCTCTCTCTCTCTCTCTCTCTCTCTCCCTCTGCCCCTCCCTATACTCATTTTCTCTCTCTCAAATAAACAAAATATTTAAAAAAAATAATTCAGTGTGGCTAGCATTCAACATGCGTGTATGTTAAAAACTAGATTTGAGATTGGAAGTAGTCGGCCAAGGCCAGGCAGCAAAGGTCTCTATCTTATAGACAGTGGGTACTCCTGGAAGTTTCAAAACAAAGGCAGGGAAGATGACAGGGTAGAACCAAAAAAAAAGCAAGATTCTAAGAAATTTAAGGACATTTCCTGAGAAAACTATTGAGAAAGAGACAGGATACAATAAGCAACTAGGGCTCTATGAAACCTCGCTATTAGAGAAAACCTGTCCAAGCCAGTGCTGGTGGGCATTTACAAACAAGCTTGGGCCTAGTACATGTCCAGGTGGAATGAAATGTATTTTGGCTTTTCCAGTAGTGGATAGTCAAATAGGACCACAGGGAAATACTGTACATGAAGTTCTACTACATCACACACACACACACACACACACACACACACACACACACACACACAGTGAGAGAGACAGACTGACAGGGAGGGAGAGAGAAAGAAATTCACAGAAGGTTCTGACTTTTCAAAATTCTGTTTTCCATTTAAAAAAGATTTGTATGGCTCCATGATCTCTTACCTGTAGTAACCTGGACCCTTTACAATGCACCCTTGGGTAAGAAGTCCCTTATTGGAACATTTTTTAAAAGCTCTTTTTATCTTTCAACGATGGCTTCCAAGCATCTTCTCAACATCGCTTCTCCCCTGCACACCTGCTGGGTAACATTCACTTGATTTACAAGTCTTCCAAGCTGCCTTTGATTGTTGTTATTGTCAGTATAAAGCAAATAGGCACCCTCTCTCTCCAAGGACCCAACACACTTGGCCTTGACAAATTGTGATCACGGGTTATATTTATAGCAGATCCCTCTTTCTGACAAGTATTTAAAAATAATTTTGCACTTCACTGAAAACTCCCAGTCATGCTGACAGAGTTGTTCATCCTGAGAAAGTAAAACCTCTCTCTTTCTCTCCTTTGACTTACTGATTTAATCGGCGCTCATCACATGGGGAAAGTGAATAGCGACGTTGAGTACCTGTTGGGAGAGCTGTTTCTAGCCCAGACTGCAGAGTGGATATGGATCTGGTATCATAATAGTGAGGGTGGCTTTTTGTTCCCTGGATTGCCAGCCCTCTCCACGTATTTTATGGGACTCAGAACCCTTTTATGGAAATTACCTCTGATGCCTTTTCACTCTCAGAAAGCTTTCGATGACAGACTGCAGCAGAGAGAAAACAAACATTTGAATAGGACACAGAAACATTGTTCTAATTTACAATTGTGGGAGGTAGGTGTAAGGGTGGGGAATCATCCTGATGGAGGCCATGTGGAGAAGCTTGGAGAAGCTTTAAAGCACTTCCAAGTGAAGTTGGGCTTTCTTGACCATGTGGACAGATTCAAGATGAGTGTGGCATGTGTGGGAATTTTAATAGTATGGACTCTGTGTTAAGAAAAAAAAAATCCAAAATGATGAGCAAGGAGTCTGATGTGGGGCTCATTCCCAGGACCCTGAGATCATGACCTGAGCCAAAGGAAGATGCTTGATTGATTGAGCCACCCAGGTGCCCCTGTTTTTAAAATTTCTTAAAAAAAAAAAAATCACTTCTCGGCCTTTTGGCTAAGATCAAGTGTAAAATTCCTTAAAAGTACAAATAATTCAATAGTCTTATAATGGTCTAAAAAATAAAAGCTAAGGAATAACAGAGATCTAATTCCATGCATGATGACAGTGAACATCCACCTGCTGGACGCTTAGTACAGTTTCTGAAGGAGAGGAATGAGTCACGAGGAAGGCATGACTCAATAGTTAAAGCCCCAAGCAAAACACATCTCCTGTACTTAAAGGAAAATGAGTTCAGTACCTTCAACATCAAGGTAAAATGGCAAAAGATTGAAGAGTCAAATTTTGCAAAATGTGGCAAATAAAATCCGTATAGCAATGCTTCTTAGACTTCAGTGCACGTGTGAATCATTTTGGGGAATTTTTTTTTTTTTTTTTTTTTTTATTTAAAGCAAAGATTCTGACTCAGCCATTCTGGGGTCTGAGATGCTGCGTTTCTAGCAAGTTCCCTGGTGCTGCCAATGTGCTGGTTTAGGGAGTAACAAGAAATAACAATACTGGGATTACATGTGACTATGAAATGAGGCAGCTATAGTCATTTTTAGCAGTTTTCAAACCATAAAGAGAACAGTTAGCAGTGTTTTGCTGCTGGAAACTAAGGATCTGATGAATTTATAATCTGCCTTAAAATTTTTCCCTTAGATACTAGAGAAAGAGGACACCTGGGTGACTCAGTTGGTTAAGTGTCTAACTGTTGGTTTCAGCTCAGCTCATGATCTCAGGGTCAGGTTTACCTGCGTAGCATGGACTCTGCTTGAGAGTCTCTCTCCCTCTGCCCCTCCCCTGCCCCCCAGAAGAGCACAAGGCCACCCACTCTCTCTCTCTGGCTCTCTCTCTCTCCCCTCCCTTTCTCTCTTTCAATAAAAAATAAATAAGTAACTTTAAAATAGAATGAAAATGGATGAAGGAATAACAGGAGGTGACATATGGAGCCCCCATTCTATGCCCTGCACTGATGCAAATGATTTGCCTTTATTATCTCATTTAGTCTCCATAACACCCCTTTGAGGTAGATAGGTAAGAAGACCCAAAAAATGACTTCCACAGACTAATCATAAACAAGAAGATACATGAGAGGGTAAAATAAACACTTTCCCATTTATGTAGAAATGTAATTCTGCACAACTATCAGGTTGAAATAATCTTCCTACCAGAAATTCAGCTACAAAAGACATGGTCCAGTTAGGACACTGAATATTTAGTGTAAGCTAACTGTATGAGTTCATTGTTAAACCAAAGACATGCATTTCATGCATTATGAGAGGTGACACATAACACATAGCAGGAACATTAAAACTGTAATGTTTAGACCAAAGGTGTAAAATTCCCCTGCACCTCTGTCCTAGTTAGAATGTATTTACTGTAATTTATTATTAAGTCTTGTAGCCAGAAGTGAGAGGCATCAACAAAATGGGGAAGATGAAAATAAAGCAGGATTTTAAAGTAACTGAAAAACAAAGGAATTCTGAATGTCTCCAAGTCATTTCAGCCTTGTGGTATCAGTTTTGATAACATAATAAACTGATTCATGCTTCAATTCCAGGGAGAAAAGGAAATCCATCAAACTTCCTGAGATTTTGTGTTTCCTGAGCAACTCTTTGTTTGCCTGGTTATCCCTTATTGCAAATTCTTACTTTTTCCCTTGATGATACATTCCCATCCCTGGTTTTGTGAGGTTCTTACCCTATTTCTATAACATTTTGCCCTATGCCTGGCTACTATTCCTTCTCTTATGTTCTCCTAAGCACCATTAACACAAAGCTCTTATGTGCAACAACCTCTTTTTGTGGGGATTAAAGATAATTCAGTGTTTAAAGCAATGAAAAATTTCTCTTTCTCTCTTCCTCTGGGCATTTTAAAATAGGAGGGGAAAAGTAAATGAGTACACAAGGCACTGATTTCCCTATATGATTATTTACTTGGATTTTTATTTTAAATTATTTTGGTTTTTAGCAAACAGTAAATGCATAGGAATATAACTGAAAGATCAACAAGGACATAATATAAAGAGTAATTCTTCCCACTCAATTTCCCAGACAACTACAATCCTATTTCCCAGAGGCAACCCCCATTATCTCTTCCTCGTATATTTTTCCAGAAATAATCTATACTTGAGGATTTTGAAAAATAACATATGTTCTTTAAAAATACATGTATTGCATGGAGCACTGGGTATGATACATAAACAATGAATTTTGGAACACTGAAAAAAAAATAAAATTAAATAAAATTTAAAAAAAATACTTTTCTTTTAAGATTGCTCTAAGCACATTCTTAGTCTTTTTGTTGGGTTATAATACATTGGTTAGAGCTTAGCCCTGAAAACAGCTTAGAACTCACATTTAATCTAACTGTTCAAAAGTCATTTTGCCACTCGAACAAGAAATGTATCACCTGTCATCTCTGTCATTCTCCTTGACACTTGCACCTTCCCTTGGGGCTCCTAAGTTTGCCAGTCTCTTATTCAGAATCCTGTCTTCTCAGGAGAGCCTTCCTCTCTAGACTAATTCCTACCAAATCCTTTGTCTTTCAGTCTACCGGTTTAAAATCCTAGTTATGTCATTACACAGAGCAATTTAACATTCTGTAGCTATTTTTTTTTTTTAGAATTTATTTATTTGACAGAGATCACAAGTGGGCAGAGAGGCAGAGAGAGAGAGAGAGAGGAGGAGGAGGAAGCAGGCTCCCTGCAGAGCAGAGAGCCCGAAGTGGGACTCGATCCCAGGACCCTGAGATCATGACCTGAGCCGAAGGCAGAGGCTTAACCCACTGAGCCACCCAGGTGCCCCTATTTTTTTTTTTTTTCTCATTGGTTATCCCCAAGGAGGACTGGCCTCACATAACAAACCACAAAATTCTCTTCCTAAGAGGATTGTTTCTTATATCTTAAGTAAGCCCTCAAACCTCAGCCACCTGTATGATAACACTCCTTCCTGCACCTCCTAGCAACTCCATTGTTGTTTTCCTCAATAAAGTTTTCTTAAATCATTGACTCATTCCCAGGGCACAAATTCTTTCCCCAACTGCCTTTGTGGACGGGAGAGAAAAGATGTTCTTTAATCACAGCCCACAGGCACTAGGCTTGGACCTGAGGTGTAGCATCTTCCTCATGCAAAGAAAACTCAGCTCTGTGACAATCGTCTGTGCTCAGCACTGTGAGAACAAAAAAAGGTTTCTAGCCAGAACAAATTCCTACCCCACCTCTGAAAGTCCTGCTTATCACGTGAGCTCTCCCATCCCAATCTTTCAGGGCAGTAATTTAGGAAAAGGAATTCTGAGTCAGAGAAAATACCTTTCAGACCTTGTGTACCAAGGATGGGGACGGCTCTTCTCTCCTCAATGATAGTAGCGTGGGAGTTAGATGTCAAAGAGGATAGGTAAATTCTTCATGTTCCTTCATGCCTTTCCTTTCCCTTTCACCCACCCTGCTGCCTGGGTGAGAAGAGATGCTCAACAGATATTAAGCCGCACACATCCCAAGTCAGGTACCAGTAGTCAGACCCATCAGGCAATGACAAAAATAAAGCAAAGGCAAGTTAGACTTTATCCCAGAATCATATCAAGATAATATCTCTGAATGAATACTGAACAATGGAAAGTCTGCTAATGTAATTTTTCATATGTAATAGACTAACAGAAAAAAAAAAAAGGCATCTTAAAGGTGGCTGAATTGGTCAAATTTAGCTTTCGTTTTTTAAAAGATTTTGTTTTAGAGAGAGCATGAGCCAGTGGGGAGAGGGTCAGATGCAGAGAGAATCTCAAGCAGACTCCACGCTGAGTGTGGAGCCTGATGAGGGGCTTGATCTCATGACCCAAGCTGAAATCAAGAGTTGGACGCTTAACCAACTAAGCCACCCAGTCACCCAGCATTCGCTTTTTGAAAAACAATTTATTTTAAAATAATAAAGGTTATTAAAGGTTAACAAAATATGGTTTTATAGAAATAGTTATATTTTCCAGAACAAGTATTAATGAGAAGAGTGATATCCCTTTATGTATTTTGCAAATCTTTTTACTATCTAGCTTATCGAAGACAAATTCTTATATCTGCTTTGGCATTCAGTCTGTTGCAATGTTACTTTTAATAAAGTATCTGAAAACAATCTGGCCTCTCACAGACCTGTAGCTGGAGAACAGAAGACCTTTGAGCCTTCTGCAGGGCCCGAGTGCCCCTCACAGTTCTTTAAACCACACTCAGAGAGTCACCGCTTTAGAGAATCTGTATTCAAATCTCAATAAAATTGATTCAGAAATATTTCATTCTGTGTTAACTGAGTCAAAACTTACAGATCAAGAATTAAAAAATTATTTTGTAAGAGTTCTGATGAATATATGCATATATATTCATCTAAATTTATGATATATAATATCAATACTAAGTTGAAAAAGTATGCCTAATTCATATTAATTCATTGAACAATTATTCTTTAAGCGTGTGTGTGTACTGGACACCATCACAGGTTCCAAGGATAGAACAATAAGAAAGCCAGAGAACAAGGTTTTATGAAAATTATATTCGTAGAAGAAACATATTAAGTTATCAAATAATAATAAAAGTCACTGAATTAAATATCATTTTATGCTCATTTGTTTGGCAAATATGAAGAAGCCTTGTGATATTGTTAGAGATGATGTGGGTTGGAAGAATATTTTAAATACGGCTGGTAGAAGTATAGATTGGATGACAATTTGTTTTTGCCTTGCAGAGATGAACCTGACCTAAGATGTAGTAATTACCTTCCAGGTACATACTCAAGAAAATTGAGTTGCACAATTGCATCCGGGGATATATACAGAAATACGCACAACAAAACAAAGTAGCAGACGACTGGAACCCTCCCTCCCCGTAGGCAGGAAAAGTGGGAAAAAATGGTATAGATACACTCTGAAATAATACACAGTGTAGGAAACAAATAACCACAGTTAACCTGTCCCGGCATGATTAGGCTGTATTTGAGCACAAGAAGTGGATCACAGAAGATTACATTCTGCCTATAAATGTTTTATAATTTTTAGAAGAATTCTATTATAAAAAACCATTGTTCAAGCATGTGTATGTGTGTTTAGGCAAGAAAATGATAAAGACAGAATTTAGGATAGTGGTCAATTGCCTCTAAGAAAGGCAGGAGGATGGACAGAGTAAGAGGGAATTGTGAGAATTTTTTTTTTTTTAAAGATTTTATTTACCTATTTGACAGAGAGAGAGAGCCAGAAACCATAAGCAAGGCGAATGGCAGAGGGAGAAGGAGAAGCAGGCTCCCTGCTAAGCAGGGAGTCCAATGGAGGGTTTGATTCTAGGAATCTGGGATCATGACCTGAGCCAAAGGTACACGCTTAACTGACTGAGCCACCCAGGTGCCCCGTGAGAATTAATTTTTAATGTTTTATATCTAGGGGTTGGATGTTGGGTTCAGGAGTGACTAAAGCATTCATTCCTTATACAAGCCTTCCAACAAGTTAAATGTAACAGATAATGTCCCAAAACTGATAAAGAAAAAATAAAAACTATCTACAAAAAGCACCATCAAAGTAACCCCAATTAAAATAATTCCTTTTAAAGTCAAGAGAAAGACAAGGAAGTTATTATATTGGCTACAATTTAAGAATATTATAAAGATTAAAGTCAATTCCAACAGTCAAAAAGGAGAAGCAAGCTATGTTTCTGAAAAGTTTGACATTATTTGAATCTAGTGTAGTTGTGTCCTATGAAAAATGACTTAGAGCACCTGGGTGGCTCAGTGGGTTAAGCCTCTGCCTTCGGCTCAGGTCATGATCTCAGGGTCCTGGGATGGAGTCCCGCATCGGGCTCTCAGCTCAGCAGGGAGCCTGCTTCCCTCTCTCTCTCTCTGCCTGCCTCTCTGCCTACTTGTGATCTATCTTTGTCAAATAAATAAAATCTTTAAAAAAAAATGACTTAAACTACTGTTATCCATAAAATATTTTGTTTTGAAATTCATCTAGAAAAGGAAGTATGAAGCAAAGGTGAGTGAATCTTGCTTATCTATGTAATAAGAATATATTGGAATATAGAAATAAAAAGAGTAATGGAACAGAGTAGGCAGTCTCTCTTTGTGTGTGTGTGTGTGTGTATATATATATATATTTTTTTTTTTTTTTACTTTAAAAATATTTTTTAAAGGTAAGAATGAGGAATAATTACTAGGGAGTGGTAATGTAGAACAAAAGGAAAGAAAATCCCCCAGTGGTCCTGGATGTGAAACAAAGAAGTAATAAATGAGACAACACTGGATGAAAGGGATGCTGGGAGACAGGGTTTTTACTGATGACCAAGTCCCATAGTGTTGTTCAATAAGGACCTTTGGCACATCAAGTTGGGCACATCTTCTTCTGTAGGACTTGAAGCATCAAGGTCATTTACTATCCCTGATCTCTGTCCACTATATGCCAGGGAAGGTTTCGAGTCATTGGGGCAGACAATCCTCCAAACTTTTCTAGCCCCATGGGCTGGGAGTCTTTCAGAGAAAGAAGTGCTCTGGATCAGGGAAGAGGTTGAACATTTGGGAATTTTCTTTCTGAGAGATCATCAATTTAGAGAGAAGTGCAGCAAATTTGAGAAATTCGAGGTGTATGGGGCTTGAGTCAGATTACAGGTTATACCCAGAGAGCCATAAGGGACCAGGCCATGGGAGGTGTGGTTTTTGGATAGTGACAATACAACCAGTATATGGGGTTTGATGGGATTTTCTGGATGATTTCTTAAAAAGGCATAATTATGGCAACTTCCTTGTCAAGCTCTTTTCTCAAGAAATTCTTAGTGGTAGGACAGATAATATGACCTAGGGAATGGCACAGGAGCATTTAGAGAGAAACCCATGGATCCTCACATCACACTAGCAGAGGGACAGCCATAAGGATAGAGACATATTCCCAAAAACATATTTTCTCATAAGTGATCAGACTATTATCATTCCAAAAAATATATTCAGTTTATTTTATGATTCTCATTTACAATCCCATGACTTCATATCTGAAACTAGCATAAATCTGATCTGAGACATTCATCATATGGCATATTCTAATAATTCTTGCCAACCATCTTTACTTTTGTTATCCTGTTTTGGTCTGTTTTATTGTGTCAAACCATTCTGCAAAATGCTACCAAATCAGTAGAGCCTGATTAAAACTTGTTAGAAATCAAAATTTCAGCATTTCTTATCTGGGGTGAATGTTATGGCTAATTCTGATTCGTTTCAGATGCTTCTGAATTTTAATTTAATTGAAATTAAAATAATTTAAATCA
Source organism: Lontra canadensis (assembly GCF_010015895.1). NCBI lineage: Eukaryota > Metazoa > Chordata > Mammalia > Carnivora > Mustelidae > Lontra > Lontra canadensis. The sequence goes on from NW_022631042.1 coordinate 3,066,016, forward strand.
AATTGACTGTTAATTAGACTAATTAAATTTAATTTAATTTAAATTCTTGATTTAGATGCTTTCCAATTTCAATTTAGAATTTTAATTTATCTCAAATATAAACTAATCTGAATTTAAAATTCAGTTTTCTTTCAGATTCTATTAGAATACACAGCATTCAATTTGCTCTGTGATTTTAGTCCATCAGAAGAGACTAATTAAAATTATTTATTTTTATTTTATCCTCTTTCTTTCCCTACTTCCCTCTAATGGCTTACCAAAGGCTAAAAGAGGAGAGCGGACTGCCTATGTGCAAGCTAGAAGGGTGTGTACTGTCATATAAAATTGATAAGAAAACCAACTAAAAGTCAGTCTGACTTTTATTGTCACAATACACCAGCAATTCTAAAAAACTGATAAATTCTAGAAGAATGATAAAGTATTCCTCTCTGATAAAAGCTTTTATTGGCCTATGTTCTAAATAATAGTGGTGGTTAGTATTCAGTTTTAATTATATAAATATAAACCCCAAATTAGCGCAATTTTGTTACCCATCTTTTAAAAACACTATTTTTATAGGGCAGGTGTTTTGGAGAACTCGCAGGTAGATCTATGTGGACTCAGGTCCGTGGGTTCCTTTGGAGAGTAAGCTTGTAACGATTTAGAATTATGCAAGTTAACTCGGTGATTTGTCTCCACGCCCAGTTGCCATGTTATATTTCTACATTTAAACACTAGATTCAAAACAAAGAATGACAGCAGAGCTACTGTAAAGATGAAGAAAAGAATTTAAGTCACTTCAACTTTGTCTTTCTGTGTGACCACTTGGAGTTATTTTTTTAAAACAATAAAACAGAGCCCAAAATGCAAGGTGTGATATTTCTATTGGGCAAATACAAATTTTAGTTCAGTAAGATATTTTATTGAATTTGAATAGTATCTTTGGAAGTAAAATCTAAGTTTTCAAGAATTGTTATTCCTATTCATTATTAAAGCATACTGATATTATTCATAATGATAACAAACTAATATATGTCTTCCCCCTCTGATAAGAAATACAGTAATACATGTAATTAAGAAGTATCAATATAGTACTTTATTTTCTCTTATCATACTGATATAACTTATCTTATTATGGTATGATTTTATATACACATATACATAAAAGCTTTACTGCCTATCTTTTTTTCTATCAATTTTTGTGATGATCAAAGAATGCTTAAATACCTGTTCTGCTTATCATGCATGGTAATATTCTTTGGAATTTAAATTTTTTAAAGAAAATGTAATTACAAAAAGAAGTCTATGAAATTTTACTTAAAGAATGAAATAGAACTGGCTGAGTAGCAGAAAATCGTGGGCAGAAAGTGATAGGAAAAACAAAGGAGTCCTCTGTGTCACTCGTATGCTTTATGTCCAAGTTCTTAAAGAGCTACAACAAATTCCCAATTCTATGACTATTAATACTTACAATAAACTGTTGTTTTATTCATAAACTTAAGTAAGTTTTGTTGTGGCTGAGTCTGAACAAATAGTTGGAGATTTTTCTGTACTCTAAAAACTAAGGCAGACTTTATGACTTCAGCACCATATCCATCAATAGAAATGAATCACTAAGACAGAAGCCCCAGACACTAGACACAAGTGCTTTTAAGACTTTTTGAAAGGTGAACCTCATTTATCTGTAACCTCTACAGGCAGACTCTGGAGACGATTTTGGTCTGAATAGCATGTCTGTCACTTAGATGTGTGATCTTGCAAGTTTCTTAACCTTTCACTGGGAAAAAAATTATATATATAAACTATATATCTATAACGTAGAATTTATTTACTAAATTATATAAATTTATTTTGTAAATTTAATAAATTATATATAAATTATATAATATAAATTCTATATACAATGCAATTCTCTCTATATAAATTATATACACAATTTGAATTCTATAATATAGATGTATTAAAATGGATTCATATATATAAAATACCTAGAACAATATATATGTTTATTGTTAATGATGTTACTAAGTAAAATATCATTAATGTTTTTATTCTTTGTCTTTGATTCACTAACTTTAACCCTGTGGTACATGACTAAGTAGATTAATTATCCTAATTTTCTAAAATGGAACACCAAACCTTAGAAAAGTGATTTTTCTTTAGATCAGCAAAATGGAATTGAATGACATATTTTTAACTTTTTTGCATAGTTTGATGCAACCAATGCATGTAGCGTATATGTAGAGGGTTTATTTAACATGAAGAAATGCTTTATTTGGCTCCTTTTTTCCAAAGGCTTTTATTTATATAGCCTACTTAGAATTTTTCTGGTTACCCTCTTGTCCACATCCTCCATGAGTCACAAGGGCTGTGATACAAATGAGTTTTTTTGTAACATGGTAGTTGTTGAGATTATAATATTTCCCATATCAACAGGGATTCCCAAAGAACAAAAAACAGTGTTTTTGAAAGAACATACCCAAGGCTGCATCCCGGGTCCAGTATGACTAACCACCATTTTTTCTGAATAATTGTTGTCTTTTTACCAAAGATATATCCCCAGTCCCTCTTTATTCTTCCACCTTATAAATATAAATATAATACTGAATTGCTGAATTGCCCCCAATTAAGGATGGCATCCAATTCAAAAGTAGTCCTTATCCCTCCTTAGAAGAATTTAAGTCAAGTCCAAAACCCTGTGAGAGACACTGTGACATCCCATTCTTATGGGTGTGTTAGCTCCTGCTGGCAGTAAGTCAACAAATCTTTCTGTTGTTTAAGCAGATGTATTTCCTGTGATCTTTAGTCAGCGGGCTTTAGATTTTCCTTTATCTCAAAAAATATCAAAAGCTATAAAATAGTATTGCACACTACACACACACACACACACACACACACTTTTCATCTCTCAGTGTATTTGTCCTTCTATACCGTTTACTATAATTGGCCATAACCAGTTATTAATTGGCTCTAAAACAAGAAAGTTAGGGAAGATGGTACTGTATCTGTACTAATGTGACTTTAATAGATCAGTGGTTGGTCTTTTAAAAGTGTGCTCTGTTAGACCCATAAACCCAGAGGTTTGCCAGAGGGAAGGAGGGTGAGCGGATGGGCAAAATGGGTAAAAGGGCATGGGGGAACTCAGGCGTCCAGTTATGGAACACATAAATTATCAGAATGAAAGGCACAGCATAGGGAAGATAGTTAACGGTACCATAACAGACATGTATGGTGATAGAAGGTAGCTACACTTGGGGGGAGCACAAAATAACATGCAGTGGTATAATCACTATGTTGTACACCTGAAACTAATGTAACTTGTGTGTTCCTCAATTAAAGAAAATGTTTCTGAAGTGTACTCTTTCAAATGCCTTAGAAAGATGGGTGTGTATTTCTCTCTGATTGATTTGCTCAGTCCTTTGTAAGTCATTCACCAAAATAGATAAAAAATAATTCCTCTTTTGTTCAGATGACCACTAAAACAGCAACCTGTGGAAAAATGTTCATGTTAAACCAAAATTGTAAAACCACTCCATACTCAATTACTTGTTAAGCAGATGATGGGAAAGTGTGATGTTATTTAGAAATGCATAGATTCGTATTTTATAAAGTTAGTTAATTTTAGAATTTATAATCTGTCACACTAGGGAAGATGCTGTCAATATTCATCCTCTCCTCCTCTCCTTTGTGTTTCTGCTCGACCCAAATGATGCACTTTTGGCAAGCAACCTGTACACTAGAGAAATCTATAAAAACAGTCACTGCTGTCTGGGTTCAATGGTGTACCTGAGGATAAGTACCATTTAATGGTTCTTTATCTTTTTTTCTTTTTTTTTCCTTGAGTTTCTAGTTTGTTTTTGCCTTTATGTTTTCTTAGGAATAGGAATGTGCCTATGCTTTCAGAGTGATCCAGAAGGATTGCTCTTCTGTATCTTTATTACCTAATGAAAATCACATTGATCTGTAAGCATTCAAAGAAGAAAGAAATAATTTCGGCCACAACAGATTGAAGACTTCAGAATGGAGACAAATCCCCCCAGCCCACCACTTCTCCTAAGCACTTTTAATTTCTCCCATCTGACATCTTCATCAGTATTACATGCTGTGTTTGATAATGGGGGAGATAGAAGGCATGGTGGTATTTGCGTGTCACTACGTCGTGAAATGAAACTCTGGGGCAGGCTAATACCTTCATTAGATAAGCCCTTCGAGGTAATAAGGCTTTTAATTCCATTATGAATACCAGTCAGGTTATTACTCTAGGTAGATATACACTCACTTGAGGTTTATTGAATTTTAATCTGCTTATGTACTTCCAGCTGTTAAATAGAGTTACAGAATAGGTCTGCATTCCCTGAGAACTGCTGTAAAACAGAAAAATAGCCACTAGCAGCAGGAAGGACAAGGACCTATTATTTTTAAATGTTGGCATTGAAGCTAAGCCTGGAAGAGCCTCCTCACTTTAAGCCAGAAGCTGAGTGAGCGTTTTTGAATCCCAGTGATTTATCATCACTCCAGAGTCTAGAACTAGGACCAGATGACTCAGAAGCGGCCCCAAAGAGTGACTGGGGGCTTACAGAAGTGCCTAGCCCACCCAGCATGAAACTTTTTCACAACGTACCTAGCACACAATTCATTTTACTAACATTATTGGACTCTCTTTTCAGTTTTAAATAATGTTTCTTGGAAGCATTAAAATCTTTTTTTTTTTTTGAGTCAGGCAGACTGAAATCCATTAAAAGTAGCGTATCATTAGTAAGTATTGCATTTTTCTTTACAAAGCAATATTGGAAGTGCAAGACCCAAAGATAAAGGGTTGGAATTCTGTTGTTGTTTTTTTTTAAGATTTTTTTATTTATTAATTTGACAGACAGACATCACAAGTAGGCAGAGAGGCAGGCAGCGAGAGAGAGAGAGAGAGAGAGAGAGAGAAAGAGGGTGAAGCAGGCTTCCCGCTGAGCAGAGAGCCCGATGCGGGGCTGGATCCCAGGACCCTGGGATCATGACCTGAGCTGAAGGCAGAGGCTTTAACCCACTGAGCCACCCAGGCACCCCTGGAATTCTGTTTGAAGAAGAAGAAGAAGAAAGCTGAGATGGGCGAAGAGTTTAAATAAAATCATCAAACAACTCTGTGGGAACATCATTTCAAATGTTTTAAGTTTTGGATTTTAAAATTTTGAGGTGAAACACGGTCCTCTTTTAAATTCTTTGTTGTCATAATTCGTGACCTTTTCCATCCATTAAGGACTTGGCTATGACATGCTACAAATGGAATTGATAATCAGGAATTTATGCAAAACACTCAAGTGCCTTCTGGGTGCCAGGAAGTCTCCCAGTTGAGAGATGTAGAGCCATATCCTATAGAACCACTTGTCACATACCCATGTGCTCCTGCTTGTGGCAAAGCCACATCCTACAAAGTCAGAATTCTTTTTAATGTCCTAGACAGCTTTTTTGTTTTTAATTTAAATTCAGTTAGCGAACATATAGCACACCATTAGTTTTTGATGTAGAGTTCAGTGATTCATTAGTTGCCTATAACACCCAGTGCTCATCACAACACATGCCCTCCTTAATGTCCATCACCCAATTATCCCATCCCCCCACGCTTCTCCCCTCCAGCAACTATCAGGTTGTTTCCCAGAGTCAAGAGTCTCTCATGGTTTGTCTTCCTCCATGGAGAGCTTCTTAATTCAAGTGTGGTCACCTACTTCAAGTCTCAGCTTACGTGTCTCCGCAGAGAGGCCTTCCCTATCTGGCCAGTCCTCATAAATTAGGACTCCACTGTCATTTCTTAGGTCAGTTCTCTGTTGCCTTCATAGATGGTGTTGACATTTTCAAGTATGTATTTAATTTCAATTTTGCCTTTCATTTTCTTTCTACTCATTGTACGGTAGGTTTCCTGCGATCGGGGACCCAATCTGTAGAGTTTACTAACATTAGCTCTTTGGCAGCCCCAGAACAAGTTTATTTTGCCTTCACCTAGAGTCTCAACACAATTTTAGTCTTGACCATGTTATTATATTTTCAACTTGATAATACCATGATGGATTTCTAAATTAACTTTTACTTCACTTGCTTTGAATCCCAACCAGAGTAGGAAGGAAGGAAGCGAGGTAAAATGTGTCTACGTACTTTCTCTTTTTATCAATTAATTAGTTTATTTATTTATTTATTTATTTGAGATTTTATTTATTCATCTGTCAGAGAGTGAGAGAGAGCACAAGCAGAGGGAGCAGCAGGCAGAGGGAGAAGCAGGGTCCCTGCTGAGCCGGGAGCCAGATGCAGGACTCCATCCCAGGACCTGAGCTAAAGGCCGAGGCTTAATTGACTGAGCCACCCAGGTGTCCCTGCTTTCTCTTTTTAAATAACGAACAACCTTTTATTCCCTATCAAAGAATAATCACTTGAGAAAATTTGAAACTACAGAAAAACATTTTTGAACTTTTAATTTTGAAATAATTATAGATTCACAGGAAATTGCAAAGATGGTACAGAGAGATTCTCATGTACCCTTCCACCCATTTTCCCCAATTTTTACATTTTAGGTTACTATAGGATAGCATCAGACTCAGGAAACTGCTGCTGGTGCACTATGTGGGAATAGCTCTCTATCATGTTAACACGTGTGTAGGTTCGTGTGACTGACACCACAACCAGGACAGGGAACTAGTCTCTTACAACAAAGATCTCCCTCATGCTACCTCTTTATCATAGTAGAGTCACTCTTTCCTTCCGTCCCACTGCCATCCCTAACCACTGGCAACCACTAGTATGTCCTCCATCCCTATAATTTGATTATTTTGAGAATGTTAAATAAATAAAACCATAGGGTATATAACATTTTGAGACTGGCTTTTCACTTATCATAATGACCTTGAGATTCACCCAGACTGTTGTATAGATCAGCGGTTTCTTTTTATTGTGGAGGAGTGCCCCGCGGCATGAATACAACACGGTTGGTTTCATCATTCAGCCGTTAAGGGCAGGTGGGCTGTTTCCAGTTTTCAGCTATTACAAATAAAGCGTGTATGAACAAGCACGTAAGGTTTTTGTATAGACATCGTTTTCATCTCCATTTTTAGACAGACGTGGTTTTTTGTTATTTTATTTGTATTTATGTTTATGAAATAAGTAACAATTATCTGAAAAGATACTCACCAGAGAAAATGTGAAACTTCAAAGAAATTTTTAAAGGGAGGAAACACAGTGAGTTGCATCCTCATAAGTGAAAGTCAGTCACTATTACTATTTTGGTATTTTTCTTTCCAGTCTTTTCTATGCCTAAGATTTTCATTGTTGTTTATAAATTGTTATGATTATGATACATAAATGAAATTCTATATCCTGACTTTTTCTCTATTATTATGAAATAACTGGTGTTACAAAAATGCAAGAAAGATATATCCAATACATGTAAACATGTTTATTTGAAATAAAGCGGATAGTGAAAGAAATACCCCTAAGCCCACCAGCCAGTGTAAGAAAGAGTGTACATTGCTACCACTCACACTCTCTTTGGGTCTCTTTGTGTTTTATCCTTTTATTTTTAGGTGTTTTTCAAGAGACCTTCTCAACCATACTGCTGAAAACAATAAAAATTTGATGAAGCAAAATTTTAAATGAGAAGAGGTAGGAGGCCCACTGATTTTCTTCTTAACTAACTGTGGCTGGAAATCCATCTCCTTCCTTCCTCTTTACATATTTTCTAACAATTGTACTAAAAGTTCAAAACAGTCTTCCTTTGGGAATCCTATGATTGATGTTTTTTCTAAGTGAAGGGCCAGTTAGTACTAGGTTGTAGAAAATCATTATAAAACCACTGCCATTTAAAATCTTACCTGTGAGCATTTTTCATAATTTGTTTGTTTTGTAGTTAAAGCAGATGGTCCATCTTTTTTCTACATCATTATTGAGATGGATGAACTGCTCTTGAATTGTTAATACAGATTTTTTTCCTCTGAGTATGAATTAATTTCAGGGGTGCCTTGGTGGCTCAATCAGTTAAGCGTCTCCCTTCAGCTCAGGTCACAATCTCGGGGTCCTGGGATGGGATCAAGCCCAGCATCTGGCTCCCTGCTCAACAGGAAGCCTTTTTCTTCTCCCCCTGCTCCTTCCCCCACTTGTGCATTCTCCCTCTCTCTCTCTTTCTCTCAAATAAATAAATAAAACCTTATAAAAATTAATTTTATTTTATGCACTGCATAAGATAATTTTTTTGGTCGTGATTATGCATTGCGACTACATGATGTTTGCTTTGTTTCATAGACTCTAACTCTAATAAATACCATAGAAATTACATATATTTCAAACTATAATTATCCCAACTTCAAGGAGAAATGAAAATTAGATTTATACATATCTATCTGTCTTCTAACTTTGTTGTCACTGTAGGGCTCTTCCTTAGTCCCAGAAAAACTGCCATTGTTATGCTATTTATTTACAACATATTCAAATTCTAATTAGATTCAAATCACTTGACATAATTGGAAATACTACAAAATTAGATTTGGGAAGCTATATATAGATTCCATTGATTTTCTATGTGTTATTATCTGCTGGATATTCTGAAAGTTTAAATATGAGAATATACTTCTATTGAGATCTGTAGATCTCAATAGAAAGGAAGTGATCTATGGGTAGAAGGACAAGCTTCCTTATAGAGTTTGCAGTGAGGCAAAGGCATATGTAACAAATTCTGCAGTTCAAGCAGTTCTGCTTTCAGCTGTTTCTTGGCCTGGTGATAACCTTAGACTACAGCACTTCCTAGAAAAGTAATACAAAAACAGTGACCTATTGATCAAGGAAACTGTAGTATAAAATACACTAAAAAATTCTTCAAGATGAAAACTGATCCTCACTTATGATCCTAACCAGTGGACTCCAGATGCCTAGACTTTTACTTTTAGGTCATATTATAGATACACACACACACACTTATTTTGAAAGAATCAATTATGGCAACTTTAACCATTATGAGTCTGACTGCTAGACATTAGTTCCACTCAAAGCGCCCGCCCACTGTTTCTCAGTTATTTAACAGGTTTTTCATGTGTGCTCAGATTCAGTCTGTCAACTCTGATCATTGCAATATCTACCCCAATTTTTTCTTTCTCCCTTGTCTACTTCTCTGGCTGTAAACCACTGGAAAATGCCCAGTAACCACTGCCTATCCATGACTGATTTCAGATGTGCTCTAGACCTCAAGGTGCCAAGGTTCTTCTGCCCCAGGAATAACTACTCTTCTGTGTCCTGAACCCTAACAAAGTGTTTGTTTTGTTTTGTTTTGTCTTTTTCAGTTCTAGGACCTTATATATTTTTTGTGCTAGCTTCTAACCATATCTTACTTGTATGCTTCCCGAGAGTCTCATAAAAATGCGGATTTCTCTGCTCTATCCACAGAAGCTCAAGTTCAGTTCGCGAAACCAGACAGGCTAGAGACCACAGCTGTATCAGTTCTCCATTGGGTTGTACGTCAAACCTCCTTCAAGTTGCCCCAGTTACCCTATGCACTTGGTGTGCATGCTAGTTTCTTGCTATGGACGGTTGCTGGGGATGGAAGACTGTGGTTCTACCTATACTCACAGCATCTGGGAACTTGATTAGCAGTCTAATCATTTATAAATTATTTATTGCGGGTGACTGTTATGTCCTAGATACTAGGTAGGTGTTGGAACTTACCTCCGTGCGGTTTACATTCTAGAAAGAAAGACAACACAAACAAGGAAGGAAATACATGCATTTGAGAGTTGGAGGCTGTGCTGATGGCAGATAAGAATATTTGTCAGCAGAGAGCTGGAGAAGGACGTGCAACTTATCTGCATAAGGGAGTCAAGGAAGGGTGATCCCTGAGAAAAGTTTTGAAAGATGAGACTTTGGAAATGACTGAAGGAAGAACACTCTAGGGAGAGGGCAATGTGCGACAGAAGATAAAGTATGGTTGAACTCAAGAGCAGAAGAAGGTCAAGTACCAAGTTCTCCTGGAAGGAGAAGAGAGATTGAATAATTGCTGGATTGGGATATGGTATTTTGGGGTGGAGGGCTTTGTGCATACTTCTAAAGTGGGAGAATGATGATTGGCTAATCCAGTAGAAAGGAAGAGTCTGATGATTTATGACAGAGCAGAGGGCAGAGGAAGTGGGGAAGAGCAGAGAGGGAGGCAGAGGCATCTGGAGAGATTCACATTTGACAGGAATCCGAGCACTTTTCTCATTGTAGCAGAAGATAAATATAGACTCGAGTAGGCTTATAGACTTGGTGAAAGAAATAGGAGGGATTTCTGCTGAGCTAGCAAAACACCCTTTGTTATATGCGAAAAGGTAAACAAATACCAGTAGATATGATACTTGAGTAGGAGCCAGGTTTGTTTGTTTGTTTGTTTGTTTTCCTTTAATAAGCAAAGTCTCGTGTCTTTTTTTAGGTCAATATTCCCCGCCACAATTTGAAAAGTCAAATGATTCTTAAAAAAAACAAAAACAAAAACAAAAAAATCTATAAATTTACTTTTCACCTGGATTTGTTGGATCATTTACCATTTGTTAAGAGGAAGAACTTTAGTTTTTCAGTCTGGTAGAATCTTAAGTTCCTTGTATAATGTATAAGAATATCTTGGGCCTGTTCTACTGACACAAATGGTTTGTCTTTTGGCTATAAAATGGCTCAGGTCAACTGACATTCCTACGTTATTAGCTGCATGAGAAGGCTGATCAGTAGGAGGCAGAGAAAAGATAAACTTGATATGGAAATAGAATATTATTCAGAATTTCATTTTTAAACTCACATAAAGAAGGAGTTTTCATAAATCTGAGCACTCCTATTAAAAATTGTCAGTGAATCAGAGGACATTAGGAGGAGGATGGTTATCACCACCTAAGAAACATGGGAAAATGAAATTGATTTCATGACACAATACTTCTCTAGATGTTTCCTTTACTCTTAAACTTTATAATGTATGCTTGTTCTAGAATTAAACTTTTCTTACATTTGGTAGAAGAACAAGTTGATTTAAGATGACACCCAAGATTTATAACAGTATATATAACCATTTGTGTAAAAAAGGAGAAAACTTATGTATATAATATGTATTTTGCATTTATGTTTAAGTACATCTTAGAAAATAATAAAGTAATAAGAACATATAAAAGTCTCTCTAGAAAGATTATCATATATGTATTGTTTTGCCCAGGAAGGGTAACTGAGTAACAGGGAATGAGAAGAATGTTTTCTATCTTCTATTTTATTTTTTCTATCTTTCTATTTTATTCCTCGTCATTATTGATCAATTTGGAAGTGTTACTTGAGTATAAAATTTTGTGAAAGAAAGAAAGGAAGGAAGGAAGAACAAACAAATGAACACGCACATATTTGGTAAGTAAGTACCTGCTATTTATGTAATTGTGCTTCAAGTCTATATCCCCCCCCTCCTTTTTTAGAAATCTCCTGAGGAGTAAATATAATGAGCAATATAACTATGCAGTTAAAACCCTTTAATGTCTGGTTCTGGTTATCTCTTAATTAAATTTTTAAGTTTAGAATAGTTATTACTGTTCTGTGAAATCAGCCAAGTGTCAAAAATCATACCTCCTCCCAACATTCTCTTTAATAGATAAGTTTAACATTGGTGGCAAATTTTAATAGAGTAGAAAGCTTTCACGATATACTGTCTAATTTAAAGCTTATTTATCTTTCCAAAGAGAGAAGTTCCACGGCTAATGTGCATGGAAGATAAGAAATTTAAGAAATTAAGTTAACTACTAGTTTATTCAAGTTGCTTAACTTGGTGGTTACAACTTGTTAAGTTAAAGTTATATATCAGTTTGAGAGTGAATGGTGGTGATAAAAATTATCCAAAATGACGGGTCACAAGATATTTGGGCTCTAAAAGGATACTGCACACCTAAAAATACCAATGTTTACCTGTTAGGAATAGGTCAAATTTAAAGATACATTTAATGTTGTGTTTCAGTCTATCTAGTTTACTTCTCAAGATAGTTGTTGATAAAATATTGATATAAACCCACCATAAAGGGTTTATTTCCCAGAGGGACTTCTGTCGTGATCCACAGCTTCAAACACCCATAAGTATAAGTCATCTCAGTCACCAGTGCTTGTTTCTCTACCTTCTCTCTGCCCCCTCATCTGACTGCCACACTCCGCCACCTCAAGAAAATTGTCATCTTCATAACCAATTCCCAGACCCTCAGGTCTATCAGACTTCCGGGGGCACCTGGGTGGCTCTGTCGGTTAAGTGTCAGACTCTTGATTTGGGCTCCCGTCATGATCTCATGGTCCTGGGATCAAGCCCTGCATCATGCTTTATGCTCTATTGAGGATCTTCTTGAGATTATTTTTCTCCCTCTGCCCCTCCCCACCCACTCTGTTTCTAAAATAAATTCAAAACAAAACAAAAAAACCTCAACCCTCTCCCTGCCCCATCCATTGCTCCCCCCACCCCCCCATACACTTCATTATAAATTAGTACATGCATTGAGCAACCTTAAGGAATTTCATGTGTCATTGTACCTTTTTTATTTTACTTTTTTAAGTTTTATTTATTTAAGTAATCTCTATACCCAACATGGGGCTTGAACTCATACCCCCAAATTACAAGTTGCATGCTCTTTCGACTGAGCCAGCCAGGAACCGCAATTTCTGTCATTCTAAATATCAAGTGGCTGGGGAGTCCTGGGGCAATCCGCGTGGGGGCCGCTTTGGTGGCATGGCTAGAGCTGAAGTGGGTGTGGGTCAGAGTCGTCCCCGGGCTCTCTGTGCGGGGAACACCCTGGTGGGAGAGCTGAAGCTGAAGCAGGTGCAAGCTGGAGTGTCCAGAGTGCCGCGTGCAGTGGCGGCCTGGCTAGGACTCTGAGACTCCGCTCCTGTCCGCACCACCGGGGTGGAGCAGGAATGGAAACCGTGGTGCTGGGGAGACTCTACTGGTGAGAGAGGAATTCGGCAGTTCCCCCACTGTTCAGCAGGGTTCTAGGGCTGAACGGTTTATATTATATTCTACTTGCTCTTGTCAACCTCTGCTTATTTTCTGTGTCCTGGGGCATCTAGGCCGGTGTGGGCCAGGGGCCCGGGTGTCTGAGGCAGTAGGTGAGCCATGGCAGATGGCTCCCTGCTCCCACCTGCACTCTCAAGTTGGAGGGGAAGGGAAGGTCATCCATGGCACTTCTCAGCACCTCCAATCTGAGAGAGTTGAGTCCCAGCAGATCCCGTGCCATTTGTCAGGGTTCTAGGACTGGTTACTTTATATTCTAGTTACACTTTTAAACCATGCCTTTTTTTTTTTTTTTTTTTTCCTGTGCCTCAGGATATCCAGGGCTGGTGTGGCCTGGGGATCTGGGGCTCACTGAGGTGAGGGCCAACTATGGTGCCAGACCCATCTGCACTCTCAAGGTAGAGGGGGGACAATAACTATGGTGCTCAAGAGCCCTTCTGAACTAGAAAGTTCCAGCAGCTGTCCCCCCGACTCCACAGTTTGGCAGAGTTCTTGGGCTAGATCCTTTTTATTCGAGCTTCCCTTTAAAATGGCAGCTGTTTTCCTGTGCCCCAGGGTAGACAAATCTACACACCCTCCCTCAGTACTATCCCTCCCTGCCGTAGTTTGTAGCATCTAGGGTGGGGGTTCCCTTCATTACTGTTTTTCTGTCTCTCTCTCTTCTGCGTGCTCTATTTTTGTTGTACAGAGCAGTTCAGTTAGCCCTCAGTACTTCCTCAGGAGAAACAGCTCTATAAAATATGTGTAGGTTCAGCGTGGCTGTGGAGGAGATGGGTTCAGGGTCTTCCAACGTCGCCATTTTGGACCAGACCCAAGCCAGGAATTGGCATTTTTAAAAAAGTCCTCCTAAAAAGTGATTTTGTTTCAGGTGATTTCAGAATTGTCCTTTGAGGAACTCTGATAAAGGAATCTCAATACCAATTATGCTCATACAGAAGAGATGAATTCAAAATGCATAGTTCATAGTATTTCAACTGACAATAGCTCTCCTTTCCCTTCTGTCCTCAGTAGTTATCTACAAGACCAAGAGTCATTTCTTTTAGACCTTTACTCAGGGAAAATAGTATCCTAGTTGCATACATGCTGCATGACCTCAGGTTGAAACTGTTTTCCTCAAAGTCACAGAACTCCATGTCCCTGGAATTCCCTATATCCAGGGCACAGCTCCTTTGTTAGGCCCTCCCTTCCTGAATAATTCTGCCGGCATCCAAGCTCTCCTCACCTCTCTGTCCTCCAGGTTCCCCATAGTTGCCTAGATCAGAAGATCCCATCTTTCCTGGTGTGAACAGCTCCCATTTTGAGCATAATCCTGCTGCCCCAGGATTATTAACAGCAAGGTGCCAACTACCAGTGTGGTGTGCTCACATGCACTCTCACAGCTGAGAAGAAGCTGCTTGCACGACGGCCTTGGGCCATTGTATCTTCTCAGACCCTGTGTCAGTGGCAAAGAACATTTTCCATTTTCCATTTTTTTTTTTAACAGAATGGCTGAAAATAATTTTTGTGAATTCAAATAGTACAAAATGAAGTTCCTGGTCAAATGATATATTAAGATACATTTGAGAATATGGTCCCTACATTAGAATCTGAAGCACATTCGTGTGTTTTAAGCTATGAAGTCCTGCATGGTTTTTTGTGGTTAGTTTCTGCACAGCCAAAACCTATTTCACACATTTGACAATTTAACCTTTCTTTTCACTGTTGAGCGTTCAGAGAGTGGCCTATGAAACAGTGACAGAGAATTTGAAAACCTGACAGAGAATAGTATTATTCTCATAGCTGAGCCATCTTGCCGTTTCTTGGTCATGAGCCAAAGGAAAATATTAAATTATATATATGATATTTAGAAAATCCTGTGATGATAAATGCAAGACTCTTTACAACTACAAGTTCACCTGAATTTGGCATTTTGGGAGTTATTACTAAGTTAACCCTGGGGAACTGGTTTGTGGACAGTAGATCAAATTGCACAGTTCAGCAACAAATAAATTCAATCAGACAAAAATTGAACTTTTTGTCTTCTTAATATTGGATTATTTCTGTAAAATGAGATCTACCCCTTTGGATGAGTCAGAGTAGAGCTAAAAAGAAGTGAGTCAGTAATATTTGTAATATATTCTATGATACATAGAATTTTTTGCATTGTGGAAGAAGAAGTAGAAGGAAAGGGAATAACTTGCTGAGTACATATTTTGAGGGCAGGCAATGTGCCGTACATTGAAAGGCTGAGGGCAGGGGTGAAAGATGGCAATTGCTGCTCTCACTTTAAGTAGCACCAATCATATGACATTAGATCCAGAAAGAGTATAGCGTTATAAGGACTACTGTATCTATCAGCATGGAACATTGTAGAGTCACAGAACCTTAGCATGCATAAAATATTCTTTTGGGGGGGCACCTGGCTAGCTCAGTGGATAGAATGTGCGAGTTCTGATCTCCGGGTTGAGTTTGAGCCCTATGTTGGGTGTACAGAATACTTAAAATCTTAAAAAGGACAAAATTCTTCTTCATGGATTTACATAAGTAAACCAAATTTTCTTCATGAGCATTTGTCTTTTTGCTGGGAGTGTGGGGCATTAAAGTATTGATGTTTATTTTGATTTACATTTATAACTGGTTGAATAGTGGAAACATAATATATGATCAGAATTTGGGGTGATAGACATAAAGGGGAAAAATAGCTGAGGAGAAATAATGGAGTTGGTGCTCTAGACCACAATGTAAGACCAGGGTGCCACTAGAAATTGATTGAATTTATTATGGCATCCTTTCCAATCACTTATTAAATCAATGATGTAATTTCATTTGGTCATTATGAGAAAATCTTATTTCTTTTCATATCAAAAGTTATTATCTATGTTTCATGGATTATGCTAGGCAATCGAAAGACTTTAGACCTTTAAAGCATCTTAAATCAATCAGAGTGGGGGAAAAAAAATAAAACTTTGGCATTTGAAACAAAGACAGAAAATTATTTAGAAATATGGGGTATTTACTTTCCTAAGGAAGAGGGTAATTTGATAACTCGTGCTGTCATGGGCTCATGCTGAGCATGTGACTTCCTGATGACTTGGGAGTTTTTAATTCATTAAAACTAGTGAGAGAGTGAGGCGGTGGACGATTTTTGTTTACAGCAGGAGGACATTAGGCCAGAAGAATTCAGGGGCCTATGTCTAGGTTCAGAGATTTAGCTGAATAATGATGACTGACTGTGATGAGCTAGGTTAACTAATTATGGCAAGGTCTAACGGCAAGTGAAAACAAATTCAGAGACTGTCTGATGGTGCTACTGGGTTGGAATAAGCATGGTTCTGGGTGATTTCAGCAACTTGAGACACTGATTAAAAACATTACAATTAATTATTTTGAGATTATTAATAGTCGCTAAAGGAGAATGTTTTTCAGAGTATGGGCTTGGGACAAACAACCCTCTGGTTCTTGTCTCTGACAGAGCTCAATTCTGTACTGAGTTCTACCCTAATAGATTTCAGACTGGAACATTTAACAAGTGCCCCGTGTATTTTTATGCATGTGAAAAGTGTGAGAAATTACTGGTGTATATAGACAAAAGGAGTCATCACACTGCATGTTTCAATTAGTTTAAATTTTGTTTCTTTTATTTTTACATCATGCAGAAGTTGAGTACTCAAGTCATATGTCTAATTACTAAAAAGGTCTTTATTGTGGACAAAGAACTATTACACCAGATTCTAGTAGTGCCTATTAAACATTATTTCCAGTCATTTTTATTCCTTCCTGATAGAGAAACTTCCCACCCCAAACCCCACCTTATTAAAGGTTAAAAATGCCAGAGATATATTTTCTCTAATTTCAGCCCAATTTGGATGAGGAAAAATTGAGAATTCTTCTGGAGAGCTTCTGTGATACAAAGACATATACAAGGAGAATTCCTTCCTTTCTCCTTTGAATGGTTTGTGTAAATTATGGTGCTTGGTGCTTTAGTATTCATCTTATGGACATCAAATGAACATTAAGAGAAGCCAAGGCAAGGGGCTGACATCCCTGATTTAGGTCTAGAACCAACTATTCTGGATTTCTTGTTGTATTATATATTAAACGTCCATTGTTTGAGCAAACTTTAATCAGAAATACAGCATTTGCAAAGAAAGTATCTTGATACAACCTATATTCAATTTATGTATCTCATATAAAAATGTAACTTGCCTGGTCAGTAGTCTGAATTAAATTTTCTCTTTTCTATTGCCACTGTTTCACATAGCAAACAATACACAGGACAAAAACTCTGTAACCTTAACATATTACTCTTATTTTACTGTACTAATCAGTTACCATAACTGTAGATATCCAATAGAATATATAAAATAAAATACAGAATCTTTTTTAAAAGAAAAAAAGATATTTATTTATTTATTTATTTATTTATTTACTTACTTGAGAGAGAGAGAGAGAGAGAACATGGGGAAAGGGACAGAGGGAGAAGGAGAAGCAGGTCCCTGCTGAGCAGGGAGCCCGATGTGGAGCCCAGTCCCAGAACCCTGGGATCATGACCTAACCTGAGCTGAAGGCAGATGCTTAACGGCTTTAGCCTGCTGAGTCACCCAGTTGCCCATAGTAGAATCTTCTTAAAATAGAATCTTTTTAAAAACCTTGACGGTAGTAGAGAATGTATAAATTAAACTATGTTGTTCTAAATAGGGACACCTGGGTGGCTCAGCATGCTGAGTATCTAACTCCTGACTTCTACAAGGCTCAGGTCATGATCTCAGGATCCTGAGATTGAGCCCCACTCCCACCTCCAACTGCCGTCAGGCTCCACGCTCAGCACCGAGCCTGCGTAGGATTCTCCCTCTGCCCCTACCCCCACTCATGCCCTAGTGCTTTCTCTCTCCCTGTGTCTTTCTCAAAAATAATTTATTACTAATTAATTAAAAAAATTAAAAGACGTAAGTATTTCCAAGGCTTTTCTGACTGGCTAATAATTCAAATGTAATCCTAACTTAATACAATTAATACTTCTCTCAGTTTCTCATTCTCCCTTTTCATCTTAACATCTACAGCGTATTAAAAATGTCTTCCTTCCAAATATGTAAGTAAATGTAGCAAGTTAATGAATTATTATAAAGCACACATTCTTGTTATTATCAACCAGGTCAAGAAATCAGATTTTCTTCAGTAAATCTGCCCTTTTGGCCCAGCACAATCAGAAGTACTTTGTCTCTCAGAAGCAAAACAAAACAAAACAAAACACTAGCCTTTTCACAGGAATCCCTTCCTTGTCTTCTTTTACATTTTGTCACTTTATGGGCCACCCAAAACATTACAGTTCAGTGGTGTCCATGTGGAACGTTTGATATGCCTCTCTATTCCCTTTTCATCTTAATTTCTCTCTTCATCCCTTTCATTTCCTTACAACATATTTGTGGGGAAAAAATGGGCCATTTGATCTTAGAATTTCCCACAGACTGGATTTTCAGATTGGAGACTCATCCTACAATTCAGCATGTTGACAGCCCTTTGTCTTTCTTAAGAATGAAATCTGAATTTCATTCTGAATCGGAGGACTTGATTGGACATCCTTTTGACAAGACTACAGGCATTGTTATATTCTTTCATCAGGAACACTGGTTGTCTCTCTTTTCAGGATAATAGATGTTGACACTCAGTGCATAGGTCCCATTAAGGGGTAGGAAAGTGGTGATACTTGAATCCTATTATTTCTTTGTATTTTATTTGCTGGGAAACCTCTATGAAGGGACTCCTTCGCTCACCTATCATTTACGTAGAGTTCAAATACAGAGACAAGACAATTGCTAGGTGTTGTCTTTTATTTCCCAGTATTCAAGATAACATTTTTCCTTATCTTTCTCCATATGTGACCAGTTACTTTATATTATCATGACCATGTTTGCTGGGTTTATCCAATTCAATTTCTATTTTTAATAAAAACTCAAGTTGCCCCATCTCTGACCAGTCAGGTTTCTTGAAATTGGCTCTTGAGTCTTTTGGATGTGACCGTGGTAGTCTGATGGCTTCCTTGCTATGTAGTGTAACAGAATGTCCCAAGCTTGTATTCGTTTTCTATTACTGAGTAGCAAATTACCACACATTTGAGGTCTTAAGACAACGTACATGCTTGTATCTCACAGTTCTGTAGAGCCTTATAAGGCTGAAATCAATGTTGAATGAGCTACATTCTTATCTGGAGATTCAAAAGAAGAATAGCTTTGCACTGTCTGGGTGGCTCAGTCGGTCAAGCGTCTGCCTTGGGCTCAGGTCATGATCCCAGGGTTCTGGGATCAAGTCCCAAGGGGGGCTTCCTGCTCTGTGGGCAAACTGCTTATCCCTCTCCCTTTACCTGTTCCTCTTCTCATGCATGCAGCCACGTACTTTCTCTCTCTCTTTCTCTCAAATAAAATCTAAAAAAAAAAAAAAAAAAAGGAATTCTTTCACATTTATTCAGGTTGTCGACAGATTCAGTTCCTTTGCTGTAGGACTGAGGTGCCCATTGTCTTTCTGGCTCTTGACACATGGTCCCTCTTGGGTTTTAGAGTCCTATGCAGGTTCTTTCCTCATGATCCCCTCTCTCTCTTCAAGTCAGGAGTGGCATGTCAAATCTCCCTTATACTTTGTGGGGGTTTTGTTTGTCTGCTTGCCTTTTTTGCAGCTTTACTGAAGTATAACTGACAATTAAAATAGTAAGATATTTAAAATGTAAACGGTGATGATTTGATACACATCTCCATTGTGCTTTCAATTTCTTATTATTTTACAACCTGCAGGAGAAACCTCTGTAGTTTTTGAACAGGTCATCTAGCCAGGATAGTCTCCATAGCTTTGGGATTTTAATTTCATCGCAGTATCTAGATTGTGTTTGGTTAAATAGCCAACAGGAATCTGGGGATATGTGTACACATGCATGTAATACATAATATTACATATAACCTCATAAGTGTGTACTAATATTTCTAATTTGAATTCAGGACTATAAGATTTTTACTTAATTTGCATATTACATGGGTATCTCCATTCTTCTGACCAGGAATTCTGGTTTTCAAAGACATATGTGACAAAAGGAATTAGAGTTTCCTATAATTACTTAGCACTTTGTAAAATATTATACACACAAATGTTTCAGAATGGCAGTGCTAATAGTAAAACCACTGATAAGCTTGTTTACCGAAAAAAATGTCAACTTTTTAAACTTAATAAAACATCTTGCATATTCTCCGACCATTAAAAATAGTTGTATTGTCTATATTTTCAAACACTCATTTTATTTCAGTTTTACAAGTAAACTATTTAAGAACTGCTCTGCTACTGGTGCACATGGGTCGCTCAGCCGGTTAAGCATCTGACTCTTGATCATTGTCTCAGGGCGGTGAGATGGAGCCCCGTGTCAGGCTTTGAGTCTGCTTGAAGATTCTCCGCCTCTGACCTTCCTCCCACTCTCACTCTCTCTCTCATAAATAAATAAATCTTAAGAAAAAGAACTCTTCTGATATGTGGAAGGATTTTATAATCCTATAGAATATAAGACTTTATAGGGGCGCCTGGGTGGCTCATTGGGTTAAGCCTCTGCCTTCGGCTCAGGTCATGATCTCAGGGTCCTGGGATTGAGCCCCACATCGGGCTCTCTGCTCAGCGGGGAGCCTGCTTCCCTTCCTCTCTCTTTGTCTGCCTCTCTGCCTACTTGTGATCTCTGTCAAATAAATAAATAAAATCTTTAAAAAAATATATAAGACTTTATAGATTATGTCCCATAATTTTATAGACTATGGCTTGGTGTTGTTCACTTTAAATCAATAGTTTCAAGTATGCGATATGATCTTTCATTAAGTGGTTTCAAAGAATTTTTTAAATTCAGAAAATGTTTGTTATTTCTAAATTGAATGATCTTTCTCCATTTTATTTATATATACATACACTTGAACATGCATACATATACATACATATATATACACACATATATACACACCTGCATAAAAACACATATATATTACTTTATTTTTGTCCCTTTTAATCTGTTTTTCATTCTTTTTTAATTTGAAGATTTTTCCATCTTTATATTTCTTTGAAGGCTATTTGTTGTATTGTTCAACTTATTTTTTTTTGTATTTTTAGGTTTGATGTTTTAATTTTTTATTTATATTATTATTATTATTATTATTAAAGATTTTATTTCCAAACAATCTTTATACCTAGTATGGGGCTTTAACTCACAACCCTGAGATCAAGGGTCGCATGTTCCTCTGACTGAGCCAGCCAGGTGCTTCTAGATGTTTGAATTTTTAATTTTTGAAATCTTTCCTGAGTCTTAGCCACTCATTTCTGAGGGTTTTTTTTTTAATTCTTATTAAGACTTTTTTTCTCACGTTCGTCATCATTTTCCTAGTATCTTTCTACTCATTTTGTTCTATTCATGGGTGTGTCTTCTGATGTTCTTTAATTTGTAGAAATGTGATTGTTTTCCAATGTGTTTTTCTTGTTGTAATTATGTATAGGGTTAGATATTCATACTTTTATTCTTAGTTTTCCTAAACTTTGAGAAGGAGATTTGGTTCAGGGTAAATTTTCTAACACTATAGTACTCCCTTCTCTCAAGCAAGCACATTGCATTAAAAATATGACAGCTCACCTTCTGGAATTTCATAGTTCCCTTCCCCCTCCCTACATTTCTCTGGATTTTGTGGAACTCAGGTCAAGTGAATACATAATAGCAAAAGGCTCACACACTTACTCTAAGAACTGGGACTGCATCTGTTGTGTCCAATGTCGTATATCCTGCAGTTAGCACAGTGTGTGACAGATAAGAACTCAGTAAATATCTGTGAAGATAAGAACAAATGAAAGTGTACTAACGTACAACCTTCCAATTCCAGCCCCCTTAGTCCCACGTTAAGAGCTGAACTGAGTTGACGGACACCAGAGCCAATCATTACGCAGGCAAGTGTTTAACTTTTCATCAGGGTTAAGCAGCTTCAACCTGTTTCTACTTTTGGCATCTTCCAGATGGGGCCTTGGATCAGGTAAGGTTGACTACTTTAGGATTCATTCACACAATACTGTGTGAGGGGCTGGTATTAAAGATGAAAAAAGGCAGAGCCCTTGGCCTTTTATAACAAGAAACGGGTGTGTTCTGTATCTGGACAGCTTGAGTACCCTAAGACTCAACCCAAGAAGAATGCCAAAACCTTTTTTTTTCTTTTCTTTTCTTTTCTTTTCTTTTCTTTTCTTTTCTTTTCTTTTCTTTTCTTTTTCTCCTTTTGATTTAGGGTGGGGCAGAGAGGTCATTTGGAGTAAGTGTTTTTGATGCCGACGTCTCAATGTAGAACCGACCAGGTGAAGGAAATGAGGGGCTTTGGGAGTGTTCTGGAGGAAAGATCTTCCAGGAGCCTTGGAGGGAAGAGAAAGCATGTTAAGTTTAGGGGAAACGCTAAGAGTTTATCTTGGTTTTTAATTCCCACAGCAGCGTATTCTGAATTCATTTAGAGTGCTTACAACATTCGCAGTAATTAAAGTTAAGGGTTTTTTTTGTTTG
This sequence comes from Lontra canadensis, assembly GCF_010015895.1. Classification (NCBI taxonomy): domain Eukaryota; kingdom Metazoa; phylum Chordata; class Mammalia; order Carnivora; family Mustelidae; genus Lontra; species Lontra canadensis. The sequence goes on from NW_022631042.1 coordinate 3,088,515, forward strand.
TTTTGGTTTTTAGTAAAAAACCGGTTGGGCATTGTCTTACTCCATTCAGACTGCTGTAACAAATTACGGTGGAGTGAATGGCTTATAAACAAGATGCATTCATTTTTCACAGTGCTGGAGCCTGGAAGTCTCAGATCAGCGTGCCAGCTGGGTCCTGTTCTGGTGAGTACCCTCTTTGGGGTTACATCCTGCCAACTTCTCTTTATATCCCAAGGCAGAGAGCAGAGAGGGGAAGGAAGCGCTCTCCTGATGGTTGTTTTTAAGTGAAGATTTATTGGGGCCCGTGCTTTGCTGTTTAAAAATTACATTATGTGGAAATGTTAATACAAAAGGGTTTTTCTGTACCAAACTAATGTAGATCTTTCCTAATGGTTTAATGCTTCACTTCTCCGTGGAAGCTGTAGTTTTAACAGTAGCTTTCGGTAGCCTGGTTAAAATCATGGACGCGGTCTTAGTGTTTTTCATCCCCAGAAACTAGGGCAGTGCCTGCAGCAGTCCTGGAAATTGAGCCTAGGTCTCATTCTTGTGTCTAAATTAGCTGATTCATTAAAATATTAAATTGTTTAAAGATGAAATTGAGTATCCATGCTTTACATTTGGAATTTTTGTGGCAACTTTGAATGCAAGTAGTTAAACTAAAGTGGAGATGCAACACAGCTGTCCAGATGCCTGAGTTATCAAAAGACTTCATAAGTAAGCAGTTCTTTAGAAAAATGAGCTCTTTTGTTCAATTTCTGTAGCAGAGCCCACATTTATTTGTATAGAAAAATTCCATTCCACAAATAGAGTAAGAGTAGAAATTAAGGAAATTTTTAATGCATGTAATAATTTTTTTCTGAGTCTAGAAAAAATATTCAGTGCCCAAGTAACTTACAGGAATGACTATGGTAGATCTACCTTGATTTACATCTTTTTCTTGATGTTAATATCTAAATTCCCTTTTAAAAATCCATGTTATTCCTGAAGTTTCTTCTGATGACACCTTCAGAATTTTAGACTACTGAAGTATTCTTTAGTAAAAACATATCTACAAAATTAACAATTGTTTATGAGAATAAACTCTTAAGTTTAATTTATTTAATCAGGGCTTTATTTTACCTCATTAGAAAAGAGAAGGAGAAATGCTCTGATCTTGCTTTCATAATCAACATTTTGAATAAACGATGTCTCTTCCTCCTTGAGTTTACTTACAGAAAGAATTACTAAGTTGAAAGTGCCATTCTGTTCCCTCCAGTTCTTTTCAGGAACAGCCTAGATTCTCGCATCAGCATTTGAGAACTTTTTGACTAAAATAGCTAACCCTAGAAGATGTTTTCACATCATGAATACATTTAATAATATTGAGTAGAAAATTGTTTGCCACTGTTTTAAAAGATAATAGTTCTCTTCCGTGGAATTCAAACTTTTTTTCTATTTAAAATGTGTTTTCTAGACAAAAATGCTAAACGGAGCAAAGTCCATGAATAACAATTGAATCAGAACAACGTGTTCAAATTCATTTATTCAGGAGATGACTTTTTTCCGTAAAGTGCTGCATATGTTTAGTTGAGAACATTTGTGTACTATGCATTATATTTTGAAAATCAAGAATGTTGTTTCTTAGCTTGCTGTTGGAGGAAGTCTTTTGGAAGTTTTATCACTAGCATTTTCTCTAAGCATAAGATAATTTTAACTCTGTATCTAGTAGTTTTACCCTGGGGAGATGCTAAATATGTAGACCCATTTTGTAACCTCCAGTGGTCTTTTGCATTGACTTAACATACTTTTTGAGTATTGTTTACTTGGTAGGATATAACTTTCTGGAGAAGATTCTCAAAATTGAGCGATCCAAACATTATTGTTTTTAATTTCTGACTTCTAATTTTCATGGAAAAAATTAACATGAAGACACCATGATACTCATATCTGTTCCTCACTGCCTGCTGACTTTATAAAACCTCTAAATTTTGGTGCCTATTATGCAAAGCACATATTATAATGTGCAGATGCTCTATTCACTAAAAAAAATTACTTCCTTTGTCACGAGATGGCGCTGCACACAGTTCTAAATGGGCTCTTCTTTCTTAGGAAAGAAATTGTGCAGCATTCAAGAGAGAGCAGCAGAGCTTTTGAACACTCCCACTTTGCTTCCACGGTACTGGAAAGTAATATAAAATGGCTAGGCAAAAGGAAAAACAGTTCTCCAAGAACTGAGAAACAGAACAAAAATGAAAGGGAAGGATGAAAAAAATAGGAGTATTAAAGTGAAGATTTTGAGCATGTAATTATTATTTAAAAAAAAAAAAAAACTATTTGGGATCCTTAATATTGCCCAAAAAAGAATCCCTTCCTCCCCATTTCCTTCCTCATGGAACCTAAGTACAAATTCGAAGTTGGCAAGAGAATCACACATCACGATGTTTTCAATCCGCCAAGGTAAGCCGTGGGCAGAAATAGCCATCTCTGGTTTTTTAGCACATTCGCAGTGAATTTTTGCAGAATGAATACTACTTTTCCACTTAAAGTTTTTAGTGCCTTTCCATGGCATTCAAAGTTAAATCCAGGCTCCTGGAGTTACTCAGAGTAGCAGATTATGAACTGTTTTATGTATTTGCCATGACATAACGTACTTATTGAAAAAATCAATCATGGCATTAAACACACGTCTTAATTCAGCTGACCTTTTTCTTTCTTATCAAGGCTTTCTTGAAGAAGGAGCTAGTGTATCGATTAGCTATAAGCACAGTAGGACTGTGTTAGAGCACTCCTCACCTACCTCTGTCAGTCTGCGTTTTTATGCGTTTTTTTTTGTTGTTGTTGTTGTTTTTCTCTTGCTTCATATGCTCCCTCCCCTGTGGCCTTTCCACACCTAAAGTCAAGGAAATGAGTTATTTTTTGCATTAGGGCATCTGTACACAGTGCTTCTTTTTCTGAAATGCCTTTGCTGGATTTCTTTTCATCCCTCATGCCACACTTCGGATCTCACAGAGGTATTCCCTGGGCCACCTCATCTATAGTCACTGATTCTATTTCATTAGCACCCCTTCTTTTTTTTATGTCTGTTTCCAGAAAATGAATTATATAAATGAGGCACAGCCTTCATATTTCAAATAGATTTGAGCAAGCCGTATAATGGGCCCTCTAGTGAGCCACATCATACATTAGCCTAGGATAGATTGTAAAGAAACATTCAGAATTTTATTTAACCCTGAGCTTCTAAAAATTACTTTTTAGTATTAACATTTCAGAAAGCTATCCAGAAGACCTTTTAGAAAACACTGCTCAAATTCATCCAGGCTCTGCATTTTGTAGAAGAAGAAACAGACTCAAGTTAGTAATTGCCCGTGGAATAAGTCGAGCCAGCAACAACTCTGACGGACACAGTTCTACTGAGAGTGGATTTATTTCCACAGAGTGATTGATCCAGCTCCTATCATTATTTTTCATTGCTCCTGTCTTACTATATTTGGGCTGCATTTTATCAACCTTGATTCCAGTAGATCTCTTTAAAATCATCACAGACCAAATTTTATCACAATATCCAAAATATTTATTTGGATTCACGCTTCTTTTCTCTCTGCTTCTACCCACAAAAAACTGTTATTCATTATTCAGTTGCATTTTGGCAGGTTTCGTTTATAGCATGGATCAAAGAGAATAGCAGATTTAGTTCAGCGTCGCCCTCCCCCTTCTAATTTAAACTTTTAAAGGGAAGTGATTTGTTACTCATTCTTGTTACTCTTAGAAAGCCCCCCAAAGAAATAAATACTAGAGGATATATATATGAGGACTTTTTCTCTGGAGTTATTCACGGTCTAGCGGGGAAATTGACGTAAATACCAGCAATTATAATGTGTCAGGCTGTGATATATTCCGTGACAGAGAAAGGTTAGCTGCGATGGTGTGTTCCAGCTTCGCCTTTGTGAAGTGGAAATATGTGAGTTAAATGGAACTAACAGACAGGGTCTTATCATGTGGAGGAGGAGAAAGGCTGAGGTAACACCGTAACACAGTCATGCTGTATCTCCCACCTCAGAATGCTCTAGCCTGACTAAATGCTGCAGACCTTAGGATTAGCCGACAACCCCACAGAGATCTCTTTCTGGGACCTTCACAAAACAAGGCAGTGTCCCAACTGAGATGACCACTGACACCTTCTAACCTTGCTTCATAAAATCTCAATTTAATATTATGCATGAAATTATGTAATTTTATTGATATCTCCTAGTGAAATGAAATCTTCGTAAGAGGAAGACACTGTATGTTGATTGCTGTTCCCTCAGTGCCTAGCAGAGTGTCTTTTTTTTTTTTTTAAAGATTTTATTTATTTATTTGACAGAGAGATCACAAGCAGGCAGAGAGGCAGGCAGAGAGGGAGGAAGGGAAGCAGGCTCTCTGGCAGGCTCCCTGCTGAGCAGAGAGCCTAACATGGGGCTTGATCCCAGGACCCTGAGAACATGACCTGAGCTGAAGGCAGAGGCTTAACCCACTGAGCCACTCAGGAGCCCCGCAAAGCGTCTTGAACATAGTAGATTCTCTATAATTATCTGTAGAATGTGAAAAAGCAGAGAAGTTGGTGAATTGCTTGTTGTGAGTTTTAGGGGGTGATAGAAGATGGAAAATGTAGGAGAGGAGGTTGATTTTGAAATTTATGCTAAAGACGTAGGATTTTATTCTATTGCTTACAGGAAGTCCTTGAAGGTGTTTGAGGAAAAGAGTAAATGGATGAAGAAAAGTATCTTAGTCAAGGTTTCATACTAAGTTTTCTGACTCCCTCATGAACTGTACCACAATAAAATCACTGAACCTAACAGAATACACTGTAAAAATAAATAATATGTATATGTATTCTCAAAATGTCAGTCAAGTATAAAGAGAGGTTCTATTAGCAATATAGTTATAAAATAGAGTTATTAACAATATGGTCATTAATAAGTTACGTTCTTAATCTTAGATATTTTAAAAATAATACTTATTTTTAAGGGAGCCTCCCCAGAGAAGCCTCGAAATTTAGGTGTCATTAATTTTTTATCTCCTCTAGACTAACCTGCATTATCAGGTTAGTGGCTGATTATTTGCAAGTGTTTAAAAACAGTCTTGGAGGGGTTGCCTGGGGGGTTCAGTTAACGGGCGGATTCTTGGTTTGGCTCCAATTGTGATCTCAGGATCCTCTTCTCAGTGTCATGATCTCAGGGTTGGAGATCAAACTCGGGCCTTGGTTTTGTGCTTAGTGTCAAGTCCCACTGGAGATTCTTTCTCTTCCTCTACCCCTCCCCTCATGTGAGTGTGCACTCACATGCACGCTCTTTCTAAATAAATAAATAAATAAATAAATCCTTTAAAAAATAAATACAAAGACTTAGAAGTAATAACTAATAAAACTCCTTAATGTCCTAGAGCTGTGCAGATAGGTTAGTCACTAGGTAGATGTGCCCACTTAAATGCAACTTAATTAAAATTAAGTAAAATTAAAAAGTTGGCTCCTCCTTCACACTTACCAGATTTTTAAGTGCTCCTTTGATCACTGCAGAAAATGCCACCGAAGAGTATAATAATAGCTTAGAGGGCAAAAACGACAACAACCCAAAAGCTTCATCATAGTAGCTTCATTTTTGTACTACATTTTTCTCAACACCCTTGTTTTCTGTGATTTCTTACTTGACTCTGGGCATGAGCTGTTGAGGTAGAATATATAGGAATCCCCATCATCACCATCACTAAGAGGAGGGGAGTAGGGAAGAGCAGTTCAGATGACTCACCAGCTCCACATTGGTCACAGCACCAGAGCTGAAATAGAATTTTGACTCAACTACAGACACATTTCCTGGGTGAGAGCTAGAAAAAAAAAGAAAGGAAGGAATTAAGGAGGGTGGGAAGGAGAGAAGGAGGCAAAGAAGGAAGGAAGGGGAAACAAACAAAAAAAACCTCTCAGTCATGGATTCGGAGAAGATCCCCTTCTAAGAGCGACCTGGAAATGAGGAAAAATGAGGTGAATTTGCACCCCTGACTGAAATCACCCCTCCTGTGATTCGGTATGCCAGGTTCTTAGCAGTGTACTGTGGAAACACATGGCAAGATAAGATGGTAAAAGAAGCACATGCATTTTCATCAAATTGAAGGAAATGAAAGTAGGAAAGTAGTGGTCAGCAAATCCTGTCAAGAGCTCAGAATCCCCTAGTCATCCCAGGCCAGGCTGTTGATCTGATTGGCTGTGATGAGGGTTGATTGGTGGTGAGGGCAGCAGCTTCCTAGCAACGTCTGTGGAGTCTGGCATTCTGTAGTCACTCGGGCATCCCAGCCACACTGCCATTTGCTACTTTATCTTACTTTTGTTTATAAATACAGGCAAATGAGGGAAAATAAAAAGGGAATGCTATAGTAGCAGCTCTACTGAGGAGGATATTCTCCATAATGTAGATTAATGGGAGAAATATGTTTAACTGATAAAACAGAGTGTAAAACCTTCAGCTTAAAATCCAAAGCTGTAAATCACATAAAATTCATGGCTTGGAGGACAATGTGTGACTCATAAAATTTCAATTTGTGTAAGTGGTTGTTGTTCCTAGCTACACATAAAGACGCAGAGCTGCAAGACAATTTCCATAGCAGGCACCGTGGCGACACCCACCTTCACTTTGCAAGTGGCCGGGGGAGTTTAGATTGAGGACCTCACCGTGTACGTTTGGGGATGCGAAGGACAGCGTCTGAGTCCTGACCCTTTAAGGAAAAGTCCACTTGCTGCTTATTAAATTTAATAAAGCAGGATCAAAGTTAATCAAGCTGGGAGAGAGTGAGGCACTTGCTAAGTGAGAATGAGTAGTCATTGAGTAAACAAACACATTTGCAACCATGATTTTCCTCTTTTGGGTCATCTCATGGATATTCATTATTTTATTATTCACCACAAGAGAGAAGCTTCTTAGTAAAATAATAAAATGTATCCAATGACTTTGCTGATGTTTTTGACCTTCCCACCTTCATTACCTCCCTCCCTCCCTCCCTCCTTCTCTGCCCAACTTGGTCCCATCCCCCTCAAGGCAGTTGCTGTATTTGTACTTTGGCCAGGATCAAGAACTAGTTGGCTATTTTAACTCAGAAAATGCATACTTAAACATACATTGTAAGAGAGAATAAGAATTAAGAAATACTTTTTCCGAAGGGAAAATAGGAGAGATGAAATCTTTCAATGGCCAATAAACCCCCTAATTTCATAATCTATTTGCAGATGTTTTGATAGCAAGGGGATGATTATTTCTGCTATATATAGAGAGAGCGAGAGAAGGCAAGAGCGAGCAAGGATCCATCTTTGCTCTAATTAGCATTCCTTATATTGATACATGATTACTAACCTCCATAAGTAGGGTGACCATAACACTTCTCTTCCAAACCAGGGAATGTTTAAAAGTGAAAGGGCACTATTAATAATGAATAGCGTGGCTCATACAGCAGTACCAGTACGCGTGCGCAGTACCCGGCTAACTGTGATGTGTGCTCGTCCTACTCTTTGTCCTACAAGGTTATTGTGATCAAAAGCGTAACACCTTCCAGACTTACTTGCTGACAAAGGTAGAATGTTATCTTCTCAGTAATAAATATCGTAAAGTCCAGCCAACACTTTTTGGCCTGCATTCTTCAAAGACTCTCTGTTTACCTCTTGGTGAAATGTATAATCTTGTTATTTATTTATAAGGGTCTGAGGGCTGAGCTGGTTAAAAAAGCAGCATTGCTTTCACAACTCTCCATAACCAATGGCAGTGGTTTCTAGTTTGAAATTATGGGAATCCTTCCTCAGCGACTCTGGCCTAGCAGAGAAGACATCTCTCTTTTGGTACGATATCACACAGCTAGAGAACTTTGAAAATTATCCTGGGCGCTTGGTTCAAATATTTAATATTCTGTCTGCTGGGCAGGATTTGAGATATATTATTACCTGGCCACTTTATGATTCATGTTGCAGATTCTCACTGACTAGCAGAAGATTGAAATACATTTTGTGATTTTTTTTTTTTTCTGGTACCATTCATGGTAACCCAGAATAGGTCAATAATTAAAGAATGGGTTAATTTATTTTTTAAAGATTTATTTATTTATTTGACAGAGATAGGGAGCGTGATCACAAGCGAGGGGTGTGTGGCAGGCAGAGGGCAAAGCACGCAGAAGCAGGCTCCCTGCTGAGCAGAGAGCCCAATGGGGGACTCGATCCCAGAACCCTGGGATCAAGACCTGAGCTGAAGGCAGATGCTTAACCAACTGAGCCACCCAGGCATCCCAAGAATGGGTTTATTAACTGCATACTTTAAATAATGTTTGAGACGAGAAAGTGATCAAATTTAATAGGAAGACAACATAATCTGACAGCACCTAAATTAAGAAAGAATATAATGGTATCTTCATTAAAATACAGACATAGAAGTAAAATAAATAAGATTAAAAACAAACAAACAAACAAAAAATCATCTGTCAGCTAAAGAACTGAGGGCATAAAAATACCATCAATGAGAGAAAACCAGGAAGGGAGACTGGAGAGAGAGAGAGAGAGATTGATAGATCTAGAAATCTGACTTATAACCAGAATTTTGTGCACCTGTTCTTTTTCAGGATAATTAATTAGAAAAATGCAAGAGAATTTCTAAATAAACAAATGAAAACAGTACACCAAGTTTAACTTCCAACTCCTCTGCCTAGCACTCCCCCATTTTCCTCTTCCTCTCCTTTGTTTAGATCAATGTGGATGTTTCCAACTGAAAGAAATATAAAACACAAGCCAAATTTGACTAAAATATTAAGGGGGAATATTTAGTTCGTATACCTACAAGTTTCAGAGGAACTGTGATGTGCAGACATGGTTTAAATGGGACTCTAGGGCCTACACACTGCGATTCTCTTGGGCCCTGTGTGCCATCTTCAATGCCAGAAGGCTTTTTTGTGGTGGTAACTTTGCAGTTGTTTGGATGGAGATTAATGTTCATGGTATGGTGGTTAGTATTCCTGACCAAAGACTCAAGTTCCACACTGGTTTCTTGGCTTGGGTAACCAGAACACATTTTTTTTGGTTAGAGATCTGCTCTGTTCACAGAGTCATGGGTGAATTCAGGCTTACTTCCAAATGCCTGGCTTCAGGGCCATCACACCATTGGGTAAGTGTGGGATAAAGGACGAATTAGCATAAATGGCACCTGCCCGAAGGAAATTCTGGAGATCATTATGCATATTCCAGTAAATAAATTATCAGCCTCATTTTTTTAATGGAAAAAACCCCACATTAGATGCCCATCTTTATTTTTTCAACTTTTTAAATTTATTTAACAAAATACTGTGGACCTATCAATACACCAGGCACCTGGCACCAAATATGGAGGCGCAAAGGCAGGAATGGGTAAGCATGTGATTATTGCATATTGATTTCTACCTGAAGCTCCTCTTTCTTCAGATCTTGCCATCCTCCTTTCACCAGTGGACTCTGATGTTCTCGTGTTCCCTACCCATTTGGAGAATTTGTTATAATAAAACTTTTACTTCAGCAATGTTTAAAATATATTTTTCAAGAGAGGATTTCTCTGGTAGAGCAGCCATCCCGTGTGTTTTCTTTGTAATGTAAATATTAAAGATCTTCCTCTATCTAGCCCTTAACATTCAGTCTGGCCTATTTTAACGTCGTCTTATTTTCTCTCCTGCCAATCTTTCCTTTCCCCCAGTTATTTCCCAGGTGGATTGAATCCTACTCTTTTCTACTATTTTAGAGAGAAGTTGCAATACATACAGTTATTTTTATAAGAAACAAGATTAGGTGCAAGAAACAAGTCCACACATATTTCCTAAAATAACATTGATACGTTCAAACTTAGTAGTAACATTTGTGGGGCATATTTTGTTCCTGCTGAATTTAAACATGATGGAGGCAAATGTGAAATAGAATATGTTAAGTAATTACAATAAAAACACTGCTAAAAAATGTTCCAATATCTTTTCTTAATTAGACTGATTTGTCAGTTGGCTATCAATATTGGAGATAGGTTAAAAATATGGTACAGTTGTATAATGAAATCTTGTGCAGTTATAATAATTGAAGGTCCACTTTATATATTGATAGGTCCACAGTATTTTGTTAAATAAATTTAAAAAGTTGAATAAATAAAGATGGGCATCTAATGTGGGTTTTTTTCCATTAAAAAATGAGGCTGATAATTTATTTACTGGAATATGTATAATGATCTCTAGGAGGATACATAAAAAACCTGTAGCGTTTGTTCCCCAATATTGAGTAACACAGGAACTGGACAATTAAGGGACATTCTATGGAATTCAATTTTAATTTTTTAAAAGATTTTATTTATTTATTTGACAGGCAGAGCTCATAATCAGGCAGAGTGGCAGGCAGAGAGAGAGAGAGAGGGAAGCAGGCTCCCCGCTGAGCAGAGAGCCCGACGTGGGGCTCTATCTCAGGACCCTGGGATCATGACCTGAGCTGAAGGCAGAGGCTTTAACCCACTGAGCCACCAGGTGCCCCTTCAATTTTAATTTTATGTTAAAGAATGCCATACAAAAGATTGTATAGATCTATATGTAGAGACAACATAGAGATGTATTAACTTTGGAAAAGAAGTCAGACTAAAAATAATAGCCTGAATTTGCCAACTATAGCATATTTAATGCATTGTGGTCTTATTTTTTGAATGCTTGAAAATCTTGAATTGCTTTGTGGCTTTGTTCTGAAGATTGATTCTCACCTTACAAAGTTCTAGAACAAGATGTTGGAGAAAATCACTACTGTGTGTGTGTGTGTGTGTGTGTGTGTGTGTGCATGGTCACCTATTGAATATTTCTTTTTACTCAGGTTCCTCTTTTCTGTGGCACCTGATTATTCTCTTTGCTTTGCTGAATGGAAATTCCATGAAATAGGGATGCTTTTCTTTTTCATTCTTTGCTTTATGTGCTAGGATAAAGGAGTGCATGATATACAGTAACCAGAGCATAACTATTTCTTACATGAACAGTATTTTTAAATGTGTTGTGCCTGGGGCACCTGGGTGGCTCAGTGGGTTAAGCCTCTGCCTTCAGCTCGGGTCATGATCTCAGGTCCTGTGTTCGAGCCCCACATTGGGCTCTCTGATCGGCAGGGAGCCTGCTTCCCCCTCTCTCTGCCTGCCTCTCTGCCTACTTGTGATCCCTCTCTCTTTGTCAAATAAATAAATAAAATCTTTTTTAAAAAGTGTTGTGCCATTCTTAAAATTTTTCTTATTCGTTTTATATTTAGTAACTTTTGCTTAATATATTACATTTATAAATAATTGTTGTGGCCTCTCCTGAAGAAATAGTAAAAATATCAAAGCAAGAAAGACACAATCTAGAGGTTAGGCAACATTCACAGATTTTCATAGGATGACTTTCTGAGTAATCTATAGATCGTTCTCCCAAAAGCAGTCCTAATTATCAAGACAGTAACTGAATTGATGTGTGGGTTATAGAATATTGTATGAGATTGTCCTTGATAGAGAGGGCACTAAAAAAAAATAGGACTTTTTAAAAATATCAGTTTCCCCATTATTTTGGTCAGTCTAAATATTAAAAGCACGTAGAATATCTGCTTTGACAACATGTTTTAAATCTTAGAAAATGCACTGTACCACCTAATGGACCTAATGTTCTCCTATAAACAAAGAGCATCTGGTAATACTGTTCTTCTCTTAGTGGTTATCCATTGGTCTCCTCGAGATCCTATGATGGTATTCCAAGTGTGTGGGGGTTTTTTTGTTTTTTGTTTTTTTTACTAGACCCTTTGGTTGTAATTAGTGATGAACATATTCAGTACTCACCATGATGAACATTTTCTTGATATTTGGCTGGAAAACTTAAAGGCCATATATATCTACACTGGGCAATTTTGTAGCATGTATTAATCTCAAGCTACATAGGTTGGTGTGCTCATAAGAGATACTAGTCATGAGACCATGCTACATTTAATAAAAATGTTTATTTATGGCAAATGTCCCTGATGACCCGTTTCCAATTTAGCATTATTTTTTCCTTAGTATGTCTCAAGACTTCTTCTTATATCTATAAATGATGCAGAAGGAAAGTTATTTCATTTCACCTAAATTGTTATTATATTAACTTTAGCAGTGACTTGGCAATGAAGCTAAGTCCCTAACCAGTGCTTTGAGATCTGTCTCTGAGAGCTGGGTATATTGCAAGCTCTGTAGTATCTTGCATGTTGAAATGATCCTCAAATTGGAATATGAAGGTCTATTTAAATATTTTGAACCATGCATTTTCAAAAGACCAATAGGAAAATGAACAGAGGGCATGAACATAGAGTTGGAAAAAATATGTATGTTAGCCATGTGAAAAGCTATTCATCATTGCTCATAAATAAAGAAAAGCAAATTGAATCATCTATGAGCTATTTTTTGAGCAGTGAATTGGCAAAAGATGAAATATTTAAGGTTGTAAAATAATGCTAAGGATGTTGGAGAAAATTATTTGTGCATTGTACACAAAAAGTTGATAGGATAAAAACTTTTATTGCAGCTTTTATTGTAATAATAAAGGACAATTAATCACAATCATCATCATAGGACACTAGATAAAGTGTAATGCATTCCTCCACTGGAATGCTTTACAACTATTAAAAAAAGCAAAATAGATTTACATGTGCTGATAGGAAAATATCCCCCAACATTTATTATGAAATTGAAAATATGTAATGAGAAATTGTAAGTACAATATTCTTCCATTTGTGTTCAGAAAAAACCTATATATCTACACACCCTTAAATAGATACTAAGTTTTTCTAAAAGAATATATAAGAATATTAACACAGTGGCTTTCTCCAGGGTAATGTGCAGAAGTACTATGATAGAAAGGAAAATATCTTTTTAAGTCTGTTAGACATTTTTAAGCCAGGTACATATATTGTATTAATTTGTTAATATGGAATTTATATTGCTTAAAGGTATAAAATCAATGTTTTGTAAAGTTTTCTATGTACTTCAGAGCTCATATAAGCTTCACATTCCTTTTTATCTGTCTCATGAAAAATGAATCAATATTAAAAAATCAAAACATATTAGCTTATTAAAAGGATGTTCTTTGAATTGAGTAATGGGGAAGGAGTAGTGGTACTGTTCCAATTGCTGAAGAATGTGTAGAACAACACTGGGCAGGGTGGTCAGAACCCTGGGTGGGGAGAAAGCCCTGCAAAATTTAGGAAGTATGGTTTGTGGGTGTTCAGTTTTCCTGGGCAAAAATTAAAAGGATTTCATAGTCATATATACTTGAAAAATGATTGGTTAAATGTTCTTAACAAAGGGGATGCAAAAGCTTTCTTGAAGCTCTCCTGGGCATTCTGAAATGTTGATAGAGTCTTACTTTCTCAAGGTTTTTGTCCTGGGAAAAGGAATAGAACTGTGGGCACACTGTTGAACCCTAATCTAGTAAATTTATGCATCCAGTAAGTAAAACTTTAAAAATCATTTTTTGAATGTTTAATGCTGATGAAAACTAAATGAAGTTTCTTTAAATATTTAAACTGATGGCAAATGGAGTTTGATCAGTTCTTTTGAGCTTTTCAAATATTTTTAATAAAATATTTATAACTACAACTATTAGAAATGTATTACTGTGTTGACACTGAAACCCTTTTAAAAATATCAGCACAAGCATTTTAGTTTCTTTTATTCTAACTTTCTACCAATTTTTAGATTGAAAATGATGCTAATTGAGTTGGGCTTTCAAATGTGAAGTAAGTTGACCCAAAGAGAAACAATACCTGGGATTCAGTATCTGGGTTACCAACCGTTATCAGTGGGCTGTAGAACTTATGTTATTTTTCTGAATTCTTGGATTTAAGGTGGGTCTCTGTTTTTCTATTCAAAATTACATTTAATTTTTATCTTCTAGATTTTTAATTTTTAAATAAGGTATTTTTTTTCCACAAAATGTCATTCACTTTTTATTTTATCACTGCCAAGATTCTGTGTTAAACCACTGCCAAGTCATTATGTCTTGGCTTAGTCCGTAGTTGCCTTTGGAAATATAAGTTTGTTTCTCTTTTCAGCATTGCAGTGTAATTAATAGAGACCTCTTAAGCGGTGTTTTTCAACCAGGAGCAGTTTTGTCCTATAGGAGACGTTTGTCAATTTTTGTTTGTCATAACTGGGACAGAGGCTATTGGTCTCTACTAGATTGAGGCCACAAACGCTGCTAAGCATCCTACAGGGCTCAGGGGAGCTCCCCCAAAGAACTGTAGAACCCCAGATGCCAATAGTGCCAGGTTTGAGAAAACAAAATCTTATACGGAGATCCGTAGAATCTGTATTTTAAAGTACTTCTGAAAGTTTAACATGCAGATGCATTTATAAAAGCAGATTCTGATTCGGTGATGAATATGGAAAAGGACCAACTGTACTCACTTTACCCTTTCTGAGCTGCTCTCAGTTTCAGAGCCAGTGAGTAGGCGGGTTGCCTTATATAAACATACAGGGAAGGCTCTATCCCGAGTCAGCCGGGGTCAATGTGCCTAGTCCAGCTGAAGGAGAGAATCAGCCAACAAGTTGAGCTATATATCCAGTGCCATATTGGATTCATTATTCTGACTGGATTCATTGTTAACAACAAAATTGACCATCTGAGCTCCAGGAAGACTGGCCTTAGTGCCTTTTTTTCACCCCCTATTTACTTAAAGGGGAAGAACAGTGTTATTTGTCGCCCCTTCACAAAAATTCCCTTTTCTTTTTTAACCTTACATAATCACAGGTTGGCTGGTGGGCACTTTAAGTTGGCCCCTTAATCTCCTATCCCCAGCCCAGTTAACATCAAGGGCATTTTTGCTTTCTGGTAACAAAAGGCCGTTCCAACCTAACTCGATATTTTTCTAGTTTTTGAGCATCAGCTACCCTTGGGAGTCTTACTTTCTTTCTAGTATCCTATTATACTTACTATTATATTATACTACATCATATAGATATTACATTATATCATAGTTAATATTATAGATTTTTTTGGTATAGATGAAAATCTGAAGACTGGAAACATACTTGAGAATCCATCATGGGAAAAGTGCTCTTGATGATTTTGGTATTGGGCCACTGTTGGGCAAAGCAGCCAATGTTTTCATTTACCCGCTAATCTTAATATTTCCTTCCTTATACTTTAAATTTGGTTTGCTTTTTCCCCCTACTCTTTTAAGGCACAAGGTTATATTTGTGGTGGGAGATCTTTCATATTTTTTAATACAGGCATTTACTGCTATAAATTTCCTTCTAACCGTGGCTTCTGCTGCATCTCACAAGTTTTGGTATGCTATGTTTTCATTTTTATTCATCTCAAAATATTTTCTAATTTCCTTGTGATTTCTTCTTTGATCCATTGGTTGATGATATTAATTTCCACACGTTTGTGAATATTCCAGATTTCTATTACTGACCTCTAATTTCATTCCTTGTGGTCAGAGAAGATAATTCTGTGTGATCTCAATCTTTTTAAAATTTATCGAGACTCTTTTTGTGACTTGACATTTGGTCTATCCTGTAGAATATTCCATGTACACCCGGAAAAAATAAGTATTCTGTTATTGTTCCTCACAGGTCTTTCATGTAGTTGGTTTACAGCATTGCTAAAGTTTTTTTTTTTTTTAAAGATTTTATTTATTTATTTGACAGAGTGAGAGAGATCACAAGTAGGCAGAGCAACAGGCAGAGAGAGAGAAGGGGAAGCAGGCTCCCCGCCGAGCCGAGAGCCCAATGCGGGCTCAGTCCCAGGAACCTGAGACCATGACCTGAGCTGAAGGCAGAGGCATAACCCACTGAGCAACCCAGGCACCCCAGCAGTGCCAAAGTTTTTTTTTATCTCCTTGATAAATCTTCTGTCTAGTTGTTCTACTCATTATTTAAAGTAGAGCACTGAAGTTCCCAAATATTGTTAAATGGTCTGTTCCTTTAATTCCATTAGTTTCTGTTTCACATATATTGATGCTCTTAGAGGTGCTGTTAGAAGACAGTACACTTATAATTTATATATATATATATATTCTTTTTTTTTAAAGATTTTATTTATTTATTTGACAGACAGAGATCACAAGTAGGCAGAGAGGCAGGCAGAGAGAGAAAGGAGGAAGCAGGCTCCCCGCAGAGGAGAGAGCCCTATATGGGGCTCGATCCCAGGACCCTGGGATCATGACCTGAACTGAAGACAGAGGCTTTAACCCACTGAGCCATCCAGGCGCCATAATTTATATATATATTCTTGATGGTGCGTCAAAATCTCCCAACTTCCTTCACTTTGACTATATATTATTTATTCTTATATCATTTTAATTGATCTTTATTTCTTGTAACAACTTTTTTTTCCAACTTTATTGCAATATAATTGACATATAACTGCACTTTTTGTCTTAAAGTCTCTCTGTCTGATATTAGCATAACTACTCAAGCTCTCTTTTGGTATATATATATATATACATATATATATATATATATATATATATATATATATATATATATACTTTTCCATTCTTTCCCTCTGAACTTAATGGTGCCTTTGTATCTAAAGTGTCTTAAATTAACATAAATAAATTTCAAAAATCAGTTTTGCCAATCATGCTTTTTTTTTAAGGATTTTATTTATTTATTTGACAGAGAGAGATCACAACTAGGCAGAGAGAGAGAGAGAGAGAGAGAGGAGGAAGCAGACTCCCTGCCGAGCAGAGAGCTGGATGCACTACTCAATCCCAGAATCCTGGGATCATGACCTGAGCCGAAGGCAGAGGCTTAACCTACTGAGCTACCCAGGTGCCCGCCAATCAAGCTTTTAATTGGAGACTTCAGTCTGTTTATAGTTAATATAATTTCTGATAAGGAAGGACCTATGCAATTTTGCTATTTGTTTTCTATATGTCTTATATCTTTTTTTTTCCTCTCAGTCCTTCATTACTGCCTTATTTTGTGTTCATTTTAATTCCCTGAGTTATCTTTTAGTGGTTTTCCTGAGGATTACAATTAACCTCTGAATTCAGAAAAATTTAGTTTGAATTAATGCCATTAAAATTGCTTTTAATGGTATATAAAACTTTGATCCCATGTAACTCTCCCCTTGGCTTCTTTATGTAGTTATTATCACAAATTACATTTTTATATACTCTGTGCCCACTGACATTGATTTATAATCACTATTTCTGCAATTTCCTTTTAAATCATATAGGGAAAAAGAGGAGTTATAACCAAAACTACAATTATACTGA
Source organism: Lontra canadensis (assembly GCF_010015895.1). Classification (NCBI taxonomy): domain Eukaryota; kingdom Metazoa; phylum Chordata; class Mammalia; order Carnivora; family Mustelidae; genus Lontra; species Lontra canadensis. Next base: position 3,105,730 of record NW_022631042.1, read on the forward strand.
CTTTTATATTTACCTATGTAGTTATCTTTATTTCTGTTTTTTATTTCTTTGCATGGGTTCAATGTATATCATTTCAGTCTGAAGGACATTTATATAACATTTCTTGCAGTTCAGCTCTACTAGAGATGAACTCTCCACCGTGTTTTTATCTAGAAATGTCTTAATTTCTCCATGACTTTTGAAGGATGATTTTGCCAGATAAAAAGTTCTTGGTTGACAGTTGTTGGTTTTATCTTTAAGTACTTGAACGGCATCATCCCATTGCCTTCTGGTCTCCATGATTTCTGATGAGAAATCAATTGGTAATCTTATTAAGGAACCTTACACAGACACATTTCTTTCCTGCTGCTTTCAAGATTCCTTGTTTTTGGCATTCAACAGTGTGATTATAATATGCCACAGTGTGAATATCTTTGGTTTTTATCCTACATGGATGGTGTTAAGCTTCTTGGATGTGTATGTTAATGGGCCTTATGCAATTATGAAGGTCAGCCATTATTTCTTCAAATATGCTGTCACTTTATCTCCTCTTCTTCTGGGAATCCTCTTAGCATATATTGGTGTCCGAGGGCATTTAAATTCTATTAATTTTTCTTCTTTGTTTTTCCCTTTTTCTAAGACAAGATAATTTCAGTTGTCTCCTCTTCAGGTCATTGATTCTTCTGTCTGTTCAAATCTGCCATTGATGGGGGGCACCTGGATGGCTCAGTTGGTTGAGCGACTGCCTTCGGCTCAGGTCATGATCCTGGAGTCCTGGGATCAAGTCCCACATCGGGCTCCCTGCTCGGCAGGGAGTCTGCTTCTCCCGCTGACCTCTCCCCTCTCATGCGCTCTCTCTCTCTCAAATAAATAAATAAAATCATTAAAAAAAAAAAAATCTGCCGTTGAGCCCTTCCTGTGGTTTTTTTTTTCAGTTCTATTACTGTACTTCGCAACTCCAACATTTTTTTTTCAGTCCATTTTTAAAAAAATTCTGTGTCTTGATTGATATTGTTTATTTGGTGAGACATTGTTCTCATAGTTTCCTTTAAGTCTTTATATATGGTTTCCTTTCACTTTTTGAGCATATTTAAAATACTTAATTGAAAGTCTTTGTGTGGTAGGTCCAGATATGGGCTTCCTCAGAGACAGGTTCTATTTATTGACTTTTTTTTCCCTTTTACATTAGTCATACAAAAACAAACAAACAAAAAACCAAACCCTGGTTATTTGCATATTTCATGATGTTTTGTTGAAAACTGGCCATTTTGAATATTAAAATATGACAACTCTTGAAATCAAAGGCTGCTCTCTCCTCGGGGGTTTTGTTGCTTTTTGTTATGTTTGCTTGTTTGTATAGTGACTTTTAAAAAGTTAATTCTGTGAAGTCTATATCTCTTCTAGTATGTGGTCACTGAAGTCTTCTTCATTAAATCACTGATCACCTAGTACTCACCTACTGACTGGAGCTCTATTTCCTTACATGCCTGGAATCCAAACCAGTAACAAATACAGAATTTCCCAGTATTCGTAATGAGTTCTGTGTATGTATTCATTCTGTTGCTTTTCTCTAGTATAATTTACAGTGAGTTTTGTTGATTTTTACTGTTTTCATTATTTTCTTCCTTTTTCTTTATTTGGACTTATATTCTTCTAGTTTCTTTACTGGAGCTTAGTTCACTGATTTTCAATATTTTTCTTCTCTGATTTATTAATTTAAAGCCACAAATTTTAGCAGAGTCTTAAATTTACCCCTAAACTGCTCTAGGTGCATCCACAAATTTTTGATGTGTTGCATTTTCCTTATTGTTCAGTTCAAAGTATTTCTTACCTTCAGTTGTAATTTGTTCCTAGATCCATGTGCTATTGATAACCATATTTTTTACCTTGCAAACATTTGAGATTTTCTGGGTATCCAGTGCTACTTTTTTCCATTGAGATTAGAAACATTATTCCCTATGATTTCCCTTAAAAAATTATTGCAACTTGCTTTATGGTCAGTATATGGTCTACTTTCATGAATGTTACTTGTGTACTTGAATGCAAATTCTGTACTTTTGGAGTATAATGTTATATAAATGTTATTTGGGTCAATTTGATAAATAGTGTTTTTTTTCTTTAAAGATTTTATTTATTTAGTTGACAAACAGAGATCACAAGTAGGCAGAGAGGCAGACAGACCGGGGGGAAGCAGGCTCCCCGCTGAGCAGAGAGCCTGATGCGGGTCTCGATCCCAGGACTCTGGGATCATGACACGAGCCGAAGACAGAGGCTTAACCCACTAAGCCACCCAGACACCCCAGATTAATAGTGTTTTTGTATCTCCTACATCCTTACTGATTATTGTCTGATTGTACTGTCAATTACTCAATGAAGTATGTTAAAATCTCTAACTTGACTTTCTCCACTTTGAGTATGACTGTACTCGTGGGTTTGTCCAATCCTCCTTCAGCCTGGTGAATTCTTGCTTCATTTATTCTGAAGCTATATTAGGTACATACGTTCTAGGATTGCTATACCTTCCTGGTACACTGGTCCTGATATCATTAGTAACTGTTTCATTTTATATCCCTTGTTTCGAAGCCTTAATTTTTGAATATTGATAAAGTCATTCCCATACTGATTCTCATTCTCCCTCTGCTGCTTCCCCTGCTTGTGCTCTCTCTCATTCTCTCTTTGTTAAATAAATAAAATCTTTAGAAAAATAATAACAAAAAAGTCATATCCTTTTATTATTTTTAATGTTTGAATAGTATAACTTTTTCCACGCTTTTACCTTAAACGGTTTCCTTACACTTAAAATGTGTTTTTGTAATCAGCATGTAAGTGGTTTGGTTTGATAGGTTAACAAGCTGTCTTTTCATTGTAGTCTCTTTAGCTCATGAACTTTGAATGTAGCTGTTAATACCATGAGGTGTAAGTGTACCATCTTGCTGCTTGTCTTATTATGTGTCCAACTCTACTATGTTTTTTTGTTTCTCCTTTTTGACTAATCAGGTATTATTCCATTTCATGTATTGTTGCCATATACTTTACTTTTACATACATTTTCAACCCCATAATACATAGTATTTGCTTTTACTTTAAAAAGTTAATAATCTGGGCACCTGGGTGGCTCAGTGGGTTAAGTGTCTGCCCTTGGCTCAGGTCATTATCCCATGGTCCTGGGATAGAGCTTTGTATCATTCTCCCTGGTCAGCTGGGAGCCTGCTTCTCCTCCTCCCTCTGCCACTCCTCCTGCTTATGCTCTCTCTCTCAAATAAATTAAAAAAATCTTAAAAAAAAATAAAAAAATAAAAAGTTAATAATCTTTAAACTTTAAAAAAATCCTCTTTTGTACTTAAAAACATTTTCCCATTTATATTGTTTCTCTTGCTTCTTGGAGCCATGCTTGAATCTGGAATGAAGTCACTTTCGCCTAAAGAACATAATTTCTTAGTTTTTGTAGGCTGCATCTGCTACTGCTACATTATTTTTAGCTTTAATTTGTTTGAAAATATCTTTCATTTTCATTCTTGAAGTATATGACCCTGCATATAGAATTTTAGGGTTTTTTTTTTTCCTCTTACCACTTTAATTATGTCATCCCCTTCTCTATTGACTTCCATTTTTTAGGATGAGTCATTAGATTTCACTCCTAGCCTAACCTACCTAATGCAACATGTCTTTCTTTGACTTTGTTTAGATTTTCTATGTGCTCTTGCTTTCCTCCAGTTTCCTAGATGTAGTTTTCTGTATTCATTCTCAAGGAGATTTACTTAGCTTCTTAACTCTGTGGGTTCATATTTCATCAATATTGAAAAATTCAGTCATTAATTATTCAAGAATTCCTTCTGTCTCATTTCTGGAATTCCAATTAAAAGCATGTTAGAATTATTATATATTCTTCCACACATTTTCCATGCTTATTTCACTATTACTACTATGTTGCCATTATCATCACTATTATTTTCTCCTTATTTGATTACATTCAAGTAATTCTTTTCCTCTTTGAGTACTCTGATTTTTTTTCCTACTGTATTGAGTCTTATGTAATATATCTCTAGTACATTCTTATATTTTTTCCTAGTAAATTCTTATTTTTAAAATGCTATGTTATTGTTTGGGGCGCCTAGGTGGCTCAGTGAGTTGAACCTCTGCCTTAGTCTTGGGTCATGATCTCAGGATCCTGGCATCAGGCCCCGCATCATGCTCTCTGCTCGGCAGGAAGCCTGCTTCCCCTTCTCTTTCTGCCTGCCACTCTGCCTATTTGTGCTCTCTCTTTCTGTCAAATAAATAAATAGAATCTTTAAAAAATAAAAATAAAATAAAATGCTATGTTATTTTTTAAGTTCTTGTAGTGCAATTATTCTTTTTTTGAGATCACATCTTTTGAATTTTTCCACCTTGATGCTTATTTTGTCTAATTTTTGCCATAATTTCTTTAAAATGTTTACATCAAGAAATTTTATCTGTTAATTCCAAATTCTGGCCCCTTCTAAAACTTGCCTATTTTTTTTTTGTTTTTGTGTTTGTTTGGTCTTTTTGATTATTGATCATATTTTCCACTTCTATCTTATAATATTTTATTATTTTCTGGATCTTGTGTTCAAAAGGCCCATAAGACCAAAGTACTTAGTATTTTCACCCAACAGCAGCATACTCTTCCCTCTTCCAGGAGGATAGTGTAGGTGGATAAGCATTTTTGACTCAATCCAGTCAGTTGGCAAGCTGAATTAGAGTTGTATTACTGCTATGGTTTCTTTTTATGTCCTGCTTCAAAAGCTATTAAGGGCTACCTGTGCTGTGTATCTATTTGAGGCCGCTTTCTCTAGCAAGAAATTGAAGAATTGGAGAAACCTGAGATTGTTTCCTTTCTAGCCCAGATGTCAAACTCTATGTTGTACGTACACTGCTGCAAACTCAGTAAAAATCCCACACAGGAGACCTGGAGGTAGAAAGATCTAACTCTTTCCCTTGTGCTCGTGTTCATTTTCGTCATTTACAGTGGCCACGGGGTTGTTAACAGCTTCTCATGATTCTTTTCAATCCAGCAGAATTCCTCTGCCTGTGGCAGATCCAATCTTCCCCTCTCAGGGACCCAGACTCAGGCAACAATGGCTACAGATTACTGCTGGTCCAGAGAGGATTGAATAGCCATTGAAATTGAGTTGCTTTTGGCCTCTTTGTGTTTATTGCCCTTGGGTGCCTTTTATAAATGCATGTTTGTTGTTGTTGTGGTGGTGGTGGTGGTGGTGGTGGTGGTGGTGTGTGTGTGTGTGTGTACAGTCGGTTCTCAACTTAGGATGGTTTGACTTATATTTTTCAAATTTACGATGGTGCAAAAGTGACATGCATTCAGTAGAAATAGAACTTTGAATTTCGAACTTTGGTATTTTCCCAGGCTAGCAATATGTGGTACAGTTGTCTTGTGATGCTGGGTGGTGGCAGCAAGCCACAGCTCCCAGTCAGTCATCCAAAGTTGAGGGTAAACAACTGATGGACTTACAACCATTTTGTACCCATGCAACCATTCTGTTTTTCACTTTCAGTATATTATTCAGTAAGTTACAGGAGATACTCAACAGTGTGTTATGACACAGGCTGTGTGTTAGATAATTTTGCCCAGCTGTAGGCTAATGTAAGTGTTCGAGCATGTTTAAGATAGGTGAGACTAAGTTAGGATATTCAGTAGGTTAGGAATTATAAATGCACTTTAAACTTATATTTTCAATTTTCATCATAAGTCAAGGAAGATCTGTGTATTTTTTATTGTTTTGGCTAAAAGCTGTTCTGTTTGCACTATGTCCCTCTCATCTGGAAGCAGAATTCTACAGAGATTGCCTTTAGAGTACTGCATTTACTACTGCATTAATTTTATTCCTGGAAATAAATTGAAAAATATTGAAAACCTTAGAATACCTTCTTCATTTTATCAAATTCTGTTGAAATCCAAGGCCACTAGAATGCATACTATCATTTCCTAGTGGCATATCTTGAGTTTTCATTTTTCTTTTTTGAAGAGAAAATTATTAAAGCAGTTCCAAGACAAGAGTTTATGAACCTAACATTAACTTCTGTTAGTCTTTAAGTCACTAAAGTTTATTTTTATTATTTAATAATAAAACTTATATTTTACACTACTTGTAGTTTAAGAAGTCACTGGATTTGAGAATTATCTAACTCCATCATTCCAATCTACATGTTTTCATTTTAGAGGCCATTATCTTTTCCTGCTTTTACTTTCGAAATTTACAACTTATCCAACTTAGCAAAGACATTTTTTCCCTCCCTTTTGTTCCTCTAAAATTGCTTCTTCCTGAAACATTCAAAATCAGTCTCCACATAAAAACAACAAAAAATTGTTTTTGAACAGAATGGCTTAATCTTACCAACAAAAAATCATGTTTATTTAGTCTTTAGTAAATTTCAAGAAAATTTTGCCCACCTCAATGCAAAACCATTTCCTGCTCAGTCAGCTCTCTTACTGAATAATTGTCTTTTCTGATATGTATTCAGTCAGTTCCTTTTCTGCTAACATAATTCAAATCTGGAATAAAAGAAAAAAATCTGTCTTATAATTTAATGACTCATGAATTTTCCCTTTAACTGAATACATGATTGCTCCATTTGTATCAACTGATAGACTCATCTTTACTTTCTGTACATTTACGTTTGGAGATCTTGGTCCCCTTTCCCTAGTATACCTCAGGCAGACTCATTACAAAGTAAGTAATCAAAAACCCTAGTAGTTGTTGCATTGCCAAGAGAATATTTAGGGATCCTAAAAATGTCCCTCCCCAAGCTTTCTTCACGTCTAATAAATACAGCTACGATTTGTTTAGCTATGTATATTTTGTTTTTACCTTCACAATAACCCTATGAGGAAGGTACTATCATATACTGTATTATAGATTTAAAAACTGACGGTTGAAGAGTTTAGAAAACTGCCCAATGTAATATATGTTTAACAAGGATATGGTGGCTTCTGCATTCACCAACAGTGTGACTCTTGTCACAGCTTGTCCTCTGAATCACTATATGGAGCTGCCACTTCACACGCGGCCATTGCTTTTTATCTAAAATCCACTAAACATATTGAAGGAGTAAAATGTTGATTTGCCAATACATAAACCAAACCATTTGGCTTGGTATGCATTCATGGTAGTGCATTCATGTAATAAGGACCACTGAAGATCTCTTTCCAGGTACTTTCCTCTCTCCGCTCTGAAGGGGGTAAAGGAGAAGCTGCCAAATTTCACATTTTAAATGGGATGTTGTTGTTGTTGTTGTTGTTGTTGTTAAAAAGTCCTTTTTCCAAGCTCCCTGTTACATATCACTGATTCAGGATTCTGTCATCTTCATATTCACATCAGATAAGGATTGTTGAATAGACGAAACTTAAACCAGAATCTATAACTTTATATAGGTAGCTGATTGTTGACAGTAAACATCAAATTACTAAAAATTAGTGGACCCTTTCTGTTGTTGTTTTTTTTTAATTTAATGCATCATGATTTTTTTTTTCATTATATAAAAATTAAATTTGGTGTAGTTCTGCATCCTCATGTCTATGAACTTGAAAGATATTCAGTCTCTGTGGTTTGGGTGTTTTGTGTTTGTATGTTCGTACTCATGGGGGTGGTCTTCTATCTCCTTCCATGTGTAATGTCATGGGGAGATGTTTGGCTAACTTAAGCTAAGAGGAATTTATTGGAAGAGTATTGGAAGGGGGCTTGGGCAGCACACTCAAGATGGATGTACATACATAGAGTCCTACAAGGAAAGAGGCAGGAAGCTTAGCAGCCAGGACATCTATCGTGACTGATGTTACCACTGGAATCATCATGGTGAAGAGTCTCCAAATTCTTTCTATCCTCTTGTCACTCATTTGAGACTTAGAGTACTAGGGGAGACCAAGTGGTTGTCAGACCTTACCCTCATGCCTATTCCTGGTTAAACCAAGATACGAGGAGAGGGGAAATCTGACTTCTATAGGCACATGAGTTCTACAGGCTTGACTTCCCAGGCACACGGAAGCTTCCTCATACCAACACTACACAACTGAAGAAGTTTTCCCCAAAGATAAATGGGGTTACTGGTCAAACAAATGACTATGCAAACACCTAAAAAAAGTGAAAAACTTTCTATGTTTTTGGTACACCTTTTCAAACTTTTGTCCTTAATATTCTAGTTGCTTGAGCTTATCTGTTTCCATGAGAGCAGGTAATGCAACTCGATCCTTCCCATAAATCTGCATAAATCTTAGCAGAGGCAGAAAATCTAGGGTTTTAGTATTCAGCCTTCTGAGATCCTGCCACCCCTCTCCCCCCCAGAGACCTTGCTATGGAATTGGGTCAGGCTGATCCCTGTTGCTTCCCAATCGTGGAAAACTCACTTCCACTCTCTCACCATGACCCATCTCAGCCACAAAAAGATACTCTAGTTTTATCCCTTCACTTCTAGATTATGGTTGTGAAATTTTTTTTCTCTTTACTCTCCTAAAAATTATTGAGGATCCCTGAAAACCTTTTTTTTGTGTGAGTTCTATCCTATTGGTATTTATACCCTATTAGAAACTAAAACTGAGAACATTTTAGAGCATACGAATATGTGAGCACGCATTCTCTTAGCTGTCAACATAATGGTATCACCTGTCATGTAGTTAGCTATAAGCAATTATTATGACCTTGTGGGCCCTTATGAGTGTCTCAAGGACCCCCTCCCCCCCGCAGGGATCCTCAGACACACTTTGAGTACCAGTGACCTTGTCTAAACTTCCTAGTGACTTTAAACCTTTTTGACAGCTGGAAGCTTTTTGTGCAGACGGTGAGTTTAAGCTCATATAAGAAGGCTGTCTTTACAAGCTTCTGTACTTTCAACTCCATGAAAAGTCTAGTTACTTTCTTGGAATGGAGGGAAAAAAATAAAATGAAACACAAATAATCAATATTTCTTCAAGAGTTTAAAGCAGCGAAGATGGAATATAATTTAATATCACAATATGGTATCTTAAACTTCCTCTCCTGATAAAGCCTCTGGTACTAAAAGAAAGTATTTAAACCTGTTTTCAGCAGATAGACTAATGTCGGATAAGTAGGATTTTGCCTCTGTAGATACACTTAGCAAGTACCTAAAACGTATATAAACATAACAACAAAATCACTTATTGCCGTATGGATAGATTTCTTCATTACAATCTTTGAAATTATTCTATTTAATTACCAGTGAATTGTGAACCAGAATGTAATGAAAGCCATTTTTTGACTTAGCAATGTTGAAAACATGTAAAAGTATTGTTAACAGTAAAGCTTTACAGACGTAAGAATGTTTCTTTGATTCTTACTTTAAGAATTGATGCAGACAGGCCAGTTCTCTATAAAATGTTGTTTGCTCTGATATTTAACTTGAGAAGTATATGGTTATATAAATGGTCATGTTGATTACTAGAGGCCAAGAGGAAATTTGTGCCAAAGCCTATAAGGTGACAGACGTCTATTTGGGAAGGAACATTTGCACGCATGGAAGAACCACTTGTAGCTTTTTGTAATCATAAAGAATTCACCTAATTATCACACGATTATAGCTTCAGACATTAGAGTAAGAGAACAAAAGTAATAAAGAAAATATCTTTTTAAGACTTTTACTTCAAAGGGTCAGTTTGAATCAGAGATGATAGGAAACAGTGACTTCTTAGAGGATTTTTCTCTAGTTTGTTTATTTCCCTCATAAGAGGGCTGCGGAAGAAGTTTCCCAGCGCCTCTGCCTAATAAACACTCCAGGCAGGTGCTTTTTCTTGACACGTTCATGGTCTGCCTTCCTCCAGAACTTTGTTTTTGAAGAGTTCCTAATAGCAAGATTCCATGTCTGCGATCTCATTGTTTTGATTTTTTGAAAGGTTTCTAAAGTCTTCTGAGAAACCATTTGTAAGCTTACAAAAAAAGGGCAGTGGGTCTGTACTTTTATGTCTGAAGATTAACAATAGTTGATTCATTAATCAGGAAGTAGAGGTCAAGATAACTGCTAGGTTCTGCTGGGGCAAAAAAAAATATATCTATCTATCAATATAAAAACATAAAACATTAGCAAAACAGAATTAGACTTTTTGACAGTATTCTTTTTTTTTTTAAGATTTTATTTATTTATTTGACAGAGATCACAAGCAGGCTGAGAGGCAGGCAGAGAGAGAGGAGAAAGCAGGCCCCCTGCTGAGCAGAGAGCTGGATCTTGACCTGAGCCAAAGGCAGAGGCTTTAACCCACTGAGCCACTCAGGCACCCCGACAGTGTTCTTTGGCCTCTGCTTTTCTCCTGTGACATGAATAAATATAATATTGTGATGAAAAACCTTAAAATCAAGCTGAAATTTAAAAAAAAAAATCCAGAAAATGTTGGAAAGTATTACTTTGGTGTATCTCTCTACTTAATTATTTTTTTAATCTGATGCTGCATATAATCAGTGGTTACTTGGTTGGTTTCTGTATGTTCTAAAAGATGTGTAATGCTTTTCATTGGTGAATACAAAGATGTGAGCTCACATTGTTTCTGTATATCAGTAGTTAAATATTTTCAGTTGTCAATTTACCTATGACTCATGTCTTTCTCACTGTTAGGAGATATCTAACTATCTAAAGATATATACACACGTAGTAGGAGATAATGACTCATGTCTTTCTCACTGTTAGGAGATATCTAACTATCTAAAGATATATACACATGTAGTAGATATATATTATATATATATATATATATTACACACACATGCACCTGTATATATTCATATAGGAGAAGATAGGAGATATATACACACACACATATATATATAAACACACACACACATATACATGCATATATACACATAAAAATATATGTATGTATATTGTATATGCCCCTTAATCAGTTTTTCATATTTATGTAACCTTTTGAGTTTTAGTTCTTTTTCTCCAGCTACCAAGTTTATATTCTCTAGGTAGCTTCTGTAGTACTTTCACAATATGGTGTTGAATTTTTTTTAATTAACAAATAATTCTTAGTGATTTGTTCTATACTGAGCATTATTCTCAGTGGGAAAAGAGACAAGGAATGGAATATGGCTATTAAAGTAAGTCATTACATCTTCTCCCAGAAGAGTTTTCATTGCTTCTTGGATGATAGGCGTGCCCAGATAACACAGAGTTATGAACTAAAATGAAATTGTTTTCTTCAGGGTTACAGGGGCAGACTTTGGGTACTTTCCTCATTAGAACCCACTGGGATGGAGAAGCATCCTGTTGGTGGTAACGGTCAATGGTCACATGCACAGTGCGCTCCCACGGGCAAACCCGGATTGGCATTTTCACACAGACAATACAGACTGCAAGTCCGGTGTGATTCCCATTGAAATAGCTCAGCAGTTCTCAAACTTTTCGGTCTCTACTGTCTTATAGATTATTAAGGACGTCAAAGAATATTTGTTAATGTAAATTGTATCTCTTGATATTTATCATAGTGGAAATAAAATTTGACTTCTAGAATTTAAAAACCTATTTACTAATTTACACTAACAACAATAAGCTGCTTATGTGTCAACCTAATTGGCATATTTCGGCAAAAGACATACCTTTTCCTAAACAAAACAAAAATATGAAAAGAATGCTCTTGTATACTTCTGTGCAAATCTCTTTAAGGTCAACTTTATCAGAGGTAGTTGACTACTTATATCTGCTTCTGCATTCAGTGTGTTGGGGTATGATGTATATCTGTACTATAATATATATAATCCAGCATCACCTGGGTATGAATTTAGAAAAGAGAGAAACTTGCAGACCCCTTAGAGTACTTGGGAGCTCTGAGGGTTTTTAAATCATGCTTCGAGAACCACTAATCTGACTCTCCTTCTTTTTCTCCATTCAAAGAAGCTTGTGGAAATACAAGTAAATGAGCACGGCAGTTTTAAAAATCAAAATTTTGTTTTTTTTAAAGTGCATATTTTGCAGTATTCCGTGACACACACCTTCTGACACAGGGCACTTCTGGTCATCTGGTCCCGCCTCATGATGCTTACAGCGACCTTGACTGGTGTGGGAGGGGCTGAGGGCTCCGTAGAAATCCTTTCTGTGGGTGGAATGCAGCAGGACTTACTTGCCTGCCTTCTGCTATTTGCTTTATTTCTCTAAAGCCAATCACTCCCTACCGCAGAAAGGGCAGGAGATAATTATAGAATTAAGCCTCAATACTGATGAGGTTTAAATCCTTTCTGACTTTCAGCCTCTCTTGTTATTTAAATTATTTACTCCTCAGATTCAGATGCTGCTGGGATCAAGTAAAAGTCCAAGTTGAGATCATATTTTTTTAATGTAATCTACAATGGAGATGCCTCTTCAAAAAGATTTTCCCCTTCCAATCCCTCCCGTGAGCTGTGTGCGTTTTTCCTTGCTCTGGTTATTAGTACCCAGACCTCTGTAAGCGGCTCAGGCCCGCAGGCGCAACAAAGTACACTGGCCTGGCTTTGCTTGAAGCCAGGATTTCTTCTGAATGTCTGACTTGCCAATCCTGTTTTCACTAAGGAGGGAGGTGCTAATGTTTTCTAGAAAACAAATCGTGAATTTTATACATTTGTTCATAAGAACTCATTAAGGAATGTGATTTGACTATTCCTCTCAGTCCATGTACTTTTTAAGCATTACTATTTTGTGAAATGGAGAGAGCTGCAAAATGACCTCCCAGGGCAGAAGAGGCCCGTCGGACCAAAGAAACTGGACCACTACAGGTTCCGCTTGGCCAGAACTGGTTTATTATGGACACTTACAGACAGCTTCACACCTGCTTTTAGAGCACTTCAGGCTGGGCGTACATGCTAGGAGACCACCTGATGTAGTTTTGCAATACAAGTGAGGTCCGGAGCCGACGACCAAGAAAGAATTCTTAAGACGTCTCTGGTGCAAAAAGGTGATTTTATTAAAGCGTGGGGACAGGACCCGTGGGCAGGAAGAGCTGCTGCCCCGTGATCCTGAGGACTGGCTGATTATATACTCAGGAGCTGGGGCAGTGAGGACAAAGGGGGTGTTCAGAAGGGCTGACATATGGTAAAGAAGACTCTCGGGGTACTGGAGGCCTGGTTATGGTCAAGCCAAGCTGTGTTTTGTTTGTTTGTTTGTTTGTTTCTCTAATGAGGGACCAAAAGGAAGACAGTTGGGAGTTTCCTGGTGGGATGTCACATTTCTACTATCCACATCCTTGTCAATGAGCTTTAGGTTTAGAAGAAGTTCAGCTTGATTTACATTTCCTTTCCCCTCAGCCTCCTTCAATCTTAAGGAGGGGAGGGCAATGTTAGGGCTACAGGAACTGAGTTATGGGTCTTTGGAAGTAGGCTATTGATAAGAAAGCCTCTTGTAGATCACTAGGACATCTGTAAACCGAGGGAGACTCCTGTCCTGCAGGACTGTGATCCCTATTATCTTTTAGTTAACCATTTGTTCTTCCTGTAGGGCAGCCAGCAGTTCCTGAGGAATGTCACGTATGTCACAAGGGGGGCGGGTGTAGGTGCCAGCTTCTGTTTGTCCTTAGCTAGCCTTTTGCTCCCTCACCAAACCCAAGAGGAGAGTGTTTAAAAAATAGGTGTGTGTCATAGTCATACCTCCTCGGGGGCAGATCAAGAATGTTAAGCCCTAAGAGTGTACTTCAGAGTGTGGTTAAAGGAAAGGAAAGAAAGTGAGTGGGGGTGCTGCACTCAAAAATGGAATTCATGGAGGATTTGCCCCAGATGACATTAGTCTGGTTCAACAGGATCTGTCTTCACTGATGCTCAACAGTTCCTTCAATTATCTGCTATTTGTCAATTATCAACATTCTATTGAGTGTGGCTCCAGACTTCCTTCAAATTCCTTTTTAAATTTTGTTTTCTTTTTAAGTAAGCTCCATGCCAATGTGGGGCTTGAACTCCTGACCCTTACACCAACAGTCACATGCTCTACTGTTTGAACAGCCAGGTGCCCCAAAACTCCTTTCACATTTTTATCCTTACCATCGCCTGCTCTATTGACCGCAAATATTCATATGTGATCTACTGAAATCGAAGCCATTCAACTCGAACTATGCTTTATCCATCTATCTGACCTCTATCATCATGTCCTTTATCTCCAAAAACTCTTCCTTTGATCCTGCTGTCCACTCATGCTGTCTTCACATATCTCCATTTGCTCGTTCGGCATGGTTTGATGGATCAACAAAACGTTTCAAGCATTTTGATGGGTTCCTGGATAGGCCTGCTTTCAAAGTGATATGTTTATCAGTAGAAATGAAAGTGGCAAGGTACCCAAATTATGAAGTTGGAATTACTGCTCCCAGGGAGTACGGCAGGAAGGGAAGAAAGAAGAGGAACAGGTAGGCTGTCAACAGGCTCTTGCTGGTTATGTTACCTGGTAGTGGATTATGAAATTCCCCAGTTCTTGTCTTCTTGAAGGAAAGAATTCAGTTGAGACATCGGATAGAGAGTTAAAGCAGCAAGGTTTTAGCAAAGCGCAAGAATACTACAGGGATGTGGGAGCAGCCTCGGGTGGGTAGCAGCCTGCTGATTTTTGCATTGTTATTTTTGTGGGACGTCTTTTTTGGTCTCCTCCTTCCCATCATGACATATCCCACCAACCTCTGAATCCACCCTGGTTTCCTTCCCTTCAACCTTCTCTGCGAGTTTGTGTCTGCCATCTTCCCAAGAATGCCTAAGCGAAATCCACAGTGCCAAAATCACAATGCAAACGATATTATAATGATATTATAAACAGGCTACGTGTTACAACTCAACAAGATATTCCCTAAATGCTCATGCTCCAAAGTTGAGCCAGTCCCTGCGGTGGCTGACTTCTGCTTATCCGCCTGTGCTAAAACCCCAGCAGAGGTTGGTCTTAGGGAGACCTGAGGTCTGTGGGTGGCTAATGGGTGGTCCCTGGAGATTTCCCATCTGCCGCCCTTCTTTTTCCTCTCTTGCTCATGTCTAACTGCCTACTCTAGCAGATAGACAGAAGTTGGACATACTAGGTGGGGGCAGGAGAGTATATTAGTTTGCAAGGGAACCCATGACAAAATAGTACAGACTGGGTCGCTTCAATGATGAATTTATTTTCTCGCAGTCCTGGAGGCGAGAAGTACAAGATCAATGTGTCAGCAGCTTGGGTTTCTTTTGGGTCTCTGTCAGTTGACTTGTAGCTTGTGTTCTTGTACTCAAGAATTTGTCTCAATTAAATTTTAAATTATTTTAAATGTATTACAATGTATTTTATAATGGTAAATTCATACTTAAAAGATTAACATAAGATAAAGGTTAAAAATGCTTAAATGTATTTATTGGGCTTTATGTAGTAACTTTTCTTATTCTACCTTGTATGAGTTTCCATTTCCTCAGTATCCTTCAGAGAATGTTTATAATGAATGCATGAATGACAGGCAAGCATGAGCAAGAATACAATGTATTATTTAATATTTAGTTGTAATTCAATCTCTTGTCAAAAGTAGAGTCTGTATATTGAATATAATGTTATCATCTTTCATTAAAATGTAATAATAAATATTTTTGGAAAGTTTATAATACAAAATTTCAAGAAAAAATGATGCAAGAAATAATCCTTAATTCATCAGTCATACCTAAGAATTTTGTGAGAATATACATGCACGTTGTCATATATCTATGTATATGTATCTCATATATTTATATGTACATATGTGTAAGTATACACAAACCTTAAAAGTACACATAGACTTACATGTTTGGTTTCCTGTATTTTGACCATTTTAAGTGAATGTAAACTTCAGAGTGCCCAGGTGGCTTAGTGGGTTCAGCATCCAACTCTTGATTTTAGCTCTACTCATGAGCTCAGGGTCCTAGGATCCAGCCCCACGTTGAGCTCCACGCATGGTATGGGGTTTGCTTGAAATTTTGTTTCTCTCTCTCTCTCTCTGTCCCTTCCCCTACTCACACACACACACTCTATCTTTCTCTCTGAAATGACTAAATCTTTAAAAAAAAAAGTGAATTTGAACTTCAGTAGTTTGAATTCTTAAATGAATATTGAATAGTTTGCATTATATTTATTTAGAAAAGTTTATTATAAAATATGTGTTCTCCTTAAGAGGCCAAAGGAATGGAAATAGCATAAACCACTGTTTCTCATGTTCCTTCAACTTAAGAAATAATTTTAAAAAACATGGAAGAGCAACCTATTGATTAATGATATTTTGTAGGTAATTTTTATGATTATAATACAAATATCCTGAATTCCTATTTAAGCCTCTCTCAAAGTCTTCTGAACAGCTGTTAGATTCAAGAATCTTTTAGTCTAATGACAAGTAGGGACAATTTGGCAATATTAATTTGGAAGTAAATCAGACTTATATTTGTGAAGTCAATGTTGTAAAAATTTTAGTAGAGCTCTAATATTAGTAGAGCTCCTTTAAAAGATCTATCTATAAACAAACTATCAAAAGATTGTAAATCGTGCTTTAGAACGGAACACATTTTTTTTCTTGTTTCCTCTTTGTTCAAAGTCCTAATGACCGTATTCAAGTACTCCTCTTCTTAAACAGTAAGACTCATTATAGACCATATTATAATAGATTTAACACATTTAAATTCATGTCAGATCCTTCAGTGAGTCATGAGCAAAGTTGGTAAAAGAAAATGAAAATGCATTTTGGATAATGAAATAAGACATTCCATTTTCCTCCTGAGCCACCCCCATCCCCCCCACCCCCACCCCTGAATCTCTTTCTATTAAGTTTCCACTCTGTTGCTGTTACTTAGTAAGGAATAGAAGGTGGCTAAGCACGACATGGTGTCTATGATTCAGGGCATGACTAGTGCCATTCTTTGAGTTTAACAAAAAAAAGTTGAATTGTTATTTTAAGATTTTTGATTTCTTGGGTAATAAGATTAAACGACATTATTCCTTTGTAAATGAATTCAGAGGAAGATTAAGTCAAATCTAGAAAATTACTGTTTCAGCCTAGTACTTAGGGGATTTAAAAAAAAAAAACCAAAAAACCCAAAACTTACTTATTTGAGCAGCTTCATGCTGTGAACGTGTCTCATTTCCTACTCCTACATCCTTTCTACTATTTCACTATATATAGGGAGCCATGGTAACTGTGGGTTTTGCTGCCCAGCATGGTCTTTTTTCCTTTTTTCTGATAACAAAATATCCTTTTGCAAATGGTGGATAACCCTCTCCTCTAGTGTGAGTATGGCAGAAATAGGGGCATTCACATAACTCAAGCCTGGACAGTTAGATTGCCTGACTTTGGTTACCACCATTATTAGTTCAGGGATTGGTAAATGGTACAGATCTGAACAGACATAAATTCATGGAAGAGTAAGCTGAAATTGACTATTAAAAAAAATTTGAATGAGACGATGGACTATGTGAAGACTATGTGTATTGTTTATTTTCTAAAGTGCTTAAAACACTTTTTAAATCTACCTGGTAACAAACAGGCGTGCTTCACAAGTGAAATCATTCCCACGGACTGGACATGGGTTGACAAAAGACAGAAGGATGGAAGCAACGGTAATCCTTGTAGGGGGTGGGAAAGCATTAGAAATGGAGACATGTAAGGGAACAGATAGCTTTTTAGCAAATTTTATAAGTTTTAAAGGTGTCATTAGGGTTTTATAGAAAATATTTCAGGCAAAGAACTTGAGGAGAGACAACAAATGCCAAGTGACTATGGATCAAAAGGATAGAAAATGGAACTCCCAACAATAGAGCAACCAGCAAGTTGAGAGCATAATGGGCTGTACTCTCTTCATGATAGTACAAATGGAAAGATTCTCTATCTTTACCGTGACTGAGTTGATAAGCACCCATACAATAAGAATGGGCATCTCAGGACAAAGTGTATCTAAAAATTTTATATGTGCCAATACCAATTATTATTATTGACTATAGCTTTTTGTCAGTTGAGTTTCTCACTATAATTCTAATGCCAAGAATGTAGGATAATATAATAGATTAGAGATAATGACCATAATATTGAGATATTAGAAGACCTTAAAATGACCACTGGGCTGTGATGGTTTGTTTTAGCGGGATTGAAATTAGCCTCAGATGTTTTACTGAAATAGGAACGTACTATGCACTGATGCTTGGTCAAAGCATAACTCATCCTGATTAATAATTTTGCTTTGTAATCATGGGTCTGAGGAGTCTTGGAGCAGTTTAAAGCAGCTTGATAGCATTATTTATTGATAAGAGTGAGATGGTTACTTGCAACTGGTCCCATTGAGACATCCTGAAAGCTCTGTCATTAAGGCTGGTCATATAATAGTCATGCCTATAGGACTGCCAGGATAGAAGAAACCCTGGTGTAGGCTCCATATGGGCTTCCTGATTCTGAGGTATTCTCTATGCTCACCAGTGATTCCTGATCTAAGAGAGAAAGTGCATCCCAAGTGATCTTTACAAAGGAAGGTGATTGGATCTAACACGTCCAGATTGAAGCTGGGCCTGTCTAGATTCATTGCTAGGAGACAACCACTGACCATGATGCATATCCTTCCTTTATGATTCTGTTGTGTTATGTCCTTTTCTTCTAATAAGCTATAGATTTGTAAGCATTGTCACGTGAAGTCTTCTTTAGTAATTGAGAACACACTCAGTAGCATAGTTAGTTTCAAAAGTGGGATTCATTGAAAGACCACTAACTCATTAACGAAAAAATAGGACTAAACCGTTTTTTTAGAAATAAAAATAACCTATTTCTAAAGAGTATTAAAATGATCCACTGATGCTGCATGGTTGTCTAATAAGATTTTAAAATTGTTTACTCATAATAAAACTTTCCAGTGTAATCTGGAAATGGTGGAACCTGAACATAAGGAGCTATCAAAATAAATTAAGAAGAATTGCAAATTAATAGCAAATTGGCCTAAATTTCAGTTCAATGATTATTTCTTTCAGCACGATTCAAAGCAGAGGTAGGTTTAAAGAATCTTTCAGTTGACTTTAGCCCTAGATGTTAACTTGAAAAAACAAACAAACAACAAACAAACAGATAGTTATTTTACCAGCAGAAATGGGTTTATCAGTGGTGAGTCCTGTTCCCTGGCTTTGATTCTTGAGTTTGGCTAAGAAAGAATTCAGAGCCAAACTCTTTGTTTATTTATTTATTTTTAAGTTTATGTAGGTATGTATGTGATCACAGACACCCAAAGTGGGGTTCAAATCCAGGATCCCGAGATCTAGAGATGTATGCTTTTCCAAGTGAGCCAGCCAGATGCCCCTTGAGCCAAACCCTTAAGCAAGTAAGGATTTAACAGCAGTTGAAGCAAAAGTACACTCTCAAGATGGGAGAGGAGGAGGCCCAGAGGTGGCAGTTGCACTGAGGGTCAGGGTTGTCTTTGCTTTTTATGTTTGGATAAGTAATGGGTCATAGCTAGGGCCATTTCTGACTAAGCTTACTGCCAGTCATCTAAGAGACTCCTTTTACCAGTTGGGAGACTTTATGGTCCTTGTCAGAACTGTCATGGTGGCCGTTTTCTGCCTGGGAGAAATTGAAACCACAGCGTATTATAGTGAAGCTCTAGGATACTGTACGGCATGGGTGATAGGGAAATATGCATGCGTATCCTCTGGCTCTGCCCTGGCAGTTTGGGACTTGGCCTCCTCCCTTTTATCAGTCTGAAGATAGATAAAACCTATCTATATCCTTCAGACCTAACAGTCAGAAGGTACTTACTCCCTGCTTATATCTAGCTAACTGCCTAGTCTCTCAGGAATAGCAGAGCATTGCAAGCAAGCTATGGCAAAACCATAGGTAAGTCTGGAGAACAAAGGAGAGGAATGCTTTTTTACAGAGAAAAAGGGGCAGTTGAGAAAGACTGTTTAAACTGAAAGTCCACTGGTGTAAATTGGGAGTTCAGAGTATAGTGGCTTTCATTGGCTGAGCTGCGACTGTCTCTTATTGCGGTGCTATTGCCAGGGGAGGAAAAAAAATCTTTTTTTCCTCTTTCTGGGATAGTAGAGTAGTAGTATCTGCTTGGAAGGTCCCTTTCTTCCTGTTGGGTGCTGGACATGAAAACTCCCTGGGCTGGCCTTCCTACTCCATTCTAAATGAGATTTCCTTTTATTAATTTTCACATAAGCCAGTATAGCTCCAACTGAAGGATTTTGAGAAACAGTAACATTTGATAAATGGACTAATGTGAGACTAATTATAACTAAAATGGTTAAGTAGGGAAAGTTGATAAGAGAAGGAAAAAAAGCCCTGAACATAAGGAGTAATATGAGATAATTGAGTCACTTTGTAGAAGATTATAAGAAGTTCCCTCATGAACCCTTTAAAATGGCTTCTGAGAATTTTAGAACAAAGGGTTTGTCTCTGGCTTTAAACACTTCTGAGTAAGGGGGAATATTTGGGTTTACCTGTCTCCTCAATTAGTTGTGCCCATTCAAAGGATGGTTGTGATCCTGTGATTGACAATAAAAAATACGGATTTGGTCTTGGCTCGCTCTAACATAGAGCTCCTAAAACTTTTGGAATTTCCTAAGTGATGAGAATGATAAAAGTGTCTTTTGTTATGTTAATCAGGTGATTTTTGAAGTGCACCTAGGTTACCTGTTAATGGGGGCGGATTGCCAGGAAACCAACCCTGAGAGTGAGGGTTGGAATTTTCAGTTCCATCTACCCACCCATTTACCCCAGAACAGTGGAAAGAGGTAGAAGATTGAGTTTAATCACCAGTAGCCAATGATGTAATTATGATAAAGTAACAAAGCATCCATAAAACTCCATAAGCACAGGGTTTGGAAATTTCAGGTTGGTGAACATGTGGAGGTTGGGGAGAGTGCCACACTCAGAGAAGGCATGGAAGCCCCATGCCCTATCCCCACATCTTGCCTTGGCCTATGCTTCTCTTCCACCTGGCTGTTCCTGAGTTAGAGCCTTTTATAATAAACCAGTAATCTAGTAAATAAAATGTTTCTCTGACTTCAGGGAGCTGCTTTAGCAAATTAATCAAAACCAAGTTAGGGATAGTTGGAACCTCTGATCTGTAGCCAGTAGGTCACAAACTTAGGTGACAACCTGAACTTGTGATTGAAGATGGGGGGTAAGGGGAAACAGTCTTGTGGAACTGAACACGTAAGCTGTGGGATCTCCATATAGATAGTATCAGAATTAAGTTGAATTATAGAACAGCTTGTGTCAAGGAATTGCTTGATGGTATGCAGAAAAACCCTAACATACTGGAAACTGGTGATCAAAATTATAATGGTTCATACAGAAAAGTCTCCTAATTCACTAGCATGGATTTAGAGAAAGACCCATCATATATATGAAGAGAAGAGCAGTAGTCTTGTTTCTCTCTTGTCATATAGACAGACATGCTGCTGTGTTTTTTTAAATGCTAGACTATGGTAGATTTTTCACATATGCTCTTGTTTATTCTCATAATAGTCCTTTAAGGAAGTTATTATTATGTCTTTTTCCTAGAAGAGTAAAGCAAAGTTCAGAATGTAACTTACTTCAGATCAGGAAAGATGAAGATCGATAAAGGTTATAACATTTTATAAATTGTAGGGCTATATGGAATGATAGATTTAAGAAGTTTGAAAAAAATTATAGTTGAAAGAACAATTCTGGAAAATATGCAAAAATAAAGGTTGAAAGAATGAAAGTCAAGATTGTATTTTGGTTTTATGTAAGAATATATATTATAAAATTTTCTAGACACTTGGCCATAATGATTCCCAAGTTCTTGGCTCCCTCCCTTTTTGGTCTTTTTACTACAATATCTGGTCCTTTTGTATGTAGCTCCTCACATAGAGAAAATGTTCCAGCCTGACTCTTGTCCTCTGTGCCTTCATACATTTGGTTTTACTTTGTGTCATTTCTGTCTGCTGCTTTAATTAAAAGATACTCAACTCTAATTTCACGTATGTTGTGAAAACCTGCAGAGTTATTATCTACCCAATGGTAAGAACCATTGTTTGTAGGAAACAGAGTGTTTGTATTACAAGGCCTTCTCTAGAGTTAGAATAGACTATAAGTTTGGAGGTAAACTTAGGTATAGAACGTTGAAAAATGCTGGATAAAGTATTAAAAGAACCATTTTAAAAGTATGACTGAGTCAGAGGGAAAAAAATATATAAAATATAGTAGGAAGCCAGCAATGACAAAAAAGTGCTAAACAAGAGAAGGAGGTAAAGAATACAGTGTATACCTGGAGAGAATGTGCTCATCCTTAAAGGCCTAGATATTGGACTTTAATGCAGTGGTTCCTTGAAGCAACCAAAGGCCTGTGCCAACATTAGACACGCAATAAAACCTTAAAAAAAAAAAAAAAAAAGCCTTAATAAAATCCACAAGAGAGACAGAGTTAGAAGATGGACCCAACAAGTTAGAGGGACTTGGGAGTGCCTTCAGCTTTTTGCAGATGCAGTTTTAGGAATACAACCATGACTTTTCAAGCTCGTGGTTGGTTATCCACTGTAAATGAAATTCCTGTTAACACTGAATCAGAGTCTGTACTGTGTATGATCCACAGTGTTCTAAGTTTTCAGTCAGTAAACAGTAGACGCATAAAGGAACTGGGAAACAGCCAATAAAAATCAAATCCAAGATGGCGCCATTGTTTGACTTAGCAGACACATACTTCAAAGTCACTTAGAATTTATTAAAAGAATGAAAGAAAAGTATGTTGAAATTATTAGTGAAAGACATGACATTTAGTAAATTAGGAAATTTCAACAGTGAAATGAAAACTATAAATCAAATGGAAAAATAAAGAGTCAAATTGTTGTTCTTAGCAATAGCAAGTGTACTACCTTTGGTAGGAAATCATGATTAAGTCAGTAAGTGAACAGGCCTTAGGGGGACATCCATGCTCACTACCACCTGAGGGCATAGAGTCCTGTCCCCTGGCAGCTTGTTGCTGAAAAAACCTTACCCAAACAATGGCCTGAACATAAACACAAGGGTTACAGACCCATTCTTAAACACAAAAAATAGGAGAACAGTTCCTCTGGAAATCCTAAGTTAGAACAATACTGTTTAATTTGAAATGTTATTGTGGTAAGAATACTTGATATGAAATCTACCCTCTTAGAGCAGTGTTGTTGGTTTGCTCTGCTTTTTTATTTTTTTATTTTTTTAAAGATTTTATTTATTCATTTGTCAGATAGAGAGAGTACAGGCAGGCAGAGGCAGAGGTAGAAGCGGGCTCCCAGCAGAGCAAGGAGCCTGATGTGGGACTCGATCCCATGACACTGGGATCATGACCTGAGTCGAAGGCAGCCACTTAACCGACTGAGCCACCCAGGCATCCCTGCTTTGCTTTTTTATTTCATTTTCTCTACCCGAGCCCAAAGAATATGAAGACTGACCATAGTTCAACAATATTTAGTGTTATAACAAAAATCAGAAAAATAATCTAACATACGTTTAGGAAAGCATCATAGAATAGGGAACAGAACACTAGAAAAAAATGAGAGGATCTGCATTCTGATCACAATTCAGCCACTTACTAATGTGTGACTGTAAAAATCTGAGAGACATATATGTTCCTTGCCTGTGGAAGTTTAGCAGTGGATTCGATTTCTAAGGCCTCTTCTGGTACTAACACTCAATGATGTGCACTTAAAGCCCTGTGTACCCGCTGCTCTTTCATGGTAAGGAAAACACTTCTGCTGTCCTCTCTGGCTCCTACTGAAAAATGGAGTTTCCAAGTCCTGTAGGACCATATCAGAAACATACCTGTAATTGGAGTCACAGAGAAAAGTACTGATTGAGGTAGAAAAAGAAAAACTATTTAAAAGATAGTCTGAAAACTCTCCAAATTTGATTTCTTTTTTTTTTTTTTAAGATTTTATTTATTTATTTGACAGACAGAGATCACAAGTAGGCAGAGAGGCAGGCAGAGAGTGAGAGGAAGGGAAGCAGGCTCCCCACCAAGCAGAGAGCCCGATGTGGGGCTCGATCCCAGGACCCTGGGATCACGATCCGAGCCAAAGGCAGAGGCTTTAACCCACTGAGCCACCCAGGTGCCCCCCCAAATTTGACTTCTTAAAAAACCTGACTTGGACATCAGAGAAGCTCAGCAAACTACAATGAGAATAATTAAGAAGAATGACAAGTAGGTATACAGTGATTGAGTCACTAAACTGAGTTACTGTAACTAAGTTACTAAAGCAAAGAAAAAGAGAATGCAACCACAAGAAAAAAAAAAGTATTAAGTATAGGGAAACAAAATGAAAGATAATTGAATTTAATCAAAAAATGGAAATTAAGCATGATTTCATATTGTCAGGATGTATTTCATTTGTTTTTGCAATTCATTTCTTTGACTTTTGTCACATAAGTTTGTATATTTGTTTTTATTTTCAGAATTTCTTTATATATTAGGGATTTTAAACCTTGTGATGTATCAAAATTTATATACAGTTTTCCATTTCTCTCTTTATTTTACTTATGGTGTCTTTTCCATGTTTGTTTGTTTTTTAAATTTTAAGGTTCTATATTTTATATCCTCATTGGGCAAGTTTTCCCAATTCCAAGATTATATAGAAAGTCACCCATATTTTCTTAGGATACATTTATGGTTTCATTATTTACATTTAATTCTCTTACCTAATGATCCTGGTCTATCATATGAACTATGTTTCAAATTTTGTCTTTTTTTAAAAATCATAATGCTATCTTATTATTATGGTACTACTTATTAAAGAGATAGTCCTATATTCTCTAATAATAAATGTAATTTATTTGTAAAACAGAAATCTAACACTAGTATATGATCATGTTGGGTAACAATGAGAATTCTCAAAGGCTAGTAGGAAAAAAAACAGGATTATCTTCCCAATATTTTATGCAATGAAATAATTGGCTAAAATTAGTATTTAAATAACATTCATTTTGTAGTACTAAGATGTAAAGTTCAATCAGTTAAAACAGGAAGTGTGAGATCTTTTGGTCAGAAAACAGACCATTTACTCACAGAGCATTTTATCAGCGCCACACCCCAATTTCCCATGTACGGGGCAATGAGGATCTGATGTTCTTCCTGCATACAGTGTGGTTTGCATTACAGGGAGGGTATCTCCAAATTCTGAGACTTCGGGACTTTTATAAGAAGGCTGAAAGAGAGAGACAGAGATAGAGTGAAGGAAGGAAGGAGGGAAGAAGAGAGACTTGTACTCTATAATGCCATACTGTAAACAAATCCTCTCCAGAGAGGGGCAGGGTCACACTACTCTGGAAATAAGCAAAATTCTTTAAAGGAGAGGGGCGAAAAGGCATCTCTGGGTTTTATTACCTTTAGAATGTAAGCACACAACTTTGGGAGATATGTCTTTCAATCTTTCTAGAGCAGTGCATTATCTTTAATTTCCAAGATTTATTTACCACTCAGTTTCCTTTCACCCACACTGTCAGTGCTCCCCTCGGAAAGCCCAGACTGTGAAGAAACGTGGAAATAGTCTCAGAGAATTGTTTTCTTAACAAAGGCTGGTTGCGAGGAAGACTAACATTAGGAATCTAGCTAGAAATATGCTTAACACTTAGGTTCTAGGAGATTATCCAGATTCAGAGTGTTCCAGTGGGCATGAAGAGGAGGGACTAGATCTGAGAGGCATATTTTATATTAAACTTGACAGAATTTTGTGATTGAGTAGATATTAAGGGGTATGAGAATAATGAGTTAGAATTAGTATATACTTTCAAGGATGGATGATCAAGGAAAATTAAAGGGAAATTTTTTTTCAATAGTGGAAAATAGGAATAGGTTTGAACCTATAGTGTTAGAAATGTTGGGAACAGAATTGGAGTGGCAGATGAAAAT
This sequence comes from Lontra canadensis, assembly GCF_010015895.1. NCBI lineage: Eukaryota > Metazoa > Chordata > Mammalia > Carnivora > Mustelidae > Lontra > Lontra canadensis. The sequence continues at coordinate 3,131,490 of NW_022631042.1, forward strand.
TCACTGTATTAAGCACTTTTAGAAATAAGACACTTCTAAGGCAGAAGTGACTGGTGTATGTAGGTGGAGAAAAGGATCTAGAAAGTGGCAGAGACTTTCAGGGAATAGAAGGGATAATAAAATAGTATTTTATTATACATATAAAATATACAATAAAATGACATACTGGGGTCATGCATTCCAATGGAGGTGTCTTCCAGAGAAGTAGATTGCATATAGCACAGAGAGTGCTGAGAAAAATTATAAACAGAAGCTATTTTATTTAGCATGAGAGGCCACCAGTGCCTATGTGACAACAGCTCATTAGAGTGGTTGAGACAGATGCAAGTAATATGGTTAAAAGAGGAGGTGAGTGGAAAAGAAATGAAAATAAATATGTTACTCCATTATACAGAGGGACCACTATCCAGCTGGCACAAACAAAATAATTTCTCACTGTTCTGACAGCTTCGGTTTTGCTTCTCAACCGTCTCGTGCTCTTAGTGACTTGACTTGGTTTTCTTCTGAGACCCCCACATACAAATGCATTTAGAGAAATTTCTGTATTGAACCAAATCACCAGCATTTTCTTTTCATAGATTTACTTTGTTGCTGGACTAATACTTCTGGGATTGTATGTGATCTTCAGGGATTTTTTTTAAATTAACTTAATTTTTTATTAAATCAGCAAAATACAGTTATAATAGGTCATAATCCTGGGCAGGAAACAAAAATTTACATTTAGAATATATTAGTTTAAAATATAATTTTTATCTGGAAATATATATATATGTGTATGTATTTTAACCTTTCCTGTGTTTATTATTCTCCTCAAAATTCCTTGACTTTGTCGAAAATAATTTTGAGAGAATCTTTAAGTGACCTTTAGACATAAGTAGAGCTGAGGATTGTTCATGAGTATAATTATAAAGAGAATTTCATATTTGGAAGCAGGCATCGATAGACAACCCAAACTAGAAGTCTAAATGGCAGCCGTGCCAGGTGAAAGTGTTACACAGCCATCTGGCTGTCCCCTGGGGGGAGAGGAACATTAGAGGTTCTCTTGGCTCCATATTTGGTTTTATTCTTTAGATTAATATATACTCTGCCATGATTCCTGAGAAACCTCCTAGTAAAGATTTCAGGTGTCTAAAATATTCAACCCATGCACAGTTTGAAATTGTATTAAAGTAACTAGAGAAACCTATGTAATTCATTCGGATGCCCAAATTAGTGTAACATTTGGCTTTTCTTTGCCAACTAATTAATTCTGTTCAGGGAGTTTTCAGAAGGAAGTTCAAAAGGTTCCAAGGTTTCTAGACAGAAGCATATGTCAATAAGTTTGTATAAAGCAGCTGAGTTATTGCCCTATAATTTTGCTCAATCCTTTTCTCACGTTAAGAGAGCAGAGAAGGAACTAGATCTATTGTGTTTTTTTTTAAGGTTTTCTTTATGTTAACTAACTGGAATTTAAATAAAAAACTTAAAAAAATAAAAAGGTTTTTTTTTTTTTTCTTGCAGTGGCAAGTAATTTGTCTTTTACATAGTATTAGAACATTGAGGATATGTTAAACTTCAAGGAAAAAAAATAAGTATTGTTTTAGATGTCATCGTAGGAAAGGTTTACACTGAAGACTTTTGGGAGTAAATCTGAGTTTATACTGGACACAGTAGCAAACTACTATGTCATATCTCCACTAAAGTGGAAATAATCTAGATCACCTGATGTCTATCAGGTAATCTAAAAGTCTCTCACAGTAGGTTGTGAGGAGCCTAGACAGCAGTCTGATGCTCCATGACAAACCCTCTTTTCTACTCAGACATGAAAACTATGTCATTCCCTGATTACCACCTGGTTACAGATTACTAATAGTAAGAGACTGCACCAGCAAAATATTATCAGTTGGGTTATATTCTATGAGTTTTGCATCTATTAATTCATTTACTCATAAGTCAGCTCGTGGTACAGTTGCTATTATATAGGATTCTTCTTTTTATGGAAGAGAAATTAAAGTGACTTGCCAAGAAGAACAAACCATAAGCAGTTTACAAGTTACTAGGAAAAGCTTGGATGCAACATGGTCGTTTACAGAACAGTTGGAACTTTGGTTCCTAGCTCTTTTTTTTTTTTTAAAGATTTGATTTATTTATTTGACAGAGAGAACACAAGTAGGTAGACAGGCAGGCAGAGAGAAAGGGGGAAGCAGACTCGTTGCCGAGCAGAGAGCCCAATGCGGGGCTCGATCCCAGGACCCTGGGATCATGACCTGAGCCAAAGGCAGAGGCTTAACCCACTGAGTCACCCAGGCGCCCCTTGGGTCCTAGCTCGTATATCAGAATTTCTGGGTGCTTTTAAAATATATATATTCTTAGCTTTGTCTCCTCAAAGCAAGGAGTTCCATCAGGCACCACCTGAGTTTTTCCTTTGCCAACCTGGGAACTCTGTCGGGGCATTCATCCATGGGAATCCTACAGACCAGTTTATTTCCCTCTCCTCAGGTTCTCTGTCCTGCATTGACTAATGGCCAGTGTCTTGAAACCCAATGGTTCCCATGTCTTGTCTGTTGTTTTTGTTATTTCAGGTGATAGATCTGGATCAGAAGTAGATGTCCTATGGAATTAAAAAAAATCATATTTTATTGTTATCTCTATACATACAGAAAAGCACATCTGTCATTAAGGATGCATTCATAAATGTTCATAAACTATAATCAAAATAGGACAAGACACCACTCAATATCTAAAACAAAAAGATTGTTGAATATATTGCCTATTTTAGGAAAGAGAGTTATACCAGTCAGACACATTGTCTCTGAACAGAGAGAGGGCTCATCTTACATAAAGTTTTGGGAGAAGCATAGAATTCTGATATTGACAGTTGGTAGGTGTTAAGTGAATTAACATTATCTGCAGTATCCACTTAGGTGAGACTTTTTTTTTTTTTATTGATTAGTTATCAGAGGCATCCTTATTTCAGAGAATCCATTTCTGATGAACTGACTTTCAGAAGCAAGAAGCTGTCACTTATTGTAGAAGTACCTTCACTGAAAGGAGTTTCTAACCAACCAAACAAGTTTAAAGCCAGTAACCATAGCTATAGAATAATCCATCTTTATGAGGGTGTGTGAGGCTTCTTTTGTCATTGACTATATCTAAGTAAAGAGCAAGCAAAAGCAAAACAAAAATTTGGAATATTCCTAGTCCCCAGAAAATCCAGCTGGGGCTCTCTTCTTGTTCCTATGCCTCTCTTGAGGAAAGCCACTATTTTGACTTCTAACAGCATGGATTTGGTACTTTACATAAGTGGAATTAGCATATACTTTTTTCTTGTTCTAATTTCTCTTGCTCAGCATTAAATTTTAAAGATTTATCCATTGTTAACATTAATTGGCGTATGTATGAGCATGTACACACATTTGTGTTGGGTATGTCCTAAGTAATGGGATTGGTGAATCAGAGGTATGTATATGTTTCACTTTAGTAGACACAGCTAAACCCTTCTCTCTTGGGGTTGAACTAATTGCTGCTCTCTGAGACTTTGCTTTGCTCCACGTCATCACCAATACATGCTATTATCAAATGCATATGGTCATGCCACATTGTAATTTTAGTTTGCTTTTCCCTGATGATCAGTGAAGTTGAAAAGCTCTTCTCTGGTGATTAATCCCCAAACTCTGTTCATATCGTGAATCCTGGAGCCTTGGAAAGTAGGTTTATACCCTCTAAGCAAGAGATGGGAAAATTACTCTCCAGGAAATCTAGCAGAAAACATTTAGAGATACTGGTACTGGTGGTATCACCCCCAGAAGAATTGAGTCGTATCATTCTATGGTGAAGCCTTATTTGACAAATTTGTCCATGCACACCAAGCTTCTATTTAACAGTCTGAAGTCCAGCTCAGTTAGGAGCAGGCATACAATGGACACTAAACATTTTTGAGAATTAACTAACATGCGTTTTAGACCCAAACTAAAAAACAAAAACAAAGAGATACAATAATTGGAAAGATATGGTAACTTATTCAAAGAAAAGCGGTTTTTTTATATTTTATTTATTTATTTATTTGACAGATCACAAGTGGGCAGAGAGGCAGGCAGAGAGAGAGAAAGGAGGAAGCAGGTTCCCCACTGAGCAGAGAACCTGATGCAGAGCTCGATCCCAGGACCCTGGGATCATGACCTGAGCCAAAGACAGAGGCTTTAACCCCCTGAACCACACAGGAGCACCAAGAAAGGCATTTTTTGTCATAATAATATAAATGGTAGATACTGGTGTAGGCAAAAATTATGTTATAATTTAATTATAATTATAATATACATTAATAATAAATTAATAAATAATAAATTGTCACTATAAATATAAATAAATTAATAACAATTGTAATATAATTATTCTGGGAGGACGGAGGCTCTGGATGCTTATTTGCAGGGGGTGCATACATTGGGTATATGTAGTGGGTACAAGTGTGTACTGGGTGTGGGAGAAGTTATACAGATGATCTAAATTTTCATCTTCCATTGTGAAAAGTAAATACATATGGCTTAAAATTGGAAAAAAAACAAACAAACAAGGAGGCTTAGTATCTGAATGAATGATAGGGATGATAAAATAGAAAGAAACAACAAATAGTTAAAAAGTGGCTGCCACTGGGATGATAACTTAGTGCCTAGTAGGAAGAGGTGCTTTTCCATAAGAACCTTTGTAAAATTAAGTAACCCCTAAAACCGTGCAGGGATAAATATAAGAAGAAACCAAACTGAAAAATTCCTTCTTTTTAAATGTAATAGTTAAGATAGTAACTTTTTTTTTTTAAAGATAGCATTTATTTATTAGGAAGAGCATGAGTGGGGAGAGGGGCAGAGGGAGAGGGAGAAGCAGACACCCCCTTGAGCAGGAAGCCCAATGCAGGACTTGATCCCAGGACCCTGAGATCATGACCTGAGCCAAAGGCAGATGCTTAACTGACTGAGCCACCCAGGCGCTCCAAAGTAGTAAGTTTTATGTGTTTTTTTACCACAATAAAAACAATGGGAAGAAGCTTCCTTGATGGTGATTTTGGTGAGTGCCTCCAGTGAAAAAGAAGATAAGAATGTGGATATACTTGGCCATATTTAACCAGTACCTCTCCAGTAGATGTTACAAGTGCTCACCCCAGAAAGAGAATATGTAAACAGGAGGTAATAGAAGGAAAAACTGCATGATTTTTAAATTAAAAAAAAATTCAGCATTGCTATATTAATATACATAATCTCTGCAAAGAAGGATACATTAATTTTTTAAAAGGTAATAATAAAATAATACCACCTCCTAAATTGGATTATTCATCCTGTTATCAAACGTTTATCTGATACCAAGTGCCAGATGACAGAATGATGAAGACACTTTTTTTTTTTTTTTACTTTAAGTTGTTTGATCTGGTGGAGGAAATAAAAAGCCATACAATGACATTGCAGGGAGTGCCAAAGGGCAAATGAGCACACCCAGACCATGATCACAAACCTCAAGAAGCTGTGAGTGCTTCCCTGAAGAGCATCTGTTTGAGCAAGTCCGAAACGTGGGGAGAAATAACATTATATGAAATAATAGAAAATAGCTATTTGCCTGATGTTTTTTGTTTCTTAAGTATTTGGCCCAGTTATGAGAAAGAGAAAGTCAAAAGAATGAAGTGAAGGTGGTATCTGAAGGCACAAGCTCAGTATTGTGAGTTCATTCTCAGGTCAGCCCCTCACAGCTGTATGTTGGACAAATCTAGTGATTTCTAGAAGATATTGATATCTGGGACCCACAGTCACAGGCTCTGATTGAAGGGGTCTGGCATGTGGCCTGGGCATACCCTATATGACTCAGCAATCCCACTCTTATGTATATACCCCAAAGAAATGAAAACATATTTTTAAAAAAATCTATAATGTTCATTGTAGCATGATTTATACTAGCTGAGATTTGGAAACAACCTAAGTGTCCATCAGTGGATGAGAGAATTTAAAATGTAAATAATAAAAACATATCTATATGTAAAATATATATAAATATATATAAAAATACATTATATATATATATATAAAATAAAGGACTATCATTCAACCATAAGAAAGAAGAAAATCCTACCATTTGTGATAACATGGATGTTCCTTGAGAGCATTATGCTAAATGAGGTAAACCAAATACTGTCTTCTGTCACTGCTACATGGGATCTAAAATAACCATACTCCTAGAAACAGAATTGTGGTTACCGGGGTCGTGGGGCTTGATGGAATTAGGGAAACGTTGCTCAAAAGGTACAGACTTGCAGTTAGAGGATGAATCCATTCCGGAGACCTGATGTACAACATTGTGATTATAATAGTACTGTATTACATACCTCAAAGTTGCTAAGAGACTAGATCCTAAATGTTCTCTCCTTAAAAGGATAATTACGTCACTTGATGGAGCTGTCAGCTGTGGTAATCACATTGCAGTATGTAAATGTATCAGGTCAACAGGTTGTACACCTTAAACTTGGTGCTATATTTCACTTATAACTTAATTTTAAAAAGAGGTTTTTTTAAAAATATATATAAATAACTCCACAGGAAATTCAGACGTGCTGCCAGTGTTAAGAACCAAAGATGTCAACTGTTTTCAGAGCTAAATTTCAGTGGGAGAATATCTCCAGAAGAATGTCTCAGAAAATAGGTTACTGCAGAACTCTGAGACCCCCCACAGGTACACATAATGTATGTATTGTTTTCACATAATATAATGGAAATAGTGCATATTGTAGTTGTAAGACAGGAGTACCAGGGACTAGGAACTTAATTTTCTTTTTAAATATCTTATGGTTTTTAAACTCTGAAGTAGTAAAATCTCAAAATGATTACACCAAATTTTGACTTAATGCGAACGTTTCTGGAATAGCTTCAAGAATCTGACCGTTTTTCAATCTTTGCGTTCCTATGGTGGACATTGGTGTCATGTTGTGTGGTTTGTCTCTGGGTGGCATCTCCCTGTTTCCCCAGTGCTAATAATTCCCTCCCAAACCATATGTCCTTCTCACCAGAACAGTGGCTCCTTAAAACATCCATTTATCCTGGCCATGCTCTTAGTATGTGTGTTTTCCCCATCATTAACCACCTTTTTCACCATAATTGCCTTAATTTCAATAAAATCTCATTTTTTACCTAAAAGACAAATTTCAAGTATTTCTTAAAGAAGATGGTCTCTTTTATTATCTGTCAGTATTATTTCTTGGTTTTACAATGAAATATTGTGAAAAATTCAGATGTATAGATCAGTATCTAAAACAATGTAAAGAGTGTATTGATATACACTGACCTCTAAATGAAGGAGATACTATTTTTTTGTTTTGTTTTCTCATACTTCTTTCTTTTCCTTTACAGGAATAAGATAGATGCAGATAAAGTCACTTTTCCCAATGATTTCCTTCTCTTCATTTCCCAATTTTTTAAATTATAATATATATTTTTGTACTTACTAAGGGTAACCATAAAGTACATACATGATTTCAGGTGGGGTGTATCATCCTGCACTTGGTTTCCCACCCCCACCAGTGAATATTATGTACTTTGTTATACATGTACAATAGTTCAGTGATACTAATTGTATTTTAATAATCTACTGAATGGATAAAGTATAGTTCCTCTGCTCTCTTCCTGAAGAAGAATAGTTAATTTAAAAAAAAAATTTTTTTTACAGTTATAAACTACTTCTGTGAACATTCACATAAATATTTCCACTCTGTTTCTATTCATTGGTTGGCGCTATCCCACTGTAGCTTTAACTTAGGTTTCCCTAATGAGTATTCTATGTGATTGTTGACCATTTAAGTACTATCTTCTGTGAAATGACTTTCCATGTCTTCTGCCTTTTTTCCTTTATTGAGTTGTCATTTTCTTACTTATTGGTAGGAATTCTTTATATATTCTGGTTATGAGACCTTGGCCCATGTAAGTTTTTGGAATATCTTCACTGTCCTGCTGTTTTTGGAGGGCAGAATTCTCAAAATATCTATGAAGTACAGCTTATCAGTCTTGTCTTCTATAGTTAGGGCTTTCTGTCTCCTTTGGAGACAGATAGCTTTCTTTTCCCTAAAGTCATGCAGATACTCTCCATTTTTTTTTTCTTTTAAATGCTTAATGACTATACCCTTCACAAGTAAGCTATATGATCCACTGTTTGTTTAACTTTTGGTATAGTATAAAGTAAGAATCAAGATTTTTTTTTTCTTGTCCTTATATCCAATTATTTCAGTTCTATTTTTTTTTTAAAGACCATCTTTTCCCCAACTATTTGCAATGGGAAGTATAAATCAGTAGTTAACATGTGTGTAAATCTCTTCTGAGCTCTCTTTTCTGTTCCATTGGTCTGTTTCTCCTCAGAGATATTGCACTGTGTATGAACCTTGGTCTCAGTATAATTCCTCCAAATTTGTTCTTTTCAGGATGAAATAATATTTATTATAGGCCCTATGCACTATCATCTCAGATTGTGTGTGTATCTGTGTTTTCCTCTGATGAAAAATTTGAATCTATAAATGTTTATGTGTAATTATATGAAATTAGATTGAATATAATTATTTATATTGTTTATATTAAATTATATAACAGAGTATATATATATATATATTTACACCGTTAAGTGTTGGTGGATGACACTGAAGTTGTTCCTGTTTGTTTGAATTATATTCTATTTTCCTGGACTAACACACCTGTTCAGCGTATGAGCCAGTGGTTGAGAGAAGCTATGAGACTTAGTTCTTCAGTTCATTTTTTCCCCTTCTTCAGTTGTTAGAGCATAGAGCACTTTCTTTTAAAATAGATGGTGCATTTTATTATATTTTTCTCTTCTGATTTTTTGTGTTGCTTTGTTCAAGAATTTTCTTTATCTTTAATCTCCTTTTGTCCCTTCACCAATACATTTGCAAGAAATATGGTGCTTTCCAAGATAGTACTCTCTCTCTCAGGAGTCACACATTCCTGAGACTGCCACATCAGATCCTGCATATTTTCCAAGACCTTCCCCTTAGATCCTCACTCTCCAAGACTCTCATCTGCCATGACTTGTAAATGGTTTCACTGGTTTTTACTACAAGTTGGGTCTTTTCTTTCAGGCAGTGAACCCTAACTGATGTTATCTGTTTACCACTGCTAATAGAGCCCAATCACTTCCCCACTCTCTCTTTTGTATGGATGGATTCTGGTGCCATTTTTCCTGCTTTCCTGATGGTGTTTTGTGTTTATTTTCTCAATTACACGTAGATGGGTGTGTGTAGACCCTTATGACTTCGATTTGTGCTAGGGGTGTGAGCTAGGGGGATTTTAGTTGTTATCTCAATCTATAATATCTGTATGAGACTTTTTGTAGTATTTGGAATGTATGTGGCTACCATTATCTTATAGGATTCTAAAACATATTTATCTTTCATTTTAAAACTATTCCAAAAATATCAACAAATGGCAAATATATAGAAATTTCTTACTTTATGATGGCGTATTTTATACTCCTCCCAGAGGGATAAACATGGGGTTACCTATTACTAAAGACACCTATATATATATATTAGCTCATTATGTCATTCTTTGGATTGATGGAACTCATACCTCAGAATACATAATGATAAACCCAGGGGTTCTTAAAATTCCATAACTGTCCTTATTTTATGGTCTGAGAGAGGGCCCAGGAAACTACATCTCTGAGAAGCCCCTAATGTAAAACAGGTGGAAGAAGAGTAATACTTTCTGATTCTCTTCATCTTATGTTGAGATAATATAAACCGCTGTCTTCTTAATGATAATCAGAATACCTTACAGTCTGTGAAATATCTTCAGGCATATGAACCCAAACCCTGATTAAAGAGCGGAATATACAAATAATTTTTAGACCAAAAATTATTTGTCAAAAAATTCAGAATTTCTGCCAGCTAAATGCTCTCTGATCTTATTCCCAGAAATGCTCCATGCTGACAGTCTGTTTTCTAAGAACTGGTTGAAAAGAGATAACATATGATTCAGCAGTTTGTGATCTGTGTTCTGAATGATCTGATTTTTAAAAATTAATGATAGTGGAGTTAAATGATACCTCCTTTATAATTAGTACCTGAAAAAAATAAATGTATCTTACAGTGCACATATCTTTTATAGATATGGTTATGACTTAAAAGTATCCAAAAAGGACTTTATATCCAGGGATTTGAATGCCTTAGCTTAAAGATGGAAGTTCTAGGGGCACCTGGGTGGTTCAGTGGGTTAAGTGCCTAATTCTTGATTTTGGTTCAAGTTATGATCTCAGGGTCTTGAGATTGAGCCTGGCATTGGGCTCTGTACTAGGCGTGGAGCCTGCTTAAGATTCTTACACTTGGGAGCCTGGGTGGCTCAGTGGGTTAAAGCCTCTGCCTTCGGCTCAGGTCATAGTCCCAGGGTCCTGGGATTGAGCTCCCTCAGCAGGGAACCTGCTTCCCCCCTCTCTCTTTGCCTGCTTCTCTGCCTACTTGTGATCTCTATCAAATAAATAAATAAATAAATCCTAAAAAAAAAAAAAGATTCTTACTCTCCCTCTCTATATGACCCACCAACCCCTTCCCCGCCCATGTTCATGTTCTCTCTCTCTCTGGGGAAAAAAAAAAAAAAAAAGTCATATTATAACTTATTTGTAATTATATATAAGATTTATTGCTCTTCCTCTATCTTTAAAAACACTATTGTTTATAATAAGATCCCCTTAAAAGAAGCACTCATTATTATGAAATTTAATTCTCTCACTCAAGAATGGAGTAATTTGCCTAAATTATATAACCTTTAAAAAGTAATTTAACATTTCTATATAATGATTTCTTTCACATAGAAAAAATGGCTATGCATTAGAGTGCTGTTGTACATAAGAGAAATTTAAAGTTAAGACTTTAAAAACAACTTGCCTATTAATTATCTTTAATTTTACATACTATATATGTTCACTTATTAGGTGACACCAAATGTAAATTAATTCCACATTTTTCTAATTATAACATCCCAAACATTGTTGTGATTTAAATTCTCATGAACCTAGATAATATTGTGTTTTCATGTTTACAAATATATTTAAAATCACACATGTGAAATATTTAAAGAATGTTATTTTTACCTCCATATTTAATGAAAGCATTTTGTTTAAAGTCTTGACAGATAACCTTGACTCTGGTAACTTTGTAAAGACTATAGCCACTCTGGGACTTATCTAACAATTTTTAAGAACCTCCTGCCTTTTCTTTTGACTGCCTAAATTGTTTAGATTTATCACGTTTCAAAATCAGCATGTAAAAAAAAATAATAAAATCAGCATGTCATGCTATCATTGGAATTTTTTACTAGCCCAGTTACTGATTCATGTAACTTTATGGTAGTTTGGGTTTTGTTTTTAATATTTTCCCTGTGCATATATATAGGTATCTCTAGTACATACTACTTAATGTATGGCTTTAGAAAGAATCACTTAAAGGATTTTTAGTAATAGTGATAGCCATCACTTGGACGTGTGAGGTTATGCCTCTTAGAATGCCTAGATCATTCTAGATCAGTGTCATCTAGTCATTGAGATCAATGACTAAAATGACTAAGCCTCTTTCTCCCTCTCACTCTCCTTAATGTAATCTACAAGGTAGCCTCTATAAACATCCAAAGTAGATCAGTTACTGTCATTGCAGGTTAAATTCCCAAACAGTATTTTAAATCAAGAGATGGAAAGAACTGTGCAATTAGAAGGTGTGGGATGACTTAAATAGGAAGCCATTTCTTTCTGAGAGGAGATGGAAACAGAACTTTCCAGTCATGCAATCTTCACTGATTATTTATTTATGCCACAATTCATTTCTTCTTGAGAAATATTTGTAATCAGACACAATTTAGTTAAGCTTCCTTTTTTTTTTTTTTTTGAAGATTTTATTTTTTGATGGAGAAAGAGGGGCTAACACAAGCAGGGGTAGCTGCAGAAGGAAAGGGAGATGCAGGCTCCCCACTGATCAGGTTGCCCAACATGGGGCTCAATCCCAGCATCCCAGGATTATGACCTGAGCTGAAGGCAGACGCTTAACTGATTGAGCCACCCAGGTGCACCTTAAGCTTCCTTAAAGTTAAAAAAAAAAAAAAAAAAAGAACTTTTAGAATTTTCTCTTAATTTAGAAGTTGTTATTATTATGCCCTTTGCAAAGAAATCAGAAGAATTTTCCTTAACCATTTTTTAGAGGTAGTTTACAAGAGGTCCTCTGGCAATTCCCACCACCACCCTTCTGGATGTTGGAATGTGGTGCAGAAGAGGGCCTGTTGGTGTCACCCCTACAGTGATCACAGTTCACATGGGTTCAGAAATTTTCTGCTCTGCTTCTACCTCAATCCATGCTGACATTTTAAAAGCAGTAGCTTATATTTTACATTTTTTTCTTATATTTTTCTTAATGACAATAATATATCTTGAACACTCAAATGTTTGTGTATTCTTTTTAGTTCTTATCCATAATTTTTAAATATTAAATGGAGAATTTTGGCTATTTTCTTTTTTCTTTCAATTATTTCATTGATCTTTCCCAAAGCAGAATATAGGCCATCTTGACTTTTGTTCATAATCAAAATATCAAATGAAATCAATAAAGATTTCATTAAAAACAAAGAAGTTTTATCAACTATACTTCAATAAAAGACTTTTAAAAACTTAAGAAAAAAAGAAAGTTTCTATAATTCTCAACTCAGATAAGAAACATGACTTTGCTTTTCTTATGTAGAGCTATCTAAAAGAATTTAGCATGTAATGATACAGATTAGTATTGAGTCTTCTAAAAGCAGTTAAAGAATATTAGTACATAGGCTGAGATTCCATATAGAAGTATTACAGTAATAGGATCAACCAAGAAGAGTATGTCCTTCATAAAGAAAAGTTCTTTTCATATATCAGTTTTTGGAAAGTATCAGTGAGTCTTAACCTAGCAAGCCACCCTGTATAGAAGATACCACAAAAGGAAATATAATTTAGTCTAACCTGATTTCTTGGCCATTATTAAGTATAGTACAACAGAATTAGTCTTTGAATTACTGATAGCATTTTAGGACTATGTGTATTTTTTTTTAAGATTTTATTTATTTGAGAGAGAGAGTGACAGAACATGAGTAACGGGGTGGGGTAGAGGGAGAAGAAGATCCCCTGCTGAGCAGGTAGCCTGATGTGGGGCTCCATCCCAGGACCCTTCTAGGCTTTGGGAGTTCTAATTATAAGAGAGAAAAACCTTCTCTTGTAGTTACAGGATAAATCAAGTGAACTTGATTTTAATATAATAGATGCATTTCAAAAGTATATATTTTAAAAACTTGATTAATATTTTTAATAATGCTGAGAATTTTGATAATGCATATCAAACCTTTATCTAATTTGCATGTCTTCATGTATAACTTTTGTTAATAAAGGATATACTGTTTTAGTTAAAATATTTGCCTAATATCTCTGGAGAACTTAAGAAAGTCACAGAAGTTATGGAATATAAAGGTAAGTTTGGACAACTATTTCCTCTAGTCAGATGAGGTCTCCATTTCATCCCTCGAGGTCAGTTCCCTTACACTGATCTGTCCCACAAACTGTGAAGACTCATCAATATCATCACCTTTGATGGAAAGATTTATATAGGCTGTTCTCTCATCATTGCCAATTTTATACCTGGCCCAAGTACCAGGATCCATGTCTGCATAGGGCATTCTCTTCCTCTGGGGCATATTATCAATAAACAATTAAAATTTAAGGGAAGAGAGAATATGGGATAAAAAAAAAAAAACAGACTAAAACCAAAGCGTTGCATATGTTGTCATCAGAACAATATAGTCTGATGTATTGTTTTTTTCTCCATTTCTGGAATCCACTTAAAAACCAAGACTCTTTTAGTAGAATAAAAACATTCCCTCCTGATATGTGCACCAGGACCCATTTTTATTCTTTAGCTCTGTTTTTCACCCTTAATTTAAAAAGAAAAACAAGTATACAGCCTCTGTCCTACCGCAGTGACACTTTAATAGCATCATGGAAATAATTTTTCACTTTTTTGTTTTAAACAATAATACCATTGACATATTTTCTCGCTTTTTCTGTTTTAAACTGTCAGCTTCTTAGTGACATATAGGAAGCCTCCTTAAAATAAGATATGGGGAGGGGCGCCTGGGTGGCTCAGTGGGTTAAGCCTCTGCCTTCAGTTCAGGTCATGATCCCAGGGTCCTGGGATCGAGCCCCACGTCAGGCTCTCTGCTCGGCAGGAAGCCTGCTTCCTCTTCTCTCTCTGCCTGCCTCTCTGCCTACTTGTGAACTCTCTCCCTCTGTCAAATAAATAAATAAAATCTTTAAAAAAAATAAGATATGGGGAAAGGAAAAAGCATGAGTTCGCAATCTGAAAAGTTGAGCCCGTGTTAGTTCTTCAGTGCAAGGATCATAAAATTATAAATAATCGAAGGATTCGAGGCCTTTTTTAATGAGTTTCCTCACGTATGAAAATAATGTGGTAGATTGAATAGTCAAAATTGTTCACTTAACTGTCCTGGAATAATAAAAACAATGAATGTCTGTGTAGAATTTGGCACTTAATAAGGCCTTTCTCATATAATTTCATCCTACAGCATTCCCACTCTTTTAAGTCCCATATTGCGAAAGATATTTTAATCCCAAAGAGGAATCTTTTCCATAATTAAAAGGTAATTTGGGAAAGTATGTTAACTTCAGTTTATCTATGGAATAAGTGATAATAAATGTCTCACAGTGGTATATAGATAGTGGTGTATAGATCTCTCCAGTGTTTTTTTGAGGGAATAAAACTCAACTCTAATTAGCTATTTAACTCTTAACCATGTAACTAATTGCTATTGTATGTAATTGCATATTTTCCAGCCAGAGCTTTCTATATATGTGTGTGTGTGTATATAGATACACACACACACACACACACACACACACGGTTTAAGGCTATCAGTCTGTGGTTTGAATGAAGAAGCAAGTTTATAATAAAATATGTCAAGTGGGGTGCCTGGGTGGCTCAGCCGTTAAAGTGTCTGCCTTTGGCTCAGGCCATGATCCCACCATCCTGGGATTGAGCCCCACTTCAGGCTTTCTACTCAATGGAAGCCTGCTTCTCCCTCTGCGGTCCCCCTGCTTGTGTTACCTCTCTCACTGTGTCTCTCTCTGTCAAATAAATAAGTAAATTCTTTAAAACAATATATGTCAAGTAACAATGGCCAGCATAAGACAATTGGATTTCTTTATTTGTGGCAAATAATTTTCTTGTTAAATGGTGATGCACCACTCAAATTTTCCTTCAAAGAAGCCACAAAAGAATTGTCTCCCTTGCTACTGTGGGTGTCCTTAGGTACCCTTCACCTGCCAGCCCTTCTGGATTGTCTTAGCTGGAGAGCCTCCTTGCCGAAGGCCGCATGGCATACATCCAGTAAATTGTGGATGTGGAGGTACACAGGACCAGTCATCCCCTTTAAACTCAAGATAACTTTGTAGAACAGTCCTCTGAATCTTCCCCACTGGGGTGGGGGGTTGTGTGTCAGCCGAGGCTGCAGCTTCCCACTCCCGGTTTCTATAGATGTTGATCCCAGACATCCCAACTAAACAGCCTATGCGCGCAATCCTTTCTCAGAGTCTGCTTCCTGGAGAACTCAATTTGCAAAAAATATTTATGAGACATAACATAAGATGATGTACAATTTATGAGAGAAAATTCATTCAGAGGGATAACTCATGTGACTTATCTTATATAAAACATATAATGGTATTTAAATAAGACTTGAATATTTAAATGGAAAGGCTGTAACCCACTTACAATGAGATCTTAAGTTAATGTGTGTGCATATGTGTGTGTGTGTGACGTACTAGAAACAAACATGTAGGTCTACGGCAGATGGTGTTAATTTTAAACCAAATATAAATTTCCTCCTTCTTCTTTACTAACCAAAATATAATTTTATTCAGAGCAATGTTATTTCTTATCCAGCCAAGATGCTCATTGTTCTGGTCTTTACCATAGAACTAATTTCAGGTCTATGAGATAGAAACAGCATCCGGCTGCCTTTCTGGGAAGGTGTTTGTTCATTTGTTTTATTCTTTTTCTTTTAATGATGGGTTAGATGTGATTGGCCCTTCCCTTTCTAGCCTTCATTCTGCCTTGAGCACAGATGTGCTATTGGAGCTGAGGCATCCATCCATTGGTCATGAGGAGAAAGAAAAGAGGACAGGGAGACCTGAGACACTGGCCCTTATATGGCTGAACTCCCGAGGCAGCCTCAGCAGCCATCCGTTCCCAGACTGCCTGAAACACACGGACCAAAGAGCCCCTAAATTAACATAATCACAGGACTGACTTTCTTGAGTCTTTTAAGAAGGTAAGAAAATGTTGCTTTGTCATGAAATTTAAACAAAATTAATAAATCCCTTTAGCTCGATTTCAGTGTCTTAAGAACATACCAGAGCATCAAATTTTACATAAAGGATGAAGAAGGGAAGAGAAGAATCAGTCCTTTAAATTCTGGTGGATCATGGCGAATAAAAAGAAAGAGTGAGGAAGAATGAGGTTGTCAGATGCCCAGAGTTCTCGTGCCCCATCCTCTACCTCATCCACACCTCAAGTGGGTGCTGTAGAGGTTTCGAAGTATCTGATGGAGCACAGTATCAGAAAGCTGTAGGTCCTTGGGATATATCTACTCTTTAGTTCAGCTATGGCAAAATGCCCTGGCAGTAGGGACAAGAAAATGGCAGAGGAAAGTAAGTAAACTAGATGGGCCTGGGGGCTACAGTCTTGGTTCTTCAAGGCTCATGTGGCATATTGGGAAGAACGGAATTAAATGTCTGGCCTAGGGTTCCTTTCTGCCTTTTAGGAGGGCAGGCGAGAGTGCTTCTGGGAAAGAAAGCAGGCACCCGGTTTAATCTGTAAATATACGAATAACTCAGTTCCTAGAAAAGAAGCCAATATTTATCAGGAGTAGAATTTTACCTATTGAATTCTCTTAGCAGAATGACCCTGCTTTAGGACTGCTCATGGCAAACAAATGTAGAATCTGGTTTTGTGAAATAGGACTTGAAGCAATGTCCTGTGAGCTGTGCAACTATCTGGGTATAAGATGGAGATGTTCCCTATTTTATGGGGTAGCCCTATGCATCTTATCAAAGACCTCATATATTCTTCTGCATCACAGATCATGACTGATGTATCCAGATCTCTCCCTCCTTCCTCTGGTCCTGATTATCTGTATTCTTGACATTACTAATAAGGCTTGACACTGGGTAAGATATCTGTATAATGTTCTGTTTGTTAGATCTTACAATCTGATATTTGTGTTAGCTCATATATATAGGACCCTAGATTCCCCTTATGTTGTACAAAGAATATTCAGAGGTGCTGAGAAGGCCAGGAGACTAACAAATAACTTATATTGAGGGGAAAAACACTGCAGTTTTAAGGGAAAATATGCCTAGTCCAATTTTGGTGAGCTTAGTGGGATCCAATAATTTCAGTAGAATAAAAGCTCTGTGAGAATGGAGATTTTTAATTTTTTTTACCCTATTTCTAATATATTTGCCAAGCACATAGTAACTTCTCAATAAATAAATTATATAAATGTACACATAAGTAAATACATATTTAATAACTGAAGTCATCTGTCTAGGTAATTCACCCTCTGCTAGGATATCTCAGCAATGTGCTCAGTGCTTTAGTCTTCTTGGGAGCCTCTCTAGATGGTGTCAGTGTGTATACAGTAGGAGCTTATGTAACCATGTGACAAAGAGGAAATGAAGGAGGTCATTGAATCAATGTCAGAGTCTTCTGAGTCTCCTGAGGTCTTTCCTGCGGTTCAAGTAAGAGATCTCGAATGCCAGTGTGTTGACATCATATGTTAGAAGCTATTGTCCTACCTATTTGACTCCTTCTATAATGTCTTTGAATAAATTTCCATCTTTGTTTAGAATCCAGGCAAGCCTTTACTCATCCATTGGCCCTCACTGAATTGCCTTCTTTCCTCATACGGACATGGTGGAACTTTTAGTTTCCTTGTACACATCACAAAAGACTGAGAGGCTTGCCTCGCCATAATTATATTTGCCATTCTTAATCTTTCTTTTTTTTCTCCCATGCTACAGTGCATATGGTACTTTTACTGAAGCTGGACATATCTGGGGGTTGGGATGGTCTCTAGACCCTTGACTTTCCTCCCAAAAAAACACTTGTAACCTGTTGTGTCTAGGTTTTCTTCTGGTAAATTTGGTCTTAACTTGGAAATCCAGCCACTAATTCCTTGTTTTTCCTAAATATCTCTCTTCCTTTGAGAGGCCCTTAAGAGGAAAGAAGTTAAATTTTAGCTTTTTATTTACTTTGTGTTATGACTTGCTAGTATCCCAGAAAATATACCTCCTGAATTATCCACCAGTAAGGAAGGGTAATCTTTCAGCAATATTGAGTAAAACCCATAATCTGAATTCTCTGTGCTTGAAAATAAAACTTAAAATTTAAAAGGAGAGATGAAACTTGTTTCTCTGTATTTTGGCATTGATTGCCACTACCAAACTTAAGAACTGAAGACTCTGCCTCAGGACCCCAAACGGACCGTTGACCTCCTTATTCTAGGCTAAATGTATCTGTTCCTTCCTGGATAACAAACTATCTGATTAGAGCTTGCATTTGGAAGGCTGCAAGAGAAAATGTTTTAAGGGCAAAACAAAGTCAATGTTTTCGTATTTGCAAACCATTATCTCTGTTACCCAGAATCACAAAGATCTCCCACCTAATCTTAATTTCTTTATCCTCTCCTCGACAATCCTGCTACCTTTTACACAGCAGTATAAAATGGTAGTTGACTCACAGGATAGATTGGTGGTCAAGAAGCTTCAAAGACATGAAAGAAGCTGGTGGTAATGGCCACAACCTAAGAAAAGAGAAGTAGTAGGTGAAGACATGGAGAAAAGGTGGTCTGAGGGATATAAGGTCAATGAGTGTATATGTTCCTCTCTAGTTAAGGAAATAGCCATGCAGGTATTTTTCTCCTTCATCTTCAGCCATTGGCAGGTACTTTAGCCATTCCCACAGTGAGCCTAGAAATGCAAAGAGAATAAGTTATGAAGCTTGTTCAGTGATCAGAATTGATGAGAAATACCAGATGCAATTTAATGTTTTGAAGAGAGAGGGAATCAGGACAGTTAGCAGAAATGGAATTTAAGAAGGCAATGAATCCAGGTCATTTAGATCGGTCAGCAAGGCCTTGGGGAGAAATAGAGAAAAGGAAAGGAAAACTGTAAAGTGTTTATATTCCTGTGCCTACAATATGAGGAAAGGAAAGAACTAGTAGGAGTTTAATCAAGTAGTTAAGAGCTTTTGGCATGTAGCTTGAGAAAGAAAGAAAACATGTAGAAAAGAGTTTACACTGTACTTATAGACAGCCATTGAGGGGTGGATTAGTCCCATCCTAGAACATGCCCAAAGAAAATTTGGGAAGGTTTGTGCTGCAGAGAAAGCAAAGTCTAGAAGTGACACATCTGAGTCTTATCAGTCCTCCCACTAAGAAGTATGGTTTGTGAGAGACAGACTACACAATTGTAGAGGAAACCTTTGCTGTCTGTCTAATGGTATGTAGAGCAAACCAAGGATCAGCACAATTTAGGAAAATTCACAGCATGATAGAAGACCTAATATAGACAATCAGAACAAATGACACGGAAGAGAACAGATAATTTTGAGAACAAAGGAAAAAAATTGTGATGAGTGTCCTCAGAGGGATTATAGAGGATGTGCTTCTGAAAACAAGATCAGGCTTCTAAAAAAGGAACAGCCAGAGAATAACAAAAAGTTTGGGAGATATTAAACATAGATTGAAAAGTTAAAAGAAAAAAAATCTGAAAAGGCTTAAATATTTTAAATGACTAAAAACCAAATGAAGATTCTGAAAGTGAGAGTCAAAAAATTGCCCCAGGCTTTCCTAAAAAGAATAAACACCTTTCTCTCCTTTCCTAAAGAGAGATCCTGATGGAAATAGATTAAAAGGTAGGAGAAAGAACTATCAAAGCAACAAGAAAAGAAACTTTCCTTCGCTTGAAAAGCATACTTTTTCATACTGAAAGGAGCTCTGTGGATTGAGCAACGTTAACTGAGAAAAGACTAGCACTTAAACAGACCCTGGAAATGTGCCACAGCTCCAAAGATAAAATCATCTATAACTTTTCTTTTTTAAAGAATTTTAAAAAACAGGTGGATTTCAGACATTTCTTATCTAATAATGAGTACAAGAAGAATATGAAGTGTATTTTCCAAGTCCTAAAATAATGGAAAAAAGAATCCAGAATTTATTATCTAGGCCCATTATTATTAAAATATGGGGGAAATTAAGTTTGTTTTTTTGTTTTGTTTTTTAAGATGTCTAGGATGATGACGTTATACCATGTTTAGGCTTCTCTGAAAGCTTTGTTCGAGTAAGTACTACTGTGTGTCAAAAAATAAGTATAAGTCCTAATATTTAAGCAGTGGTTAGAAAAGAGATAGTGGTGTTTGTTTGTTTGTTTGTTTGTTTGAAAGTGAGATAGTGGTTATTAAAAGAACTCACAATTAAAGAGGTGTAACTTGAGGATGACATAAATTTCCGTAACAGAAGAGTTAATGTTAACTTTGAAGCTTGATCTCTTTCATCAGTCATAATCAGCAAGTTAGGTTGCTCAGGACATGAAAGATAAGTGGGTTTCAAATGGAATTCCAGGTCTCTAGGTAAGGGTATATACAAAGCATAGATACAGAAAAGAGAAAGTGGCTTGAGTCATTGTTGGAGAGTAGATGGTGATTAGAATGGAAATATTGATAGGAATCATAGTAATTTTGGCATTGAAATCAAAGTGATCAAATAGAATGTTGGTTATTTCCATTTTTAACATCTTTTTTAATAAAAGAAATCCAAAGCAAAACCAAAATAAAAACAATCTCAAAGCTTTACCAAGTATTCTCCTTACTATCTTTATAGCTTAACCGGTGATCTTGGCGGGGGTAAGGAGGCAGGGTAGAAGAAAGGACCATTACCACTAAACTTATCAGTACTCTCCTTCTATAGTCCATATTTTTGTTCTGAAATATAATTCTTTCTTTTATTTTTGTGGTGGTCTAGCTATATTCCATAAGTCACTGGTAAGAGTGGGATAGGTAGATAGTAGAATTTTTTTTTAACCTCTAAATCAGTATTCAAATAATACTATAGCTTACTGTGGATATCCTAATAATCAATAATATACGTTGTCTTTAAATATTAATTAAAATATAAAACAGCAGATGTGCAAATAGAACAGAAAGTTTTAGTAATACACTTCAGCTGACATGAGATACCCAAAATTTGGTCTTACCTATGTGAAGAATATGTACAAGCAATGATAAATAATAACATATTTCCTGGAGAAGCTTTGTGTTTCCATGTACTTTATGCCAGTAGAAAGTCATCATCAGTGGATGGGGTACCTACGTGGCTCAGTGGGTTAAAGCCTCTGCCTTCAGCTCAGGTCATGATCTCAGGGTCCTGGGATTGAGCCCCGCATCAGGCTCTCAGCTCAGCAGAGAGCCTACTTCCCCCTCTCTCTCTGCCTGCCTCTCTGCCTACTTGTGATTTCTCTCTCTGTCAGATAAATAAATAAAATCTTAAAAAAAAAAAAAGAAAGCCATCAGTGTAATCTTCCAAAATGCCTTTAAAAATGTGTACATATTAGTCATTACCCAACAGTAATGGGTTTTATTAAATTACCTTGGTAGCAGCAGTCTTTATTTCTATGTATTTGACTGAATATTTACATCCTCCCTCTTCCCATCCATTGCTGGTTTATTTTATGATCTGTCACCCAGCCAAAAGGAAGAATTCAATGGAAGCAATGCTTTAAGACTTCTCTTTCATTTGGTAGCTACTTTCAGGTCATTAGAAAAAAGTGATTAGCAGTTTTCAAACCTTGCTTCCTATACCTAGATAGAAATGCTTGTTCCTAACATGTAAATTTATTGCCATACACCTGTGGGAACCAAATGGGGATTGCAGTTGCGTGCCCTTAGCCCACATAATTACAGAGAAGCTATTAACACCTCAGCCATAAAGTCAAATAATTATCTTACCTCTATTATATCCAAATCCTCTGACTTAGGGACCACATGATAGTGTTCGATAGAAGAGTGTAATGTGCTATATAACTGACAAAGTAAACTTTATGAAGAACCATAAAAGAATGTCTATCTGGTGGAATAGCTGCAAATTGTTACAGAGGCTTCAGTTTTATGTAAAAGCAAGAATGCATTATAAAAGGATTTATTACATGAGGTTTCTCAATGAAGGGCAATGAAAAAACTTGATAGACCTTAGCAGAGAAGCCTATGAAAGTTAAAATATCTATTTAAATAACTTGGGGTGATTTGATTTTTAACCATGGAGAAAGAATCAAGAACACTTTCTTGGCTGCCTAAGAGCTAAGCTCCAAGATTTGAGAAAAACGTGCCTGAACGGACTGAAACAAAAAATTTGCATGCCTCTGGAGGATTTTAATTGTTAGACATAATGGTAGAGGAGAATTGAGATATGATCATTGCTGAGCCAGATGACTCAAAAACTCGTGGTATCCCTAATTTAGAAGGACACGAGCATAGAGGATATCTCTATCTCCTTCTTGACAAATGGTATGAATTTTTTGAGAAAGGAATGTTCACACATCGAGTCCCTTATGTCTGGAGTCTTCATCAGTATAGTAGCCAACAAAGACACAGCTGGTAATTCTTATAGTTCTCCAGTTACCTTCCACCATGATTTCAGCATAGTCAGTGTTTTCATCAATATTCCAAATTATCAGCGAATGTGTCCTATTCAATTCAATAGCAAATATTTCCTACGTATTTCCCACTCTACTTTTTTAACTTGAAAGTACTTGAGTCTTCACGTTTAATTTTTAATATTGAGACCTTGTTAGCTGGCCTTCATAATCTCGCTTTGAAGGAAGCATTTGTCATCATAAATACATAATTGAAGTGATGTCCTGGTTGGGTGGCTGTGCTGAAAGCTTGTCATGGTCAAAAAAAATTGTAGTCACTTGAATTAATTCTAATTATTTAGCTTTTATTCTGTCTTGTCTTAAGAATCTACTTGGGCTTCTGAATGCAATGGGCATCAAAATAAAAGTTCAAAGCCTTGTGTTTTTGAACAGCCCTGGTGAGGCTTGTATTAGTTTGCTAGAACTATCTTAACTAAGTACTAAAGACTGGGTGGCTTAAACAGCACAAGTTTATTTTCTAATAATTCTAGAAGCAAGAAGTCTGAGGTGAAGGTGTTGGCAGAGTTGGTTTCTTCTAAGGGCCTTTCTCCTTGGCTTGTAGATGGACTTCTCTCTGCATGTGTGGATCCTAATCTCTTCTTTTTTTTCTTTTTTAAATAAAATTTCTAAAAAGATTTTATTTATTTGAGAGAGAGAGCAGGAGCAGAGGAAGGGGCAGAGACAGAGGGAGAGGCAGGCTCCCTGCTGAGCAGGGAGCCCATGTGGGGCTCATTCCCTGACCCTTAGACTGTAACCTGGGCTGAAGGCAGACACTTAACCGACTGAACCACCCAGGTGCCCCTAAACATACAGCCCTCAGTGACCATGCAGGTCACATGCTCATGAAATAGCCCTGATTCTGAGATATCTACCAAAATTGGATAAACTATTTTTTATAAATAATCAAGAGTTAAAAAATATAAGTCTGAAAGTTATGAGTGCATGTGTATCTTTTTCCGTCCCTTTCCCCCAGGAAAAATTTTCCTAGGAAAGTTTGAAATGCAGTTTTGTATAGGACACTTTAACTAGCTAAATAAGGGTACTCAGTAGAAAGCACATATGGTAAAAGTAAAAATATTTTTTGTTTCATTTTTAATTCAAAGTTTTATTGTGCCAATACTGGCCAAGGTATATTTAGTCCTAGGAATATTTATCTCCCCAGTTGAACTCAAATGTCACTATAAATCAGTGTTGTCATTTGATAGCAAGGAAAGGAGTAATTTTATGGTTGACTTAGCAAATGAAAGATTTAATAGTAAATTATTCAAGTCACGTGAATGTTCTGTGTTAGTAGATAAATGCACCTGAGACTAGTTCAGTAATCCAGTTACGTTAGACATTGTGTCCTTAAAATTTAACCTGTTTGGTTTTGTTTGTTGACAATCAAGCTCTTTATTTCACTTAAAATTCTTACATGTCCATAAATGAAAAACAAATGTTTATGTGAATCTAGGATGTGCTTCTGTTTATGAAAGACTGTCAGGTTACCCTAACTCAGCTAACATCTGGCTTTCGCCTTTCAGCAAAGCTGTAACACAGATGAGGGGGAACTGTTAGCCATTAGGGCAATAATCTGGAAACCATCTAAAGGAAAATGACTTCTAGGAGGTGAACAATTTTTAAGCATCCAAATCTGGAGGGATATGTGCAACATTTTTAAAAGCATGAAAATATTTTTTAAGTACACAGTTTTCTTTAACATTGCCAAATTATTTCAATTTTCATTACAAAGTCTTTGCCTCTTTGTTTTCCTTCTCATAAATTACCTCCTAAATTCTTAGTAAAAAGTGACAAAGTAGTAGAAACCAGTGGATGAAATACTATTAATTTAATGTGTAATTATTTTAATTAAGTTTGAGGACATTATAGGTAGTATATCTAAGTCTTATAAGCAATTTGAGCTATGGCAGTCTCATGTCATTTCCAAAAGGAGTTCCTGAAAGGCAGGCAAATTAATAAAACTTTGGAAAAGCTATATTTTCTCTTTGCCTAAAACAGTGTCTTCTTTTTTTAAATCAGTGTTTAGATATGGCTCTTCTCTATGGAGATTACCCATACACAAAGAAAACCTAAAATGAGTAGTGGTAGCCTTACCAAGAAAGAATTCTTTGTAAAATTAATGAGGAAATCCAGAGAATTCTCTAAACTGCACAAACTAAACACTGATGCCAATATTTCAAGAGATCTAGGAGATTAGTTAGTTTGGGTAGAACTAACTTCTGGACCTCGGGCAACTGAACATCATCTCTTTTTCTAAGAACATAATATGTCCCATATAATCATATAATCGCAATAGGCAATTAGCCAGTCCATTGGCCTGTGGTTTCTTCCCCTACCTCCCCTCACAATATACACCCACCAAAATACTTGCAAAAGGACTTGCAAATTCCTCTACACATATCAAGAACACAAATCAAGACTGCCTGGCACAGTTCCTGGCATGTGAAGGTCTAACAGCCTCTTTCTTTAAAGAATATGCCTTATAGCTGATAATGCAGAGACTTAGCAAGGGCCAGTGACTTACCTGAAGGGATGTCTAGAGGATAAGGCAATGGCTTCCCCACCCACTGCCCTCTGCATTTCACCAAGCTATCCCCTAGTGTGGAAGCCTTTGATACCTGACATTTCTATAACAACAAATACTATGTGTGAGTTGAGAAACTACGGGTTCAACATCAGTGGCGGACTAAGAGTCTATCATTCATGTAAATCTTGTGCTTAGAACATTATTATCAGCACCAATCAACACCTAAAACAGATTCCTGAATTTGCCAACTGGGATAACTATTTTTTTTTAAGATTTTATTTATTTATTTGACAGACAGAGATCACAAGTAGACAGAGAGGCAGGCAGAGAGAGGAGGAAGCAGGCTCCCTGCTGAGCAGAGAGCCCGATGCAGGGCTCGATCCCAGGACCCTGGCATGACCTGAGCTGAAGGCAGAGGCTTTAACCCACTGAGCCACCCAAGTGCCCCTTGGATAACTATTTTTCAAATCCTTTATTGCATGCTAAATATTCCTTAGATCCTTTTCAGAGATCAAAATTCTGTGCACTTACAAAACAGGGTTGATATTTCAAAATTGGTTTATCTAATTAACATAAGTGATCTTCCTGGGAAATATCTTGCTTTTCAACATTATGTCTGGTTTATCTGAGTTTGAAATCTAAATTGAATAAAAACAAGATAATCTCTAAAACTCCATTTTATCATTCCAGACACTATAGCTACTCAACCACCAGCTTAGCAACTATAGCATTTAGCAACAACTGATGACGGGAAAGGCTTTGACATCCATTGACCATACTAAAATGTATTACACTGTGATAGTAGGCAGAGCATACCATAATAGTCACTCGTGCCATCATTTCGTAGAGGTGTAAACTGAGTTTTGAAGGGGTGTGCATTTGTGGTTCAGAGCATTGGCTCTGGAGATGGACTACCTGAGATAGAATCTCAACTCTACAACCAAAGTGAACACGGAGCAGCAAAGTAACCTCAATTTCCTAATCCATAAAATAAGTCTGTTGCAAATCTTAACTGACACAGCACTTAGAACATCATATGGCCCATTGTAAGCTTCCTATAGGTAGGTTGGCGAACATGACTCAGCAAATTGCACAGATCACAGAGCAGAGGTAGAGTTTCCAACCTTCGCATTAAAGCACTAGGTTATACTGCTTCTCTGGTTGCTATTTCAGCCCCCCACCCCACCCTTCACCTCAAGTGGGCAACATTTAAGGAGGGTGCTTCTGAGTACAGAATGGATCACAGTTTTACTAGGAGGACCTAAGGCCTTATGACCACATAGGACTATTTTCTCTTCTCTTTTTATTTTTGTTTCTTTTAATTACTGCGTTTTCTATTTGTAAATACGGGTATGACCTGAAAGTATTGAAAATCCCCCTAAGCTGTGGACAAGGAGAACGAGATATCAATTACCTAGTATTTAGCAAAATCAACAAGATAAAATGTAGCCATTTCATCTGGACCTGCATTCAAAGTGGTGTGAAATTTGACCATGAACAATTAGGAAAGCAAACCTCTAAAACGGGTATTTCTTATAAAATATAGTTTTGGGGAGCCCGGGTGGCTCAGTCGTTAAGCATCTGCCTTTGGCTCGGGTCATAATCCCAGGGTCCTGGAATCGAGCCCCACATCGGTCTCCCTGCTCAGCAGGAAACCTGCTTCTTCCTCTCCCACTCCGCCTGCTTGTGTTCCCTCTCTCACTGTGTCTTTCTCTGTCAAATAAATAAATAAAATTTTAAAAATATATAAAAATATATATAGTTTTAAAAGGTATACCTCATATCTGCTTGCAGTCTACTTACAAATAAATAGGCCTTTTAAAAATAATATCTGTGTTCATTCTCTTTAATATTTCTATTGTATACTTTAGTAAAAGAATAATAATATTTCTGACATAGTCATATTTAAGGGCCTTTAGGAAAAAATTGTGTTTAAAAAGTTAATTATGCTCTATTTGGCATTCATTGTGGTATGTGTGAACTTTATAATTAATTATATGGGATTATCTATTTATAAAGCAGATTTCCTTACTAACTGGAAGACTAATCATGTGTTCTAATTTCAAATTACTGTAAAAAATTTATTTGGATAAGGTAAACACTTACGTGAAAGGATTGCTTATTTTATGATCCATGTATAGTATTGAGAGTAAGTTAATGCATTCATTTGTTTCAAAAAGAATACGAAAAGATTGGTGAGACTAATGTATCAGTTTTACCTGTTTATACTGAATGTATACCATGAAAAGAATAATTATTCATCTAATCCTCTTTTAAAAAACAGTCTCACTGAGAGAAATAAAACAGTTTTGAATGTGTGAAACCACAGGAATTGATAGTATGACATTCTTTATGCTTGTTAAGATATCCTGTCTAAATAGAAAGCCTTTTAAAAAGCAAGATTAGTAATCCCACACATGTAGTGTTAAGAGTCTTAGTACCTAAATTGCAGGTCCAGAAAAATGCTGTTGCCATCACAAAAGGCTTTTTTAGTTGTGCTAATGAATTTTTCATGCTCTAAATGTAGGAGGAATTAGAAGGAAGTACAGTTACTCATATAGACTCTCTCAAAAATTTTAGCAAAGCCTCTCGTATATTGTCACATGATTTTCAGGAACCAAGGACAATGTATTTCTAATGTGAAATTTTTCCTAATATATATTCAAATAATTAGGAAGCTTTCTTCATTGTTTGTTCAGTCAGTAACAAAAAGTTCAATCACTAAAATCACTTAAAAACATCATGAGGGGCGCCTGGGTGGCTCAGTGGGTTAAGCCTCTGCCTTCAGCTCAGGTCATAATCTCAGGGTCCTGAGATCGAGCCCCGCATTGGGCTCTCTGCTCAGCAGGGAGCCTGCTTTCCCCTCTCTCTCTGCCTGCTGCTCTGCCTACTTGTAATCTCTCTTTCCATCAAATAAGTAAATAAAATATTTTAAAAAATCACAGAGACTACAAAATTTTAATTGAAACACTAATTCAATTAGCCTGTCTCTCAGAAAAGGTTTCATCATAAAATTTGGAAGTTGTACAATTTATTGATTTTTCTTAAAGTTTTATTTATTTATTTGACAGACAGAGATCACAAGTAGATAGAAAGAGAGCGAGAGGAGGAAGCAGGCTCCCCACTGAGCAGAGCTTGATCCCAGGACCCTGGGATCATGACCTGAGCTGAAGGCAGAGGCTTTAACCCACTGAGTCACCCAGGTGCCTCTTAAATTAATTTTCCTTTTAAGATTTTATGTATTGATTTGTCAGAGAGAGAGAAAGCACAAGCAGGGGGAGCAGCAGGTAGAAGGAGAAGTTGGCTCCCCGCCAAGCAAGGAGCCCAATGTGGGACTCGATCCCATCACCCTGGGACCATTACCTGACTTTAAGGCAGACACTAAAGGGACTGAGCCATCCAGACCTCCCTTACAATTTATTTTTTATATTTTATGTATTATACTTCAGAAATAAGTGTGGTTATGTTTTATCCTTTACTTTCAAGTGTAACACTTTCTGTGTCTCCTATTTTTAGCTACCTCTTCTAACATAGGGGCCACTGAGCCATTGTCATATATATATTTTTTAATATAAAAGGAGAATTCAGCCACAGAATGTCATCTTTTCTGCTAAAGGTCCTTTCAAGGATGCTTTATGAATGTTGCATAGTAGCTAGGCAGAGGGAGGTAAAATACACTTTCAAGGCCATGTAAATAGAATGAGCAGTTATGTTAATTTAGTTCCAATTTCCTAAAATTCTGTTTCTAAGACCGTGACAATTCACATGCTCTAAAGGAGGTGGTAGGGATACATCCTGGAGTATTATTGGAATCACCATACTGATTTTACTGGCTTCTCTCTTTAGGGTTCCATTTATTTGTACTGCTCCCTGGTACCCTGAGGTCTTCATAAATCCCAGGCATTCGCTTTTCATTCTCCAGGTTTCTCTCACATTTTCTTCCTTCTGCTCCTAAGTCTTGCCTTCTTGCCTGCACCTTGGTTTTACTCTTATAAGTTGATTAATAGATAAATTAATAACTGTTCAGGTCTAAGTCCACTTTTCCAGCTGTCAGGATTTAGAATATTATCAGCACAATTCACACACAAAAAAGACAGTTGTTGTGTTAAATGATACCAGAAGGTGAAGTGAGAGGTATAAAGTCTGGCTACAAGGGGACATGCTTTGGGTAATGTCCCTCAAACTGCATCTATACAAGCAAACCCATCTTTCCTTTCATCTTATAGAATTAACTAAGAGTTAATAAAGGGTTAAAATGACTTCTTTTAAAAATAATTATTTGTTTGACAGAGGGAGAGCACAAGTGGGGAAATGGCAGTCAGGGGGGAAAGGGAAAAGCAGGCTTTCCAGCCAGTGGGGAGCCAATGCTGGACTTGATCCCAGGACCCTGGAATCCTGACCTGAGCTGAAGGCAGATGCTTAACCAACTGAGCCACCCAGGTACCCCTAAAATGCCTTCTTATGATGTAAAAAAGAAAAGCAAAACAGATGGGTGGGGGGAGGTTTGGCAAAAACATTTTGTCAGCTTTTCTTTAACGCGTAGAGTCTGAAGGGATTTTCAAGTTTAAGAAATCACAGAAGTGGGGTGCCTGGGTGGCTCAGTGGGTTGGGGCCTCTGCCTTCGACTCAGGTCATGATCCCAGGTCCTGGGATCGAGCCCCGTGTCAGGCTCTGTGCTTGGCGGGGAGCCTGCTTCCTTCTCTCTCTCTGCCTGCCTCTCTGCCTGCTTGTGATCTCTGTCTGTCAAATAAATAAATAAACACTCTTTAAAAAAAAAAAAAAAAAAGAAAGAAATCACAGAAGTGCTAGGGTGCCTGGGTGGCTCAGTGGGTTACACATCTGCCTTCGGCTCAGACCAGGATACCATGATCCTGGGATTGAGCTGCACGTCGGTCTCCCTGCTCACTGGGAAGTCTGGTTCTCCTTCTGTCCCTCCCCTTGCTCATGCTCTCTTTCTATCAAATAAATAAAATCTTTTTTAAAAAGTCATAGAAATTCTAAATCTCTCAGAAAGTTAATCTTCTAGACACAAGAGCTTTCTTAACTCACCTAGAAATGTGTTCCCTAGTCCCTTGACTATGATTTCCCAAAGATGGTCACTAATTCCTCATTGAAGTTTCTAACTCTCACAGCCATGAGTCTGAAACTATGCTTCACACAATGAGTTGAAAACACAGCAATTTTCTAGAATGATAATTCAGCAAACATTTTGTTCCAGGTAAAGCTTGGTGAAGCAGAATATATTGGTACAGTTACTCCTACATAGACATGATAAAAGGCAGGCTACATTTCCTATCAAAATTAAAGTCACTGATTTATTGATTGATTTATATTAAGTAATAAGATGACTGAGGTCCTGTACTGTTACTCCTTTCCTAGTTTCATGGCCCTACAGGGGACTTCGACTTTCTACTGTGTTTTGACATCTAAACCCTGTAGTTTATTAGGGAAGCCAGAAATCTAAGCAACTGAGCATGTCACCATCCTATGATATGTGCTGTAAGTGGTCTTTAAGCAAGACTATTAGACACACATAGACCCAGAAAAATATCTTTTATTTCTGATTCCCATTGCACAGTCTAGATTCTTATTTCCAAATCTACTACAGAAAGTGGGCATTCCCAAACAGCATCTCTGATCTACTGTGCCATCTTCCTTTCCTCACAGACCTGCAGCTCTGAGGTCTCAAAATGATGAGCCCCAGGGCATAATGGGAGTGAGATCTTCCTTCACCACACCCTTCTCTTATTCTCTCTGCTCTCCACGTAAGGCCCCACAGCCTAGGTGGTTGTCCCTGTCTCTGAGCAGTGGGCTCCCATTTTGAAATCCCATGGAGTTGGAATAGCAACTCTTCATAGTGCTCTCCCATTGAGAAATGGCACTCTAGAAACCAATCTGGGATTGTGGCACTGTTTTCACACAGAGTATGTGTCCATCTTCATACTAGGAGATAGCATCAGGAGAGATGATACAAATCTTATTTGTATCTATTGGTTGAATTTTTATGCTACTAATATTTTTTCATGAGCTTGTATGCTTCAGACACTATACTGATTGTTTCCTATGGATTATTTTGCCTAATTTTAGTAATAGCTAGATTAATTGTTAATATTGTGTCTAATAGATTTAAAAACTGAGTCAAAAGGATGCTTTATGTTGCTTGGGGCAAAGTAGAATTAGAAACTCGCCAAACAGTGATACAGTTACTAAGTAGAAAATGCGGAACACAATTCAGATTTGTGATTCCAAAGTGTATGTGCATAGCCATTAGGCTATTATTCTCCTATGTGTAAATCCACCATGTACTTACTGAATGTTTACTCTGTGCGAGGAACCATCAAAGGTGCTGGAATCACGGCAAAATCACACAAAAATTTGCTGAGACCAGAGCTGCTCTCATTTGCTTCCTGATACGAAGAGTACAGAGCAGACCTTCAAGGTGGGAGCCATGGTCAGCTCCTCTAGCCGAGCCCTTGAGCTGGTGGCATCATTAGCTCCAGCCTACAAGGCTGACCTAACCTCAGTCACCTTCCTTAAAGACAGGTTGTGTCTAGTTGGTAAACCATCCAGCTGGTAGATATTACACTGTGCTAGTTTGTTTTTTGTTAAGTAAACTTCTTATTTTAGAATAGTTGTAGATTTGTAGAAAAGTTGTGAAGGTAATAGAGAGTTCCCATATACGTCATGGCCAATTTCTTCTATTATTAACTTTATGTTATGAATATGGTACAGTTATCCAAATTAAAGAATCAGTATTGACACATTATTATTAACTAAAGTCCATGCTCTATTCACATTTCTTTGTTTTTACTTGATGTCCACTTTCTGTTCCAAGATCCCATGCAAATTACATTTATTCAATGTGCCTTTTTATTCTCCTCTTGGCTGTGACATTTTCTCAGATTTTCCTTATTTTTGATTACTTTGAGAGTTTTGAGTAGTAATGGTATTTTGTTGGCACTGTTTCTCAAGTGGGATTTGCCCCATATTTTTCTCATGATTAGACTGAAGTTTGGAGGAGGAAGAGCTCAGAAATAAAGTGCATTTTCACTGTATCATCTCAAATGTATGTATGACTAACATAGCTTATGATCATTAGTGTTGACCTTGGACATGTAGCTGAGGTGCTTTTTGTCAGGTGTCTCTCCTGTTTCTCCTTTAACAGCCTTCCCATGCTGTCTCCCTCCGAAGTTACTTGGTGCAGCTTATACATAAGGAATAGAGTAATGCTCTGCTCCCATAAGGCAGAGGGTTTAGAATTCTTCTGCATGGGAGACTTGTCTCATAATTCCCATTTATTTATTGAATTTTTCTTTCAATTATACAATCAGTATGGACTCATGGATATTTATTTTATACTTGGGTTATAATCCAAAGTTACTTTAGTTATTTTGTTCTTCAAATCATTCCACCCATGACCACTAGAAGCCTTTTCAGTTGGTTCCTGTTTCTTTTCCATCATACCCCTCATTCTAGGTTTTCTTTTCCTTTCTTTTTTCTCGATTGCTTTTTTACTTTCTGACACTATAAGATGCTCTAGAGTCATCGTGTATGTTCCCTGTCTCAGTCCTGGAATTGTTCATTTTTCCTAGGATCTCCAGTTCTTTTTATTGAAGAATAGTATAAGAAACCAAGTACTGGGAGCTAAGTGTGCTCATTGCACTAGAATGTTGCTGCTTTTAAGCTCTCTCTTTTGACAGAGCAATGAAATATATGTGTATTCTATCTATGTAAATATGTATCTATAAATAATTCTCTTTGTATATATCTGTACCTATATTAAGCTAAACAAATTCATACTGATGTCTTCAACTCTAATATATTATCACATGGCTCATTCTAGCCTTCTGCCTTTGCTTTCTTGCCTGTAAGCAACCACTTACAACAGTTTTTTTCATCCCGAAGTAATTGTAACTCATTCTCTGGCTAATATACCATCAGGAATTGAGGATGAAAAGATGAATAAAATAATTCTCTTGATACTTTTGAAATTGTTCTCCACACAGCTTCCAGAATGATCTTTTAAAATTGTAAATCAGACTGTTACTCTTATAATTAATAAGCTCTATGGCTTCCTACTGCTCTTGGAATAAAATCCAAATTCCTTACCTTGGTCTAAAGGACCCTGCATAATCTCACTTCTTCCTGCTTCTCCCTCCCCAGGACCTCCTTTCCAGTTAGACAGCTTGCCAGTTTTTCTGTTCCTTAAGCCAATCAAACTCAGTTTTTGATCACTTGACTTAGGTATTTCTTCTACATCAAATACTTTTCCCTCCAGTCCTCACATATTCAGACCCCTTTGGGGTCTCAGCTCAAATGTCACCGGCTCAGGACATCTTCCCACACTACTAGATCCAGTATTGCTCCTCTAGTTACTCTGTCTCATTTTCCTGTTATCTCCTCCTTTGCATTTGACAGGATCTTTAAGTTTCTTGTTAATTATATATTTACTTGTGAATAACAATTCTCACCTCAAGGATGTAAACACCGCTGTGAAGAACTTTCACTCTCTACTGATATTTCCACCACTGAGATGCCCATTTCTTTTTAAATTTTTTCCAAGATTTTATTCATTT
Source organism: Lontra canadensis (assembly GCF_010015895.1). Taxonomy (NCBI): domain Eukaryota; kingdom Metazoa; phylum Chordata; class Mammalia; order Carnivora; family Mustelidae; genus Lontra; species Lontra canadensis. Next base: position 3,165,369 of record NW_022631042.1, read on the forward strand.
ATTTATTTTGAGAGAGAGAGAGAGCATGAGCCAGGGGAGGGGCAAAGGGAGAGGGAGAGAGAAGCCTGGACTCCTAGCTGAGCATGGAGCCCAAGATGGGGCTCGATCTCACCACCCTGAGATCATGACCTGAGCCCAAACCAGGAATTGGAGGCTCAACCAACTGAGCCACCCAGGCATCCCTGAGATGCTCATTTCTGTAAATAACTTGGCAAACACTGGTGGCAGTCTCCTCTATGAGCATTGGCTCTGCATCCAATTCCCCAGTGGGATTGCATACTTCTGTTTACTCGCCTGTAGAGTAAAAATAATCATTTGGATCCATAATCTACAGTTTGTAGGTATGGAGCTACAGTCAGGGATAATAAGAATAGAACAGTCTGGCGGGGATATGGTTGGGGGTGGGTGGAGGGAATACATGCAGGATTTCGTTGAAAAAAGGCTTCATACTAAAAAATAATAATAATAATAATAATAAATTGCCTGTTCTAGTCTGGTTCTCCTTCTTGTATACCTTCCACAGGCAGCATTAGGATTTTCGGAGGATTGAGACACTGAACCAGCGTAACCTAGGAAAGGGTGTTTATTTGGCTAAGATTTCTGGAAATGGGAATAAGATTGTTTTAAAGATGGAGAAAGGCACGTTTTCCTAGGAAAAACATGGGTTTGGTTAGGTCCTTAGCTGATGCAGGGGATTTAGATGAAGGTGTGGAAAGGAAATTAAAACCAAGAAGATGATTTCTCTGAATTGAAGTTCTACGAAAGAGATGTGATTGCTCTTGGAAGGAATAGCAGAAGACATATTCTAGGAAGAGGCAATGATAGGAGAGGTTCTAGAACTGCTTAAAAGTCCAAGTTTTTGTCTGAGGCATGAGAGAATGTCAGAGGCAAGACTGCTGAACACTGCTGATAGACTGGAAATTGGATATAAATGCCACGGGCACCTAACTTACTACCACTCCTGCTTCCAGACTGGTCTGTGCCATCTTAACACTGCCTCGACTTTTGGAGTTATTTCTTATTGCTCTCTCTGCTTCCATTTTTGCTCGTGAGAATCCATACACAGCAGCTATCTCATGCAAATTTAAATCAAATAATGTTACTCTTTTGCTCATCACCCTTTACTCGATCCCCATCCCCCCACCAGCGGAAAGTCCTTACGATCCACCGGTGAAGAGTATCTTTTGTCCCCATCGTTGTTCTCACTGCACTTCTCACTGCATCCCCCCCTTGCTCTGTTTGTCCAACAACACTGGCCTCCCTGTTCCCCTGAAAGAAGCAAGGCACAGTGCTGATGCAGAATTTTTAAATTTGATTTCTTGTACTAGATTCTTTTTCCAAAATTAAATGCATGGCTTGCTTTTTCACCTCCTTTGGAAATAAATATCACCCTTCCTGGGCATGCCATTTATTTATTGTTTATTTTTTAAAAGATTTTATGTATTTATTTGAGAGAGAGAGGACAGAGGGTGAGGGAGAAATGGACTCCTGCTGAGCAGGAAGCCCGATGTGGGGTTTGATCCCAGGACCTGGAGATCATGATCTGAGCTGAAGGCAGACGCTTAACCGACCGAGCCACCCAGGCATCCCTGGGCATTCCATTTAAAACTGGAACCCTGATTATATGCCAGCTAGCTAGAATTTAAATAAAAACTTGAAATGTGCAAAAAAATTTAAAAAGTAAAATAAAATTGGGATCCTTGTACCTTCATGAGGGTGGAGATTCATCACTCATTCATTTATATATTTAGGAAATTGATCACTTATTATCTCCTAAGAACTCCATAGAAACTATTCTAAGTCATAGTGATGGAGAGAAGTGAAATTAATAAAAGTGTGTGCATGTGTGTGTGTGTTGGAGATGAGGGGTAAGAGGAAAAAGAAAAGGGGAGTAGAGAGTGAAGATCTTAGGAGTGGACCCTTGAATCAAGACCTCTTACACTAACATCCATGACTAATATGAGAAAAAAATGATGAAGTATAAAAAAACATATTTTTTACCATTGGGTTAGCCCCTGGGTGGGTTTAAAAATCCTCCCAAGTTATCATTATTTATCTGTGTAACTATTTTATTGAGGGGTGAAAGAAAGTAGTTTAAAGGAATAACTTCTGTTGCCCAAATGACTGGATTTAAATTTCGTCTCTTACACTTCCTTGCTATGGGACATTAACATACTTTACTTCATTTCCCTATATGTAAATGGTAGTACCTACTGCATTTTTAAAATCTTTTTTATTTTGAAGTAATTTGAAATTTCAAGGTAAGCCACAGAGGTAATAGAAGATTCTTACATGCTCTTCTTTCAACTTATTTTTACATTTACATCTTACATAATCATTGTACCTACCAGAACTAAGAACTTAACATTGATACAACACTATTAATTAAACTAGAGTCCTTACACCAATTTCACCAGTTTCTCTACGAATGTCTGTTTTATGGTCCATCACCCACCTGAGTTCTAACACTACGCTTAGTTTTTGTGTTTCCTTCATTTTTCCTGGTCTGTAATAATTATTCAGTCTTTCCTTATCTTTTATGACCTTGATACTTTTCAGGAACCTTTGCAGATATTTTGCAGAATGTGAGTCACTTTGGGTGTATCTGTTGTTAGCTCATAGTTAGACTGAGGTTATTTCTTTTGGATGGAGTGCCAAGATGATTGTTCTTTCTGCATCATGTCAGGCAGTACATTGTATTGTTATGTGATGTTAACCTTGATCATTTCATTATAGTGATATCTGCTGAGCTTCTCCATTTCCCCTCTGTAATGAATAAATATCTTGGCAGAGACACATGGAGCCTAGGAAAATACTCTGTTTCTTCTCAAACTTGCACCCACTTATGTGCACTTCCATTGGCAGATCTGCCTAATTGCTGTAGTACTCTCATGGTGACTCTCTACTTGATGGAGTCATTCAGTGGTTTAAACAGGTTAAATAATGAAAGCACAGTAAATGCATAATACATGTTAACTGTATTTTATTAGTGAATATTAATTATGGCTGCTCTTTATGGAGCACTTACTATGCCTTAGGTACTGTCTTATATATTTTATAAATATAAACTTCTCTAATCATTACAGCAGCTGTATGAAGAAGGCATAATTGGTATCTGGATTTCTTCACAGAGGAGGAAGGTGAGACACAGACTAGTTAGGCAAGAAAACCAAGAAAAGTCTTTGAGCCACTAAATGAGAGGACATTTGTTGGGAATGTTCTATGCAGTCTGGATCTCAGCACAAAAGGGCATTGAGAAAGGAATAACATTTCTGTCTGTTCTTGCCAAAAAAATGTATAGCCAAAATCTAATCAGAAGAAAATGTCAAACTAAAATTAGGGGTAGTTGGCAAAACAACAGACCAGCCCTCTTCAAAACACACAAATACCTCCTTTTACCACCCTACGCCGTCCAGAGTCCTATATTGGTCATGCAAAGTAAGCAGAATCAGGAAGTCTAAAAAAGGAAGATATGTCTGCATTTCATAGTTTAACTTCAAAAAAAAAAATCTAAATACTATTAATAAATTTTGAGAAATAAGTGTGAAAATTTTAGAGGTAGACTCTTTAGTGTAAAAAGGACTGAGAAAGACTGATGATCCTTCAGAGATAAGTGAGTGTAATAACCATAGGAATCTTGGTTAAATATAGTTTGTGTGGCGGTTATTCCCTAACCCCCACCTTGTCTGTTCTCCATGGTCTATGTCTGCTTTCTACTTTATCCACAGTGCTGAGAAGCAGGAAGGGGTAAAAGTAGAGGCTATTTGCCTTTCATAATTTTGAGTAATTAAAGTAGTTAAAATTTTCTGCTTTAGGCTACATTAAAATGCCTCTTGGTTAAAATGCATGCATTAAGATATTTAAGCCGAGACTCATTTGCTCAAGCTCATCATTTCCTCCCCTTATCAGTCACCTATGCAACGAGGCCAGCTCCTTGTCTGTCCGCTTCATGCTTTTCTGAGATTTTAGGTTCTTGAGCTTATTGTGACCTAAATGGGTTGGTACTGTTTTGTGCCAACTCTCTTTTGTGTCTGGAAACAACTCTACTTACTGAATGTTACTTGGTGAAGGAGAAATGAGAGATGAAAAGAGAGACTAGTCTCCCAAGGGTAAAAGTTGCAGTCCTCAGATCTTTAAACTTTTTTTTTTTTTTTAATTCTTTGGTTGCTCAGAAAAGCCCTTAAAGGGAAAAAGAGAGAGAGAATGAAAAAGAGTGTGAGAGAGTGAGCAAGTACTAGCAAGGACACAAATTGATCAAATAACATAAATTTTAGTCTACAGATGTTGAAACTTCATAGGTATTTACTTTCTTCATATGAATCTAAAGCTGACAGAACTTCTATTCCACTGGTGGGACATTCAGTCTCCATTATTACCAGAATTCAGAACTCCACATGTTTGCTAACATTCTGTAAGAATGTAATGTTCTGTAAGAAGGGGGATCACTGGTCATTGGTCCTCTTGGTGTCACTGAGTGCCATTGTCCTAGTCTCCATATAGCCTTCCTTTAAGTCTGGGGACTTTGTAGCTTCCCGGTCTTAACTGAAGAGTGTGGCTCTTTGGGAGGTCTGAATGCTGCTATGCCTAGGACAGAGCCTCCCTGGGAGCACCATGTACCCAATAAAACTAATGACATGTTTTAATGTCTTTGTTTTCTCTCTCTCTCTCTTTTTCCCATACTCTTTCACTACTTCTGCCCCTGGGATGTGCTCATCTTCTACTGTGAATGTTGGGAAAATTCCTCGGGCAAGAGAATACCTACAAGTCTACCCTCCTGCTTGGTATAAATGAGCAGAGGAAAACAGAAAACAATACAGAACACAAATTTATTTCTCAGAAGTTACCTTACCATAGTTTCTTGAAAACATAAGGAAAAGGGGCAAATATCACTGCATTTCTCCCTGGAGTGCAGAGATGTGCTTATAGCAGATTGAAGGAGGATTTTAGGAAAACTGCCACATATGTGGTTTGGGCAAGGTCATTTACTGAGAGGGTTAGCATGACACAGTGAGTACATTTGAGGGGATACAGTGAGATGCGATACATTGTAGAGTGCCTGAGAAACATCATTATGCTTTAGTGAGTGTTAAGCTCAAGGCACAGTGAGGAGTTAAGAAAACATTATAAAAATTAACAGGTATGTGGTACCTAAGTCCAAAACCATGGTTCGTATCATCCAAAGATAACATGAGAATTTCCCTGAATTTATCAGAAGAAATGTATTAAACTTGTATTTCAGGGGCACCTGGGTGGCTTGGTGGGTTAAAGCCTCTGCTTCTGCCCAGGTCATGATCCCAGGGTCCTGGAATCGAGCCTTGCATCGGGCTCTCTGCTCAGCAGGGAGCCTGCTTCCACTCCTCTCTCTCTGCCTGCCTCTCTGCCTGCTTGTGATCTCTGTCTGTCAAATAAATAAATAAAAATCTTTAAAAAAAATTGTGTTTCAACTATAATGTACTTTTGCAATAGATAATGTTAATCTCTTATTCATTCACTCAACTATTCTTACATCATAACATATTTACTAAATAACTATTATGTGCCATTCGCTGTTGTGGACCTTAGGAATAAATCAGCAAACAGAACAGAAAAAGAGAACTTCTGCTCTGATGGAGTGTACATTCTGGTTGGGAAGAGAAAATAAATAGGTAAAATATATAGTATATCATGTGAATAAGTGATGTGAGGGAAAGTTAAGTAACGGAGGATAATAAGGAGGGCTAACATGGGTAGAGACTGCCATTTTAAACAGACTGTTTAGGTAAGTTTCAGGGCAAAGGTAACTTTGGGACAAACCACTAAAGAGCATATGCCTAAAACTCTGTGGACAGAGGAAGGAAGAATGTACCAGGCACAGGGAACAGTGAGTACAAAGGACCTGAAGTATGAGAATGGTTGGTCTGTTTGAAAAATAACTTGGCTAGTGTGACCAGAAGGGTATGAGTAAAGGGGAAAGTACAAGCAGATCAGGAGGGCTGGTTTAAGGTCATGTAGGACTTTGCAGGCCCTGGTGGAGCTTTGGCTTTTTCTTTATTTTTTAGTTTTTAAGATTTATGTATTTATTTCAGAGAGAGAGAGAGAAAGAGAGGGAGAGCACGTGTGCATGAGTGATGGGAGAGGCAGAGGGAAAGAATCTTCCAGCACACTCCTGGCTGAGCATGGAGACCATGCAAGCAGATCCCAACATCCATGAGAACACCACCTGGGCTGAAACCCAGTCAGTCACTCAATTGACTTGAGCCACTCAGGTGCCCCTCGGCCTTTTCTTTCATTGAGATGGGAAGTCAGTGGATGACTCTAGGGCAGAGAAGTGGCATGATCTGATAGCAGCATTCTGGCCACTGCCTGTGTAGCAAATAAAGCTTGGCAAGGGTGGCAGCTGCCAGAGCACACAGACAGATATCTCAGGAGCACCTGGCAGGCTCATTTGGAAGAGCATATGACTCTTGATTTCAGAGTTGTGAGTTCGAGCCCCATGTTCAGTGTGGAGATTACTTAAATAAGTAAATATTAAAAGATAAAAAGAAGGCTATTGTCATAATCCAAGCAGCAGGTGATTGAGTAATCATCCTAGTAGTGTGGGCAGTGAGAGATGTTTGAATTTCAGATAAATTTTGAAGTTGCAAGCAATAGAATTTGCCACTGATTGGATATCAGGTATAAGAGAATAAAAGAGTCAAGAATGATCCCAAGGAATCTGACTTAACAACTGGAAGGATAAAGTTGTGGTTAAATGAATTGGGGTAGATAACAGGAGTAGTGTTTTGGGTTGGGGTGGAAATTAGTATTGATTTTGAGCACGCTAAGTTTGATATAACTAGTAGATATTATAAGGGCGAACATTTAAGGCAGACGCTTAACCCACTGAGCCACCCAGGTGCCCCAAGGTTATGTGCGTTGTTTTTTTTTTAAGATTTTATTTATTTGACAGAGAGAAAGATCACAAGTAGACAGAGAAAGGGGGAAGCAGGCACCCCACTAAGCAGAGAGCCCAATGTGGGGCTCGATCCCAGGACCCTGAGATCATGACCTGGGCTGAAGGCAGAAGCTTAACCCACTGAGCCACCCAGGCACCCCTGGACTGAAAATTTAAATTCATGAATCCTGAGTGTGCTCTTCAGCTACTAAGGGGAGCACAGAAATGGGTTGTAGCTAGAGAGAGAAATAAGGTCAAGAGAGGATTTAAAAAAAAAAAAAATTCTAGAGCAGTGCTTGGGTGGCTCAGTCCCTTAAGCATCTGCCTTTGGCTCAGGTCATGCTCCCAGGGTCCTGGGATTGAGCCCCATGTCCCAGCTCTCTGGTCTGCAGGGAACCTGCTTCACCCTCTCCCTCCACCTGCCACTCCCCCCTGCTCCTGCTCTCTCTGTCTCTCTCTGTCAAATAAATAAATAAAATCTTAAAAAAAAATTTAGGAATAGAAGTATGTGTGCTGATGGGAAAGGTTCTTTATGGACAGAAAATTTGATGGTGTAACATCTTTGATTTAAGCTATTAGATCTTAGAACCAGGCTGTCAATGGGTATTTATAGAATCTTTCTTATGGAAAGCAATTTAGTGGATTAAAAAAAAAGAAGCAGCATGAGATACAGTCTATTTCCTTTGTAAGCACATTGTTGAAAGGATTAAATCCTGTTGCTTAACAAGAGGAATACTATTTCAGTCTGGCACATGACATATATCAAATGATTGATTCAAGAACATAACAGAATAAGCAGGGATGGTTTCATGAAGCACATGCATTTGAAGGTCCATGAGGCCTGGGTAGGATGTGGACAGACTGGGGCTGGGATGAGAACACAAGATCTGGGGAGCCCTCAACATCTACAAAGAGGTGATATAAAGCACATCTTAGAATGGAAAAGTTCATGTAAGGAATAAGGGAAAAGTAAGTCAAGAAAGGCTATTGGTGCTAGACATTGTGCAGTATATAATGTAACATCTTCAGGAAAGGAAGGTGTCTCAAGTGACTTAGATTTCTGGCTTGGGCCAGATTTTTTCTGAAAAGTTAAAAAATAGATTGCAGGCTCTAAAGGTTAAATAGAATTTTATTTTGTTGTTGAATTTATAGTCAGATCTATGGCATGTTAATCTATCAAATTATCTATAAGGGGTTTTAAAATATTGCTAACTTCTTCCAAAAGTTAGTAGAAAGTCCTAGAGAACTTATGAACTCCAGAGACAAGGGATCATTACAAAAAAAAAAAAAAAAAAGGAAAGGCCAGTGTTAATTCTTGACCTCAAAGAGATTTTTAGAAATGAGTTCCATAAAAAGTGAGTTCATGTATGACATTTATTAGAAATTATTTGGGGAGGAATATGTTCTTTCCAGCTGAAGAAGAGATTGGTTACAAAAATTTCTCCAGACTAAGGAGAATGAATGACACAATGAGTCATTTTATTTTTTATTTTTTTTATTGCCGTCACTATTATTGTGTCTACATGATTGTTATTTCCAACTTTGACACATGCAGACACAGAGCAACTTCAACCTGTCACTACTTATTATTAAGGCATACAACCCAATGAGTTCAAAAGAAAATCAATAGAGAGAATCGGTGGAGATGCAAAGGAGAAAATGTGGGTGAAGTCTTTAATATACTGTACGTCTTGTCCCCCATCTTTTAAAAATGTAGTTCTCTTGACAGGTCTATAATCTGATAGGAATTTTATAAACTATGGTTAGTTATCTCTAGTTGGTAGAAAGAGAATGTCCTCTCTAGGTGAGAAATGGAGATTGTAGGGTAATCAAGCACAAAATGTGTAAGGAGGTGGGCAGGGAACATAAACTAAGAAGTCGGGTGGGAGCAGACCTAAAGGAGAAAGCTGCTACCCCAGTGGACTTTTGCCAAGCAGGAATAGGCTCAGGGATGTCAGTTTCACTCTTTCCAAGGAAGCATGAAATCTAAATTTTTTAATGGAAAATCTCCCAATTAAAAAAGAAAAGCACAAACAGATTACTGTGTGAAGGGGACAAAATATCTGGGGGCCACATTCAGCCTCTGGCGGTTGGCTTGTCACAGCTTAGTCACTGCTGGAAGAGGAAATGGATGTGTGATCACCATTTTATCCTTACCTGTGCCTGGTTAAGGATTCTGGTACCTCCTCAAATGTTCATGCCCAGCCATAGTTCTCAAGATAAATCTGCCTCCCTTTGTTTAACTCAAGGATTTGTTCACATTCCAATTTTTGTTTGTTTTCAATTTAATTTTAATTTGTTTTAATATTGGCTCTACACATGACAATGTTTTATGAACAAATTATAGTACAGTATTGTTAGACAATAAAAGATGGTAAAAATGTGAACATTTATAATAGAACATTTTTATGTTTAACATTATACTTTATCAGGATAGTACAAATATTTCTAATTTTTAAAACATGGCTAATTTTTAAAATTGATTATATACCTTATGTTGTAACTTGACTGTTTTATAACTGGAAGTTTGTACTTGTTTATCCCCTTTATCTGTTTTATCTACCCTCCCACCCACCTTCCCCTGGCACCCATTAGTTTATTATCTGTACTTAAGAGTTCAGGTTTTTCTTTTTTTAAAATTTTCATTAACATATAATGTATTGTTTGCCCCAGCGGTACAGGTCTATGAATCATCAGGCTTACACACTTCACAGCACTCACCATATCACATACCCTCCCCAATGTCCATAAGGCAACCACCCTCCCCATACTCCCCTGCCCCCAGCAACCCTCAGTTTGTTTTGTGAGATTGAGTCTCTTATGGTTTGTCTCTTTCCTGATCCCATCTTGTTTCATTTTTTCCTTCCCTACTCCCCAAATCCCCCACTCTGCTTCTCAAATTCCTCATATCAGGGAGATCATATGATACTGTCTTTCTCTGATTGACTTATTTCACTTAGTGTGATACCTTCTAGTTCCATCCATGTCATTGCAAATGACAAGATTTCATTTTTTTGATGGCTGCATAGGATTCCATTGTATATATATACCACATCTTCTTTTTCCATTCATCTGTTGATGGACATCTAGGTTCTTTCCATAGTTTGGCTATTGTGGACATTGCTGCTGTAAACATTGGGGTGCACGTACCCCTTTGGATCACTATATTTGTATTTTTAGGGTAAATTCCCAGTAGTGCAATTGCTGGGTCATAGGAGGGTGGCTCTATTTTCATCTTCTGAGGAACCTTCATGCTGTTTTCCAGAGTGGCTGCACCAGCTTGCATTCCCACCAACAGTGTAAGAGGGTTCCCCTTTCTCCACATCCTCTCCAAATCTGTCATTTCCTGACTTGTTAATTTTAGCCATTCTGACTGGTGTGAGGTGGTATCTCAATGTGGTTTTGATTAGTATTTACCTGATGCCCAGTGATGTGGAGCACTTTTTCATGTGTCTGTTGACCATCTGGATGTCTTCTTTGCAGAAATGTCTGTTCATGTCTTCTGCCCATTTCTTTGTACTTTGGGTGTTAAGTTTGATAAGTTCTTTATAGATTTTGGATACTAGCCCTTTATCTGACATGTCATTTGTGTATACCTTATCCCATACTGTCAGTTGCTTTTGGTTTTGTTGACTGTTTCCTTTGCTGTGCAAAAGCTTTTGATCTTGATGAAGTCACAAGAGTTCATTTTTGCCCTTGTTTCCCTTGCCTTTGGCCATGTTTCTAGGAAGAAGTTGGGACTGAGTTAGAAGAGGTTGCTGCCTGTGTTCTTCTCAAGGATTTTGATGGATTCCTGTCTCACATTGAGGTCTTTCATCCATTTGGAGTCTATCTTTGTGTGTGGTGTAAGGAAATGGTCCAGTTTCATTCTTCTGCATGTGGCTGTCCAATTTCCCCAACACCATTTGTTGAAAAGAGTGTCTTTTTTCTATTGTACATTCTTTCCTTCTTTGTCAAAGATTAGTTGACCATAGACTTGAGGGTCTGATTCTGGGCTCTCTATTCTGTTCCATTGATCTATGTGACGGTTTTTCTGCCAGTACCATACTATCTTGATGATGACAGCTTTGTAATAGAACTTGAAGTTGGAATTGTGATGCTATCAACTTTGACTTTCTTTTTCAACATTTCTCTGGCTATTCAGGGTCTTTTCTGGTTCCATATAAATTGTAGGATTATTTGTTCCATTTCTTTGAAAAAAAAAACTGATGGTATTTTGATAGGGATTGCATTAAATGTGTAGATTGCATTAGGTAGCATAGACATTTTCACAATATTTATTCTTCCAATCCATGACTGTGGAACGTTTTTCTAGTTCTTTGAGTCTTCCTCAATTTCTTTCATGAGTACTTTATAGTTTTCTGAGTACAGATTCTTTCCCTTTTTGGTTAGATTTATTCCTAGGTATCTTATGGCTTTGGGTGCAATTGTAAATGGGATTGATTTCTTAATTTCTCTTTGTTTTGTCTTGCTGTTGGTGTATAGGAATGCAACTGGTTTCTGGGCATTGAATTTATATCCTGACACTTTACTGAATTCCTATATGAGTTCTGGCAGTGGAGTGGAGTCTTTTGGGTTTTCCACATAAAGTATCATATCATCTGCAAATAGTGAGTGTTTGACTTCTTCTTTACCAATTTGGATGACTTTAATTTCTTTTTGTTGTCTGACTGCTGAGGCTAGGATTTCTACTACTATGTTGAATAGCAGTGGTAATAGTAGACATCCCTGCTATGTTCCTGATCTTAGTGGAAAAGCTTTCAGTTTTTCCCCATTGAGAATGATATTCACTGTGGGTTTTCCATAGATGGCTTTAATGATATTGAGGTATGTATCCTCTATCCCTACACTTTGAAGAGTTTTGATCAAGAAAGGATGCTCTACTTTGTCAAATGTATTTTCAGCATCTATTGAGAGTATCATATGGTTCTTGTTCTTTCTCTTATTAATGTATCACATTAATCGATTTGCGGATGTTGAACCAACCTTGCAGCCCAGAAATAAATCCCACTTGGTCATGGTGAATAACCCTTTTAATGTACTGTTGGATCCTACTGGCTAGTATTTTGCTGAAAATTTTCGAATCTGTGTCCATCAAGGATATTGGTTTGTAATTCTCCCTTTTGGTGGGGTCTTTGTCTTTGGCATCAAGGTAATGCTGGCCTCATAAAATGAGTTTGGCAGTTTTCCTTCCATTTCTATTTTTTTTGAACCTTTTTCCAGAGAATAGGAATTAATTCTTCTTGAAATGTTTGGTAGAATTCCCCTGGGATGCCATCTGGCCTTGGGCTTCCTTGTTTGTTGGGAGATTTTTGATGATGGCTTCAATCTCCTTACTGGTTATGGGTCTGTACAGGTTTTCTATTTCTTCTTGGTTCACTTTTGGTAGTTTTTATGGCTTTAGTAATGCATCCATTTCTTCCAGATTGCCAAATTTGCTGGTGTATAATTGCTCACAATATGTTCTTAGAATTGCTTATATTTCTTTGGTATTGGTTGTGATCTCTCCTCTAGCATACATAATTTTATTAATTTGGGTCCTTTCTCTTTCCTTTTTGATAAGTCTGGCCAGGGGTTTATCAATCTTATTAATTCTTTCAAAGAACCAATTTCGTTGATTTGTTCTATTTTTTTTTTTTTTTTTGGCTTCTATTTCATTGATTTCTGCTCTGATCTTTATTATTTCTCTTCTGCTGGGGTTAGGCTTTCTTTGTTGTTCTTTTTCCAGCTCCTTTAAATGGAGGATTAGGTTGTGTACTTTGGACCTTTCTTGTTTCTTGAGAAAGGCTTGTCTCACTATATACTTTCCTCTCAGGACCGTCTTTGCTGTGTCCCACAGATATTGAACAGTTGTGTTTTCATTTTCATTTGTTTTCATGAACTATTTCAATTCTTCCTTAATTTCCTTGTTGACTCATTCATTCTTTAGTAGGATGCTCTTTGGCCTCCATGTACTTGAGTTCTTTCCAACTTTCTTCTTGTGATTGAGTTCTAGCTTCAGAACATTGTGGTCTGAAAATATGCAGGGAATGATCCCAGTCTTTTGGTACCAGTTGGGACCTGATTTGTGACCCAGGATTTGATCTACTCTGGAGAATGTTGCATGTGCACTAGAGAAGAATGTGTATTCTGTTGCTTTGGGATGGAATGTTCTGAATATATCTTTGATGTCCATCTGGTCCAATGTGTCATTTAAGGCCTTTATTTCCTTGTTGATCTTTTGCTTGGATGATCTGTCCATTTCAGTGGGTGGGGTGTTAACGTCCCCTACTATTATTGTGTTATTGTCAATGTGTTTCTTTGATTTTGTTATTATTTGGTTTATATAGTTGGCTGCTCCCATGTTAGGGACATCGATATTTAAAATTGTTAGATTTTCTTGTTGGGCTGACCCTTTGGGTATGATATAGTGTCCTTCCTCATCTCTTATCCTAGTCTTTGGCTTAAAATCTAATTTAACTGAGGATTGCCACCCCAGCTTTCTTTTGATGTCCATTAGCATGGTAAATTGTTTTCCACCCCCTCACTTTAAATCTTGAGGTGTCTTTGGGTCTAAAGTGAATTTCTTGGAGACAGCATATTGATGGATTTTGTTTTGTTTTTTGTTTGTTTGTTTGTTTGTTTTTTAATCCATTCTGATACGCTGTGTCTTTTGATTGGGGCATTTAGCCCATTTACATTCAGGGTAACTCTCGAGAGAGATGAATTTAGTGCCATTGTATTGCCTGTAAGGTGACTGTTACTGTATATTATCTTTGTTCCTTTCTGGTCTACTACTTTTAGGCTCTCTCTTTGCTTAGAGGACTCTTCCAATATTTCCTGTAGGGCTGGTTTGGTGTTCGCAAATTCTTTTAACTTTTGTTTGTCCTGGGAGCTTTTTGTCTCTTTATTTTCAGTGACAGCCTAGCTGGATATAAGTTGTTTTTTTGTTTTTTTTTTTTTTTTAAGATTTTATTTATTTGACACACAGAGAGAGAAATCACAAGTAGGCAGAGAGGCAGGCGGAGGGGGGAGGACCAGGCTCTCCGCTGAAGAGAGAGCTCAATTCAGGGCTTGATCCCAGAACCCTGAGATCATGACCTGAGCCAAAGGCAGAGGCTTAACCTACTGAGCCACCCAGGTGCGCCTGGATACAGTATTCTTGGTTGTATATTTTTCTCATTTAGTGCTCTGAATATATCATGCCAGTTCTTTCTGGCCTGCCAGTTCTCTGTGGATAAGTCTGCTGCCAATCTAATATTTTTACCATTGTATGTTACAGACTTTTTGTCCCAGGCTGCTTTTAGGATTTTCTCTTTGTCACTGAGTCTTGTAAGTTTTACTATTAGATGATGGGGTATGGACTTATTCTTATTGATTTTGAGGGGGGTTCTCTGCACTTCCTGGATTTTGATGTTTGTTCCCTTTGCCATATTAGGGATATTCTCTACAATAATTCTCTCCAATATACCATCTGCCTCCCTCTCTCTTTCTTCTTCTTCTGGAATCCCAATTATTCTAATATTGTTTCTTCTCATGGTATCACTTATCTCTTGAATTCTCCCCTCATTGTCCAATAGTTATTTGTCTCTCTTTTGCTCAGCTTTTTTATTCTCCATCATTTGGTCTTCTATATCACTAATTCTCTCTTCTCCCCTATTTATCCTAGCAGTAAGAACCTCCATTTTTTATTGCACCTCATTAATACTTTTTCTGATTTCCAAATGGTTAGATTTTAGTTCTCTTATTTCTCCAGAAAGGGCTTTTATTTCTCAAGACAGGATTTCTCTAATATCTTCCATGCCTATTTTGAGCCCAGCTAGCACCTTGAGAATCATCATTCTGAACTCTAGTTCTGACACATTACCAATGTGCATATTAATTAGGTCCCTAGCCATCGGTACTGCCTCTTGTTATTTTGTGTGTGTGGTGAGTTTTTCTGCCTTGTCATTTTATCCAGATAAGAATATATGAACAAGAGAATAAAATACTAAAAGGGTGGCAAAGACCCCAGAAAATGTACACTAACCAAATCAAAAGAGACCCAAAACTGGGGGGAGGGGGGCAAAGCAAGGGGGGAAAAATAAAAAAAGAAAAAAGAAAAAGAATTATATATATTAGAATGGTGAATAGAACAGAGCCACCCATTTGATTTTGGGTGTATTTTGGTCTCTTAGAAGAAAGAACCTCCAAAAATTTGAAGAAAGAAAAACTTATATATACACAAAAATAAGGGTAAATATGATGAAGGGATGGAATATGATTGTAAAGATGAAAATTTAAAAAAAAATTCTAAGGAATTGATAAGTTGGTTGGAAAAAGAAAAAAAAAAAGGAGTAAGAGTGCTCCAGCTAGAGATTAGAACAAAGCCATTTGCTCGATTTAGGGTATATTTTGATCTATTAGAAGAAATTGTATCTCAAAATTTTTTAGGAAAAAAACCCAATACGTATACAAAAAATAAAGTTAAATATAGTGAAGCGGTAAAGTATGACTATAACAATGAATGTTTAAAAAGATTTTTTTAGAAAGGTATTGTTAAGATAAATTAGTTAAAAAACATTAAAAGAGGAAAGAGAGGAAGTTAAAAATATATAATAAGGAAAAAAATAAAAAATCATTTAACTTTGCAAGACTAAATGATAATGGGGGGAAAGCCATGAATTCTATACATCACTTTCCCCTAACTCTGGAGTTCCGCTGTTCTCCTTGATCCATTAACTTGGTCTTGGCTGGAACAGTTTTTTCTGTTTGATTATCTTGCTGATCTACTGGGGAGGGGCCCGTTGCAGCAAGTCTCAAATGTCTTTGCCAGAGGCAGAATTGCATTGCCCTTGCCATGGACCAGGCTAAGTAATCTGCTCGAGTTCACTCTCGGTAGCTTTTGTTCCCTGAATGCTTTCTGTAGCACTCTGGAGGATAGGAATGAAAATGGCGGCCTTCCAATCTCCAGCCTGCAGGAGCCGAAAGCTTGGACCCCCATTCCTCAGTGCGTCCTCAGAGATAAGCAATCATTCCTATCTCCCTGGTCTCCGGCCGCGCTCAGTGTTCACCCCGCCTGTGACCGAGCATTTTTATCTCTGGAGCATGGCGCTGTTTGGAGTCTCCAAACCCTGTAGATTCCTGCTGCGCTTCTCCTCCTGGAGGAGGAAACTGACTCTCCCCAGATCTGCCACTTGTGGGGTCCCTGCTCAAACAGTAGTGTTCTGTTACTTGGATCACAGTATAAGGTAACCCTGATCTGAAAGCTCATTCCTCAGCTCTGTCTCTGTAGTCAGCTTCCCCGCTCCAATACCTGGGAGCTTTGCCACATTCAGATACCCCCGGTCCATCTGTGACCCCGTGGGACCTAAAATTACACTGTCCCAGTGAGGGTTCCACTCCAGCTTAGCCTCTGGAGCGATGTCCCTCAGTGGAGCCGACTTCTAAAAATTCTGATTTTGTGCTCTGCTGCTCCTCTGCTTGCCAGGAGCCGGCCCCTCCCACCACGGTCTATCTTCCTGTCACTTTGGATTCACTTCTCCCCATGTCCTACCTTTCAGAAAGTGGTCGATTTTCTGTTCCTAGATTTGTTGCTCTTTTTCTCTTCTATCTCCTGTTGAGTTTGTAGGTACTTGGAATGGTTTGATAACTATCTCAATGAACTCCGAACCTGATGTCATATCAGTCTGCTACTCCTCTGCCATCTTGCCTCTCTCCCACCAAGAGTTCAGATTTTTTGTTTGTTTCTTTGCTCATTTGTTTTGTTTTTCAGAATCTACATATAATATGCAAAATCATACTGTATTTGTCTTTCTCTATTTCACTTAGCATGATATCCCCTAGATGTATCCCTGTTGTCAGAAATGGCAAGGTCTCATTCTTTATATGGCTGAGTAACATTTGTGTGTGTGTGTGTGTGTGTGTGTGTGTGTGTGTGTATTACATCTTCTTTATCCATTTATCTGTTGATGGACACTTGCCCATATCTTGGAGATATATATATAGTGTACACACACACACACACAAAGGCCATATCTTGGCTATTACAAATAATGCTGCAATAAACATAAGAGTGCATGTATCTTTTCAGATTAGTGCTTTTTGTGTATTTTTTGGGGGGGCTGAAATTTTGGTTGCTTGTTTTGTATTGTTTTATAACCACAAAAAAAGTAGTATGGAAGAAAAAAAAAAACTAGTATAGAGAATGCCCTATATAAAACAACACAATAAATGTTCAGAGATCAAGGTGTTCCCTTAGCAAGGCCGATGATTTCATTCGCTGTTATTTGGTATTTAGGCTGCAGTCCCTGTTTTCATATTGATCACAATGAGTAGGGCACAGTCCATGCTTTTTATCAGGTTTGAATGGATGAATGACCACTCGGCCCAGGTGGGAGTAGTTGAAATGTTTGGTTTCATGTATCAGTTTTTATCACTGTTTCTTCTTATAGTTCCTTGCCTGGTTGGTTTGTACTTCTTATCAAACTCTATCTCCATTTAGGTTGCAAGGTCCTCTGTGCCATATTTCTCCAGCAAGTCCTGTTCCATCTCCTCTGACATATCTGCATTTTTGATCATAGCTTTTTTTATCTGACAGGGTTACAGTGGAACAGAGGCTGGCTGACTTCCACCATCTCCTGGAAGATTGATTGTTTTTTGTATTTAGTGTTGCTTATCACACTTGGAAAATATCCTGTCCAATATTATGCTCAGCAGAACAGTTGCTGGTTCTAGACCCAAGATACTGAATTCCATTGACATCTCTATTCTAGTCAAATGGAAGCTCTAATCGTCCATATTTTCTAAGCCAAAGCAACAAGTGTGGGGAAAAAAAAAAAAGAAGTTGTGTAATATCATTTTCCTTCCTATTGGCTTTGTCTCTGACATGAGGTTTGAAAGGTGTTGAAGTATGATCTTTCCGGTGTTTCAGTTAGGAAAAACAGAGTGTATTAGCCAACTCACACCCTCTAACATCTGAACATACAGCATCTGCATTTCCATCTGGCCTCTCCCATTCTCACTGATCTAGTTCAGTCTTCATTATTCTCATTCATTATTTTAGACTTTAATGTGCCTAGGTGATACCAGGGGATTTTATTAAAATACAGATTCTGATTCAGTAGGTCTGGGGTTGGGCTTGAGAGTATGTTTCCCACAAATTCTTAGATAGTGCTGATCTGGAAGGTCCAGACTTCGCCCAGAAGGATCACGGACAATGTTAGAATCTCTGGCACAAGGATCACTTGGAGTCTTCTTACTACTCAGCGTTGTTGTTGTTCTGTTTCACTGTATTTGATTTCTTCTCCTGTTCTTCTCATGAACTATTTTGGAATGTCTTGAGTTACATTTCACTAGCTTTTCTGAAACAATCATAAATCTAAGCATATGACTTCTTCTTTCCTAGAAAGAGTAGAGATTTATTGAGGTCTATAGTGAAAATACCATCCTCCAGATAAGACTTTGTTTTGCTTTTGTCTTTTACCTAGAGGCCACTTTAATATTGGAAACATGAAATTTGAGACTGTTTCTTGCAGAACTTAGGCAATTTAAAGAAGGAAGTGATTTTTTTTCCAGTTCACCCTTGCCCCGTAGCCTTTTTGTGTCCCAGCTTATTGTTTGGGGGGAATCTCATGTCATACCCTAAATCATCTCCAGGCTCCTGGTTTTTATTTCTGTCCTCCTCAGTCAATGAGGCTGTTGGAAGAGAGTTGTAATTTTTTCTGAATCAGCAAATGCTTTCAACACAAAAGCAGCTTATAGGTTCTCATCTCCCTCCATTTTGGCCCAGTAAGACTTCACTATATTTTTTAGCTTTAATGCACCCTAATATTTTTTAATTTCTTAGTTCCTTTCAGTAAGAAGACTTATCCAGGACTTGCAATTTTTGAAAATGAGGACTCTCTATACAATTACCTTTAAAAATATCTTTCTTCCTCACTATACTATATACTCATTAAGAACAGGAATTGAGTTTCCCTTGTATACCATTATATTTCTAGCTGGGCACATAGTAGGTACTCAAAATGGTTGTTGAATGAAGGAAGCCTAAATTTGAAGACCATCTCTGGCTTTTAAGGCATGCAGACAGGCAACAGAGATGATTCCAAGATGGTCTTCTAGGCCACCTAAAGCAAATTCATGAGCTGCAAGGTGTGACCTTCCTTCTGGGCCACAGGTTCATCTTTCATCAGGGTGAATTTGAGAATGGCATGAAACCTATAAGATGACAAGAAAGAAAGAAATATTCTTTTCTTCAGAAGGGGCCTTTCCTCTGTGGAAAATCTAACAGCTTCTGTTTTAGTCTTTTACTATCTATGGTTAAAAATAACCACAATTTCCTGCCAAGAAAGGCAAGGAAATCCATACAAGACCATGATTATCTATCTTGGAGTATCCTTTATTAGATTGATACAATTACTCTTTTTTCTTTGAAGAGCTCAGATTTTGAATGACATGATTGGTATGTCTTTGGTCTTATGAATGATGAGAATAAAATGTGTAAAAAATAAAACTTCTCAGGTAGCAAGTATAAATGACTTAAGAGTTATGCTGGAGTCTGGCTCATTGATTCATTTCTGCAGTTTAACCATTTGTAAAACAGACCTGTGATGGGTATAGCAGTGTTGTATGGCTGCTGGTTTTCAAAAGTTTGAGGTCCTTGCAGTAAAGGGAAAACATGAAGTATTATTATTATAGGCAAGTTATGGACCATCTGCCAAGAGCAGACACTTGATCTTTTTATATGAGCTGTAAGTTGAATGGGGGAAGACATGGGAAGCTTCAGGCAGAATTATATAAAATCCTTTCCATCCTCCGCTTACTCATCAATAATTAACCTGGCAAAGCTAGAACTTGGTTGCAATAAAATTAAACATTCCCCAATTGGCTCCTAAAATGGTGAACAATAAAATTTTTGCCCTGTGATTTGAAGTAAAGGCATCTATCCCTAAATGCAAATAAACCATGATAAGTTGATAATGATAAAGACAATTTATTATTAAATCATCCTATAAAATCAGAATAGTGAGAAATGTTTTCATTACTTTTTTTTTCAACATCCTCATTTATTTTCTTCTCTTTGGCTGCATGGAATATTTTTCAGGCAATAAAGGACTGCATGTCACTTTCCACTTATTAAAGTTTTTGGTTAGCTTGTTAGAGAAAGTATTGTATACTTCCAATATACTAAATGTATTATCCATGTTCTGAATGTGGCCACAGCATATACCACCCCATGAGTCTATCTGTGTGCTCTTTAGCAGGAACTGTCTTTTACAATTAGAAATGGGAGATACTTTAATACAAGTGAGGGAAGCAGAAGTAAAAGAGTCAGCTTGAGAGAGGTTTGAGTTCTTTCTTATTATGTGCTGGTTAAACGACCTCAAGAAATTCAAATAACTTTCTTGAATCTCTGTTTGTTTCTTTTTTTTCATTTATAGAGTGTACAAAACAATAGTTACATGACAAACTGTCAGAAGGACCCATAGAGATAAAAAATATATAGAAGTACTTATCAGAATGCCTTAGTAATATATTAAATACAATATTTATAGGTTAAAAATTACATCATTATGGGATTCCTTAACCTCAGTGAAAGTCTTCCCTTATTTCTCCCTTATAGAAGTCCCCCCGAAAATGATCTAAAGTCTGTTTTGTGTTATTCACCTCTTTAATCTGAGGACATCTCACTAAATAATGCATTTTTTAAGATTTTATTTATTTATTTGACAGACAGAGATCACAATTAGGCAGAGGGGCAGGCAGAGAGAGAGGAAGGGAAGCAGGCTCCCTGCTGAGCAGAGAGCCCAATGCGGGGCTCGATCCCAGGACCCTGGGATCATTACCTGAGCAGAGGCTTTAACCCACTGAGCCACCCAGGTGCCCCTAAATAATGCATTTAATGTCTGTTGGTTGAGCACTCGCTGTGTGCACTAGATACTGTGACTGCAAGAGAAAAACATGGTTATATCATTTGGAAACTTAGTTCTGAAACAGTTCACTGAAGAAAGGGAAACCATATGCAAATAAATGTCAAATGAACAAGATTCTCAAATAATGATCGAGAACAGTGGCTTCAGAGTAGGAAAAGGTCTTGTGATGATGAATGGCCCTGAGCTTGGCCTGGGGAAATGCAAGGATGGATAAAGTTGAGGGGACCATCTTGCCAAATTGAAGAAGAATAGAAATTGGAGAAGAGGTGAGCACAGCATTTTCAAGGGTTAGTGAGGCACCCAGATTTACCCATCTTGCTATTTCAAAAGAAAAATGGAACCAGGATCACTGATGTGCATAAGATAAGGAGGGGATGTATTTTATTGATATTAGGTTTTCCTCCACAGAAGTACCTCTTGCTAACTCATATTAGTTACGATAACACTGGCTAACTACTTTAATGAAGAGACCAAAAACCAAAAATATACTAGGACTCAAACATATATATACATAAATTTATATATATATTATAAATATTTATATATATGAATAAATTTATAATATATATAAATTACCCTATATATATATGCTTATATATATACACACACACATACATACAAATATATATATATATATATATATATATATATTTGTAAAAATTACTCCACTTGTTTATATAACTGTCCCAGGGAAGGTGGTCTTAGTAGGGAAAGGCAGAATTCCATACACGGTCATGCAGAAAAACTCCCGTAATGGAATCATTCTAATGGCTCTTCCAAGTTCAATCCATATAGCCACTGCGGTGCACTATAGTCTCCATCTTTATCACCCACAGAGGTGCACATACCAGACAGAATTCCTTTGGTTGGTCCTGGAACTAGCACATTTTCATGGGCTGGTTCACAAAGAGACACAGAACTTCAAGAGAAGTTGGCAACTGTGGTGTAGCTACCTGTCCCAAAGAGAAGAACAGTGACATTGGTAAAGAATTAGTATTATTCATTCTAATACGGATATAAACCGATCCATACATGTAGTTTTGTCCTGTTACTATTTTTTTCTTAAGCATGCCTTTTCCATGTATCCAAAAATCCCTTTGGTTTTAGTTGAGCAGATTGTGGTCAGCATGCCCTGAATTCATCTTCTTCAGTAGGAGGCTCTTACCTTTTTCGATTCACCCCTTCAGTCTTCTAGATTAAAGTGATTTTATGTCTCTTTTTGTTTGATTGGCTTTGCTTCTCTCAATCTGTTACACATTCTGCAAACTGCAGTGACCAGAATTGTACACCATAGTCCAAATGCAGGTATGCTATCATTTTGAACAGAGTAAATTTGTGACTTCTACCTTTGGCTTCAAAAATAATTTCTGGAGATGGCACTGATGCTGCTGACACCATTGGGTTCAGGTTAGAAGAGAAATCTACACAGATTCTCAAGTGCCTCTTTCTTGTCTTCAGTCTTATAATACTGACACTAAAATCCTCTGTCCTTTCAAAGTAGTAGTTCTCAACCCACGCTGTATATTACCATCATCTAGGGAGCTTTGAAAAACACAAATGCCACCCCCTTCCCTCAAGATTTTGATTTAATTTGTCTGAGATGAGGGCCAGCTAATGATCTTTTCAACATGTCTGTAGATAACCTTAATATTTGCTCAGGGTTTTGAATTGTTGTCAAAGAGCAATTAGCAATTTTATTCCAATTCCACTTTATATATCCCTATTGAAATGCATCTATTCTTTCTCTCACTGCAGTCAGACAAGAGCAAAACTTCCCAAAGGTTTCTCCCATTAGATTGGAATTAGCCCATGGGAAAATTATAGGGCTCTGTGTAAACCTTATAAACCTTATATTTCAACACATATGATAATAATGACTGAAACCTAGATGTCAAATGTCCTTGGCTCCTGTGTATGCACATGGTATTTATATCGCCTACGTTTTAATGTATATCAACTTGGATACAAAGTTCTGCATCTCATTCTGTGTCACTCCTCACTTCCGTACTCTCTCAAAGAATCCATAATGAGTAAATGCCTTAGCAATGTGTATTTTCCTGGAATTGCATGGAGAGAGACAAAGCTGGACTTTACTTTGCACAATCCATGGAAACCACCTTGAAGCCTCATTGAGATGTCAGTCCTGCAAAGGCCCCTAGGCCACATCACCATTAGAGGATAGCAGTGAGGTCATTTATATTCCCCCCCCACTTTCCACGAAGTAAGTGGCATCATATCCTTTTCATCCCTTATACATTCCTCTATTTCTGTTTTCTAATCCATGCTACTCCACCAATTCATATAGCTCTCTTTATTCTAAGGAGCAATAAAGATAAACCCCAATTTCTCTTCTCAAAATGTCTGAATTCCAGTCCATCACCGGGCTAGGTAAAACTGAGCATCCTCTAGTTGATGTGATCCTGACTCCTTTAGAAGATATTGTGAACAGGTCTTACTGGATGGATATTAAAGACACTGTTATATAACGTATTTGTATCATACAGATCTGTGAATCTGTAATCTAGCCACCATCTTGAGTAGGACCTTAAGAATGCCACCTTCCTCCCCCAGAAGTTTCTCAAATAAATACATTGGTCTTTCTCAGAAAAATTCTCATGCATAAATTTTTCATCTTTTTATATAACTTTATATTTGGATAGCATTACATAGTTGAAAAATGATCTTCCCATATATTTTCTTGTTTGAGCCTTTCATGATACAAGTACATAAGTTTTCAGCATAATTGGGCTCTTTCCCATTTATAGTTTAGAAGGATGGTATTTGGAAATTTTGAACAAATAACTCAAGTCCATCTGGACGGTAAATGGGAAAATAGTCACTAGAAGCAAAAGAATGGAAAGGGAATTTTGAAAGATTATGCATAATCATATTGTGTAAAAACTGGAATATCAGTTAAGTAGTTTAACAAACCCCCCAAAATGAGTGACTTAACATAAGACAGTAATTATTATAATAACTATTATTCCATTTCCTGATTCTTTAGGTTGATTGGATACTTCTGTTGGTTCCATGCGATTCAGTGATGTGACCACAGCTAGCAGATTCAGCAGCCAAGGCAGGGTTCTACAGTGGGATTCACCAAGGCCACAACTGGGATCACTGGAGACTGGGGCAGCTGAGTTCATCTTTTCTTGGTCTCTCCTCCTGGCGTTCTTCAGAACATAGAGGTCTCTGAATATGAAGAGAGCCAGATTGGAAGGCTAGCCTAGGAAGTTACATGTCTCTCCCACCACATTCTCTTGCTGAGGGGTTCAGTTCCAGTCAAAGGGTGAAGAAAGAGTAACTTGCTGGGAAGGGTGGTAGTCCCACTGTAAAGAGAGAGGTCTGATTCATCTAATACCAATATTGTTAACAGTCAACCACAACTGTGCTGATATGTTTCCTAGCTTAAAAGTGCCTTCACATCTTATTCTTGTGTAATTATCACAAGGACCCTAAGAGGTGGTATATCATTTTCTCCATTTTTACAGTTGAGGAACCCCATGTTCTAATAAGTTAGTGACTTACTAATCCAAATAGATGTCAGACGTCAGAGCTAGGATTTAAAGTCAGACACTGTCAACAAAAAAAATCCTAAAGAATAAGACATGCACACATGTCTCCATTTTCCAAAGAGCAGGTTCTGAATTCTAAAGCCTATTTATAAAACAGGTGAATAAGTAATGCTGAATCACCTAAGTTATAACCTCACGACTTATTAGTCATTTTTCAATTTGCAATGTAATGGTGTAAAGTGGCATAGTAACTAATTCTTAAGATTTTATATACCCTATGTCTATAGAAATATACTTTAAATACAAGCAACTTCTTTTATTTTAAATTACAGATTTGCTGTAGAATAAGTATAAGGGGGGAAAAGAAAAAACAACTGCCTGATAGTCCAGATGTCAGAATTCAAAAATAAATTTATCAAACTTTTTTCTAAAATACTTCTCATATTTTTTCCCCTCAAAATTGAGAAGCCGGTTCATAATCAACTGCAATCTCACTTGAATTTCTTCCGCTATAGCAGCAAATCTCATTTTAAAGCAAAGCTAACAAAAATGGCTTAGAGCTGCAATTGAGAAGCAGATCAACTACAGCAAAAAATGAAGTTGGATCTTCAACCACTGCAGGTTCTTCCTCCACTAAATTAACACAATCCTCTTTTTTCTTGTATTAGAGACACATTAAAAATTATTATGTATTATTATGTATTAGAGGTACATTAAAAAGTGCCTATATAAAAATTATATCATATTGCCTATATTTACATAAACATGAATATATGCATCCATGCATACACTAAAATGCATGGGCTTTTTAAAAAAATTATTTTTTAAAAAGATTTTATCTATTTATTTGACAGAGAGAGAGATCACAAGTAGAGAGGCAGCAGAGAGAGAGGGGGAAGCAGGCTCCCTGCCGAGCAGAGAGCTCAATGTGGGGCTCAATCTCAGGACCCTGAGATCATGACCTGAGCCAAAGGCAGAGGCTTAACCCACTGAGCCACCCAGGCGCCCCTGCATGGGCTTTTAAATAAAGAATGTATAAGGATAGTTTAAGTTTTATCACTCACCTAATCACATGAAATCATGTTAGGGTATATCCTGAGGCTTTTTTTTTTCCTTCATTTTCTTCATAGGCATTTGTCACAGAATGATGAGAACATTTTGCTTACCTAGCTTAACAGGTTGCATTATTTTTGTCATTTTAAAAATGATTAGTCATAATCACTGGTGCTCCTACACCATTAAAAAAAAACCTACAAGCTTATTTTGGAAAATAAAGAAAATTAGAAAAAGTAAGATTACCTATGGTCTTCTTATTAAATATATATGAATTTTGTTTGTTGGCTTATTTATTTCCTGGGGGGTTTTTTTTGTATGCATTTTAGTAATTTAATTTTTTTTTTTTTGCATCATTGGGATCACATAAATTTATGAAAATTTGTCCCAGGTACACTTTGTGAAATTTTTCCTATGTTATAATGGACTCTTTAAAAACATTATTTTAAGTATTCTCATAAAATACTGTCATCTGGTTGTAGCAGATTTTACTACTCCGTTCTTGTTTACTGAGGCAGTAATGACTTTTTACTTATTGCTATTATAAATAATACTCTAGTGAACATTTTTTTCCACAATCCCATTATATAACTCAAACGATCTCTTTAGGACTGGTTTCTAGAAGTGTATCACAGATAATGACTCTTTTTAAAGCTCTTGGTAAGTATTGCTATTTTCTAGAAAGTTTTAATCTATTTATGCTCTCAAATTTAGCTTATGAAATGGCCTATTCTACAAAACACTCACTTGTACTATTACAATGGTTTTAATATGGATACAATGGTCATTTAATAAATAAGCCAGTATTCAGATAATTGCTTACTAGAGTTTAAATGAATATGTGCTATTATTTTAATTAAAAGGTTAAATTATATAAAGATTATTTAATTGTAGGTTTTTAAAAACTAGTGAGACTACACATTCTTCTATACTGATGAAGATTATTCCAACTTTAATTTTTGCAAAGCCTGAATTTATTTAAGTATGGAACATGTGACACATAGAGTGGTCTACTTGGTTTTATCCTAGGTTGAGTGGGATCTATAACGACATGGGTAGATGGGGCAATTTCATTCTGAGAACTCATTATCTAGTCATATCTAATTGTTAATTATCATATTTGGGTGGGTTCTAATCTACTAAAGTAGAAACGACATGGGACAGTCAGACAAAAAGTAAACAAAGGAAAAGATCCGGTTTTCCAGAGTTGAGAAGTCATCTTAGAAAGACCTCATGGTATATAATAGTGCAGGTTTTCATAAATCAATTAATTTCATGACCTACCTATCAGGCTGAGTGATTAGGAGCTGAACTATAAACTTGTTAAATTAAATCTAAATTCAAATAAATGATCATTACAGTAACTATAATGAATAGGGAGCAACAAGATTTTTTAATACAGCACCATTAGTGAATTTGCAGAATGAAACTGTGATATTTCTCTGGGTAAGCAAGGAGATAATGTACAGATAAGGTTATCTATAACATTTAACTTCTCTTCCTCATACACTCAGAATTCTGAGAATTCACACCCAAGTAATACACCTGGCTTCTGCTCTAGGATTTTTCTTTGGATCAGAAACACCCCCCGCCCCAAGCACAACCAACTGCTAAGCCCAAATGGAAGACTGAAAAAAATATTTTTTCGAAACTCACAGGTATAAAGGTCCTAAAAGGAAAGTCATTTTAAAACCTCAACAACCAAAATGTTTCTCACTTGTTTTCACAGTCCATTTACTCTTTCTATCACATTTCCCATTTTCCTGTTTTCTGATGATGTTTTCTCCTGGGACAAAAGGGAAGGAGAAAGTGAATGCTCATGTTTTCACAATGGGCTCTAATATTCCCATCTTACAAATTACTGCTTTTTGTTTAGTCTATGTACTTTACTTGGCATATTGATTATCACTTCTTATTTCTTTCTTATTACCTTACAGGCTCCTTTCCATTTATAATGGGAGAGAATATACAGTTAACAATCTCTTTTCTACTTTAATCATTATTCTGAGGCTAGACTTTGAAAGAGTATTCATCTTACCATTTCTTTAAGCTTGTGGTTTGTGGATGTAAACATATCAAATGTATTTTATTCTCACAACACTTGAGCATACTATGAGATAATAATCAACACTTGACTCTTTGCATTCCCCACCTCCATTTAGCATTATTGATTCCTAGGGCTGTCTAAGCATTGGAGCAGTTACTCATTTTGCCAGAGATTCAGGATCATGTACCAATTATCTCCTTTTTTGAAGCAAACTTATTTCCAGGAGGAATGATGATAGTGTATTTGTCTCCAGATGTGGCCATCAAAATAAAAAATCATTGGTTTGCGTGAGGTGAAAGCATGCTCTTTATTTAAATGTATGACTCTCCACAGTTTTGACTTTGTAAGTCACAGCTCAGTATATTATGAGAGAATCAAAGTTTATGCAAAGTTTTTGTAGGAACCCAACCAGTAATGATATTTCATCTGATGACTAGATCTCTTTAAAAGCAGTACATATTACAAATTGTTTAAACTGTGCCGTTTTTTAGTTTTGATACAAGTGGAATGCAAAATATCAAACTATTATAATGATGATTGTAAAAACCTGGAAACTTTCTGAGCAGTGTATTAATTTCTGTGTATTTATTCATTCCCAGTTATTAGCTTTTGATTTTTTTAAACTTGAGCAATTGGACATTAGGTCCATTTTGTTAGCCAAGGTAGGTAGTAAAACTCGGGCTGCATATCCAGTGTTGAACTAAAACATTGCCTTCTAGGCAATGTAGTAGCAAGAAGAGTTTGTGTGTTTGGGGAAGGGTGGGGAGTGGGTCTGAAAGAATGGTTATTAGTGATACCTTTGCTGCTAACCAGCTATATGCCTCTGTACAAATTAACTTTCGTGGTTCTTTTTTTGTACCAAAAAAGGGACTGAATTCATCTTTTCACCAAAATTTCACATGACTTTAACATTTTAATGTTTTACAATCAGAATCTTACTACAGCATCCCATGCACAATTTCCCATAATCCTCTACTTTTGTGTCGTCCCTTTAGAGAATAATACAGTGACAAGCATTCAAAAACTTTACCTGACTACTGATGGTGTATCTAAGATTTTAATGTAATTATTCTGGAAAAGTCCTAAATAAAAAGCTCCAGTTTTAGCTCCTTTGGGAGAATTTGTCCCCAAAATATCATAGGTTAATCTCCAGTTACCTGACTCCATTCCTTAAATCTTTAAAAACCCTCTCTTAAAAAAAAAAAAAAAAAATAATAATAATAATGACTGAAACTACAGATCCCATGAGGCCGAAGAAGGGAACCGGTATTTCCCCCTCAGCCCCTCCCCGCCCCTTGCATGCAGTTCGCTAAAACTCAGGTTGAGGCATCCTCAAATATGCCTGAAAGAAATGCCGGCTGTTTTGTCCCGGTTTTCAGCTGAGCTCTCCCCGGGCTCCTTTAAATCGGTGCTGAGAGTGAGGAAGGATACAGAGCGACGCAGCACGGGATGGGCGCGGGCGCGGCCATCACCTGTTCCAAGAGGGGCATGCGCACTGCGAGGGCGCGGGCGAGGAGGCGGGGCGCGGTGGGAGGGGCGGACGGCGCCCGGCTGGCACGGCTCAGACCTGCTTCTCCCCGCCTCGGGGCGCTGAGGAGGCTTCGGGGAGTTGTCCAACATGGAGGAGGCACCGGCTGCGGGCGTCACCTGTGAGCGGGACTAACACCCGCCTGGCGTTCCGGGTAGCGGTGCGGGGTCCCGAGCCCTGGGACTCCGCCGCCTCCACGCCCCACGGCGGACCCCGGCTCCGGTTGCTCTTCGGGCCGCGGGGTTCCCGACCGGGACGCAGCGCAAGGAGGGAGCGCGGCGGCCCCGAGTCCCCCTGAGCCATGGGCAACGAGGCGAGCTTGGAAGGGGAAGGGCTCCCGGAAGGGCTCGCGGCGGCGGCAGCGGCGGCAGCAGCCGGAGGAGGGGCTGGCGGGGCAGGGAGCTCCTTGCACACCGTGATCCCGGCCGGCATGGAGGCGGATCTGAGCCAGCTGAGCGAAGAGGAGAGGAGACAGATCGCCGCTGTCATGTCAAGGGCGCAGGGGCTGCCCAAGGGAAGCGTTCCCCCGGCCGCTGCGGAGCCGCCTTCCATGCACAGGCACGCACAGCATGATGTATATGTCCGGGCATATATGTACAGCTTCCCGTGCACATATGTGCCAGTCCGTATGTGCCAGCACGGCAGTACATATATGTTACTTCCGTTCGTTTGATTCTCCCTAATGAGGTGATGATAAAGAGATCATAAGCCTTATGATGGGCAGAATAAAAATGATGCATTGTAGAGTTTCTGGTGGGATAGGCAAAGGTTGCATTCTTGGAACTGTTATTTTAGGTTGTGATTTTTTGGCCTTTTGGAACCTTTTCCCTCTAGGATGGCGTGGAGAGACGCCCTCCAGTGTTTTACTAATCTGGAAGTCTTCCATTAATAGAAAACGGACGGTGTTGGGAAATGGATAGAACTGGGTGTTTACCTGTCTCTTTAAATCTCCTCAGTCATTTCGGCATCTTTTTCTCTGTGAATGATATCTGAAATATTTCTGTCACAATACCTTTAATTCCCCTGGAGGTGATTTGTCCTTCCTTCCCACCCCACCCCCCAGGGGAGAACAGGAGCTGTTTAGGTAGAAGGTATAGAATGAATACACCTTTTATAGTCAATGAGGGACCCTAAAATATGGTGTGGCATTAAACAGATGGTTTGGTCGCACCAGACCAGGTGCTGTACATGCATTTCTGAATTAGTATATGCTATTTTTTAAACTATTGTTCTTTTATATGCAAAAGTATCTTAGGTGATAGAAAAACCTGTGAATTCGTGTTATCTTAAGGTTAGTTTCCAATCCATTTTAAGACAAAGCAAATAAATGACAACTTGCTAGGCAATTAAGAGCTATTCTGTAATATTAACGTATTAATTTCCCTCTCTCACTCTCCATTTTTCTTCATCTAATAAATTAGTTGTTTTCTAATTAAAGTAGTAAGAGGGTATAATCATTGTGCCTGCCCTGCCTTTATTATTGTAAACAAACCCTTTAACTTTACACCCTCCCTTAGAATACAGTTCTCTGTCCGTTGTCCTGAAACCATTCCTGCTGTATAACTGAAGAGAGACCTACAATTTTCATTTGAGATATTGGAAATATGAAAGATCTGCATTTAGTAGGTGTAGATTCGTAACCTCTACTTCATAAAAGTATTTTAACTTAGGGACTATCATATAAGTATATGGTATAATTTTGTCAACTAATTATTTTGACATGGAAATGTAACAGATAGTTGCAGTATTTTTAACATAAAATCATAAATGCTTAGAATATATCAGCTCAAATCCCTATGTTCTTGAAACGAAGCCACCACTACTAGTAAAAACTTGCTCCTTTATGTTAAATGTGTTTTTCTGTGTTTTTCAACTAGTAATATATGGTGCTGTTTCTTTGGTATAAAGTCTTTCTTATCCATTATCTTAAGTATTATAGCTTATGATAGGTACCATTTTTCTCACTGATGAAAACCTGATGACTTGGAAAAAAATGTTGAACGTTCATATATTAGATTTTCATGGGGTAATAAGGAGGTACAGTACTTTTATTAGCCTTTTAGGAATGTATGCCAGCTCTTTCACAGTTTTTCCTAAGAGGTACATGCAACAGGTTTATCATGCTGGTTACACAGACCAAAGAAAAAGTGTGAGCTTTTATTTTAGATTCTTAACTTTTCTTCTGTTCAGAGGGTGACTGAAAAATAATGATTTCAGCCATTAAACTGGTTTTATGCTGTGCTTATATCAGATTCTGCACTGTTAATTTTGTTACAGAATTTTTATTAACAATCTGTGGGCTCAACAGTTAATGGTAAAAGCTTTATCTAATTGTATAAGCACTATATTTTTGATTTTTGAGAGCCACTTATATTTTAGTGAAAGATTTTTATAAAATGTACATGATTTTTTTATACATCTTATAAAATGTACATGCTATCATCCCTGCATGTGATGACCAAAGAAACACTTAGTTTATCATTTAGATTTTTAGAAGCACACTAACTTAAGTATATATAAGAAAGTATATCCAAATTATGTAAAGTTCGAAGAGGTTAAGTATGTCAATGAGAGATGGTGGTTTTGTTTTGTTTGTTTTTGAATAAAGGTTGAGAACCCAGAGACCTAGGTTCTTACCTATTAATTTTAACAGACTCATGACAAATTATGTGTGCTTCTCAGCCTAAGTTCCTCAGTTTCCTTGCCTCCAAGTAAGGCATGTGACTCTTGTCTTACCTATCTTGTAGAGTCATTGTGAGGATCAGTTACAAATTGACAGGGATGTTTTGGTTTGAATTTTAATTTGAAGGGACTCTATAAATACCAGAAGTAGTGATCTCAATATAAGCAATGAATGGCGATGGCAGTGATGGCTCCAGACACATTGTATGTTGAGTTCCTCACTGTTGTGAGTTATTTTGATGTATCTGTATCTTTTTTTTTTTTTTTTTTTAACGTGTGGAAAAGGCAGTGCCATGTAGTGGAACTTCCCCTCCCCCCCAACTAGGAGTCCAGATACCAGATATGTGACTAATTTTATAACCTTGGCTTAGTCACTTAGTCTCTTTAAGCCCTAGTATCCTCTACAGTATAAAAATGAGTATCCCCAAAGTTGCTTATATTTCTTTTTTTTTTTAAGCTTTTTATTTATTTATTTGACAGAGAAAGAGAGATCACAAGTAGGCAGAGAGACAGGCAGAGACAGAGAGGGAAGCAGGCTCCCTGCTGAGCAGATAGCCCACTCGGGGCTCCATCCCAGAACCCTGAGATCATGACCTGAGCCGAAGTCAGAGGCTTAACGCACTGAGCAACCCAGGCACCCCTGCTTATATTTCTAACATCAAAAAAAAGTTTATGTGACTCAGCACTGTCAAGTGTCATTGCCTGTTTTGCTCCATTAAAAAAAAAAAAAGTTAGCATTCCAACTGCTTTTACATTCATATCTGTGAACACATGTTTACCTCATTTGTAGCTGAAATATTTTTTTCTGCTAATCTGTAAAAAAAATTCTAATCTGGGGATGACAGTAGTAATGAAAAAGGAGGTTGTATAAAACATGGGTCATTACAAGCTAGAAATTACAGGTTACAAATGCTTCTGGACTTTGGGTTAATTGAAGACCCAGGGAAAGGCAATTTTATCACTTGGTCTACTCATTCTGTGTACAGTACAGATATGAGAAGGGCTTTACTTAAAAACACTTCCGACTAGTAGAATATTTTGTAGGAATTCTGGCCGAATCCCTTATTTTCTTTAGTATTCCTCTGGGCCTTTCCTACTGGTAGACAATTCCACAACTATTTTTCTTCCTAGAGTAGCAGGCCAAGTCCAGGTTCTAAAATGCGTGTAGAATGTTTCCATTCACAGAACAACTGTGAAGAATTTGAAAAGAATTCAGGAAACATTAATCTAGCATAAAACAAAAACTTGATTCATTCTTCATTGTCATTCATTCGTTCATTCATTTGTCAGACACTAATGCTCTAGTTAACAGGTTTGGGTCCAGTGATGCAAAGATGAGTGAAACACTTTCTCTAGGAGGTCACAGTATGGTATACAAGACACAGATTGCATTTTATTCATTTTTCTATTTAATGGAACAGCTGTTAGACCAAACAAAAACTCACCCAAAGACCACAGTTAGCTGAGACATCTTTATATTTTTGTTCTGTATTAAGGCTATATGTTCTTTTAGCAGTTGTCTGTTTCTCACATCCATATCTCCATGTTTAATGTTTACCTATATAATTCTAGTAGCTGAAAGTAGTTTAAATTGTAGGGCAGTCTTGATAGCCGTATCAGTATTTTTTCCTGGGGATTTTATTATATAACTTATATTTGTAGGAGGTACATATAATTTCTGTTGTAAGCTTGCTTTAAATTTTAGTATTGATACACAAGTATTTGGTATTCACAAAGTTTATTTTTTATTTGTTTTGTACAATGTTGGATTATGTGAACACAAAAACGATTAAGTTTAATAGTATTTTCAGGAGAGGACCATTTAGTTATATTAAGAATAGATTTGTGTGTGAATGAGTGTTTGTGTGTGTGTATGTGTGATCTTTAAATATAGGTCTCTAGGACTCTACTGAGGAGCCAATTCAATAAAATACCAAAATAATTCCTTATGAGATAGGTACTTCTGTTAATGAAGTTCCTAAGCACGTGCCCTTCATGAAAGTGGTAGATTTTATTAATTGAATGTGGAACATTTCTAGAATAATGTGAAGATCTAAACAGTGAAATTTTTGAAAGTAATCTATTTTAAGTTGTTTACTGTAGCTCTTCTATCTTCCTGTGGAAGGGAACAACACATAGAGTAGCCTGTACAGAAACATTTAAAATTATTTTCCCCACATGGAAATTTATAGTGTTTTAAAAGATACCTTAGAACCATTGGAATTAATTAGGGTAATAATTTTAGTTCCTTGTTTAAGTTATCTAAAGTTTTTGTAACTTTTGTCCTGGAGGAAATTGCCAAAACTAAGAATTCCATTTATTCAACTTTTATTAGAAAATTGCTTTTTGCATACATTGGCTTCTGTAAATTATTTCCTTCTGATTTTTTGCTATTTAGAAGTAACACTTCTGTATTTCTTTCTACTATGCTTTATAACTTGATTGCTCTCAAATTTCTGTACTATTTTGGGGAATTTTAAAAACTTAATTCATATTAAGTACTAAATGATTTGAAATTAAAAGTTTATAATCTGGCCCATTAGCTGGTAAATTTTCACAAACCAAATGAAAACCTGTAGGACTTTATTGTGACTATCTCATATTTTAAGTGCTACTGAATAGCTGTTTCTTTCTCTTTTTTCTTTTAATTAAAAAGAAATAAATCTTTTCAAAAATTAAAAAGCTTCCTATATCAAATGAAATACTTGGAAGTTTATTTTTATGTAATTCTAATACAGCCTGTTCTTCTTAGTTGCATCAGTAAAGAATGGCTTATTTAAAAAAGTGATGTATTTGATTTTTGGTTGAAAATATAAAAAAATTAGCTATTTCCACAGTCATTTCAAAGTGATCATGTTTCCAAAACTATTTAAAAAATCCATCACTTATGTTTGTCTATGAATTAAATTTTGCAAATTAGTTATGTTCTTACATCTTTGTCAGTGATAAATAATATTGCTAATAATCTAACAGTGACAATAGTAAATGTTACAGAAAACATTAAGTAAAGCGATTATGTATTTTTTTCTTCTGAGAAAAGTAACAGTACTTTCAAAAGTGGGGTCATAGCCAGCTCGTTGCTATCTGTGGACAAGGCTGTATCTCAAGATTCTTTAAGCATCTGTCATTATCTTGCATAGGGACCTCAGATTAAAAATGAGCTATCGGAAAAGTAATTAAATGACATAACATTTTTCTCCTACAAGAAATATGGAATTGTTTCTCAAAAATTTCAAATTAAAGTAGGACTTCTCATTTTATAAAGTTTAATAAGGATATTATTTGAGAGATATTATCTCTGTCAACAGAATACGGTAAAATTGAATAGGTTTATCAAGTTTCTCAGAGTCCCAGGAAACGCATCACATAATCTCCTTTACTAAAATGTTCTCTGATGTCATGTGTGCCATATGTTGCTAATGTAACTTCTTGTAATTCAGTAAAGCACACAAATAAAAAGAGTTGCAACAAGCTCCCACATTTTAACATGAGTATTTTTAATTCTTGGTGCTACTAGTATTTGGAAGAATAACATTCCTCAAAGATGAATGTACAAGAACATGGCTCTGCATTGGTTTATGGAGTTAATACATTTAATGAGTTTTTAAGGATGGTTAGATTCAATTAAGTGTGAATGTAAACTACTATAAGTAATGTCTAACTAGATATCTTAATTTTTCATCACTTAGAGTAGCAAGTATTGATTTTTTTCCTCCCTCTTGTTTACCTTGTTGAAAATCTTTATCCACGTAAAGAAAGTAACAAAGACTTAAAAGATCTTACAGTTATTTACAGGGTGCCGCACAAATGTGTTCTAGTTACATCTAGATTATTTTGAGTTGGGATATTTTCCATTATTTTGACTTCTTTTTGTTTCATTCTTCTAGGAAGCAAGAGTTGGATAGTAGTCCTCCTCCAAAGCAACCAGTCAAACCTCCGGACCCTGGGCGTTCGGCTCAGCCTGGCCTCAGTAAGAGTAGAACTACAGACACTCTGAGGTCAGAGCAAAAGTCACCTGGAAGGAGTCCTTCCACTATTAGCTTGAAAGAATCAAAGTCCAGAACTGATTTGAAGGAAGAGCCCAAGACTAGTATGATGCCTGGCTTCCTCTCAGATGTTAACCCTTTAAGTGCTGTCTCCTCTGTTGTAAATAAATTGAATCCTTTTGATTTGATATCAGACTCTGATGCATCCCAGGAAGAAACTGCCAAGAAACAAAAAATAGCTCAGAAAGAACAAGGAAAACCGGAAGGAATCACAAAGCCTCCATCACAACAGTCACCTAAGCCAGGTCCAAAGCAGCAAGGACCTGTGAGGGTCCGACCACAGCAGGATGACTCTCCCAAATCAGTATCTTCTCAGCAACCAGAAAAAATGAAGTCACAACCTCCAGGGACAGGCAAGCCAATTCAGGGGCATACCCAGTCACCTCAGACAGACCAGGCACAGTGGCCACTTCAGAGAGATGCAGCCAGGCCTCAGACTAAACAGTCTGATGCTGTAAGGGGAGAATCTGTTAAACCTGCACTGCAAAGCCCATCCAAACCACCTATTCAGCAAGCAAGCCCTGGAAAACCTCCAGCCCAGCAACCTGGACCTGAAAAAGTTGCCACGCCACACCCTGGGCCTGCAAAGCCCTCAGCTCAACAACCAGGGACAGCAAAGCCTGCTGCTCAGCAGCCTGGGCCAAAGTCTTCAGCTCAGCCTCTTGGGCCTGCGAAGCCTCAAGTGCAACAGGCTGGGGTAGAGAAACTTCCATCTCAGCAGCCAGGGCCAGCAAAGCCCCCAGCCCAGCAGCCAGGGACACCGAAGTCCCCAGCTCCGCTGCCTGGGCCTGCAAAAACTCCTTCTCAGCCGGTTGGGCCAACAAAGTCTCTGGCTCAGCAGCCTGGCACGGCCAAGCCCCCACCTCAACAGTCTGGCCCAGCCAAGCCCCCTCCTCAGCATCCTGGCCCGGCCAAG